>NC_053489.1:473941114-474576154 GCF_905171775.1 Rana temporaria | reverse complement strand
AACTACTTCATCAGTTGTGTGTAATGAATCTAAAATATATGAAAGTCTAATGTTTATCAGTACATTACAGAAAATAATGAACTTTATCACAATATGCTAATTTTTTGAGAATGACCTGTATATATATCTTTAAATAAAGATATATATTTAACCATAACAAATTTTCTGACCCAAACAAAAAATTATTCTAACTGCTGCGTAAGAGGTTCCTGAGAGAAGGTAAAGAATGCTATGTCATCGGCTGTCCTCCATCACCAAAGTATTCTGGCCTCTAGCCCTGATCCCACCAGCTCCGAGACAATGACTTCTTACATTCTTCAGCCCGATTGACCAATAGCCCGCTTAACCAGATAGGGAAGGTGCCCATCCCGAGACAGGCCCCAACCCCTACCAACCATCTCTGATATATACATATAATATATATCTACCAACCACCAACTGACCCTCAGGAACCCCAGACCCATGCCACAGGTGCCCACCATTGACCCCTTATGCGTGGGCGGCCCGCCACAGCCTTAAGGCACGTTGTAAGCTGTCCTGAAGCCCCAGGACCCACATGTCAATACCCACCACAGTCAAATGCACCCCATCCCCTCTTAGGTGAAGGCCATATTTCCCTTCCAATTCGCAATGGTGAACCACCAACCCCCCATTGCGGACAGGGCTGGTGCAAGGATACAGAGAGGCTAACTGTGTAACTGCCTGTCTGTACGAGCAACAGATACACTGACAATGCTTTACAAGCTCCTAGTAAAAACAATAATGCACATTTTTTGACCTGCAAAAAGATCTGCATTTATTTATCTATTTTACAAAAGTGGATTTGAACCTCCACACCTCAGATCACCACAATTCTTCCATCTTCACACCTCAGATCACCCCATCACTGTATCAGCCTGACCGTTCCCCTCTGCACTCCCCACCTTTGTTCCCCTTAAATCCCCCCCCCCCACACATATCAGTTCCTATATGTACCCCCCTGCACATCTGCCCCCACACACATCTGCCCCCCCCGCACACACACACACCAGTTCCCCCTCTGCCCCCCCCCCCCGCATATCTGCTCCTCCCCCCTCCCAACAGTTCCCCCTCTGTAACCCCCACACATCTGCCCCCCCCACACACCAGTCCCCCCTCTGTAACCCCTGCACATCTACCCCCCCACACACACACACACCAGTTCCCCCTCTGTAACCCCCCGCACATCTGCCCCCCCCCCACACACACACACCAGTCCCCCCTCTGTAACCCCTGCACATCTACCCCACACACACCAGTTCCCCCTCTGTAACCCCCGCACATCTGCCCCCCCACACACACCAGTCCCCCCTCTGTAACCCCTGCACATCTACCCCCCCCCACACACACACACACCAGTTCCCCCTCTGTAACCCCCGCACATCTGCCCCCCCCCCCACACACACACACACCAGTCCCCCCTCTGTAACCACACGCACATCTACCCCACCCCCACACACACACCAGTCCCCCCTCTGTAACCCCACGCACATCTACCCCACCCCCACACACACACCAGTCCCCCCTCTGTAACCCCACGCACATCTACCCCACCCCCACACAAACACCAGTCCCCCCTCTGTAACCCCACGCACATCTACCCCACCCCCACACACACACCAGTCCCCCCTCTGTAACCCCTGCACATCTACCCCCCCCCCCACACACACACCAGTTCCCCCTCTGTAACCCCCGCACATCTGCCCCCCCCCCCACACACCAGTCCCCCCTCTGTAACCCCTGCACATCTACCCCCACACACACACACCAGTTCCCCCTCTGTAACCCCCGCACATCTGCCCCCCCCCCCCCCACACACACACACCAGTCCCCCCTCTGTAACCCCACGCACATTTACCCCACCCCCACACACACACCAGTCCCCCCTCTGTAACCCCTGCACATCTACCCCCCCACACACACACACCAGTCCCCCCTCTGTAACCCCCGCACATCTACCCCCCCCCACACACACACCAGTCCCCCCTCTGTAACCCCTGCACATCTACCCCACACACACCAGTTCCCCCTCTGTAACCCCCGCACATCTGCCCCCCCACACACACCAGTCCCCCCTCTGTAACCCCTGCACATCTACCCCCCCACACACACACACACACCAGTTCCCCCTCTGTAACCCCCGCACATCTGCCCCCCCCCCACACACACACACCAGTCCCCCCTCTGTAACCACACGCACATCTACCCCACCCCCACACACACACCAGTCCCCCCTCTGTAACCCCACGCACATCTACCCCACCCCCACACACACACCAGTCCCCCCTCTGTAACCCCACGCACATCTACCCCACCCCCACACACACACCAGTCCCCCCTCTGTAACCCCACGCACATCTACCCCACCCCCACACACACACCAGTCCCCCCTCTGTAACCCCTGCACATCTACCCCCCCCCCCACACACACACCAGTTCCCCCTCTGTAACCCCCGCACATCTGCCCCCCCCCCCACACACCAGTCCCCCCTCTGTAACCCCTGCACATCTACCCCCACACACACACACACACCAGTTCCCCCTCTGTAACCCCCGCACATCTGCCCCCCCCCACACACACACACACCAGTCCCCCCTCTGTAACCCCACGCACATTTACCCCACCCCCACACACACACCAGTCCCCCCTCTGTAACCCCTGCACATCTACCCCCCCACACACACACACCAGTCCCCCCTCTGTAACCCCCGCACATCTACCCCCCCCCACACACACACCAGTCCCCCCTCTGTAACTCCACGCACATCTACCCCACCCACACACACACACACACCAGTCCCCCCTCTGTAACCCCCGCACATCTACCCCCCCACACACACACACACACCAATCCCCCCTCTGTAACCCCCGCACATCTGCCCCCCCACACACACTAGTTCCCCCTCTGTAACCCCCCTGCACATGATCTGCCCCCCACACACTAGTTCCCCCTCTGTAACCCCCCTGCACATGATCTGCCCCCCCACACACTAGTTCCCCCTCTGTAACCCCCCTGCGCATGATCTGCCCCCCACACACTAGTCCCCCCACTGTAACCCCCCCTGCACATGATCTGCCCCCCCCCACACACTAGCTCCCCCTCTGTAACCCCCCCACACACACATATATATTTTCCCCCTCTGTACACAATGCAAGACACTATAAACTTGACAGCAAACTTCATGGGTGCAGGATGCAGCACTGAGCGTGCTGCCTTCTGCTTCCACCATCACTATGTACCTGAGCCAGCGGCAGTGAACGGCGCTGCTGCCTGTCTGTCCACTCCTCTCATAACAGATCCCCGAGCAACCAGGAGGAGGAGGGGGGGATCGGACATCGCGGAAAGCCTGGACTCACTTGCAGGGCTTCCATCAATCATGCAGCACTTCCGGCCGGCCGTTTTTTTTTTTTTTAAATGCGGATCCCAGAGGTATTTCAATACTTATACTCCGAAACCCCAGCGAGTGGCTGGGGATCCGGATTTTGCCGCTACCCCCACCAGGGCGCTCTAGGCAGCCGCCTGACTTGCCTATGCCTAGCGCCGGCCCTGATTGCGGACCACAAATTTTGCCACCGCCTTATTAACCTTCACCCTGGCCTTGTTAATCTTATCCACGGAACGGGCCCCCCTCCAAGACGTGCAACAGCACATCCGGGGGCCTGTCCAAGCGTGCATAATGCTGGATCTCCGGGATAACTCTAGACCAGAGCATGCCGGGAATCCCAATCCACCGAACTGTGGCATCCTCCCTGGGAAAACCCACCTGTCTGCCATCCTGCCTAGCTAAAGCCCTTTGAGCCCCCCAGTGAACATAAGAATGGCCCCTGGTGTTAACCTCTTCCCTGCCAGTCACATTTACACAGTAATCAGTGCAGTTTTATAGCACTAATCGCTGTAAAAATGTGAATGGTCACAAAAATGTGTCAAAAGTGGCCGATATGTCTGCCGCAATGTCACAGTCACAATAAAAATCACAGATCGCCGCCACTACTAGTAAAAAAAATGCAATAAATCTATCCCCTATTTTGTGGACGAAAATCCCCTATTCCCTGTGGGGGAAAAACGTTTTTTTATAGATTTTTTTTGGGGATATTTATTGTAGCAAAAAGTAAAAAATATTATTTTTTTTTTTCCAAAAATGTCACTCTATTTTTGTTTATAGCACAAAAAATCTAAACCACAGAGGTGATCCAATACCACCAAAAGAAAGCTCTGTTTGTGGGGAAAAAAGGACGTAAATTTTGTTTGGGAGCCATTAGACATGTGCACACTGAAATATTTTGTTTCGGAATTTCGTTTTAGTCCGAAAAATAAATGTATTTAGTTACTCCCGAAATTCGTTTTTATTTATTTTGTTTTTCATAAAAAAAATGCATTAGTCCGAAAACCCAAATTAATTAAGGTCGAATCTGTCATTGAAGGCTTATTATGTCTGTCTAATGTTCTAAGAAGATTCGACGGAATCTTTAAAAAAAAAAAAAAACCTTGGGGGGGGTGTAAAGTATGCGTGTGAAATAGCGCATGTTTCCCGTACTTAGAACTGTCTCTGCACAAAGTGTAATTTCTGAAGGAAAAAAAGTAATTTAAAAATCACTTGCGGCTATAATGAATGGTCGGCTCCAGCACACCATGGAATGACAAAAAGTAGCATCCAAATAGGTCATTTATTGCCTTCTTATGATCACAACATAAGAAGAGTTTACTCTCCTCAATGCCTGTGTCCTGCAGTGGTCGGGCAAATTCTACCCCCATACAGGTCCCCATGAAAAGAAAGCATTGGCCCCAAAAAATAGGTGTGGCCCCTGGGGGTCCTCTAGTATCCCTGTACCAATTTTGGTGTCCCTGGACACCATGGTTCGGCTACCACAGGGCCCTAAATTCAGGCTAGCTTGGCCCACTATGTTAATCTATGGCGCAGTAATGGTTGGAAACTTTGAGTGGCCATAGCTCGGGCCCGAAAGAGTCCAGGCCCCCACAGCTCGAGCCCCTGGACATGTTTGGGGCCCAAGTCCATGGCCCCTCAAAGTTCCAGACTGTGCGATAGATTAACATAGTGGGCCAAGCTAGCCTAAATTTAGGGCCCCCTTGGTAGCCAAACGACGCTGCCCAGGGGCACCAAAATTGGTACGAGGAAACTGGAGGACACCCAGGGGCCACACACATTTTTTGGAGCCAATGCTTCATTCAATGCACAACTTTTTCATCCTCTGGTTGCAGGGGATCCGTCACTGGTTGCGACTGAACCTTGAACATTATCTCCCTATGCAATCAAGCTTACCCTGTGTCCTTAGACACCATTGCTTCTGGTTCTTTGCCTCTGATTCCCCGGGTGTTCCACGTTCACGTATGTGATTAATTAGGGGGGTTTGGCTATCTGATTAGTGGACAGATGTACCATATATACTCGAGTATAAGCCGACCCGAATATAAGCCGAGGCACCTAATTTTACCACAAAAAAAAATGGGAAAACATATTTACTCGAGTATAAGCCTAGGGTGTCCATCTGCATGCCTCACTGTGCCCAATCTCCCTACCGGATATCTGGCGCTGTGTGACTGACGTTTAACATGGAAGTCTATGGAAGGGGTCCCCAGCTTTGAAAAACCGGTGCTCCCCGGCCATAGGTCCTCCGGACAACAAACTTTGCACACTTGTAGGGCTAGATGTGTGGGGCTACATGTAGTGGGGCTACATGTGTGCCAAGTTTGGGGACCTATGGCTGGCCGGGATCAGGTGCACAAAGTTGAAGATGGACACAGACTCGAGTATAAGCCGAGGGTTGCATGTTCAGCACAAAAAAAAAATGTGCTGAAAAATGACCAGTTACACTTACCGGTAGCTGTATTTCTGGTAAGTCTTACAGGACGGCACCCTGAGAGATGACTGGCTTCTCCTGACAGGAAACACAATCAAAAAAGAGGTTAAAAACCCCGCCCCTTCCCGTGCTCCTCAGTTTGAGATAAAGTATGAACCCACCAGTGCACGGAAAAAACCCCACAAAATAATACAAACCAATAATGTATCACAAGGGTGGGAAGTAGGCCTGCCGTCCTGTAAGACTTACCAGCAATACAGCTACCGGTAAGTGTAACTGGTCATTTCTCTAGTCGTCTTCCAGGATGGCACCCTGAGAGAGAAGCAAGTAGCTTCAGGCCTACCTTAGGGCGGGACCACTGCTTGCAGGACCTTTCTCCCGAAAACCAAGGCCTGAGGTGACAGTAGGTCGACTCTATAATGCTTCAGGAACGTGTTCTGACTTGACCACGTCGCTGCTCTGCAAATCTGCTCCACCGAAGCTCCGGTCCTTTCTGCCCAGGAGGTTGCTAGTGATCGCGTGGAGTGTGCTTTGATATTAGGAGCTACCTTACCGGCTTGTACATAAGCTAAGGAGATTGTCAGCCTAATCCATCTTGAAATAGAGGCTCTGGACGCCTGAAGGCCTCTTTTCTGACCTGAAAAACAAATTAATAGGTGAGTAGAATGTCTAAAGGCCGTAACTCTCTCTAAATAAGTTAATAGACATCGTCTAACATCCAGACAATGAAAGGAAGCTTCCCCTTCATTCTGGGGGTTTGAACAAAAAGAAGGGAGGATTACCTCCTGTGACCTGTGGAACTTTGTCACTACCTTAGGAAGGTAAAGGGGGTCCTGACTTAGAACTACCCTGTCCTCAAATAAACGAAAAAATGGCTCTTTAATAGAGAGCGCCTGCATATCACCTATCCTCTTGGCCGTCGTGATTGCCAAGAGGAAGGCGAATTTAAAGGTGAGTAACCTGATGGGGATAGTGTCAATTGGCTCAAACAGAGCCTTGGTAAGTTGATGCAACACTAAAGAAAGATCCCAGGGTGGAACCCTAGAGATATGAACTGGGGACAACCTGTCTCTGGCTATAAGAAACCTTTTGACCAGGGGGTCCAGGGATAGACGTCTATCCAAAAAATATGACAAGGCTGCTACCTGAACCCTTAGAGTCCTTGTGGCTAACCCCTTGTCTACTAGGGGTGTTGAAAATGATCGGCGCATCGATGCATCGCGATTATGCCTGTCCCGATTCGGCATCGATGCGGGTATGCAGCCTAATCGATTATGAATGACGTCATTCTAGCTCCTCCCCCTCGCCCGCACAGCAGCATCTTTTCCGGTCATGACAGACCAGTGACCGGCTGGCTGCGCCTGGTGCCGTTCCCCTTATTAGAGGATGTAGCCTAATAAGTATTCTGCCCGGCCCCTCACCCACGCTCTCCCCCTTCTCAGGATGTGTACCTGTGTGGAGTGACACGGGGCATCTCCCCGATGGGCTGGCGCAGGTCACTGCACGGAGCTGTGAGACAGATTACTGCAGCTGTCTTATCACACGTGGAATAAGGAATAGCGTCGGCTTCAGAAAACAAGCTGTGAGGAGGGGGGATGGTAGGAGTGCTCCGAGGGTGAGATAAGTCTGTCAGTCTGCTTAATTTATGTGAGGGGTGAGTGCAGAGAAGTGGCATATCCCCCCCCCATCCAGTGTATACTGTCTGTGTGCCTAACACATTGGGGGCTGAAAAAAAAAATGTTTCACCAGTGCTAATGAATTGATGTAAACTGAACACCAACTGGGAAAAGTGACATGCTAAACAAAACTCCTGTGATACCGTAGGATCTTTTTGATCATTCCTATTACCTATAAACATGTACTGGTCCAGTCCCTCCATGGGTTTTATCAAATAAACTTTGTTTTTCTTTATTACTGCCACTAATTGATTGACTTCATTCTGGTCTTAACCCATTGAGCGCTGACTCACATTGGGGGCTGCACAGTGCACACTCTTTTTCCGTCTAATTTCTTCCAAAGATTTCCCTATCACTTCTCCCCTCTGGAAACATGCAGTGATCTGCAAGCAGTATATTATTTCTTACTGATTGGAATGTCTTCCCTTTTCTTTTTTTTGCACTGATGTTGACCTGTTTACTATCCAAGTTGCTGCCAAAAGACTAAAGGGTATTATTTTTTCCTTTAATATAAAAAATATATCATATTTACCTGCTGACCGTCTCTTGTACCATGTCTGCAGTCCCTGACCGTCTCTTGTACCATGTCTGCAGTCCCTGACCATCTTCTGTAGCATGTCTGCAGTCTCTGATCATCTCCTGTAGCATGTCTGCAGTCCCTGACCGTCTCTTGTACCATGTCTGCAGTCCCTGACCGTCTCTTGTACCATGTCTGCAGTCTCTGACCGTCTCCTGTAGCATGTCTGCAGTCTCTGATCATCTCCTGTAGCATGTCTGCAGTCCCTGACCGTCTCTTGTACTATGTCTGCAGTCTCTGATCATCTCCTGTAGCATGTCTGCAGTCTCTGACCGTCTCCTGTAGCATGTCTGCAGTCTCTGACCGTCTCCTGTAGCATGTCTGCAGTCCCTGACCGTCTCTTGTACCATGTCTGCAGTCCCTGACCGTCTCTTGTACCATGTCTGCAGTCTCTGACCGTCTCCTGTAGCATGTCTGCAGTCTCTGATCATCTCCTGTAGCATGTCTGCAGTCCCTGACCGTCTCTTGTACTATGTCTGCAGTCTCTGATCATCTCCTGTAGCATGTCTGCAGTCTCTGACCGTCTCCTGTAGCATGTCTGCAGTCTCTGACCGTCTCTTGTACTATGTCTGCAGTCTCTGATCATCTCCTGTAGCATGTCTGCAGTCTCTGACCGTCTCCTGTAGCATGTCTGCAGTCCCTGACCGTCTCTTGTACCATGTCTGCAGTCTCTGACCGTCTCCTGTAGCATGTCTGCAGTCTCTGACCGTCTCCTGTAGCATGTCTGCAGTCCCTGACCGTCTCTTGTACCATGTCTGCAGTCTCTGACCGTCTCCTGTAGCATGTCTGCAGTCTCTGACCGTCTCCTGTAGCATGTCTGCAGTCTCTGACCGTCTCCTGTAGCATGTCTGCAGTCTCTGACCGTCTCCTGTAGCATGTCTGCAGTCTCTGACCGTCTCCTGTAGCATGTCTGCAGTCTCTGACCGTCTCCTGTAGCATGTCTGCAGTCTCTGACCGTCTCCTGTAGCATGTCTGCAGTCTCTGACCGTCTCCTGTAGCATGTCTGCTGTGTTTAGACTTTGCTACATGCAGGAAGTGTTAGTGTGTGTTTTTTTTTTAAACAGATAGAAAAAAAAATGGAGTACTTAAATTTTTTTTGATGAAAGCCATGCGCACTTGCGCTGCAATCGTGATGCATCGTGATGCATCGCGGAATCGAATCGAATCGAATCGTGGACTTGATAATCGTAATCGCATCGAATCGTGAGACCGGTGAAGATGCGCAGCCCTATTGTCTACTCCATCTTGGAGAAATTCTTTTTTTTTTTTTTTTCAATCAAATTGTGTTTTATTTTGAAAATGTATACGTTACAGAAGAATGTAAACAATAAGAATATCATCACATCTTATTACAGAAAGGCACAGTGTGATATTGTGATATTATATATTCCTAACAATATCTAACGGAAATTTAGCAATCACCCGTAATTTCCCATATACAGTGTTCCCTTAAATGTTATGCTAATTCATTATAACCTTTAATACTAGTCAAGCTATAACATATAGTATTCCATTCCAGAAATAGATTTTTTTCTTAAACTTTCATCCCGCATCCCCTTTAACTTAATAGGATCCAAATGTTTCAAGGGAAGCACAATACCATCCCCTTCCATTTCACCCTCCCTATTCCTTCCTCTTTCTCCCTCCCTCCCCTCTCTCTTGTTGAACTAGAAGGGGAAAAATGAACAAACAGAGATTGAGAAAACTAATCGAATTTCTGGTAAACCTTAATTTCCGGATCATTGTAATAATATTGTGATACCTTAAAATATCAGCAAACGATTAAATTTAAAAAAAAACTATCGAGGAATTAACACCTTTCTTAAGATTTACTCCATGGATCCCAATATTATAAAAAAAAAAAAAACATCATGTCCGGAAATCTCAGCTTACCCATAAAGACAGAGGATTCCATCGGAATGGACAAAGTAAAAATTCATATGAATAGAGAAGAATATACTCTCAAACAACACTTTCACGTATTATATGTGCCCTATGGTAATCAATAAAATAAGAACACAGTAAAGAACTTGAATAAAAAATAAAAAAATAAAAAAAAAGATAAAGGAAACGAAAAAAGGAAAATTAGAAGGAAGATGCAGAAAAGAGAAAGAGAGAAGTAGATAGCCCACCTGCCAAATGTATTTCACATTTTGCGGTAAAAAGCCTTGTTAAATTCATATTTTTTTTAAGATACCCAAATAGTTCAACCATGGATCCCAAACTTCGTTAAACTTGTCATTAGAATCTAATAGTAGGCCCATTCTCTTCTCTTGCTCCATTATCCAGGTCACCTTTCTTTTCATATATAGTACCGAAACTGACGTTTTTTTCCAGGCAGCGGCTATAGAAATCCTGGCTCCTACGAGGATAAATGATATCAGTTTCCTGATATATTTGTGAGCTTGCGGTACAAATCCATTCAATAACGCAATCGTTGGAGATTGATGAATATTACAGCCAGTAACACGTCTTATAATATGAAAAACCATATTCCAGAACTTACGTATTTTCGGGCATTGCCACCATATATGAATCATAGAACCTATCCCATGACATCCTCTAAAACATAGTGGAGATTGAGAAGGGTAAATAGTGGCTAATCTCAAGGGAACTAAGTACCATCTGGTGAAGATCTTTAAATTAGCTTCTATAAGTGAAACATTGGTAAACCCTTTTAAAGATCTTTCAAAATTAGAGTACCAGTCATTTATATCCCATTCGGTCTGAAGATCCCTCTCCCAAGCTATCATATGTGGTAGTTTTTGATCATTACCTGCAAGCGATCTATATATAGTAGAAATTCCACCCTTCCTTCCTAATGCTTGGTCACATCTCATTTCATATGCTGTCATATTGCCTGATACGATCTTGTCTAACCAAAGCTTTTGAGTAAAATCGTAGATTCGGGAGAATCCTGGTTTTTCAGAGGGTGGAAGACCTAGGTTTTCCACAAAATATTTTTCAGAATGGGGACCTGAATGTGAGAAAAAGTTTCCAATGCTGTACACCCCCTTGTCAAGCCACCATTCAAAGGATTCCCCATCCACCTTAGAGGCGAACTCAAGATTCTTGAATAGATTGGCTAAAGGATGGCCCTTGGAGATCAGAGAAGTGTCCTTTTTAAGGGAGTCCCATAGTGCCATGGTTTGAGATAGAGTTGGCGACATAATAGGAGGTCTACATTTGGGAGTGACCCATAATAAATCTTCCAACGAGTAAGAGGGAGTAGCCTGTTCTTCCAAACATACCCAATTAGGTCGATCCCCACGGACGTATACATCCGAAAGTTGAGCCAATCTAGCAGCCTTGTAGTACCATAGTAGGTTCGGAAGGCCGAAACCTCCTTGTTCAGGTAGATTAAAAAGAGAGCGTGAAGAAACGCGTGGGTTCTTCTTTTTCCAAACAAATTTTGTAATTTTGCTCTGGAAGGTTTTCAAATGGTTTGTCTTAATCGGTACTGGGAGTGAACGGAATAGGTACAAAATCCTGAGTAAGAGAGTCATTTTAATGGAACTTATCCTTCCCATCCAACCTATGGTATGTGAATTCCATTCTACTAGATCAGATTCAAGTTTTTTATACATGGAAGGGTAATTGGCCTGATAAAGGTCTTCAAATTTCGAGGTTAGATTAATACCTAAATATTTAATGGACGATGTATTCCAAATAAAAGTATAATTTTTTCGGATAAAGGAAACCATAGAATCAGAGAGTGACACATTGAGGGCCCTGGATTTAGTTATATTGACCTTAAGGCCCGAAACTTCAGAGAATTCATCCAATCGAGAATATATTGCAGGTAAAGAGGATTTTGGGGAAGTAATAAAAAGCAGAAGATCATCCGCAAATAATGCACATTTATGTTCCTTCCGGGTGCAATTAACTCCTCTGATGTTCGGGTCGTTTCTGATTGCTATAGCTAGAGATTCTATTACAACAGCGAACAACAGAGGAGACAAGGGGCAACCTTGGCGAGTACCCTTCTTAATAGTGATGGTTTCTGAATATAATCCCTGAAGTCTGATCCTGGCTTTAGGTGAAGAATAAAGAGCATTTAAGAATCCTAAAGTCTTGGGACCAAATCCCCACCTCCTCAAAATCGAAAACATATATGGCCATGACACAGAGTCAAAGGCCTTTTGTAGATCTATCGATAAAAGCATACCTTCCTGTCTATTGTTTCCTATCCATCCAGATTGCAATATTGAAATTAAGTCAACTGCCCTCCTGATCTGGTCTGGAGCTTGTCTATTAGGAATAAAGCCTACCTGATCTCTATGTATATATTGACCTATGAAGGTCGAGAGTCTATTAGCCATTATTTTAGTCAATATTTTTAGGTCGTTGTTAATTAAAGATATTGGTCTATAATTTTCAACTAAGCTGGAATCTTTGTCAGGTTTAGGGATAACAGATATGTATGCCATATTAAGTTCACTGCCTATCGGATTACCTTCAGACAAACCATTGAAAAACCTTGCGAGATAAGGTGCTAAAAGGATCGAAAATTTCTTGTAATAAGGAGATGAAAAGCCATCTGGACCGGGTGCCTTATTTGCCTTCAACCCCTTAATTACCCCTATAACCTCCTCAACTGATACAGGAGCTTCCATTTCGCTACTATGTAAATCCGATAGTCTTGGAAGGTCTAAGCCTTCAAGGAATCTTGAGATTCTACTAGAATCACTTCCGCCATCGGAGTGATAAAGCTTTGAATAAAAAGTTTGAAAGATTTCCATCACCTTTTGTGGATTTAGAGTAAGAGAGCCATCATTTTGTTTAATCTTGGGAATGGTTCTAGATCTAAACCTAAAGTTTATTGGCTAACATAGGACCAATTCTATCCCTTAATCGATAGAATTTTGTCCCGGACCATTTGATAGCTTCATCCGCTTTAACCGTAAGTGCAAGATTTAGAGCAGTCCTAGCCGCGTCCAAAGTGGAAGTAGGAAAGCTTATAGGATCCTTTTTATGTTGTGAAATCAATTTATTGAATTCCCGTTCAAGTCTTTCTATTTCCATTCTTTTCAATCTTTTTTGTCTAGATGCTATTTGTATCAGTTGGCCCCTGATCGTTACTTTGTGAGCTGCCCATAAGACTTCCGGTGAAATCTCGTCGGTATCATTAACCTCAAAATAATCTTTTATGGCCCGTTCAACTTCAATTGCTATATTGGGGTTGTTTAGAAGTGATTGGTTAAGGGTCCAGTGAGATATTTTCTGTTTAGCATTTACCCTATTCAAAGTCAACATGACTAAGGAATGATCCGACCATGGGACATCTATGATAGATGAACGTTGAGCACAAGGGATATGATGAGTAGATAATAATATATGATCTATTCGAGAAAATGATTGGTGGGGACTAGAGTAGTGTGTGTAATCTTTCACCGACGGATTCAATTCCCTCCAGATATCCGACAATCCGGAATGGTGAATCAGACAAGCTATTTGTGTGCTGGCCTTAGTTGGTCTGATCAATTTAGCCTTTAACGGTCCAGATTTGTCTAGTCCAGTATCAAAGGCTAAATTGGAGTCGCCACCCATAATTATGATTCCCTCCATTAAAGACTGGAGGGTCTCAAACATATTGCAGAAAAAAGATTTTTGTCCCCTGTTAGGGGCATAATAGGAAATGAAAGTGTACAAGTTTCCATCTAGGGTGCCCTTGACCATGACAAATCTGCCGTCCGGATCAACATACTCCTTAGACAAGCTAAAATTGCAGTGTTTGGAGAACAAAATGGCCACTCCCTTGGTTTTATTTTCAGCTTTGGATAAATAGAACGTTGGAAAATTTTCATGTAAAAACGAGGGGGTGTACCGCCTTGGAAAGTGAGTTTCCTGTAAAAGTACAACATCTGCACGAATGGTCTTATAGTATTGTAATGCTTTTCTCCTTTTGATCGGAGAATTCAACCCCTGTGTGTTATGAGAAATAACACTAAGGGAAGAGGGAGAACTAACCGAACCAGCCATGTATTAAAATAGTATGGATCCCAAGCATTGAGTCTAACAGGGGTGTGATGGTTCCATAATCAAGACCATAAGAGAAATAGGTATTTGATGAGCCATAAAACCGCATCATTAACCTCATCCCAATATGAGCATAAATTGGCAGGTAGGCTATAGAGGAAGAAAGATCAAGGAAGACAGAAAAGGTCAAAGGAAAAGAATATAAAAATAAATTTATCAGGATAAACCAGAACATTATAGGGCCAAACGATGGCCCTGAGTAAAGGGAAGGCAATGTCCCCCTCCCTTCACTCAAAAACATAAATTTAGAATAGCCCATAAAGAGGGCTACAAACTCACACCCCAGGACGACCAAACGTCAATCTAAGGCCGGGTACTCACGACCAAACATGTTCGCTGGAAAGTGTCCGACAGGCTGTTTCCGGCGTACAAGGCTGTTTTGTCTTTTGGCCCGCTGGCTTGTACACACCAGCGGACCATATTTCCCGGCGGACCAGAACGCGTGCACGTAAACCACGTTTGACGTCACTATAAAGGGAAAGGCCAAAGTCAATGGCGACGCCCTCTGTTCCGCTTTTGCTAGTTACGGCTTTGCTCGTGTTAGTGAAGGTTTGGTTAGAGCTGATTCGCGCTTCTCGGTCTCCGTGCTTTAGCAGGTAGTATTTTCTGGTTCAGTGCGTGTGCTTGTGGGTACGTAGTTGGCATTCGGGTACAGGCGTGCAGTTCGTTCTGCTTTGCAGTTTCGTACTGTGCGATCGTATCTGTGTGTCGTGCGTTCTTTGCAGGTACCGCTGGATTTGATTGTGCTTTCTGTTGGAGTGTGTTCTTGACTGACCAGCCGGCCGGTTTGAATCCATGATGGAGCAGCAGCGTCAATTTTCGCGAGTTGGTGCTGTTTATGGGATGGCTGCTGGATATGTTCATTATTCCAGTACTTTGGCCAGAAACAGGGGGCGGAGGCGTTTCTGGACCAAGAATTGGTTGCGCCAGCGTGACCAGTTCTCACATATGCCTCTGCTTAGGGAAATCCAGGAGAATAATCCTAATGACTATAGGAATTTTCTCCGCATGACGGACCCCGTATTCAACAGTCTGCTGGAACTTCTGTCCCCCTATATCACGAGGCAGGACACTGTGATGCGCCAAGCCATCACGGCCGAGCAGAGGCTTATTGCCACGTTGCGGTACCTGGCGACTGGGAGGAGCCTGCAGGACCTCAAGTTCTCGACAGGCATCTCTCCGCAGGCGCTTGGGGTCATCATACCGGACACGTGTGCTGCCATCATCAAAGTTCTGCAGAAGGAGTATATTAAGGTAAGTTCCCTCATTTTAACCTCACAATGTGTCTTTAATAATGTGGCAAACTAACTTTTTATTTTAGTTCCCAGATATGCTGTGTGTTTAACTAACGTTCCCTTTTCTCCCTATGCATGTTGATATAAGCTTTACATGTAATTTTTCTTTTGGCCTACCTGCATATTTGGACCTTACCCAATATTAACCTGTCCAGCATGCTATCTTAGGGCCAACCCCCACCTTGCCTCTTTTAAAAAAAAAAAAAATATTTTTAAACAGTTTAAACACCCCCCACCCCCCCTTAAAAGTGTTGTTGTCCCCATCAGAGGGCTGGGGAGTCTCTTATTAATTAAGTGGGCCTATATATTTGTGCCCCGAAATTCTCCCTTCACAATTTGAAAATGCTATTTGAAAAATGTAAAGTTGCACAAGGATGCTTGTAGGATTATGTTTGCTATGTTTATGTGCCAAAGTACTAAATTTCTTTTTTTGTTTGTCCCCACAGCTACCCTCCACACCACAGGAATGGCAGTCTGTGGCTTCCCAATTTGCCCAGCGGTGGGATTTTCCTAACTGCGGTGGAGCAATAGATGGGAAACACGTCCGCATTGTGCCCCCACCCCACTCGGGGTCCTACTATTATAACTACAAGGGTTATCATAGTATCGTGTTGATGGCGGTGGTGTCGGCACAGTATGAGTTTCTATATGTGGACGTGGGGAAGAACGGCCGGATGTCAGATGGGGGAGTGTTCTCACGGACTGATTTCTATGATCGTCTCCAAACTGGTGGTCTGGCATTGCCACCAGATGAAGATAATGTGGAAGGACTTCCGTTTGTGTTCCTAGCGGACGAGGCTTTCGGGCTTGGACCTCACCTAATGCGGCCTTTTCCCCAGAGGACCCTCACCTTAGAGAGGAAGGTGTTCAATTTTCGGTTGTCCAGGGCTCGGAGGGTAGTCGAGAATGCCTTTGGGATCCTCACCAACCGGTTCCGCCTGTTCCTGACATCGATACATTTGGCGGAATATAAATTGAACACCATTATATTTGCCTGCTGCATTTTGCACAATTTTCTACGCAGGCACTCCCAGTCGTACCTACCCCCCATGGGCTCTGAGGCAGGACTACTCTCAGATAACATTCCTGGGCTGGACACTGGTCGCGCTGGCTTGGCCCCCCTATCTGCTCGTGAGGTACGCGACAAATATGTTGAGTACTTCATGGGTGGGGGGGCCATTGCTATGCCAGATCATATTTCTTTCTAATTCGGCCCCCAAAAGAAAGGAATATTCTCATAACTAATAAATAATTAGACCATTGGACTTTATACAGTTGTTTGTCATTACTGCTTTTTCTCTTTTTTTTCTGTCTTCCTGGTTCTCACCAAAAATAGTGCACTTCTAGTGCCAATTTTACTTACTCAGATTTATTAACTAACCACATTTGCACATTATTCACTCATCTACAAACTGGGTATTCAGTCTAGAAATAAGAAGCCACTCATTTTTCAGCTTTTGATGTCACCAAAATTTTTTATTATTTTAGTCCTTATTCCAAAAAAAATGCTTCATTTTTGGATTCCAAAATTTTTTTGCAATTTTGTTGTGTAAATTTTTGGTTTAAATTTTTTATTTATTTATTTACAGTGATTAGCAAGAATACTGATAGAAACACAATGTAATAATTATTTCTGTGAAAATCTACCAAAGAATTTGCTGGCTTGTCTCTATCTATATATATATATATAGATATATACACACTTCAAAACGTCTATTTTTTATAGTTTTGCCTAAAAATCAAGGTTTTATTTTGTTTGGTTTTCAGTAACCAAGATGTATTATTTTTTTCATATTTTTGGGGTGTTTTTCTAAAAATATTCCCAAAATGTTTTTTTTGAGAATATTTTTTGGTTATTTTAAAGAAATTTATTAACAGTTTAACATTTTTGGGTAGTGTTTTTCTCCCAAAACTTTTTTTGCTTAGGATTTTTTATTGTATTTTTTTTTTTTTTTTTTTTAACCCAACAAAAATGTGAGTTTTTTTTTTTTTTCGAAAAATATAGCTATTTATATATATTTTTTGGGGTCCTTATTTTAATTTTTTGAGCAAAAGATTTTTGTTTGTTTCTGAGATTTATTTTACTTTTTTATTTTGGTGATATTTATTGTTCGTTTTGTGATCTGAAACTGTAAACATTTACAACCAAAACAAGATCAACACCACAAAAAAATATATTTTCAAAACAGCAGTTAGTCATGGATGGTGTGCTTTCACACTGGAACACGCCAAAATTTTTAAATGCACACATTCAGTGTGAATTCGCCAAATGTCATTGGTTAAACAGACAAATGGCCACATGTGCTATCTGACATCATGGGTGATCAATGTCTGTGTTTTGTGGGAGCAAACCCTTCTTCCTCTCAACTACTTGAGGATCGAGGAGGGGTTTGTACCCACAAAGCACAGACAATAGATATTCTGTGATGGCAGATAGCACATATTGGCACACTGTGTGTGCATTTAGAAATTTTGGCGTATTGTAAAGTACAAAAATTAAAAATGGTTTGGGGGGCGGGGGATGGGCGGGGGGTGATTCAGTCTTTGACACGGCCCATCATGTCAATGATATTTTTGAAATTCTGTTCGATGACTATCATCCTTTGGCGCATGTTGTCCATTTCCGTGCTGCACTCTGAAATGACATTTCGAACATTCTGCTCCATGACGACCATCCTTTCCCGCATGTTGTCCATTGCTGCACTCCATTACCTGATGTACAATTATTGAAGCACTTGCACGTGAAAAATGTGCTACACCATCTTCATCCCCTAAAAACAAACAAATTGGCATTCAAAATATGTAAAGAGTTTCCGGCCTATCTGCATATCTTTGGCCCTATTAATGTTGGGGTGACACTGACCTGATGGTCTGATCATTTCAACATCCTCAATTTCACAATCTTCTATGACTCCTCCTTCTTCCACCACCTCAGCCTCATCATCCACGACTCCTCCATCTTCTTCCAGAACTCCTTCTTTATCCATCAATACCCCTTCAAAATCACTCAATTCTGCTTCGTCCAGTTCCGCCTCATCTTCACCGAATTCTAAATCCAAAGTTAAGTCTTCCTCCTCTCTTCCTTCCACATCCTCCTCTCTTCCTTCCACATCCTCCTCTCTTCCTTCCACATCCTCCTCCTCCTCCACATGTGGAGGTGTTTGATTTTGGTGTTGTCTGGCCCTCTCTGCCTCCTCCAATTGCTGGCGTCTTCTTTCCCCTATAAGAAATAATAAAAAACAAAAGGTATACTCATCAGCACACTGATATTGTATAGCATAAATCGCACACATTGCATAGACGAGACATTTTTGAGGATTTTTGTTTGTTTCTTCTTTCAGCAATCTTACATTTTTGGCGGAGTTCTAGGCCAAGCTCTGATCCTGCCCCTTTTTTGATAAGAAGTGACACACATGGATGTCCCCCCAAAACATTAATTCTCGTCGACCCTCCAAATAAATATCCTTTGTTTGTTGAGACACAGGTGCTTTGCATTTCCAGATGTGAAAACATGCTTTATTCGCATTTTTGAGAATAAATCTTGTTTGCCTGTCACATTCACTCAATTTAATTTCTGGGATTTTGCTTTTCAACAATGTTTGCAAACAAAGTTTGGGGCCAGTCAGCCATGTCCAGGTGTGTTGTTCCTGGACTAACCTCGCATTTCTGCGAAACAATGTCATATTACGCATGTTACTATTTCACAATATTTGGTAAAGGTTGTTATTTGACAAACACAATACAGTATCTACACGTGTTCAAAAGTACAAGCAGGCCAAGGAGGCAGATGTCAAAAACTACATGTCAACACATTCTTGCAGACATTCCCCCCCCCCCCCTTAAATAATATGGACTTACTTTTCCGCAGAATTTTGAGGATCTTCTTCATGTGATGTGGCTCCCTCAATTTCAAGTCGGACCAACGCTTCCTGAGTTGCTCCTTGGACCTGGTGACACCAAACATTCTCCTCATTCTCCTTGCCACCTTGTCCATTATGTGTGACTTTCTACGGTTAGGTGTTTTGTAGGGCCCACATTCACCATCATAATCCTTCCTCCTCATGATGTAAACCAACTCCACCATTTCTTCGAACGCCATATTAGTGGCTTTATATCTTTTTGGCCTGGATCGGGACGGTCCTGCCTCTGTCCCTTCACTTGCGCCATGAGAGCTCCGTGCTCGCTCGTGTGACATCGCCATCTTTCCTTCCCACAGAGATTAGGGGCGTGGAAACGAGGAAATGTCCCGTCATGGGCGGAGATGAGGGCGGGGATTCATGCATATGCGGAGTGTCGCGAATGCAAACAACGTGTTGACGTAGGTTACGCGGAGAATATTCGCGCGATTCCAGAACCTACACAGTTAACGCCATATTTACATTTTCAATTGATTAGGGGCATGGCAAAGGTGACGAGGGCGGCGTTTCATACATACGCGGAGTGGATAAAAGGCGCATGACGTGATTACGTAGGTTACGCGGTAATTCATCGAGCGTGACAAACGAGGAATTTGAGAGAGGAAGGTAAGAAATTTAAACATGGGATCAGCAGCGGGCTATAAAATGGAGAGCCATGGGATGGGGGTTTGGTCTGTTGGTTGCACAGTTTTATTAAGCTATTATGTCTCTTGGATACCAGAATGTGATTTTAGTAGCAAAATGCTTTTGTAGACATCACAAAATATAGATGCCAAAAATGCTCTACCTCATTCCAATTTATGTAGGGTGTATTCAGATCAGGCCAAGTATTGTTCTGTGTTGGTTGGACAGAGGTCATTAGGAAGTGTCTTTCATGTAATCAATGCTGAGGGGCAGGATATCTACACATGCAATAGTGCCTTGATGAATGCTGTCAGTTTTAATGATTGGGTATGGTTCTAGATTTCTATTATTTCCTGCAATGGAACCAAAGGGGCGGCATGTATTAAAACAATGTTAGCTACAACCAATGGGGCAGAGCTGGCCAGCATTTTGTAAACAAGAGACACTGTGTTTGTATTTCTATATAGGTCCTACTTTTTTCGCTACATATTCTATCAATGTAAATGCTGAGCCTTTTTTTAATCGTATTTTTGGTTTCTTTTTCTTTTTGTAATCTAGACTAAAATTAGAACAATAAAACTTTAACAATGGATCTACTGCAGACCCAAGAGATTATCCAGCACTTGCTGGATACATTTAGAGAAATGCCCATCCTGTGGGATTCCAAGCAGGACAATTACCACAACAAGGACATACGAGCGGCAGCACTTGAACAGCTAGCAGCATACATGAGAACATGGGTGCCAGAATGCAGTGCCAACATGGTGAAGGATAAACTTGCCAACCTCAGGGGCACATATAGGAGAGCGTACAAAGCTCACCAAAAGCAACCAAGATCTGGAGCAGCAGCAAGACCACAAAAGGAACCCAAGCTATGGTATTTCAGCCAGATGTCTTTTATGTGGGATCAACTGGAAGGCAGGCCATCTATGTCAAGTCTGACTCCCAGCCTTCCCTCCACGCTACCTTCCAGCGGGACTTGCCCAGATCACAACAGCCCTGCAGAGTCGGATGAAGAGGGCCTGGCTGACAGAGAGGCAGATCTGCGCCTCTACGATGATGAGGTATAGTAGTTTCATAACTATTTATGGAATAATATTAATTATTGTTTGATTCTTGACTTGATATTGTTTAATAAAAGACAAGCTGGGAATAAAAAATCAAAAGTCGTGGGCAAACAAATAGGTGTCAGGGATGACAACTGCAGGGGTCAGAGGGTGAGTCTGTTTTCAAGTTTAAATTAGCCCCAAAAAAGGAGATTCAAGCATGAAAATGTGAGTGATTATATTTATAAATATATTACAACATGTCCCTTTTTTTTACACAGGAAGAAGAGACCAGCCAGGAGGTGGCAGATCCTCTCCTCACTGACAGCCAGGCCGAAGGGGTCAGTGGCAGCCAGGAGGAGGCCGGGCCCAGTGGCGTTCAGCAGCTCCCGAGGACAACCACCACCAGCCAGGCTCCTCCCCTCCATATTAGGCCACCAGGCCGAAAGAAGAAATTGGGGGCAGTGGAGGAAGCCAGCCTCCAAATGATTAGGGAGGCGAGTGCCATCATGAGGGCCCCCCTCAACCCCACTGAGGCCTACAGTGCCTCCCTGGCACACAATCTGAACAAAGGCACGGAGGAGCAGAAGCAACTGGCAAAGGGCGTGATCAACCAGGCCCTTTGGTGGATGGAGAGGGAGCTGCTGACCCCAGACACTGGGCTATGTGACCCGGCCCGGCTTGCTGAACACCATACACCTGCTGCCACATCATCCCCACCTGCAAGGGGCCAGGGAAGACCCGCTGGAAGGCAGCCTGGAAGGAAGGTTGCAAGGAAGAGGAGACATTGATTCCCTGCCTTCCATTTGATCCCCCACAAATGGCATCTTGTTTGGACTACCACAGCTTGGGTTCCTTTGGTTATGTGCTGCTGCTTCAGATTTTAGTTTGTGTGCCTCCTGAGGTTTGCTAGTTTATCCTTCAGCATGTTTGAAATGCAAGTTTGCATGTATTTTGCTAGCTGTTCAAGTGCTGCCATTCTGTTTTATTTCCTTTTTAACATTTGCCAAAATAAATGGCTTTTTGTTTAATTTAAAAACGTGCCTATTGTTTGTAATACTGTGGGGATTATTTTAGGCATCAAACATTCCAAAAAAATCAAATGTTTCATATAAATAATTCACTAGGTCATGTGGGGGGGGGGGGGCATTTGGTGTGCCAACATGGTAGACAATTGAAACAACCTTAAAAATAATCAAGTAAAATATACAAACAAAAGCAAAATCTAAAAAATTAGCTAGCAAAAAATTATAAATGGTGACATAACTATAAACACATAAAAAAAGTGGCAAAGATAAACATTAAACCAAAAAATTAAAAATATATACATGTGGAGGACCACAAAAAATATGATACGTCGGGCCTATAAAAGATAGCTAAAATCTTACTACATCCCAGGCAACAAATGTCACTTTTCAGTATGGAACAACTCAGTTGAAATAACATGAGCTAAATAACAGGTTATTTCTAGCAAGAGAAGAATGAAATAAAACGACGGCATCAACTGTTGTTTATTGTGTCGTTTGCTTCAGTGTTCTATTGCCAGAATTAATCTTTCTATTGACGAATGTGCCATATCCCAAACAAACGTGAGTTTTACCTGAACGAGCGCTCCCGTGGCCTCATTTAGTCTGAGCATGCGCGGGGTTTTTGTACGTTGCTTTTGTGTACTCACCACCAAACATGTCCGTTCGGACAGGATTTCAGCGGACGGTTTTAAAACAAGTTTGGAAATAAATGTCTGCTGAAAAACGGCCCGGCGGGCAAATGTACGGTGAAATTCTGTACGCTCGTAACTACACACGACCGAACATGTCTGCTGAAACTGGCCCGTGGACCAGTTTCAGCAGACATGTTTGATCGTGTGTACGGGGCCTAAGGAGTGAGTTGAGGCCTAGCGACTCACCACTGACCTGCTATCATTGACTAAAGATATATAAAACAATGCAATCCCTTAAAAAAAAAGGGAAGAAAAAAAGAAAAATTCAGCTTCTATATAATTCATACATCAATCGGGGATGGCATTAAATGCATGTTCTCTATATATGAGTGGAGAGGGAGAAAAAGAAAACAAAGGAAAACTATCTTCTCTCTCCCTCTCTCCCACTCCCCAGGGACTAACATATCCAAAATGCTTATATATACTCATACTTTAGAGTATAGACATAGTTACCAGCAAATGACCCAAAAAAAAAAAAAAAAAACAAGGGAAAGAAGGAAAATGAAAAAATTCCCCTTCCATCCTCATTCAGGTAACAGAGTCATCTTTAACCTTCCTGTACTTGACTTTTGTCCACGTAGAAGATGTCGGGCTTATAGGGGTCTGTCTTTTAGTCGAGCCCTGCTGGATCGGAGAAGTGTCCATATCAGGAACTGTAGATATAATATTGAGACTCATCAGTAGACGTTCACCTTCTTGAAAGTTATGGACTGCATAGTGGTTACCTTTAAAAGAAAATTTTAGAGCAAAAGGAAATGCCCATTTATATCTTATCTCTTTCTGTAGAAGGGCCGATAATTTTTAATCTTCGAGAAATTCTAAAATGACCGAGGTCTCCTGCTGGGAAACCTGTCTCGCTGAGCACCAGCGAGAAAAGATGCCCCAGGTCTTGGCATAAATACGCCTAGTGACTACCTTCCTACTGGCTAGAAGCGTGTCAATAACTCTCTCGGAGCAGCCCTTCTCCCTCAGGCTCTGCCTCTCAAGCACCAGGCCGTCAGCTTGAAGAAGCTGGGCTCTGGGTGATAAATCGGACCCTGACGAAGAAGATCCGCCCGGACAGGGAGAAGTAGGGGAGGCGACACTGACCCTCGCTCTAGAGCGGGAAACCAGGCCCTCTTGGGCCACCAGGGTGTGACGAGAATGAACTTCCCTACTGCTAGATTTACCTTCTGCAGGACTCTCGGAATCAGGCTCAAAGGAGGGAAGGCATAGGCTAGCTGAAACCTCCATATCTGTGCCAATGCATCCACCCCCTCCGAGCCGTTTTCTCGGGAGAGAGAGAAGAACCTCTTCACCTTCCGGTTTGCCCTGCGGGCGAAGAGATCTATCTCTGGGTTGCCAAAGTGCTGGCATATTAGACTGAAAATCTCTGCATTTAGTTCCCATTCCCCCTGGAGAATGGGATGGCGACTTAAATAGTCTGCCTCCAGATTGAGGGTCCCTTTCAGGTGTACCGCCGAGAGCGAGATAACTCTCTGCTCGGCCCAGCCCAGGATCTCTAGAGACAAGTCTAGAAGGGTGCGAGATCTGGTGCCCCCCTGATGGTTGAGGAAGGCCACCGCGGTCGCATTGTCGGAAATGATCTGGACCTCCTGGTCCAAGACTCTGTCCTCGAATGCCTTCAGAGCCTCTCCGACCGCTAATAGCTCGCGGTAATTTGAAGAGGCCCCCTTCTGTCGTTGTCCCCAGGTACCCTGGGCACGGAGATCGTCCAGATGTGCGCCCCACCCCCATGAGCTGGCGTCCGTGGTGATCCTGACCGGATTGGTCTGGCCCCACGACAGACCTTGCTGTAGGTTCTGTGGGATGAGCCACCAGCCCAGTGAGAGCTTCACTGGTTCTGGGAGACTGACGCTGAGCTCTAGGGATTCCCTTTTTCCGTCCCAGGAGGAAAGAAGGAAAAATTGGAGGGGTCTGGAGTGGAGCTGTGCCCACGGGACTGCTGGAATACAGGAAGTCATTAGACTTTTGCTGTTCTGGAAGGAGAGAGGATTTCTCCCTGTTGATGATCCACCCCAAGGACTCGAGGGTAGTCATTGCAGTGGCCAGATCCGCAAGAAGGAGATCCCGACTTTGATTGTATAGTATCAAGTCGTCGAGATAGGGAACTATCGCTATCCCTTGTAGGTGCAGGAAAGCGATCGCCTCCGCCAGGACCTTGGTAAAGACCCTTGGACTGGAGGCCAGTCCGAAAGGAAGGGCAGCAAATTGCCAATGCTGCACTCCCTGGGCGGAGGCGATCGCGAACCTGAGGAACCTCTGATGCCCCAAGAAAATCGGGACATGGAGGTACGCGTCTCGTAGATCGATGGTGACCATGAATACCTCCCTCAGTAGGAGCCTCCTGAGGCTGTAAATACTCTCCATACGAAACTTCTTGTGGAGGAGGGAGGTATTCAGGGGCTTCAGATTTATTATCAAACAAAATTTTCCTGAAGGTTTGGGAACCATAAAGATGTGGGAGTACACACCCAACCCTCTCTGGTACACCGGGACTGGAACTATGACCCCTTGATGTGCCAGTTCTGCAACATTTTGTAGAAGGGCTGCTGATTTGAGAGGGTCCCTGGGTAAATGCGTCAAAATAAAGTTTTGAGGGGGAAGCTGACGGAACTCTAGTTTGTAACCTTCCCTTACAATCTGGAGAATATGTGGACCTGGGAAGGAACTGGGAGAGTCTTCCCCCAACCTTCCCGTCATTTAGTGTCCTTGTCGCTGGGTTTGGGATTGGAAAAGAGGATACCTCCTTTTTGTTTTTCCTTCCCAGCACCCCAACGCCTGTTGTAAGGGGGCTTTTTCTCTGAGGGACGGTTCTTACCTCCAAATCCACCCTGGGGGCCTCGAAAAAACTTTTTCTTGTTTTGTCTAGGCTTAGCAGGAAAACGAACCCCTTTCTCTGAGGATCTAGTCAGGGCCTGATCCAGGCCTGAACCAAAGAGCAGGGAGCCCTCAAAGGGAAGACCACAAAGGCGGTTTTTGGACGCAAGGTCCCCGTTCCACATTTTGACCCACACTGCCCTTCTGGCAGAATAGAGGAGGGCTCCTGTTTTTGCAGCAGAACGCACCGTTTCTACAGAGGCGTCTGCTAAATGTGCTACTGCGCTCCCTAAGAGTTGAAGGGATTCTAAAATTTCCTTAGAATCTGACCCCTGGGACACATGTTCCTGCAATTTTGAGATCCAGGAATTGGCATTTCTTGCAACACAGGCCGAGGCTAAGGCGGGGCCCAAGGCAGCCGCGTTAGCCTCCCAGGCCCTACGCAAGGAGGTCTCTGCCCGCCGATCCATAGGATCCCTCAAATTGCCTGTGTCCTCAAAAGAGAGATCTGATTGCTTGGAAACTTGCGCGAGTGGAGCGTCTAGTCTAGGAATTTTAAAAAATGTTGATTCCTCCTCCTCCTTAAAGGGGCAACGTCGTTTCCAGGTCTTGTACCTCAAAAGCTTCTTCTCTGGCTCTGCCCATTCCCTGAGGATAATATAATTTAGGGACTGGTGTACCGGAATAGCTTTGGCGGGAGGTTTTAGCAGGCCTTGGTATAGCCTATCCTGAGTGGAAACTACTTCCGCAGGTTGAGGGATCTCTTCAGAGGCATATACTGCCTCTAGGAGGCCTTCCATATCGTCCGCAGCAAAGACATACCTGCCTGCCCTAGTATCCTCGCTTCCTTCCTCTGCCTGACCAACAGAACCATCCTCCTGAGGAGGAATCTCTGAGTCCTCAGAGTCAGATACTAAGGAACCAAGGGATTCCTGGCGGACTCTAAAGATCTGTGAAGAGGAACTCTCTTGAGAAGAGGGCCCTGCGATGGGGGGTTCAGGCTCTTTGCTCTTTAAAGACAGATGAAAATTCCTTGAGCGTAGAGAGCATTTCGGACTGTACCTCAAGAAACCCCTTCAGAATCTCAGAGGTCTCCTTCCCTGCTAGTTTAACAATACATTTAGCACAAAAGGGTTTGAAATAATCTGAGGGTAATTTGCAACTACAGTAGCCACATTTCTTGGAACGACTAGTGTCCTTGATTGAACGACTAGCACCCCCCTGGGCAGCGCAATCCTCCCCTAAAAAAGGAAAAGATACACAGGTATGTATGTAAATGCTAAGAAACAACACTGGATTCTAGCCCACCATACCTGTACTCAGGAAGACTCACCCCCTGTGGCCTCCTCTGCAGCCAGGGTCGAAGATGACCGGACCTCTCGCTCCATCGCGTGAGGATGACGGCTCCGCTCTCTCTCAGCTGCTGCTGTCCTTTTTCCGGTAGGACGTACCGTGTGTCTCCGGTGTAGTGGCAAGCCGAGACTGGCGTGCTGGAGCTGCAATGCGCCATCTTTACCAGGCCGACCCGGAAGTGACACGCGCGCGTGTGTGACGTCCTTGCCCCGCATCACCGGCTCTGAGAGACGCCGGTTTGGTGCCAAATTCAAACGGCAATGAACGCCTAGGAATCCAGGACGACCCGGCCGCAGCCCCAGAGCGCACAGAAGGCCCCCACCCCCGGAGAGAGCTTGACCC
Source organism: Rana temporaria (assembly GCF_905171775.1). Taxonomy (NCBI): domain Eukaryota; kingdom Metazoa; phylum Chordata; class Amphibia; order Anura; family Ranidae; genus Rana; species Rana temporaria. The sequence goes on along the minus strand of NC_053489.1, from coordinate 474,548,909 downwards.
ACAGACCTCCAAGGTAAGGTGAAAGCTCAGGGAGAGAGAGTGGATCAGCCCCTGGAGCTCCAGAATAGACATCTATCCCCAGGAGACTCCAGCACTCAGGGGGGTTCTTCTGCTCACATAGTGAGGCCCCCCTGTGTAAGAAGGGACCCCCTAGGAGTGGAAGTATTCACTGAACCCAAAGGCTACCCAGTGCCTGCGGTTTAGTTCCCAGGGGGAGACCACCAGCCCCAGGCCTTAGGTCAGAAAAAAATAAATGTTTCGCTGAGGGGAAACAGAATCAAGAACTGAGGAGCACGGGAAGGGGCGGGGTTTTTAACCTCTTTTTTGATTGTGTTTCCTGTCAGGAGAAGCCAGTCATCTCTCAGGGTGCCGTCCTGGAAGACGACTAGAGAAATTTGGCTTATACTCGAGTATATACGGTATGTCTTTTTTCTACATTTACTTTGTGATTCTTTTTTTTTCTTCTCTTTTATTCATCCCCACTTATCCTTTTCTGTTCATCTCTTCTTCTCTCCTTCCCTTCCCCTTTCTCTCTCCCCCCCACCTTTCTTTTTTCCTCCCTCCCCTTTTTCCTTTCGTCCCCCCTAGTGTCCCGTTGCCATCGTCCACGCCTCCACCCCACCTTTACCCCCTTTTTCTTAATTTACCCTTTTTTACCCTTTTTTACCATCCCTCCCTTTCTCTCTTCCCCCTCCCCCCTCTTCTTCGCTTTTATGCCTTCCACCTCCCCCCCTCCTTTTCCGCGTTTGTTATTTCTTGATGTATGTTCTTGTCCACAGACCACCAGTTATACCCACTGCTAGAATATTGAATTTTTTTGATTTTAGTTACTGCACCATCAAGTGCCTCCCGTGTCTGCTGTGGGGGGATTTACCTGTATTGGGTGCCTCTTTTGTGTTGTCTGATGCTCCATTGAGCCTATATTTGTAAGCCATGCATGACTATATAAATCTCTAACATCATTAAGTTTATTGCATAAAATCAGTTTTTCCAATGTTGACACATTTTTGACCATGTAACTATGAGATTGTATTTACTTTTGTAGATGTTTATGGTTGACTCCTCCTGAAGAAGCGGCCAAAGCCACAAAACATGCAGAGGAATACGTCAGGACATACATCTCCATTCCTCACAATACCTGTTCTTTGTGAACCATTTATATCAATTTTGCAACAACTGTTTTATGTACTGCTGTACAAAATGTTTTAGTTTACCTTCTTAATAAATTGCCATTTTATACTTACTTTGGCCTAATCCTTGGGTACCGAGATCGTCCTCAACTTTCACAGTACCGCGGGGCAAGTTTGGAGCAGACCCCTGACACACACCCCCTTTCCAATATCCTAATACCAAGGATGATGGTACCCGCCCCTATCCCTAGACGGAACTAATTGAGGCAATATTCTATATTGTACGCTGAATAAGGGTCCATGTAGTACTGTACACAACAATGAAAGTGAAATGATCACTAACACACAGAGTTGTTAGAGAATTAAAATGTTTTTATTGGCAGAATAAACAGTACATCAGAAATACAGTTGACATATCACTTATAAGAAAGCGGTAACGAGCGTGCCAAATGGATATCGCCTACAGCGGCGCTTGCACCCAAAGGTTTAATGAATAGGCTTGCGTTCAATTTATGTCAAATCGTAGAAGATCAGGAGGTAAAGAGAAAGGGGGAAGAAAGATAAAGGCAGAAAGGGGGGGGGAGGGGTGTGCAGGGAGAGCCTGGGATGGAAAGACGGTAACTTGGTAAATGAGGGGTATCCCTACATCTTTATGGAAAGGTACACAGAGATTGACCGCCCTTGTGACATACAGACTGACCACTCCGTGACATACAGACTGACCCCCCCGTGACATACAGACTGACCCCTCCGTGACATACAGACTGACCCCCCCCCCCCGTGACATACAGATTGAACCCCAACAACGTGACATACAGACTGACCCCCCCCTGACATACAGACTGACCCCCCCGTGACATACAGACTGACCCTCCCCCCTGTGACATACAGGCTGACCCCCTGTGACATGCAGGCTGACCCCCTGTGACATGCAGGCTGACCCCCTGTGACATGCAGGCTGACCCCCTGTGACATGCAGGCTGACCCCCCCGTGACATGCAGGCTGACCCCCCCGTGACATGCAGGCTGACCCCCCCGTGACATGCAGGCTGACCCCCCGTGACATGCAGGCTGACCCCCCCGTGACATGCAGGCTGACCCCCCCGTGACATGCAGGCTGACCCCCCCGTGACATGCAGGCTGACCCCCCCGTGACATGCAGGCTGACCCCCCCGTGACATGCAGGCTGACCCCCCCGTGACATGCAGGCTGACCCCCCCGTGACATGCAGGCTGACCCCCCGTGACATGCAGGCTGACCCCCCGTGACATACAGGCTGACCCCCCGTGACATACAGGCTGACCCCCCGTGACATGCAGGCTGACCCCCCCGTGACATGCAGGCTGACCCCCCCGTGACATGCAGGCTGACCCCCGTGACATGCAGGCTGACCCCCCCGTGACATGCAGGCTGACCCCCGTGACATGCAGGCTGACCCCCCGTGACATGCAGGCTGACCCCCCGTGACATGCAGGCTGACCCCCCGTGACATGCAGGCTGACCCTCCCGTGACATGCAGGCTGACCCCCCGTGACATGCAGGCTGACCCCCCGTGACATGCAGGCTGACCCCCCGTGACATGCAGGCTGACCCCCCGTGACATACAGGCTGACCCCCTGTGACATACAGACTGACCCCCTGTGACATACAGACTGACCCCCTGTGACATACAGACTGACCCCCCCCTGTGACATACAGGCTGACCCCCTGTGACATACAGGCTGACCCCCTGTGACATACAGACTGACCCCCTGTGACATACAGGCTGACCCCCCCCTGTGACATACAGGCTGACCCCCTGTGACATACAGGCTGACCCCCTGTGACATGCAGGCTGACCCCCTGTGACATGCAGACTGACCCCCTGTGACATGCAGACTGACCCCCTGTGACATACAGGCTGACCCCCTGTGACATGCAGGCTGACCCCCTGTGACATGCAGACTGACCCCCTGTGACATGCAGACTGACCCCCTGTGACATACAGGCTGACCCCCTGTGACATACAGGCTGACCCCCTGTGACATGCAGACTGACCCCCCCCCCCCCACCCGTGACATACAGACTGACCACTCCGTGACATACAGACTGACCCCCCCCCCGTGACATACAGACTGACCACTCCGTGACATACAGACTGACCCCCCCCCCCCGTGACATACAGACTGACCACTCCGTGACATACAGACTGACCCCCCCCCCCGTGACATACAGACTGACCCCTCCGTGACATACAGACTGACCCCCCCCCCGTGACATACAGACTGACCACTCCGTGACATACAGACTGACCCCCCCCCCCCCCCGTGACATACAGACTGACCCCTCCGTGACATACAGACTGACCCCCCCCCGTGACATACAGACTGACCCCTCCGTGACATACAGACTGACCCCCCCACCCGTGACATACAGACTGACCCCCTGTGACATACAGACTGACCCCCCCCCTGTGACATACAGACTGACCCCCTGTGACATACAGGCTGACCCCCTGTGACATACAGGCTGACCCCCTGTGACATGCAGGCTGACCCCCTGTGACATGCAGGCTGACCCCCTGTGACATGCAGACTGACCCCCTGTGACATGCAGGCTGACCCCCTGTGACATGCAGGCTGACCCCCTGTGACATGCAGGCTGACCCCCTGTGACATACAGGCTGACCCCCTGTGACATGCAGACTGACCCCCTGTGACATGCAGACTGACCCCCTGTGACATGCAGACTGACCCCCTGTGACATACAGGCTGACCCCCTGTGACATGCAGACTGACCCCCTGTGACTTACAGACTGACCCCCTGTGACATGCAGACTGACCCCCTGTGACATGCAGACTGACCCCCTGTGACATGCAGACTGACCCCCTGTGACATACAGACTGTGTAGCCTATATAGCTTGTTGCTGTACCTTCGTTGCAAGCAGCCTGTGTCCCCCGCTGTCATCCAGATGGAGCCAGGTCCAGTCACGCTGCTGTCTCTCCTGGATGCAGCCGATCAATCGGCATGCGAGGAGTTAATGTAACTCAGCTGTTTTGAGCTGTGTTCGTCGGCAGTAGCTCGGCGCTCGACTTCTATTGTCTGAAATCGGCACATGCTCAGTAGCTGCATGGAATGCAGATTTTCATGACATACAGATTTTACTGCTACAGCGGTGGTGACGTGCGGGTCTGTGGGCCCCGGGACGGTGGCACGTATCGGTGACGCAACGTCCGTGTGAATTCCTCGCAGAACTGTCAACATGTCCGCCACGGGTCCCCCCGCCGCCCAGCAAAACGGTGAGAGAAGCTGGGGCTGTGTACTATAATTTCTGTCATAGGAGAGTCTGGCGTCCTCCCTGACGGTGGATACGTCTTCCTATAGAGCCGAGCCTTTCCCCTATTGTCTGCTCTTACCTATATAGACTCTCTGAGCGGGGGGGAGGGGGGCACAAGGAGATCATCATTCTATTATAGACTGCAATCCAAAGCTCAGTTTACTGATATAAACATGTGACGGTGACAAATCCTACTGTGCCACCATTCAACATGACCCATTCAAGTGACTAGAGTGCCTGTTGAAGGGGGCTTTTTAACTTAACCTGGGTACTTAAAGCGGGGGTTCACCCTAAAAAAAATGCGATATTGCGGCTGACATATCGGACACTTTTGACATTATTTTGGGACCATTCACATTTATACAGCGAACAGTGCTATAAATATACACTGTACTGTATAAATGTGACTGGCAGGGAAGGGGTTAACACTAGGGGGCGAGGGAGGGGTTAAATGTGTACCCTGCATAGTGTTTCTAACTGTGGGGGAAGGGGACTGACTGGGGGAGGTGACCGATCTGTGTCCCTATGTACAAGGGACACAGATCTGTCTCCTCTCTTTGACAGGACCGTGGAGCTCTGCGTTTACACAAAGAGCTCCACCTCCTGCCTCTGTAATTGTCGATCGCGAGTACCCGGCGGACATCGCGGCCGCCAGGCACGCGCTTCGGCATCACGTGACGCGGCGGCCGCAGTTTTTCCCCGCTGCGTGCCCTCGGTGGCGCGCAGAGGGAATGTAAACAGGAAGACGTCCAGGGACGTCCACCCGACAGTTGAGAGCCGCGCTGTGGACGTCTTTCATCTATAATGCGGTTCTCAAGTGGTTAAAGGATCATTTTTTTTTTTTTTAACCACTTCCATACTGGGCACTTATACACTTTCCCGTCCAGACCAATTTTTAGCTTTCAGCGCTGTTGCACTTTGAATGACAATTGCGCGGTCGTGCTACACTGTACCCAAACTAAATTGTTATAATTTTGTACCCACAAATAGAGCTTTCTTTTGGTGGTATTTGATCACCTCTGGGATTTTTATTTTCTAAAAAAATGACCGAAAATTTAGAAAAAAAAAAGTATTTTTTTGTTTCTGTTATAAAAAATTGTAAATAAGTACGTTTTCTCCTTCATTGATGGGCACTGATGGTACTGCACTGACGGGCACTGATAAAGCGGCACTGATGGGCACTGATGAGGTGGCACCGATGTGGCACGGATGGGCACTAATATGCGGCACTGATAGGCGGCATGGATGGGCACTGATAGGCGGCATGGATGGGCACTGATAGGTGGCATGGATGGGCACTGATAGGCGGCATGGATAGGCACTGATGGGCATAGATGGGCACTGATAGGTGGCACTATCGTATGTGTTGTACTAATGGATGCCAATCAGTGCCAAACAATGCCTGTCAATCAGTGATGCCCATTGTGGGCACTGATTGGCATCCATTGTGGGCACTGATTGGCATCCATTTTTTGTGTCATTGTCATACCTGTGTTTTTTGTTTTGCATCCCTGGTGGTCCAGTGGGCATCCCTGGTAGTCCAGTGGGCATCCTCGGGGGAGCTGTGCTGATAATCGATCAGCACAAAACCCCCCCCCCCCCCCTGTCAGAGGAGCAGCCGATCGGCTCTCCTCTACTCGCGTCTGACAGATGCGAGTGAGGAAAAGCCAATTACCGGCTTTTCCTGTTTACATCATGATCAGCCGTGATTGGACACGGCTGATCACGTGGTAAAGAGTCTCCGTGAGAGACTCTTTACCTTGATCGGTGTTGCGGGGTGTCCGACTGACACCCTGCAACAACGATCGCCGTGATGCGTGCCCCCGGGGGTGCGCAGCGGCTCAATATCCTGAGGACGTCATATGACGTCCACTCAGGATATTAAAACCACTTTGCCGACGTCAATATGTCATTGGCAGGCAGCAAGTGGTTAAATAACAAACCATGTTATACTTGCCTCCACTGTGCGGATCGTTTTCCACACAGTGCCCCCGATCCACGTCTTCTCTGGGGTCCCTCGGCGGCTGTCTTGGGGCCCCCCCCCCCGCAAGAGCTTTCCACCTTCATGCGAGCGAGCTTGCATGGTGGAAATTTCTTGCGGGCGCGCTCCCGTGATAAAGCAGCGGTCATAGCTGCCGTCTGTATCACTTGGCCCTGCCCCCCAGCACGCTGCATCATTGGATGTGATTGACAGCAGCGCCAGACAATGGCTGTGCTGCTTTCAATCCATCCAGTGTAGCCAATCAACGGCCAGGCTGAGAACCGAGGAGGATGACGGGGACGAGCATGGGACTTTCGAGGGGTCAGGTAAGTAAAACGGGGGTTCGGGGGGCGGTGCTGTCGGAATGTTTTTTCACCTAAATGCATAGGATGCATTAAAGCGGGAGTTCACCCAATTAAGTTTTTTTTTCCCTTTTCCCCTTAGATGGATGCTCGTTTTGTCTAGGGGAATCGGCTATTTGTTTTAAAATATGATCCGTACTTACCCGTTTTCGAGATGCATCTTCTCCGTCGCTTCCGGGTATGGGTCTGCGGGAGCGGGCGTTCCTTCTTGATTGACAGTCTTCCGAGAGGCTTCCGACGGTCGCATCCATCGCGTCACTCGTAGCCGAAAGAAGCCGAACGTCGGTGCGGCTCTATACTGCGCCTGCGCACCGACGTTCAGCTACTTTCGGAAAATCGTGACGCGATGGATGCGACCGTCGGAAGCCTCTCGGAAGACTGTCAATCAAGAAGGAACGCCCAGTCCCGCAGCCCATACCCGGAAGCGACGGAGAGGATGCATCTCGTAAACCAGTGGTCATCAACCCTGCCCTACAGGACCCACTAACAGGCCAGGTTTTATGTATTACCATGGGGAGATGCAGTCTAGAATACTGCAATCACTAAGCAGCAAATGATATCACCTGTGATGTATTTCAGTTATCTTGCAAACCTGGCCTGTTAGTGGGCCCTGTAGGGCAGGGTTGATGACCACTGTCGTAAACGGTAAGTACAGGTCATATTTTAAAACAACTAGCCGATTCCCCTAGACAAAACGAGCATGAAGCTAAGGGGAAAATGTGTTCTCTATGGGTGAACCTCCGCTTTAAGATGAAAAAACATTTACCTCTACAACCCCTTTAACCACTTAACCCCCGGAGGAATTAACCCCCTTCCTTACCAGAGCACTTTATTTAACTAACAATTGCGTGGTCGTGCAACGTGGCTCCCAAACAAAATGTACGTCCTTTTTTCCCCCACAAATAGAGCTTTCTTTTGGTGGTATTGGATCACCTCTGCGGTTTTGATTTTTTGCGCTATAAACAAAAATAGAGCGACAATTTTGAAAAAAAATGCAATATTTTTCTTCTTTTTGCTACAATAAATATCCTCAAAAAAAAATCTTTAAAAATTTTTTTTCACAGTTTATGCCGATAGGTATTCTTCTACATTTTTGGTTAAAAAAAAAATTGCAATAAGCATATATTGATTTGCGCAAAAGTTATAGCGTCTACAAAATATAGATTTATTGAATTTTTTTTTTTCATTACTACTAATGGCAGCCATCTGCGATTTTTCTTTTTTTTATTGTGACCGTGTCATTGCGGCGGACATATCGGCCACTTTTGACACATTTTTGGGACCATTTACATTTTTACAGAGTTTAGTGCTATAAAACTGCACTGATTACTGTGTAAATGTGACTGGCAGGGAAGGGGTTAACACCAGGGGGTTAAAATATGTTCCCTAGTGAGTGATTTTAACTGTAGGGGGAGGGGACTCACAAGGGGAGGAGACCGATGTGTGTTCCTCTGTACTGGGAACACACATCGGTCTCCTCACCTGACAGGACCGTGGATCTATGTGTTTACACACACAGATCCACGGTCCTGCCGTGATCGTGGGCAATCGCGGGTGCCCGGCTGACATCGCGGCCACCAGGCACCGTGTCCCGAGCGATGCAGCGCGCCCCCCAGGCGGCTGGGAAGCCCAGGACGTCATATGACGTCCACCCAGGATGGGAGATCCCATCTGTGGACGTCATATGACAATGGGCGGGTAGGGAAGTAGTTAAGAGGTGGTGACATTTTGACAAAAAAAAAGGGGGGGGCATACTCCATGGACCACGGTGTCATTTTTCTGCAGTCGCACTTCTATGTCTCCTATCTGCCTGTCACCTGCCCTCTGAAGAGCGCTCACTTTTCAGAGGGCCAGCAAGGTCTGGTGTCGGTGCAAGCGTAGATGGGTTTTTCAGAGGTCTTTTCCACATGTTTGTTCCCATGACTTATAGTACAGGAGTGAAATCCCACTTTTTTTCCCTATAGACCAGGGGTCTCAAACTCAAATAACCTGAGGGCCACAAGACAAGTTTTCATATCCCATGGGGGGCCGCATGCAAACTTTCAAACTTCAAAACCAACAGTACTGGTGTCAGCAGACGCATTATTAACCCCTAGCACAAGTGTCAGCAAAGTCCCATTAACACTGACCGCTACACTGACCACTCACCATCAGGACACCTTACATCAGGTTACAGGGCAGGGCACGGCACAGAGCCCATCACATCACATCAAAATACAGCACATAAGGGTACAGCATAACAGGCCACATTAGGGTACAGGGCACGGCACATCAGGACATAGCACGTCAGGGTGCAGAGCCCAGCACATAAGGGTACAGCACAACAGGCCACATTAGGGTACAGGGAATATCAAGACAAGGCACATCAGGGTACAACACATCGGGGTACAGGGCCCGGTACACGGGGGGCACAATCAGGGTACATGGGGCACAGGTCAGGGTTTACTTGTTGCCATTTTCTTCAAATGCAGAGTTGCGCATGAAGCGTCTGTCATAAGTTCACTTCTCTCTCATGTCACGCTGCTGGCTGCTCCCCGGCGGCCCCCCTCTCTTCTCGTCCATCACAGATGATGTCAGGCACCCCTGTTAGTCTATTGCACCAAAACGTTCAATTTTTGCCTCAAAGTAGTGCATTTACTTTTTCCAGTTTCACACAAGCGACATGACACTCGGAGCCAGTTCACACCGTAGATACGCAGTCCGGATGCGTTCCAGTGGCTTTTCTACATGCGCATTTTTAATGCATTCCAGTGCATTTTTCTTCAGTCCAGTGCTTTATGTTCCCTTATTTTTTTTCTTAACCTTAAATAAGAATGTCAATTTTTGGTGCATTTCAGTGTGTTTTTGATGCAGTACTTTATTTCCCTTCTTCTTCTTTTTTTTTTTTTTTTTTTTTTCTTTAAACCTTATATAAGGACATGTGTTCCTGTGTGTTTTTAGTGTGTTTTAAAGCGTTCCAGTGCAGGAAAAATGCAGCATGTTCTACTTTTCTGGAACTGAAATGAACTGATGTGAACTATGCCATTGAAAACCATATAACCTACTTTCCATGCGAGTGATAAAACATATTAGATCAGACTGCAGCAATAACATATCTTTATTCTCCAAAAATGATACATACACATCCACTAATTATTTGTCCTGTAATCTATTGTTCATGAAATTGTTTTTTACTGTGTTTTTCTGCCTTGTAATGTGCTCCATGAGCTCCCAAACCTCCCTTCCCCTTCACTTTATTTTGTTTGCAACAAGCAGTACACATTAGTTGGGGTCCCGTGCACTCCTCTATGCACACGAGACATACCATAGTCCATAGCTCATTTCAGGAGCATGCAAGAGAGAATGACTACATACAGTGGGACCATGGAGAACAAATGTAGCCCCCCTGTAATAGGAATTCAGATCACAGCAGCAAAAAATACAAATAAATTGGAGATTTAGACCCCTTTTCACACTGAGGCAGTTTTCAGTTTGATCGACAGCAGTGGGAGCCAATGGCTGCACTGCTATCAATCTATCCAATCAAGAGCCGGGACCCTGTGGAGAGAGGGAGAGCGCGCATCGCTAAGTGAATTCCAGGGCTCAGGGTTATTGCCAGAAGTTTTTTTCACCTTAATGCATAGGATGCATTAAGGTAGGGTTGTCCCGATACTAGTATCGGGACCGATTCCGAGTATTTGCGGGAGTACTCGTACTCCCGCAAATACCCCCGATACCAAAATAGAATACAACTCAGGTGAACTGTCCAATCCCGAGCAGGGGGAGTGTCTATACGCAGTGCGGCGCGAATCATTACAGCTATTCAAATCAAAGCTGTAATGTTCCCCGCGCGTATTAACCAGTCGGCGGCAGCGGGATGCAGGTAAGGAGACATGGCTGGATATGGGGGGAGACATGGCTGCATATGGGGGACATGTCTGGATATGGGGGTAGACATGTCTGGATATGGGGGTAGACATGGCTGGATATGGGGGGGGACATGGCTGGATATGGGGGGAGACATGGCTGCATCTGTGGGGGGACATGGCTGCATCTGTGGGGGGACATGGCTGCATCTGTGGGGGGACATGGCTGCATTTGGGGACACATTTAAAAAAAAGTATCGGTATTCGGTATCGGCGAGTACTTGAAAAAAAGTATCAGTACTCGTACTCAGTCCTAAAAAAGTGGTATCGGGACAACCCTACATTAAGGTGAAAAAATATGAGGGTTTATAACCCCTTCACCCCTTTTTACCTTAAGAGCCTTTTCACACTGATGCGTTTTCGCTGCGTTTTCGCAGTAAAAATGGCGCTATTAAAACGCTCAGAAAACGCTCCAAAAACGCCCCTCTCAATTGAAATGAATTGAAAATGCTCCGCTATGGGCGTTTCCAGTGTGAAAGGGCTCTTAAGGTAAAAAAAAAAAAACTTTTGCCTTCAGAACCACTATTGTTTATTTTTTAAAACTGGAAGTCTTTTTTTTTTTTTTTTTTTTTTGTATAGCCCATAAAATTAAAAAAACGCAGAGGTAATTATATACCCCCAAAAGAAAGCTCTATTTGTGGGAAACAAATGAATTTTCCTTTTGGGTACAGCGTTGCATGACCGTGAAATTGTCAGTTAAAATAACGCAGTGCCGTACTGCAAAAAATGGCCTGGTCATGAAGGGGGGTAAATCTTCCAGAGTTAAAGTGGTTAACTGTGTCCAGCAACCCTTTTCATTCCTATGGGGAGTTGCATTCATGGTGGCCTTTTAGCCGTCCTGCAGAAAACAAGCTCTGCCCATAGATATAAACTGGGCATGCACACGATGAAGAGGACATGGCAGAAAGGATCTGTGGCTACAGTCAGGTCCACCCAGTGAAAATCAGTGGAAAGGGTAGAGAGGTAAGTGTTGGCAAAGATGGGCTGCACTCAGGGTGTTGCCCACCCAGGACTTAAAATACCGTATTTTCCGGCATATAAGACGACTTTTGGCATGTAAAAAAATGCCTTAAAACTCGGGGGTTGTCTTATACGCCGGGTACCTGTGTGTTCAGGCTGCGGGCATCCATTATTTCAAAAGCCGCTCTCCTCAATGCTGTTCCGTGATGGGCGGAACACTCATTTTCCCAGCAGAGCCTCTGTTTCAGTGTTCCGCCTATCACGGATGCCTTTTCATCCTCGGTCTCGGACGAGAGGACATCCGTGATAGGCGGAACACTGAACAGAGGCTCTGCTGGGAAAATGAGTGTTCCGCCTATCACGGAACAGCATTGAGGAGGAGGTGCGGCTTTTGAATAATGGACGCCCGCAGCCGTACAAACAGGAGAAGGTAGGGAGATCGTGACAGTGAGGTCGGCAATAGCACAGTGGGGCACGTGTAATGGCACAGTGGGGCACGTGTAATGGCACAGTGGGGCACATGTAATGGCACGTGTAATGGCACAGTGGGGCACGTGTAATGGCACAGTGGGGCACATGTAATGGCACGTGTAATGGCACAGTGGGGCACGTGTAATGGCACAGTGGGGCACGTGTAATGGCACAGTGGGGCACGTGTAATGGCACAGTGGGGCACGTGTAATGGCACAGTGGGGCACGTGTAATGGCACAGTGGGGCACGTGTAATGGCACAGTGGGGCACGTGTAATGGCACAGTGGGGCACGTGTAATGGCACAGTGGGGCACGTGTAATGGCACAGTGGGGCACGTGTAATGTAATGGGCACAGTGAGATTTGAGAAAAGCTGAAAAAAGCCTGTTTCTGTCAGCGGTTCTGGCTACCCCTCAGCTTCGAGACAGACTAGTAGGAAGGGGGTCGTCTTATACGGTGAGTATATCCCAAAACCAACATTTTAGCTGGAAAAATAGGGGGTCGTCTTATACGCCAGCAAATACGGTATGTGATGCATTTTGCGCACGCAGATTCACAGAGCCTGATAGGCTCCCTTCTTGCACACTGCCTATGTGCCCCCACCATTTACACAACCACCAATGTTCCACCCAAGGCTCCACCCCATTTCCAAAGACTTAAGCCTAGTAAACATGATCAGAATATTGTACAAAAAAATATCGCTTTCTAATTGTTCCTACGACAATCTCTCCTTTCCTTCGTCAGAAAATATCCGAAGGGACGAACACAAAAATGTTTTTTGTACGATACCAGATCATACGATTTTCGTTGAATCAGTACAAGAATTTTCGTGCTTTAGTAACCTATTCATTTTTGATATAGAGACTAGCATGCAAAAGAAAATGGATGATCATTCGTCCGATAATCTCATTGTGTGCACTAGGCTTAAACCTGTGGTGTGGAGCGAGAAGAGTGGCCAGGTACAAGGTTATAAGCATACAACGCTTTGCATGTGTGCTGATGGGATCAGATTTCAGCAAAGTAATCCTCTTGTCTGTGCAGAGTCAGTAGCACGGCCAATGCATTTGTGGTGAAGCTGATCAGTGGATTTGAGTGGAAGATGAAGCTGAGCAGTAGATTTGTGTAGACGACGGTGGAGCTGAGCAGTAGACTTTGGGGGTTATTTACGAAAGGCAAATCCACTTTGCACTACAAGTGCAGTCGCTGTAAATGTGAAATGAGGGGAAGCTCTGCTGATTTTATTATCCAATCATGTGCAAGCTAAAATACTGTTTTTTATTTTCCTTGCATGTCCCCCCTCAGATTTACAGCGACTTTCAGTGCAAATTTCAGTGCTTTGAGGTGCACTAAAGCCCATTCTTTTTGAAAGGGCTGGCTAACTTAATGAGCAAGCACACACAAATGCATGTATTCCAGAAAGGTAATTGAAATTTACGAAGACTGGAGCAGACAGAATCGGAAGCTTTTATTTTCAAAGCTTAAAGTGACTGCAAAGCTTGCGTTTTTTTCACCTTAAAGGAGTTGTAAAGGAATTTTTTAAATAACAAACATGTTATACTTGCCTCCACTGTGCAGTTCGTTTTGCACACAGTGGCCCCAATCCTGGTCTTCTGTGGTCCCTCGGCAGCTGTCGCGGCTCCCCCCCGCAACAACTACACACACACACACACACACACACACATGCGAGCAAGCTTGCATGGTGTGTAGCTGTTGCCTGGTCTTTTGAGTTTGGCATCTTTAGTCAACTTGATTGAATAGTCAGGGAGCCTACGTGGCTCAGTTTACAATCTTCTGGAACTTGCTACCGTGTTTCTCCGAAAATAAGCCTGGGTGTTATATTAATTTTGGCAACAAAAGACACAGTAGGGCTTATTTTCGGGGTAGGTCTTACCATGTAATGTGCTGTCTTCTCTTCTCCTCTTCATCCCCGCCTGACAGGAACCCCCAGTGTGAACGGAGTTAAAATACTTGTAAAATTCTAAAATCCACTCTTACAGTATTATACAATGTGTGTGTTTCTGTAATATAATTGTGCCAAATACCTTTGTTATAGCGCCGCTCTGCACTTCTGTGACCCGCCGGAGCTCTCTTCCCTTCAATTATATTACAGAAACGCACACATTGTACAATATATACTGCTGAAATAGAGTGGATTATAGGATTTTACAAGCATTTTAAACTAGGGCTTATTTTCGGGGTAGGGTTTATATTCCAGCCCTCCTGGAAAATAACACTCGGTCTTATTTTTGGGGAAACACGGTAGCAGGCAGGTAGGATGCTTTTATGACCTACAGAGTCCACAAAAGACACACGAGACATACAGAGACAATGAAAGCCTTCCTGCAAGGATTTTGTAACCAAAAGTTCTACTTAAAAGTTAAAACGGAGTTCCTACTAATATAAAAATATTAAAAGTCAGCAGTTACAAATACTGCAGCTTCTGACTTTTTAGAATCGGACACTTTCCTGTCCAGGGTCCAGCGATGCGGGGGAACGAAGCCCCGCTCATCTCCCCCTCCTCTTCGCCGGCATCACTACTGTGGGCGCCCGGATGTGGCTTCACAGCCGAGCACACACTGTGATTGGCCGGGCAATCATCTGGGACTTGTGACGTGTCCCAGATGATTGCTGAGAGGAATGGGGGAGAGGTGACCTTCCTTCCGGCGCCGTGGTCCCCGGGAGGAAGTGGTAGCTGAAACCCTTAAAAAAAAAAATGGCATGCCAAATGTGGCATGTCAGGGGGTCACCCTTCCTTAAAGCGGAAGTTCCATTTTTGGGTGGAACTCCGCTTTAAAGTTTGCAATCCAATAAATGTGCAATCAATCCAACTATTTTATTTTTTTTAAATGGAAAACGGAACCACTTGATGTCGTCTATCTGTAAATGTATATAGCAGGCAGTGTCCTAGGTATGACTGAAAGTTTGCCTATGTCTTCCTGGAATTGTGCCTTGTATACAATGCACTGTATTTGCCAGGACATTTTAGAACATAATGTGACTAGTGAATCCCCCGAACTGTTTGCAAGTAAAAATGTTTACAAACTTCTAACCTGTTATCATAGATTTCCTGAGGCAGTAGTTCTACAATATGCCTCCTGTGTTCTAAATGGGTATTGTATTGATTAGTGGGATGCAATCAGATGGTGCATGTGAAAGGAAATTGGTTCTATGAGATGGAAGCATGTATGCTTATTTACTGCAGTTCATCTTATAACTTGCATGCTTCACTAGTCACTGATGGGTGAGAAACATGTACTGCGGATCCCAGCATTTTGACATAAATGTCCCATCAGTCAGCCTTTTCCTTTGTTCACCTATGTCCCATTTTCTGCCATTGTTTTTGTAATGGGCTCTCAGAATATCTGTATGATTCTGTGCTCCTATCTTTGTTTTTTCTCGGTGTAGGATTGGCAGCGGGCTGCATAGAGGCCACAAGGCACATGGGAATTAAAATACAAACTCTAGGTGTGTTAGGAGGCAATTTCTGAACCCAGCCTGTAAATAATTTTCTATGGCTGACTTTCCACAATGTCTAGCTGGGTTTACACAATGGTCCCATGCCCCAGAGCCGTTTAGCCTGATATTATGCAAGTAAATGCAGCTAGGCCCAGGAACACGTAAACGCAAGAAAACAATGTGTGGAAAGCAAAAAAGTTATTTTCTACTTATCGGATGACTTTTTCTGTGTTTTTTTAATGCAGGTGGCCTGTGTGCATGGGGCCTTGCTGTGTGAGAGCTTTGTAAAATGACTGACCGATATCTGTTTGCTTTTAGGTCCTTCTCAGCCTCAGCCGACATATGAATACAGAAATTATCCATCAACTAACAATGCCTCTCCAGCGTTCTACTCACAAGTGCCGAGTAAAGTTACTCCTTCGTATACAAGCAGTCAATATGCGCCAGATTTTTACTATTCCAACTATGCAGCACTGCCCTCACGCGATACAGTCGCTCCACCTGTACATACCAATCATTTAAATGCAAATCAAGGCTCACATCTATCAGGTCATGGACTTCCTTCAGGCGATCATGTTTCTTCATCACTTGGACCAGGTCAGGGTACAGTTCCTCCTAAAGCTCCTGTCCATTCATATCCTGACTTCAATTATGCATACTCTGCCCCTTCATCTTGTCCTCCTCAGGGATTACCAGCTCATTCCAGTCACTACTCTGCTCCTGTTGTATCTAATCCATTATATCAAGGTGCACAATACTCCTCAATGCCTGCCAGCAGTCAGTATGGACAAGTTGTAGTTGCTGATAGCCTTCAATCAGCCAATCAGGTGACTGGCAATGTACAGAGACTACAGACGGCTACTGCTTCTACACTACATCATAATAATTTCCCCAGGCAAAGTGCACCCCTTGCTCCTTCTGCAGAACCTAGAAAGGCTCAGGCTGGTCAGGTTCAAAATCGCAGCTTGTCTTTTGCACCTACCAATCAACAATCTACTTCAGGTAAGATGTCTTTGAATTCAATTATTTGTTTCTGGTGTGTGTGTTAAAAATGTTACTTGCTCTTTTCAATGGGGATTCTGCCACTTCTGTAAGTGCTTAGTACATTGAGTAAAGCCCCGAGGCCAGGTTCACACTTGTACAACAAAAGCTCCAACATTGGGAGCGCATGTCACGTGACGTGTGAAAATCTGTGTGGGGTCCCCCCAAAATCCATACCTGACCCTTATCCGAGCACGCAGCCTGGCAGGTCAGGAAAGGGGGTGGGGACAGCAAGTCGTTCCCCCCCCCCCCCCGAACCATACCAGGTCTCATGCCCTCAAAATGGATATGGGTGCTTTGGGGCAGGGGGAGTCCTGCGCCCCCCCCACCCCCAAGCACCTTGCCCCTATGGGGACAAGGGCCTCTTCCCAACGACCCTGGCCGTTGGTTGTCGGGGTCTGCAGGCTTATTAGAATCTGTAACCCCCCTTTAACAAGTAGTCTGGATATTGCGATTTCATATGGAAATCAAGTATAGCATGTTTTCTCTTTTTGTTTATACTTTTTGTTAAATTCTTTGATCAACATTCTTTATGCAAGCAGAAGTTTTCTCTCCTTTAGGCTGCATTCACACCTGAACGCGGCGTATTTTACCGCGACAAATTGCGGCGGTTTGTCCCGCGATTTGCCGCGACAAAACGCGGTAAAATACGCCGCGGTAACATACACAGGAGGGGTGATCAACATTGTCGGCTATGGCCAAACGCCGAAATCCACCTGAAAAAAAGGTCCGGGACTTGTTTTGAGCTTCAGGCGTTTCGGCGTGGCGATGTGAACCATCTCCATAGCCGACAATGTAAAATCACCCCTCCAGTGTATTGCAGGCTGCAATAGCGTCGCGCTACAGGCGACAATACGCCTAGGTGTGAATGCAGCCTTAAAGAGGAAGTAAACCCTCTGCAAAAAAACCTGCAAGAAAAAGGCACAATGAACTAGTATGCATAGCATACTAGCTCATTATGAACTACTTACCTGAGATCGAAGCCCCCGCAGCAGTCCTCGTTCCCTCCTCTGTCACCGCCATCTCTCCCGGAGTGACTTCAGGGTATCGCGGCTCCGGCGATGTGACTGGCCGGAGCCGCAATGACGTCACTCCCACGCATGCGTGCGGGAGCCGCCAGTCACGGCACGATCGCCTTTAGAAATGGCATGCTAGCCGTTTCTAAAGGTTTCCACAGTGTGCATGCACCGTAGACATTGGTGCCCGTCTTTTTTGCAAATATCTCCTTAACCGTGTAGGTTTAGGAGATATTTCTTGCACCTACAGGTAAGCCTTAATCTAGGCTTACCTGTAGGTAGAAGTGGTCTGTAAGGATTTACAACCACTTTAAACGGTTGAGTACTTTGGGGTCAGTTCACTAAAGGATTCCACGTGCGATATGAAGGTCTCGTGACTCGTCTTTCTGAAATATCGCATCAGATAATATTGTCAATTTGTTAAAATATCAAATGTGAGGTAAATACAGCAAAAAAAAAACATGAGATACATCATTAAAGTCACTTTACTAATAAACATGGACATTTATTATTTATCTCCTGGCAGTCGGTATTTTAGCAATGTACAAAACGGCAATGAGGGGAACTTTGCACTGGCCAGTAAGGTAAATGTATACAATGTATCCGTGTGGAAATGTTCTGCCCTGAGCTCAGGAATGCAAAATAAGTTGTAACGTTTCACCAGAGGGATGTGAATGAAAGCACACAACAATGTTTTCAGTTTCATAATGCACTCATAGGCCGCTTTATTAGGTACACCTCTATTAGGTAGACCAGCCTTAATTCTTTGTGGCATAAATTCAACAAGGTGTTGGAAACTTTCCTCAGAGATTTTGGTCCATAGTGACACAATAGCCTCACACAGTTTCTGCAGATTTGTCGGCTGCACATCCATGATGCAAATCTCTCATTCACCACATCCCATAGGTTCTTCATTGGATTGAGATCTGGTGACTGGGGAGGCCATTGGAGTACAGTGACCTCATTGTCATGTTCAAGAAACCAGTGGTGAGATGATTTGAGCTTTGTGACATGGTGCATTATCCTGCTGGAAGGAGCCATCAGAAGATGGATACACTGTAGTCATAAAAGGGATGGACATAGTCAGCAACAATGCTCAGGTAGGCCGTGGCATTTAAACAATGCACAATTGGTACTAAGGGGCCCAAAGTGTGCCAATGAAATGTCCCCCACACCATTACACCACCACCACCAGCCTGAACTGTTGACACAGGAGGATGGATCCATGCTTTCATGTTTACGCCAAATTCTGACTCTATCATCTGAATGTCACAGCTGAAATCTTTGACATTAGACACATCAGACCAGACAACATTTTTTCCCAATCTATTGTCCAGTTTCGGTGAGCCTGTACGAATTGTAGCCTCAGTTTCCTGTTGGCTGACAGGAGTGGTACCCGTGTGGTCTGCTGCTGTAGCCCATCTGCTTCAACGTTCGATGGGTTGTTCGTTCAGACATGGTATTCTGCATACCTTGGTTGTAATGAGTGTTTTATTTTTTTATTTTTAGTTCGTGTTGTCTTTCTATCATCTCAAACGAGTCTGCCCATTCTCCTCTGACATTAACACATTATCATCCACACAACAGCCGCTCACTGGATATTCTTTTTCGGACCATTCTCTGTTAGCCATAGAGATGGTTGTGTGTGAAAATCTCAGTAGATTAGCAGTTTTTTAAATACTCAGACCAGCCTGTCTGGCACCAACAACCATGCCACGTTCAAGTCCTTTAAATCCCCTTTCTTAACCATTTGAACTTCAGCAAGTCGTCTTTACCACATCTAGATGCCTAATTGCATTGAGTTGCTGCCGTGTGAATGGCATTTTGTGTTGCCAAACAATTGAACCAGTGAGTGTATATCTGTGGTCATTTACATTTTCCTGTGGTGCAGTGTTACCATGTAAAAAGAAAACCAAATAACGCCAAATGATGTGATAAATATCACAAAACATAAATTTTTTTTTTTTTTTTTTTTTTTTTTTGTAAATTGACTACTTTTGAGATAAATAGTGTAGGAGTTATTTTACCTCAGAAACGTATGCAGTATTTATCTATTAGTGAATGACCCCTTTGTAACAAGTAGAATGGAATCTGACACAGGGATCCTACATAGTCATGAACAGTTGGGGAAAAATATACTTCCTAAACATTGCAGGTCCCCAAACCTGTGCAGAACATTCATTGTACAGGTAATGCTCGAAAAATTTGAATATTGTGCAAAAGTTCATTTATTTCACTAATACAATTAAAAAAGGTGAAACTAATATGAGAAAGACTCATTACATGCAAAGCAAGATAGTCCAAGCCGTGATTTATCATAATTGTGATTAGGGTTGTCCCAATACCGATACTAGTATCGGTATCGATTCCGAGTATTTGCGGGAGTACTCATACTCCCGCAAATACCCCGCCGCCGTCACCGTCACGCTGCATTCCCGCCGCCGTTCGCCGCATCCCCGCTACCGCCGACTGTGTAATACGCGCCGGGAACATTACAGCTTTGAATAGCTGTAATGATTTGCGCCGCGCATAGACACTCCCCCTTGCTCGGGTGAACTGTCCAATCCCGAGCGAGGGGGAGTGACTATACGCAGCGCGGCGCCAATCATTACAGCTATTCTAAGCTGTAATGTTCCCAGCGCGTTTTACACAGTCGGCGGTAGCGGGGATGCAGGTAAGCGGGATATGGGGGGGGAGACATGGCTGCATAATGGGGGGGAGACATGGCTGCATAATGGGGGGGAGACATGGCTGCATAATGGGGGGAGACATGGCTGGATAATGGGGGGGGGGGGAGACATGGCTGGATAATGGGGGGGGGGGAGACATGGCTGGATAATGGGGGGGGGGAGACATGGCTGGATAATGGGGGGGGGGGGGAGACATGGCTGGATAATGGGGGGGGGGGGGAGACATGGCTGGATAATGGGGGGGGGACATGGCTGGATAATGGGGGGGGGGGGGAGGGGAGACATGGCTGGATAATGGGGGGGGGGGGGGAGGGGAGACATGGCTGGATAATGGGGGGGGGGGGAGACATGGCTGGATAATGGGGGGGGGGAGACATGGCTGGATAATGGGGGGGGGGGGAGACATGGCTGGATAATGGGGGGGGGAGACATGGCGGGATAATGGGGGGGGAGACATGGCTGGATAATGGGGGGGGGGGAGACAGACATGGCTGGATAATGGGGGGGGGGGAGACAGACATGGCTGGATAATGGGGGGGGGGGGGGAGACAGACATGGCTGGATAATGGGGGGGGGAAGACAGACATGGCTGGATAATGGGGGGGGGGAGACAGACATGGCTGGATAATGGGGGGGGGGAGAGATGGCTGGATAATGGGGGGGGGGAGAGATGGCTGGATAATGGGGGGGGGGGGACATGGCTGCATCTGTGGGGGGACATGGCTGCATCTGTGGGGGACATGGCTGCATTTGGGGACACATTTAAAAAAAGTATCGGTATTCGGTATCGGCGAGTACTTGGAAAAAAAGTATCGGTACTTGTACTCAGTCCTAAAAAAGTGGTTTCGGGACAACCCTAATTGTGATGATTACGGCTTACAGCTCATGAAAACCCCAAATCCACAATCGCAGAAAATTTGAATATTACATGCAATCAATAAAACAAGGATTGTACATAGAACAATATCGGACCTCTGAAAAGTAGAAGCATGCATATGTACTCAGTACTTGGTTTGACCAAGTCGGCATCCCCATAGAGCTTGTCTGCGGAGGCAAGCATGAAGTGCTCCAAAATCTCCTGGTAGACGGCTGCGGTGACCCTGGACTTAATGAAGCACAGTGGACCAACACCAGCAGATGACATGGCTCCCCAAATCAACAGACTGTGGAAACTTCACACTGGACTCCAAGCATCTTGCAGTGTGTGCCTCTCCATTCTTCCTCCATACTCTGGTCCTTGGTTTCCAAATGAGATGCAAAATTTGCTCTCATCAGAAAAGAGGACTTTGGACCACCGAGTGACAGACCAGGTGTGTTTTTCTTTAGCCCAGGTAAGACACTTCTGACGTTCTTTGTTGTTCAGGAGGCTTGACAAGAGGAATACGCCATTTGAAGCCCATGTCCAGGATCCGTCTGTGTGTGGTGGCTCTTGATGCACGGACTCCAGCCTCAGGCCACTCCTTGTGAAAGTCCCCAACACTTTTGAATGGCCTTTTCCTGACAATCCTCTCCAGGCTGCCGTCATCCCTGCTTCTTGTGCACCTTTTTCTTCCATACTTTTCCCTTCCACATAACTTCCTATTAATGAGCTTTGATACAGCACTTTGGGAACATCCAACTTCTTTTGCAATTACCCTTTGAGGCTTTTCCTCCTTATAGAGGGTGTCAATGATGCTTTTCTGCACAACTGTCAGGTCAGCAGTCTTTCCCATGATTGTGATTCCTACTGAACCAGACTGAGACCATTTAAAGGCTGAGGCTGGGTTCACACTACTACACTACTTTCATCCTACTTTGCTCTGTGTTCAATGTTTCCCTATGAGAGCGTCTTGTAGCGTCCTACACAAGTCGGTCCGACTTTGAAAATGCTCCCTGTACTACTTTTGGTCCTACATTGATCCTACTTCAGGCCCATTGAATATCATTGAAGTCGGACCAAAGTAGTATCCTGTTCATGAAAGTAGGATGGATGTAGGACCAATGTAGGATAAATGTAGGACCAATGTAGCAGAGAAAAGTAGGATGAAAGTAGTGTAGTAGTGTGAACCCAGCCTCAAGAACCATTTGCAGGTGTTATGGCTTAATTAGCTGATTAGAGTGGGACACTTTGAGCCTAGAACATTGCACCTTTTCACAATATTAAAATTTTCTGAGATTGTGGATTTGGGTTTTCATGAGCGTAAGCCGTAATCATCACAATTATGACAAATCACGGCTTTAATTATCTTGCTTTGCATGTAATGAGTCTATCTCATATATTAGTTTCACCTTTTAAGTTGCATTAGTGAAATAAATGAACTTTTGCACAATATTCTCATTTTTTCAAGTATCACCTGTTTTGTGCTGGTTCTAAAGTTGTTGTTTTTTGTTGACTGTAGGAGAAGCAGGACTATTAGAAGTGTCCTTTGTGCAGCAACACTTTAACACCGATATCATTTTAGTTTAGTGAAGGCTCAGCAGTTCAGGCATTTTTTTTTTCAACTTTACATCTATTAAATCTTCTGCCCTTGTTTTAAAGGTACAATTTTTTTTTCCCCCTAAATAGCTTCCTTTACCTTAGTGAAGTCCTCCATCACTTACCTCATCCTTACATTTTGCTTTTAAATGTCCTCATTTCTTCTGAGAAATCCTCACTTCCTGTTCTTCTGTCTGTAACTCCACACAGTAATGCAAGGCTTTCTCCCTGGTATGAAGTGTTGTCCTCGCCCCCTCCCTTGGACTACAGGAGAGACGGGACGCCCACTAACACACAGCTCCTTTCTCTATCTGCGACGTAGCAAGCGTCCTGACTCTCCTGTAGTCCAAGGGAGGGGGCGAGCACGACACTCCACACCAGGGAGAAAGCCTTGCATTACTGTGTGGAGTTACAGACAGAAGAACAGGAAGTGAGGATTTCTCAGAAGAAATGAGGACATTTAAAAGCAGAATCAAAGGATGAGGTAAGTGAAGGAGGACTGCACTAAGGTAAAGAAGCTATTTTGGGGAAAAAAATGGTACCTTTACAACCCCTTTAACTTTTGATAGTAAAACTTTTTTTTTTTTTTTTTCAACCAGTAAATACCTTACACAGCCCACTCCCTGTTTCATGTCTGGTAAAAAGCCTAGGATTATGACATCATGCACATCTGTCTCTCTCTCTCGTGAGAGTTTGCCAGGAAGGGAGGGGGGTTGAGTCATAAGAGGGCAAATGAGAGCTGCAGAACTGGAGGTGTGTCTGTGTAAATCCAGGAAGTGAACAGGCAGCAGCTTCAGCTGCCCACAGTTAAAATGGTTGCAGCCAGACTCGGTGGAGGGAAATTCCTGCAGCATATTTGGCAAGTACAGAATCACAGTATATATATATATATATATATATATAATATATATATATATATATATATATATATATATATATATATATATATATATATATATATATATATATATATATATATATATATATAAAAATATATATAAAAAATAATAGGGTTGTCCCTATACCACTTTTTTAGGACCGAGTACAAGTACCGATACTTTTTTTTAAATGTGTCCCCAGATGCAGCCATGTCCCCCCACAGATGCAGCCATGTCCCCCCACAGATGCAGCCATGTCCCCCCATACCTAGATGACGCCTAGTTAATCAGCGTGCAGGGAACATTACAGCTTTCATTTGAATAGCTGTCTGTTCCCCGCCGCGCCGCGTATAGATACTCCCTCTTGCTCGGGATTGGACGGGTGATCTGTCTATCAAAGTGCAGATCACCCGTCCAATCCCGAGCAAGAGGGAGTGTCTATACGCGGCGCGGCGGGGGAACAGACAGCTATTCAAATGAAAGCTGTAATGTTCCCTGCACGCTGATAAACTAGGTGGCGGGGGCGTTGCGGTATGCGGCGGCATTGCGGCGACGGCGGCCGGGGGGTAGTATCGGATCTGGCATCGGGGGCATTTGCGGGAGTACAAGTACTCCCGCAAATGCTCAGTATCGGTCCTGATACTGGTATCGGTATCGGGACAACCCTATAAAATAATATGCAAAATGGTTGGAGGGAAGCTTCAGAATGGCAAAGATGTTTTTTTTTACGAATTATGTGAGCAGAATGCAGTTCGCTAGGTAGCAGATGTTTGCTTGTGTTATCCGTGCTAGTCACAGGCTTAGCTAATATTAAAGGAGCAGTTTCTGTCTGTACTTTTCTATGTATAAGCCACAGTGGATTAAATCCATGACATCCTCCTGTAAGTGTACTGAAGTGGATGAATGCCTGTAAGCATTAGATAGAGTAATGAATTGGTAGGATGACATGACCAATAAGTAGTGCAGTACCTATAGAAAGCCATTTTGAGAGCTCCTAATATTTGCATGAATTTTGCATGTGGAGTTCTGTGTAAAACTGGCCATACAGCGTTTCATTTGGTTGTCATTAAATGATCTGATCTTCAAATGGTTCTCCATCTCAAGTGTAGCAAGATTGAAATTTCATTCAGCGGCCTCAGGTTTTTGCAGCTATTCATCTGCTGCACTTGTTTCCTCTTCTTTGTTCTTTTTCAGAAAGTAATATATTCTTATGCATGGGCTTCAAAAGTATTGGCATTTATTGGGCAATGTTCTCTGGTGGTGGTGACTTTTTTTTTCTACTTCTTGTTATCTGGAAAACAAGAATTTATTTAATGGAGTTTGAAAAGCAATAAAATCTTGTAAGTGCCGCCATCCCCAACACTACATCAGAACAGATGTGCACTTGCTTAAGCTTCTAGCAGCTCATTGGCTTTGATTACATTGGCTTTGATTACATTGGCTTTGGCTCTGAGCAGTACTGTCCCTGTGCTGAATTACTTCATAGGCCCCATACACACGATAGAATCCATCCGCTGAAAAATCCCAGCGAATGGGTTTCAGCGGATAGATCCTATGGTGTGTACACTCCAGCGGATCTGTTTCCGCGGATATTTCTCCCCTGGGATGGATTCCAGCAGATCGAATATTTGCTGACATGCTAAACAAATCTATCTGCTGGAATCCATCCCAACGGATGGATCCGCTGGTCTGTATAGACTCACCGGATCCATCCGTCCGAAGAGATCCCCCGCATGCGTCGTAATGATTCGACGCATGCGTGGAATTCCTTATATGACAGCGTCGCGCACGTCGCCGTGTCATAATCGACACGTCATCGCCAGAGGATTTCGCTGCGGATTTCAATGCGATGGTGAGTACACTCCATCGCAGAGAAATCCGCTGAAATCCTCGAGAGGATTTATCGCGGATAAATCCTCTCGTGTGTATGGGGCCTTAGACTTTTTTGGGCTGCCCATATTTTAGCCCAATTAATACATTTTTACTTTTTAACATAGAAGTCCTGCCTAAAAAAACACCCAGCAAAGGTGTAAGTACGTTCATTTTGTGATAATTGGTCAAGCAAAATTTTCAGGCTGTGCTGGACAAATGGTTTTCATGGATTTAAAATTGAAAATACCAGATTTGGCAGCTAGGTGGTGCTAAGTATCATTGGAATTTCCTGTGGATACTTATTGCATTCTAGTGGCCAAATGCAGTGTTTTTTGGTTTTAAATCCATGGAAAATGTTCATCCAGCACAGGAAACGGCCTAGTAATAAATAACCTTCATTTCTTCTGTTTTCATACTGGAAGAATGTGCATTCTTTTACACTGAGTGTATTACTATGCAATTTTATTTTTTAAATGCACCCTAAAGCATGGGTCTTCAAACTACGACCCTCCAGTTGTTCAGAAACTACAATTCCCATCATGCCTAGTAGGGTTGTCCGATACCGATACTAGTATCGGTATTGGGACCGATACCAAGCATTTGCCCGAGTACTTGTACTCGGGCAAATGCTCCCGATGCTTCACCCGATACTTGTACTGTCCGCGATGATCAGTGCGTGGGGAAGTTGCAAGCACTGATCACCGCTGATTTTAAAGCAGCTGAAAGCCGCCGTGTATCCCGTGCATCCCGCCGTGTATCCCGCCGTGTTTATCTCCCCTTCCATGCTCCTCCTCCACCCCCTGGAACTGTCAGGATGGAGAGCGGGGTAGGAGCCGGTAAATCCTGCTCCTTACTGCTCCGAATGGACAGGGTCAGTGATCACTGACTCTGTCCATTCACATAACTGAAACATTGTAACCTGTGTTTACAATGTTTCAGTTTATGAATGAAGAGAAGACGCTGTCTTCACTCCATTCAATTTCAGCGCAGCTGATGCTGCTGAGAAAGGGACAGGGGAACATGTGTCCCTAGTCCTTTTACCTGTCTCAAAGGGAAGATGTCAGAGGTCTGTTAAGACCCCTGATATCTCACCCAACAGGGCTGAAAAATAAAAAAAACAAAAGAATAAAAAAAATGATTGTAGAAGATAAAAAAATTAAAGAAAAAACACACTGACACGCCCCCCCCCCCCTTAAAAAAAATAAAGCATTATAAATATTAAAAAAAATGAAAAAAATTAAAAACAAATTGTTAAAGATAAAAAAAAAACATATTGACACATGTGCCGCTGTCACATGAGATTAAAAAAAAGTATCGGTATTCGGTATTGGCGAGTACTTGAAAAAAAGTATCGGTACTTGTACTCGGTCTTAAAGTGGTATCGGGACAAACCTAATACCTAGTCATGTCTGTGAATGTCAGTGTGTTACAATGCCTCATGGGATGTGTAGTTTTACAACAGCTGGAGGGCCATAGTTTGAGGATCCCTGCCCTAAAGTGTCCGATTTATTTAGATTGCCTGCTGTACAGGGCAATTTTGAAATCTTGTATATAAATGGTAGAAGCAACATTTTTTTGCTAGACATTTACTTAGAACCCACAACTATCATATATATTTTTTGAAAATGAAATTGTTATTGCTTCCAGGTTCATATATCAGAAGAGATCCAGGAACAGATATTGTTCCATTTCCTTTGTGGAAAGCTATCCTATCAGCACACAATAGCACAGCAGGTAGATGGCTGGACTAACATTGCATAGTTAGTACAGACACCTCCTTGTGAGTTGCTCAGTTTTTAACTTTTTTACACCCTTCCCATGTGTACCAGGCTTAAAGGATAAGTTCACCTTTTTGGAGCATGTTGCAGGTTCCACCCATTTTTAGGGTGGAACATGTTGCTGTACATCAGAGGTGTCGACATCAATTTCATTGTGGGCGGCATCAGCATTATGATTGCCCTCAAAAGGGCCGGTTGTATCTGTAAGATTGGATGTCCAGCGCATCCCCTTACATTAGATGTCAAGAGCCACCCCACCATCAGAAGTTGATTCCCCCACTCTCCCTTACATCACAGTGCACCCCTTTCCCTTATGCTGCTGCTGGGAAGAAGCTGGATGCATTGCTTGAAAGTAGGGGTCTGGAGGAGGACCAGAGGAGGGCTGGAGCTCTCCTACAGCTGCAGGAGAGGTGCGAGGGCCACATGAAATGGCCTGGAGGGCCGGATTCGGCCCACGGGCCTTATGTTTGACACCTGTGCTGTACATATTCCAGCAGCTGCAGCCTCTCCCCCTCTTCAGGGCCTAAGATGGATATTGCCGGCCCTTTAGTGTTCTGATTGGATTTTTATTATTCAAGGTCTCCCAATCTGCAAATGAATGTTTTATTTTTGTTTGTTTCTTGTCGCCAGTGTCTTCTGCGTTCCATGGGACCGAACAAAAGCCCGGTCTTACAGCATCTGCTCCTATGGCAACATATGCTACTACTACCAAACGGCCATCAGAACCTGCTTCTTTGATGTCTTCTCTTCATTCCCCTCCACCAGCAATACAGCAAGGTGAACGCAACTTTAAGACTTAATAGAGTTCATAAAAAATGTAAACTTTTCCAAAGTACTGTATATGTAATATGTGTTTGTGGTACCAAGTGGAGTTCTAGCATTATAGGCTCAATTCACCAAGCTAAAACAATAGGATAAGGATCCTTATTGTATTTCTTTTAATTCCCTTCCAATTTTTGTGTAAGTTTCATGTGGTTTTTATATGTCACATGTCTGTAGCTTTGTGCAGAGAGCCTATGTATGACTGCAAGGATAAAAAGCGTCTATTTATAAGGATGTATAGTATCTGCTTTTTCTTTTGCCACACCTTATTTCAGTTAGTGCTAGATTTTGTATCTTGATTAGTAATTTGTTTTTATTCAAAGCGGCTCTTTTGAGGAATGGTGAAAAAATATTTGTAGTTTAGGCATACTATGCAATATAGGTGGGGGTATGACACAATGTTATATTGGTCAGGCATAAAAACAAAGGTTTAATTTGCAAATACATGTGTAAGCTACAGGCCCCACCAAGGCACCTTGGTATCTGTAGTTCCCATCACTGACTGATGAGTGACTCCAGTGGAAGCACATGCATTCTGATGAGTAGATGGACTGAAGGGAGCCCACCCCTCCTGAAAGGTGCTCACAGAGCACCCAGAAAATCGCTGGGTGTTGCAAAAAAGGCATCCTGTACCCCCACCTATGACATAGGTGGAGGTAGTGGACCCCTTTTTTTGCAACCATGTTATATTGGTCAGGCAACGCACTGACACCTTTGCAGCCATTGTGTGATTTGCTGGGTGCTCAGTGTGCCCCTTTTTTAAGAAGGGGTGGGCTCCCTTCAGTCTATCTGCCCTCCACCTGAGGGTGCACACTGAGCACCCAGCAAATCGCACAATGGCTGCAGAGGTGTCAGTGCGTTGCCTGACCAATATAACATGGTTGCAAAAAAGGGGTCCACTACCTCCACCTATGTCATAGGTGGGGGTACAGGATGCCTTTTTTGCAACACCCAGCGATTTTCTGGGTGCTCTGTGAGCACCTTTCAGGAGGGGTGGGCTCCCTTCAGTCCATCTACTCATCAGAATGCATGTGCTTCCACTGGAGTCACTCATCAGTCAGTGATGGGAACTACAGATACCAAGGTGCCTTGGTGGGGCCTGTAGCTTACACATGTATTTGCAAATTAAACCTTTGTTTTTATGGCATACTGTTAAACAAGTTGATTTGGTCGTCCGGGCTGATCGGTAAGTAGGCTTGGGATTTTTCCTTGGCTCTCCTTGGCCTTGTTTATGTTTATACTCTGCAATATGCTTCGGCTATGAGAGAGGACAGATAATTGGTTCCAGCAGCTGCTTATCTGTGCGAAAAAACGCAGTTGGCCACACAAAATCAGATGGATCTGTGGTGTAGCGTCTTTGGTCAAATCAAGACTTGGGAAAGTTCAGTTTTGCCCAAGCTAGTTAATGAGCAGTAACCACCTAGTGGCCATAGGCTATGGCTTTACCATTCTAGTTTATGGAGATGGGGCTTTCCCAATATAGCCTTTAGACCTAGGCTGCAAATACACAAGCTACTAGCTCTGTTTAAACTACTCCTTATGTCTGGAAACTGCCACATTTATGGTCTGAGTTGTTTTTATCTTTCCATGTTATTGAAGAGGAGGGGTCAAACATGTATGTGGGATTAGATGAGACAAATTAATTGCTTGATTTTTGTAGTTGATGTTAGTTTTAAGGCTCTGTGCTATCAGCAGATGGATTGGGGACAGTAAAAGTAGGGGAGGATCAGGGAAGACAGGTTTTAAACAGCCTTTTTACACAATGCACAGGATTAACCCCTTAGGTTCCACAGTGAGTATAACAAGCATGCTTTACTGTGTATATTGACTGATTTTACTGTTGTGGGTTTAGTAACACTTTAACATGTTTTTGTTATATGGGCACTGCCTTTCCTTTTCACTAAAGGTTCAAAGTAAGTGCCAAGCTACATGGGTGATTTTAATCTCGTGCTACTGCTTTAACCACTTGCTGGCAATCGCCTCAATAGACTAGAGCTACACAGGAATTTTTTATCATTTAATTTTCTTTCTCTTAAGACATGAACATTTTAGTACAGGCATAGGTCAGGTCTTTTTTTTCTATTAAGTACAATGTTCAAGTAATACAAAACAGACCTAATAACTAAGAGCGCCTTAATAACAGAGCAACAGTTCTGTCTCAACCTAGAAAAGACAGGTGGTGCAAAAAGCATGCTGAGCTATTATGTACCAAAGATTGAATGTAAAGGGGGGGGGGGGGTGAATAAAGGAAACGAATAGGATGGGAGAAAGGAGGATAGGAATAGGAGGAGGCAGTGAGGGCTGAAACCAAAGTTTTAATCTTGTTGGATGACATCCAGGAGCTCTAGTTTCAGAGTGTCAGTCCTTGCAAAAGCTCGACAGAAGGGTAGGACTCAACCCATGGTTCCCATATCTTTTGGATTTTTTTTCATGGTGTCAGTCTGTATAGCCGTGAGTTTTTCATAAAACATAAACTGAGAAAGAAACCTGGTGCTTGACATCTGCAAGGGGGGAATGTAAGGGACGTCCAAGCTCCCTTGTAGGCACCAGATACCATGCAAAAGTGGTTTGTAATTGGTCTCTGTCAACACATGGGCCGAGATTTTGGCAGTGGTCCAAATCCGTTTCCTAGTTTCCAGCGGAACACCCATACCGTTCCATACCGAGGTCACATTCCCAATTGTATTGGGTCTGTATTGACGCTAGAAGTACGGAGTTTACAAATTAGATAAGACCAGGGCTCTGGGGATTGTCCAGCACTGCCTTATCGAATTCCATGGCTGACGAGAGGTCCGTTTTTGGTTTCTTATTATAAATTGGAGAAAATTTTGAATTTGGATATATTGAAATACTTTACCTGGTTAGAGTTTATAAGTGTCTGAAGAACCAAATAGGGTCTGATACCAGAATTTGTAAGAAAGTGTTGCAGTACAGGCGATTTATTAAACCAGGTTTTATGCCGGAAAGATTTGCCCAATGTAGAACTCAGGGAAAGATGTAGTGAAATCGGTTGATGCAATCCCATTAGTTCAGTGTGCGTTTAGTAATTGGGCAAGTGATCTTACCCTGACTCTTGGGAGGCAGCCCCAAGATAGGTTGGCTATAGATGTCAGGCAATGCAGGTAGGCCTCTAAGGATACCCACAAGGGGGTAGTGTTTGCCATTTAGGCTAATTATGCCACGTGATCATTTTTAAAATTTGGCACGTCCAAGCTACCCAGTGTCTTAGTTTTGTACAATGCCAACTTTGGGATCCCAGAAGGAGTCTTTCCATATAAACTGGAGAATGCAAAGTTGTATTGTCTGCAGTCGAAGTGATATGTAATAGCCATTTGTTCCATCTTTTTATTTTTATTTACCAGCAGTCAATATAAAACTTTAGACAAAACTTTTAAATGTTTGTGGGGTTTTTTTTTTTTCATTTCTTATTTTTTGCCTCACTACAATAAAGGATTCCTACTTTCTTACTGGCAAATATTTTATACTGTACATTGAGCTGCACATGCACAGCTCAGTGTAAAGTCCAGACATCTTTTAGGTGCTGGAATTATTAAAGTGGAGTTCCACCCATTTTTTTATGTTTGTCTGTGCTGCATGCCCTAATCTCATAGTGTTCAGAATGGACAATTTTTATTTATTTTGTTGCTTGTAAATACCTTTTATTTTGTAGTCCTTCATTACTTCCTACTCCTTATTAGCCTAGGCTATTAAGTTACAAGGCTATTCGCAAGGGTTTCTGGGATAGGCATCATGTATCCCAGTAGTCCTTGCAAATAGCCTATTTGCATAGAGAAGGGGCGGCAACTTCCTCTGACACTCCCGTTGCTATGGAAACCTGACTGAAACCTATTACATCCCTTGTGCAGCACTGAGCATGTGCGAGATCTGCAAGGCTGAAATCCAGGAAGTCATACAGTCTGGCTTCATGATGCCCACACTTAAGATGGCCACGGTCTATTTCTAGATTATAAACTATCTAAATGCTGTAACAACCTAACAAAACGGACCTTAGTTTACAGACTAACTTTACTAGGCTACATTGAGCTTGTGTATTACTGGGGTATTTATATTTAAAAAGTGAAATTGTGGGTGGAACTCCCCTTTAAGCCCATGCAAGGCATGGGTATTGCGTTTTTTTTTATTCCTGGCCAAATGGGTTAATCGAAGAATCCGGCGAGGGAGCTAGTGGATGTTGCATCTCTGGAGCAGAGATGAGTATTATCTCCAGCCATTTTAGCAGCAGGATTAAAGCTGGCCATGCATGTTAAGACAGCTTGGATGCACTACAGTGCTGGCTATTGTATTCTGACGGCTGTCAGAATACAGGAACAGTGCCTGCATCTGTCTGGCTGGGAATTTTATGCCCAGCTCTTTCAATAAAGATAAATTTTTGTTGAGCAGGGCTGGTGCCAGCAGGGCCACCCACAGAACATAGTTTACCCGATGCAGCAGGAATGTGCTAAAACTTGATCTCTGCATGGTCAGCATAAGGATACAAAAAATCTCCTGTGTAACTGAGGCCTAATGTGATGAATGCCAGCTAGTGGATCTTTTAGTAGCTAAATATTAAAATCGCGTATGAAGCTGTAGCCTATGTTGTATTATATTGATGATGCAAATGATTAATTTCCCAAAATAATAAAGTAGAGTAGCATGTCAACTTTTCAAGCATTGGCTTGATAAATGAATAAAGGAGTTTTATTAATCTTTCCTAAAATCTACTCCTAACATCTTGGTACATTGAGGTTCATTGTATCCACCGGTGACTACAAAATAACTTTTGTGCGAAAATGAAGTGTTTTGTAAAGGAAGAGTGGGATTTGTGTACATGGCGATGGGACTCGGAAGCACGTAAAACATACCATGACTTTAGGGAAAAATTACTTGAGATGTTTGTATCATTAAGGCTGCATTCACACTACAGCGTTTTGAATAGTGGGCAGATTTGCAGCAGATCTGCCCATGATTTGAAAGCGCCAAGGTGTGAATGACAAAACGCGGGACTCGCATTCGAGAATGGCACCTCATATCGCGGTGCAGGTCTGACGCGATTGTCGCGCTACAATCGCGGCAACTGGACGCTTGTCGCCCAAAAATAGTAAAGGAGCTTCTTTTGGGTGACATGCGTCCCACAATGCGGGTTGCCGCAATTGCAGCAAGTTTTATCTCACGACAGACCCACACCGCGATTTGAGGTGTTATTTAAATGAATGGCATCTCGAATGCGAGTCCCGCGTTGCACTTAGATCCTGTTAAAGTGTTTTTAAAAAGCAAATCTCGAAGACCCATGTACATAAACCTTTATGCTGTGAAAATGCATTGAGTGCCACTGTTGGTTGGAGGAGGATTGCCCTTGCTACCCAAAGCAACCAATTATATTCACTTTTCATTGTTTAGATGCAGTTTTGAAGGAAAGGGGGTAATTTGTTTTCCATGGTTGACAAACTTCTCTTTCAGGAAAGTGATATGTAGTTGGCAAAAACGTTTAGTTACTGAATAAGTCCAGTGGTATCGTTCTAGTATTTACTCATAATCCGTATTGCATGGCTTATATTTTTTTATCTCTATTTTTCTTTAAACTGTTAGAACCCAGAATGAAATGTTAAGAGATGTTTCTATGGCAGGGGATGTTTGAAATCTATTGCATGCATAGATATGGTAGTGTGGCGTGCGTTTCTTTGCAAAAAATCTGCATGATGACTGGATGACCTGAAAGGATGCATATGTCTGCTGTGTGAAATCTTGTCTGTCTGACCTGTCTTGTGCTTTCTATAATTTTACAGGCATGCAGTATGCTGGATATGTCAATAATCAAGCTAACTTTGCACCAACTCCCTTGTCATCCAGCTCAGATGATGAGGAAGACGAGGAGGATGATGAGGAAGCAGGTCTGCTTTAGCTTTTTTACTGTTTTGCGCATGACTTTGTGTAAATGCCTAACCCTTAATGCCATCGTAATAATGAAGCTCTGTCCAACATACTGCAATAACTGTCGCTATTGAGTATCTCTTCTCTTTACCGTCATAATAGTCTATGCCAAATTTATACTTGCCAAGTGTTGCTTGGAATAGCGGTCTCACTGTATGTATACTGTATATATTTTATAATCTTGCAATATTTTTATGTGGTCTGCAAACGCTGTGCTGTGAATAGGAACACGGGGTCTGTGTGTTACTGGCTTCCCTGCTATATTCAGAAAGCTCTGCACACCTACATTATATCAGTAAAACAGGACCTCTCCCCTCTGTTTAGGCCACAGCAGCCTCGTAGACGTCCAAGTGTTGATTTTAAGTGATTGAAGGGCTAAGTCTGTCCGTGCTGATGCAATTGCAAGCACAAGCATACCATAAAGTCAGCTTGACCTGGCTCAGATAGCAAAGCGACTCCAAAGTAACACAAGAGTTGAAATGTGATCTAGGTTTGAGATTGTTCCAGAAGGGATAGAGGGGAGAGCTCTAATGTGGGGCGTTTAATTTGAAGTTTGCACTTTTAAAGCTTAAAGTAGAATTTTACCCATTACAGCTTGATAAAAAAAAAAAAATGTTCTTTAGCAAGGAACATTCCACATAATTATGCTACCAAGATTAGTGTGTGCTGTAAATTGCCTCCAGCATTGCTCCGGTTTCTTCTTGCTGGAGGATGCCATTTTGCTGAAGTCCAGAGCCCCCGAGCAGCTGTAAATTTTTAGGCTGTCGTCCGAGCGGCATCTACATTTTCGGCAGTGTTTAAAAATGGAGTAACTGAGCATGTGCAGAGCAGGATGAGACAGTGTATGGATATATTTTTATTGGTGTACATAGCTATACCTGCAAAATGGCCCAGCCTGAAGTGATCTAGCTGGACCTAATTTTCTGACTAAAGTTTCACTTTACTCAAAATAGATTTGATTTTCTGCAGATTTTTGTCCTCCGATTTACCAAAACCATATAATATGAGGTCAAACCTTAAGAGTTTCAATTTATATGCAATCAGGCAGGCCCTTGCACTACATGGTATTGGTAAATCTGAAGACAAAAATCTGCAGAAAATCTAATAGTGTGTAAAGCCCGTACACCCAATTTGATTTTTGGACGTCAATAGTGCTACGATGACTGATCATCCGCAAATCTTACCGTTAGGGTGCTTTTCGACAGCTGATTTCACTTTTTCGTCAGACAAAAGCTGGATATGCAGACTATATATTATTTTTGTTGGATGTGAACTCAACGTCTGATTTTCGTTTCATCGGTATGGTTTTGGTAGAAAAAAAATCATAAGAGCAAGACTACGCATGCTCAGAAGTGCAAGAATACCTACGAAACTATTCAACATGTTGCGTCACTTCTGACGTTGTTTTCTGTTGTACCTAAATTCTCATATTGTTAGTAGCCTCTTCACTTTCGACATGAGACTAGCATGCAACAAAAATCGGACGTTCTGTCATCCGAAAATTGAAACGTGTGTACGAGGCTTTAGAGTTCAGAAAAAAGGGGGTGGATAGCTGAATTCACATTCTGCTGAGCTTGGTGAGGAGAGCTCTGAGAGTTGATTGGAGGGAAGGGACACACCCCCCTCCACACAGGAACAGAGCTGAGGCTGTCAATCAGCTGGAGCTCTCTGCCCTGTCCCCTTTTTTCCCCTCTTTGTGTCAGGAAAACCTGTCGGAAGTGATTCATACTGAATCAGAGGAATGCAGCGGCAGGCAAAAGTGACACTTAAGCCTCGTATACACGACTGGTTTTCCCCGGCAGGAAAACTGCCAGGAGAGCTTTTGGCCGGGAATCCTGGCCGTGTGTATTCTCCCTAGCAGTTTTCCCGTCAGGACAACAGACGGGAATCCCGACAGGAAAATAGAGAACCTGGCTCTCTATTTTCTCGTTGGGTTTCCCGGCAGAGTGTTTGCTGCCGAGAAAACCGGTCGTCTGTATGCAGTAAAAAACCGTGCATGTTCGATAACACTTCGACGCATGTGTGGTAGCATACAAGGTTAGTGTGGGGTGTAGCAAGGTGGCGGCGACGGCATCGAATGTGACGAGACGCCGGCTGGTCGTAGTCGATGACGTCGCCGCGTTCTTGCCATTCAAAACGTTTTTTTTTTCCTGATGGGATTCCTGGCCGTGTGTACAGGGCTTTAGTGCTCTTAATTGAGACAAGTACACACTATAGAGCAGGGGTCTTCAAACTATGGCCCTCCAGTTGTTCAGGAACTACAATTCCCATCATGCCTAGTCATGTCTGTGAATGTCAGAGTTTAACAATGCCTCATGGGATGTGTAGTTCCGCAACAGCTGGAGGGCCGTTGTTTGAGGATCTCTGCTATAGAGGGATATGTTTTGTTCATATTTCATGTCTGAAGTTTACAATCAGTTTAACCACTTCCCGACCTCCTCATGTACATATACGTCAGCAGAATGGCACGGACAGGCACATGTACGTACCTGTACGTCCTCTGCTAGACGTGGGTGGGGGGTCCGATCGGGACCCCCCCGGTACATGCGGAGGTCGGGTCCGCTCGGGGAGCGATCCGGGACGTCGGCGCGGCTATTTGTTTATAGCCGCTCCGTCGCGATCGCTCCCCGGAGCTGAAGAACGGGGAGAGCCGTGTGTAAACACGGCTTCCCCGTGCTTCACTGTGTCGGCGCATCGATCGCGTCATTCCCTTTATAGGGAAGACACGATCGATGACGTCATTCCTACAGCCACACCCCCCTACACTAGTAAACACACACAAAGTAAACCCTAACTCCTACAGCGCCCCCTGTGGATAACTCCCAAACTGCAACTGTCATTTTCACAATAAACAATGCAATTTAAATGCATTTTTTGCTGTGAAAATTACAATTGTCCCAAAAATGTGTCGAAATTGTCCGAAGTGTCCGCCATAATGTCGCAGTCACGAAAAAAATCGCTGATCGCCGCCATAAGTAGTAAAAAAAATAAAAAAAATAAAAATGCAAAAAAACTATCCCCTATTTTGTAAACGCTATAAATTTTGCGCAAACCAACCGATAAACGATTATTGCGATTTTTTTTTTTTTTTACCAAAAATAGGTAGAAGAATACGTATCGGCCTAAACTGAGGAAAAAAAATGTGTTATATATGTTTTTGGGGGATATTTATTATAGCAAAAAGTAAAAAATATTGAATTTTTTTCAAAATTGACGCTCTATTTTTGTTTATAGCTCAAAAAATAAAAACCGCAGAGGTGATCAAATACCACCAAAAGAAAGCTCTATTTGTGGGGAAAAAAGGACGCCAATTTTGTTTGGGAGCCACGTCGCATGACCGCGCAATTGTCTGTTAAAGCGACGCAGTCCCGAACTGTAAAAACCCCTTGGGTCTTTAGGCAGCAATATGGTCCGGGGCTTAAGTGGTTAAGGATAGTTGCTCACAAATATAAGTGCTTTTGAAAACGAATGACCTGAATAAGACCTAATTGTGAATTTTGTAGAGGAGCTTGGTGTAGGGCTGCAGATCTATTCCTCAGTTGTTATAAAGGTAAAACATATTGCTTTTCTGCCTTTTTAATAAGCCAGAATCCCCATTGCTGAGATCTGCTGGTTGCAGGTGTCGCCTCATTCTTTGTTCATGTGAAAATGTGCTAGTAATGGCAGCTGCAGAGGGGACTTTGTAGGACAGAGAAACACAGAAAACCACATCACATTCTGCGCACGTTAACCTTTGATCTCGGTGCGGTTTCACTATCAGAGGCACACCTGTTAATGGGGAAAATGTGGTACTGTCTCGATGCCAAGAATTCGTATGATACACTACTAGTACAGTATTTGAAATTTTTTGTAACAATGTAAAGTAGTGAGTGTACAGCTTGTATAACAATGTAAATTTGCTGTCCCCGCAAAATAACTCAACACATGGCACTGGCAACAAAAGTGAGTACACCCCTAAGTGAAAATGTCAAACTTGGGCCCAAATTGTCAATATTTTATGTGGCCACCATTTTTTTCCAGCATGGCCTTAACCCTCTTGGGAATGGAGTTCACCAGAGCTTCACAGGTTGCCACTGGAGTCCTCTTCCACTCCTCCATGACGACATCACGGAGCTGGTGGATGTTGGAAACCTTGCGCTCCACCACCTTCCGTTTGAGGATGCCCCACAGATGCGCAATAGGGTTTAGGTCTAGAGACATGCTTGGCCAGACCTTTACCCTCCGCTTCTTTAGCAAGGTAGTGGTCATCTTTGAGGTGTGTTTGGCGTCATTATCATTTTAGAATACTGCCCTGCGGCCCAGTCTCTGAAGGGAAGGGAATAATGCTCTGCTTCAGTATGTGACAGTACATGTTGGCATTAATGGTTCCCTCAATGAACTGTAGCTCCCCAGTGCCGGCAGTACTCATGCTGCCCCAGACCATGACACTCCCACCGCCATGTTCGACTATAGTAAAGACAAACTTGTCTTTGTACTCCTTACCTGGTTGCTGCCACACTTGATACCAAATAAGTTTATCTTGGTCTCATCAGACCACAGGACATGGTTCCAGTAATTCATGTCATTGGTCTGCTTGTCTTCTGCAAACTGTTTGCGGGCTCTTTAGAAGAGGCTTCCTTCTGGAACGACAGCCATGCAGACCAATTTGATGCAGTGTGCAGCGTATGGTCTGAGCACTGACAGGCTGACCCCCCACCCCTTCAACCTTTTCAGCAATGCTGGTAGTATTCATATGTCTATTTTTCAAAGACAACCTCTGGATATGACGCTGAGCATGTGCACTCAACTCTTTTGGTCAACCATGGCGAGGCCTGTTCTGAATGGAACCTGTCCTGTTAAACTGCTGTATGGTCTTGGCCACTGTGCTGCAGCTCAGTTTCAGGGTCTTGGCAATCTTCTTATAGCCAAGAACATGTTTATGTAGAGCAACAATTTTTTTTTTCTCAGATCCTCAGAGTTCTATGCCATGAGTGCCATGTTGAGCTTCCAGTGACCAGTATGAGAGAGTGAGAGTGATAACACCAAATTTAACGCACCTGCTCCCCATTCAACCTGAGACCTTGTAACATCGGGGAGGGAAAATGGCTAATTGGGCCCAATTTGGACATTTTCACTTAGGGGTGTACTCACTTTTGTTGCTAGAGGTTTAGATATTAATGGCTGTGTGAGTTATTTTGAGGGGACAGCAAATTTACACTGTTAAAAGCTGTACACTCAGTACTTTACATTGTAGCAAAGTGTAATTTTTTCAGTGTGGGGTGTACTCCTTTTTGTGATACACTGTATGTATATGTCTTTTAGTGCGAGAGTCATCACATTTACAACAGTCTATGGGTCTGATTCATATACCATAGGTGCTATAGCATGTGTGGGATGCTAAAATAGAAGTGATGCTGTCACATATGGTAAAGTTTCATCAAAAAGAGGAAAGAGGTTATTTAATGCTGGAGGAATTTCACTTGCAAATTTAGAAGCTGGTGGTACACCAATTTGTGTTGGATCACTTTAGCTTTAGGAACGCGAAAAGCTAGTTATAGCACCGTTGAGCAGAAGCATATACATGAGCACTGCTGAGCTTAAAGGGGTTGTAAAGGTTCTTTTTTTTTTATTCTCTAAATAGGTTCCTTTAAGCTAGTGCATTGTTGTTTCACTTACCTTTTCCTTCAATTTCCCTTCTGGGGGCCAGATCCTCAAAGAAGTTACGCTGGCGTATCTATTGATACGCCGCATAACTTCTATTTTGCTCCGGCGTATCTTTGTTTTGTATCCACAAAACAAGATACGCCTGAAGCTGTGCTAGATCCGACTGGCGTACGTCTTAGTACGCCGTCGGATCTAAGGTGCATTTTTACGCTGGCCGCTAGGTGGCGTTTCCGTCGATTTCCGCGTTGAGTATGCAAATTAGCTAGATATGCGAATCCACAAACGTACGTCCGGCCGGCGCATTTTTTTACATCGTTTCCGTAAGGCTTTTTCCGGCGTATAGTTACCCCTGCTATATGAGGCGTATCCTATGTTAAGTATGGCCGTCGTTCCCGTGTCGAAATTTGAAAAT
This sequence comes from Rana temporaria, assembly GCF_905171775.1. Lineage (NCBI taxonomy): Eukaryota > Metazoa > Chordata > Amphibia > Anura > Ranidae > Rana > Rana temporaria. The sequence continues at coordinate 474,508,792 of NC_053489.1, read as the reverse complement.
TTTACGTTGTTTGCGTAAGACGTTCGCGAGTAGGGATTTGCGTAGAATGACGTTTACGTCGTAAGCATTGGCTTGTTGCGGGTTAATTTCGAGCATGCGCACTGGGATACCCCCACGGACGGCGCATTCGTAGTTAAAAAGAAACGTAATTTACGTCGGGTCAAGATGTATTTAGATAAAACACGCCCCCATCACATCCATTTGAATTGCGCGCCCTTACGCCGCCAAAGTTACACTACGCCGCCGTAACTTACGGCGCAAATTCTTTGAGGATACAAAAAAAAAGCTGTAAGTTACGGCGGCGTAGTGTATCAGAGATACGCTACGCCGGACGGATAGAAGCGCCGCGCTTCGTGGATCTGGCCCTAAATGTGTTTTTTTTTCTGTTTTGTTTGTCTGAATTTCTCACTTCCTGTTCCTCCTCAGTAAGCTGTTCTGGCTCACTAACCCCCATGGATGATGGTGGAAAGCTTACTGAGGAGAAACAGGAAGTGAGAAATTCAGACAAAGAAAAAAAATACATTTTAGAAGGGAAATCGAAGGAAAAGGGACCCAACACCCAATTTTTGGAAGGTAAGGGTGACCTCACTGGACATTCTCTCAGGATCCAGAGAAAGCAGAGATTCCAAAATCCTTTGTAAGAATATGCACCTGTGCAGTGCTGGAACATCATCTCAGGAGATTTGGGATCCTTGGCTTTTTCAGAACCAAAGGAGAAGGACCAGTAATATCATTAGCACCTACCGGACAGGCCTGGAAGCTGGGGTTGAATTTTTTTCTTTTTAATGTTTTTTCTTTTTTCGTTTATGGAGGTGGGAGGGCACAAGTCTAGTACTGCCTGTTCAAATACCTCAGCCAGTGATCATCGCATAACATTTTCAGTTTTTTAAATAAGTGAATCCCTCTTGGGTCTTAAAGGAGTTCTATGCATTAAGATAGAAAACCTTCTGTGTAGCAGACTCCTCTGCACCCCCTAATATTTACCTGAGCCCCATCTCTCTCCAGCAATGTCCATGCGTGTCTTAGCCGTTCGGTACTCTCCTCCTGATTGGCTGACCGCAGCTGCACCATTGGCTTCCGCAGCTGTCAAAGTCTATTAGACAATCGGAAGAGAGGGGGCGGGGCTGGGTGGGGCCTCTGTCTGATTGGACACACAGAGCTGTAACGCGGCTCGGGTGCCCCCATAGCAAGCTGCTTGCTGTGGGGGCATTTGACAGGAGGGAGGGGCCAGGAGCAGCAAAGAGGGACCCGAGAAGAGGGGAATCCAGGTTGCGCTGTGCAAAACCAACTGCACAGAGGAGGTAGGTATGTTTTTTATAACAAACTTTACAATCACTTTAAGTAATCCTTGTGTCTATAACAACTAGCTTTTAACTTTTTACAATGTACAGGTTTAAAAAAAAATGCTGATTGGTATGTGTGGGTTCTATGGACATTGTACCCTTTGATCCACTTTCATACATCTGGCCCCATGTGCAGGGTATGTTTTAGAAATGCCAATCAATCTAAACATTTTTATTTTTTTTTTAAAAGCCTATGGCTTCTTGTATAAAGATATGACTGACTTCTATGGTAGATTTTGCGTGTTGCAATGTTAATGTTTGTGTTTCAGGTATTGATGAAAGCTCTTCCACCACTAGCAGTGCGTCGTCTGAGCCAAAAAATTATGATGTCCTAGAAGGAGGAGGATGCACAGGTAATTATTTCTATTTATTTACCCTTATGTAATTACATCCGTTGTGTATTCAAGAAGCATTTATTTTGTTTTAGTTACAGCTTTTTCTTATTTAAATGACACTTTTGCTTATTGTCCTTGTTTTTTACGAGTGCTATGTTTTTATTTGCAGAGATGCCTGCAGCAACAAATACCGCTCATGTTAATGCCATTCAACATACATCAAGACCCTCAAAACCATTTGGCCATGGATACCCAGCTCTCCAACCTGGATATCAAAATTCAGCAAGCCCACATGGCTCTCAGTCAAATACCCCTGTTCACCAGCCAGTTTACCCGCAATATCCTTCTGTAAGTCTTTTATTTCTGCATGTAAGGTTTTTATGTTGTACATTTTATATTCCTTTCTATGACCCTTTCCATGTATTATTGCTTTCTGTGTGCCCAAGGGGAGATAGAAAGAAAAACAAAAAACCTGTGACCACTGTCCTAAATCCTTTCGTGGCCAGGGGTCATTGATGCCTGAATGCCCAGGCCAAATATTACAGTATAAGCATGTGTCTGTTAACCTGGAACTCTATGGCTAATTTTCAACTCTCTTACTGTGAATTGCAAATTTGCACCCAAATAAATTGTGTATGTATGTATATTTTATTTATATATATATATGTGTGTGTATATATATATATATATATATATATATATATATATATATATATATATATATATATATATATATATATATATATATATATATATATATATATATATATATATATATATATATATATATACACATATATATATATATATATAATCTGTGCTCATAAGTTTACATACCCTGGCAGAATTTATAATTTCTTGGCCATTTTTCAGAGACTATAAATGATAACACAAACTTTTCTTTCACTCATGATTGGTGTTTGGCTGAAGCCATTTATTATCAATCAACTGTGTTTACGCTTTTTAACTCATAATGGCAACAGACACTAACCAAATGACCCTGATCAAAAGTTTACATACCCCAGTTCTTAATGGCGTGTATTGCCCCCTTTTAACATCAATGACAGCTTGAAGTCTTGTGTGGTATGTGTGGATGAGGCTCTTTATCTTGTCAGATGGTTAAGCTGCCCATTCCTCTTGGCAAAAAGCCTCCAGTTCCTGTAAATTCTTGGGCTGTCTTGCATGAGCTGCACGTTTGAGATCTCCCCAGAGTGGCTCAATGATATTGAGGTCAGGAGACTGAGATGACCACTCCAGAACCTTCACTTTATCCTGCTGTAGCCAATGACAGGTCGACTTGGCCTTGTGCTTTGGATCATTGTCATGTTGGAATGTCCAAGTACGTCCCATGCACAGCTTCCTGGCTGATAAATGCAAATGTTCTTCCAGTATTTGATAACATACTGCATTCATCATGCCATCAATTTTGAACAAATTTCCTGTGCCTTTTGTAGCTCGCACATCCCCCAAAACCTCAGCGATCCACCTTTGTGTTTCACAGTAGAAATGGTTTCATCATAGGCCTTGTTGACTCCTCTCTAAATGTAGCGTTTATGATTGTGGTCAAAAAGCTAAATTATGGTCTCATCACTCCAAATGGCTTTGTGCCAGAAGGTTTGAGACTTGTCTCTGCTGTTTGGTGTATTGTAAGTGGGATACTTTGTGGCATTTGCATAGTAATGGCTTTCTTCTGGCGACTCGACCATGCAGCCCATCTTTCTTCAAGTGCCTCCTTATTGTGCATCTTGAAACAGCCACGCCACATGTTTTCAGAAAGTCCTGTATTTCGCCTGAAGTTTCTTGTGGGCTTTTCTTTGCATCCCAAACAATTTTCCTGGCAGTTGTGGCTGAAATTTTAGTTGGTCTACCTGAGAGTGGTTTGGTTTCAATAGAACCCCTCATTTTCCACTTCTTAATTGGAGTTTGAACACTGCTGATTGGCATTCTCAATTCCTTCTTTTTATATCCCTTTTCTGTTTTATACAGTTCAACTACCTTTTTCATGCAGATCCTTTGAAAATTCCTTTGCTTTCCCCATGACTCCAGAAACGTCAGTGCAGCACTGGATGAAAGATGCAAGGGTCTGTCAGGAGTCCAGAAACTCATTGACCTTTTATACACACACGCTAATTACAAGCTAACAGATCACAGGTGAGGATGGTTACATTAAATAGCCATTCAAACCCCTTTGTGTCAACTTGTGTGCATGTTATCAGGCCAAAATCACCAAAATTTTTATCAGGGTCATTTGGGTAGTTTCTGTTGCCATTATGATTTAAAAAGAGTAAACACCGTTGATTCATAATAAATGGCTTCAGCCAAACACTAACCGTGAGTGAAAGAAAAGTTTGTGTTATCATTTATATTCTCTTAAAAATGGCCAAGAAATCATATATGCTGCCAGGGTATGTAAACTAATGAGCACAACTGTATATTACATTTTGGGTTTTGGGTTTAATACTGCTTTAAGTTGTCAATGTCTACATTACTATCAACCCCTGTGTGTTGGATTGTTTTGTCTTGGTAGATGGCTTTAAAGTGGTGGTTCACCCTAAAAACGACTTTTTCTTATTCCACTGCCCCCCCACATTACAATCCGATTAAGGCTCTTATTATTTTTTTCATGCTGTACATACCTTAGTACAGCATATTCACCCGTGCATCCGGGTTGCGAGTCCCGCGGGAGTGGGCGTTCCTCACATGTGTGTGATTGACGTTTTGCCCAAAAACGAGCTCCCCCCCCCCGTCGCGTAAGCCGCGTCACGATTGGCGAAAGGAGCCGACCGGCGATGCGCATGCGGAGTATAGCGCCGACTCGCCGTTCGGCTCCTTTCGCCAACCGTGACGCGGCTTACGCGACGGGGGGGAGCTCGTTTTTGGGCAAAACGTCAATCACCAGCATGTGAGGAACGCCCACTCCCGCGGGACTCGCAACCCGGATGCACGGGTGAATATGCTGTACTAAGGTATGTACAGCATGAAAAAAATAATAAGAGCCTTAATCGGATTGTAATGTGGGGGGGCAGTGGAATAAGAAAAAGTATTTTTTAGGGTGAACCACCCCTTTTAAGAAACGATTATGAACAGTCTTTGCAGATTAGAAAAATGCAGCCAATTCAAAAACATTTGTGAGATATCGCTAGTTTTCCTTTTGTTGTAATAAATTGATTATTGTACAAATGATTTGATGTTTTTAAAGTGTAATTATTGGAGACTTGGAAGTGCTATAGCTTTAGACGCACACCCAGTGAACATACATGTAATGCACATTATTGTGAATTGGGTCACTAAATTGTGGGCCTGTCACATTGTCTAAGAGGGATGTCATGTGTTTTTCTGTTATGACTAATGAAGATAATCCAGGCTCAGGTATAAATCTTCTTAGATGGCAGATCGTTTTCAATGTGTACCTTGTGTATGCTACACAATTTCCCTACTCTTTACTTAGGATTTCTTAAGAATTCCAAGGTAAAAAAAATAGTTTGACAAGTGCTTTAAATTGCTGAATTTGAGATGGATCTATAATAAGTGGAAGTAAAGGCAAACCCTAATGCTAAAAAACGGTCACTTCCAGCGCTAATGGGTCTTCCAAGGTGTGGCCTAAAACTGATAAAATGGAGGTGTGAACGGTGTGTATATATGGTATCCCAAAGCTAGGTGGATGCTGCCTTCCTCAGATGGGGTAATCTGAAAGGAACTACAAGAAAAACAGAAATGGAAGGCGCACACACCTAATGCATTACCAGAGATAATTTAATAATACGATTTTTTTGTGTAAAATGCAACTGACAAAAGGCCATAAACACAGTGCATGGACATGCAAAGAACACGGGTTACAGCTAACGCATTTCGGGAACGCACCCCCTTCCTCAGAGCTAGCTCTGAGGAAGGGTGTGCGCCCCCGAAAAACATGGAGGGGGGCGAGCAGGAGAGTCAGGACGCCCACTAACACACAGCTCCTTTTCTCTATCTGCCACATAGAGAGCGTCCTGACTCTCCTGTAGTCCAAGGGAGGGGGCGAGCATGACACTCCACACCAGGGAGAAAGCCTTGCATTACTGTGTGGAGTTAAAGACCGAAGAACAGGAAGTGAGGATTTCTCAGACGAAATAAGGACATTTTAAAAGCAAAATGGAAGGATGAGGTAAGTGAAGGAGGACTGCACTAAAGTAAAGGAAGCTATTTAGGGATTTTTTTTTTTTGTTACCTTTACAACCCCCTTAAAGTGGTTGTAAACCTCAGATATGAACAAACGATATCCCTCTATAGTATCTACTTGTCTCACATAAAAGCACTAAGTGTTGTTCTTGTCTGCTGCTTCATTCTCTGCTATCAGCATGAATCACTTCTGACAAGTTTTCCTGACCCCAAGAGAAAAATGGTGACGGGAGGGAGGCTCAGCTCGGTGTTCCTGTGTCAATTTCCATCCAATTAGCTCTCGGAGCTGAGCTTTGCAGAGTGTAACTTCAGCTCTCCATCTCCTTTTTTTTAAACTCTCAGACAAGCTTTAAAATTCTGCACTTTGAATGTCTGTAGAGAAGAGAATATTGCAGATAAACCGGTACAGCTTATGTAGGAGGATTTGTTTCATCTCTGTGTATCACTTGAGGTCAGTCACTTCACTGAGTGTATGTATATATGTATATGTGTGTGTGTGTGTGTATGTATGTGTGTGTATATATGTATGCATATATATATATATATATATATATATATATATATATATATATATATATATATATATATATAATATATATATGTTTACAACAACTTTAAAACCTAACTCAAGCCAAATTTTGGATAGTGTGAAGTAGTTTAAACATTTTCAAGGTTTTTATTTCTGTTTTGTCTGTCCTCATTGGGAAGATTTTTGTACCGGAAAAGCCTGTAAACAAGAGGTGTTATTTGGACAAAGCACAGATGACAATAAAAAAATTCATGCAGCTTGTAACCTTTGTTACTCTATTTAAAAGTGTTTGTGTTCTGTATCCTTATTGCAGAGATGTGTCATCACTTCCTGTTCAGACAATACACATACAAGACCATATTCATTTGACACAAATACCTGACTGAGGTTTTAATTCTTCTACATGCTATCAAAAACAAAATCTGTTTTGACTGGTGTTTGGCTTTTATCTTTATCACTGTAATTGTTTATTGGGATTGTTTCTGTTTTTGAAGCCACCCAGTTTTAGTTAATAACATCTGTTTTCCTTTTTTCCTTTTTTCTTCTAGCACTATGGAGGGATTAATCAATTGCCAGCTTCCCTGTCAGGGTTAAGTCTACAACAGGCTCCACAGCCAGAAGGCCTGAGACCTATGAATCTTATACAAGATAGAAATGTTCTACCTGTGTCGTCTTTGCCACCTCCAGCACCAAACCTAAACACAGATCTGAAAAAATTAAACTGCAACCCAGAGTAAGTATTACAAGTGAAATAAAAGCACCACAGTCATGTAAATATGCTGTGCTACTGGCCCGAGGTCTCTAAGGTGTATCCCTGGGGACTGGCAAACATGTGCACATTTAATTTGCAGGTATAATTAGAAGTTATGGTCTCTTGTAAAACCTAGTACGTATAAACACAAAATCGCGCTGTAAAGTATATAAGCAGCTGGCACAACAATAGAATGATATTGCACATAAATAGTAACCCCTAAAGTTCCAAAAAAGTTAAACATATATAAGGTATAAACCTATAATATATGTGAAATAAATCATGTGTTAATACACATACATATCCAGTGGTAATGCACAATAAATATATAGTTCCACAGAGGAATATCTATGATCTGAGTACTCCCAAAGTGAATCGTTTAAAGGAATCTTGATCCACACAATCGGTTTATGTTTCGGACACCACATCACCCTTGAGTGCACCACCACCTCAATGTACAATAAAAACTCTTACCAGAGTTGGTGGACTCTTTAACCGCTTTCAGCCCAAGGCCGTCATATGACGTCCTTGACTTTCAGTGGGAAAATCTGAATGATGCCTGCAGCTACAGATATCCTCTTTTTCAGCCGGCGATTCTGTGCACTGTAAGACTGATCATAGCAGTAGTTCAGCCGCTAGATCATTTTTACAAGCGACAAGAGGGGACATCCCTGCCACCCTCTGGTGCTTCTCTGGACTCTCCCGTGCCATCGGGGACCCAGAGAAAGAATCGGCTGCCGCCGGATGACAGTCGTAGAGATTTCTGGTGACCAGATGGTCACCAGCCATCTCTGACCATCAGGTGCAACGGTATGACGTCCGGTCTGGGCCGCACTTGTAACCAATGCAAAAAATTATATATGGGATATACTGCGCTGTGCAATAAGTGAACACAAAAATTAGAAAAGGTGTATTTTTGTGAGAAAGTCAGTCAACACCTATCAAATTTTGTAAACATACATATATATATGAAATCTTAATTTCAGTGACACCAAGTGACTGAGTGTGATCCGTGGAAAAAAACAAAAAATCATAACTAAGCAGTCCTCTATTGTGACCACACACAAATAACAGTCCAAAAGTGTAGAAAAAACTGCAATGTTGAAATGAGTCCCACATGGATGTGACCCTCTCTGTGAAAGGATAGAGACACCACCACCTAGGGGGAGGCTTACCAGATGGTGTTTACTTGGTGAGGTTTATACCACCCAAGTCAAAACAGGCATATATAATCAGTCAGCAAGATGTATCCAGCTGGTCCTGAATCCACATATCAGTCGGCACCGCAAATTCCAGTAAACACCAGGAACTGTAAATACATGTAGTCTTGCTGGAGCCAGAGATACGGTAACCACATAACATGCATAATGGGGGAAAAAAATTCACATAGTGTGATACCGTACAAGGTAGTATTTATTAAAAAGATAAAAAAATTAACACTCACATTTGGAAGAACATTATAGGCATATCACAAAGTTCAAGAGCAAGGTGTGTGAACGGGTCCATCCGACGCGTTTCAACTAAACAGTCATCATCTGGGGTCCCCAGTGTCCCTACCTTGTCTGGATTGTTTCAGAGTTTGGACCGGATCTGTGACATCAGTCTACTTTTCTTTAGCTTTGGCCATACTTCTCCCTTTAAGCGTAATGAGACAATTCTGTTTGGCAAATTTACCGAACTGAAACCCTTTAGGCTAGGTTTACATTTGTGCATTGCGGGATTGTGCACAAAATTGCAGGCATTTCAGTAACGCACAAAAAAAAACCCCACTATAGCTTGTCTTAAATGCACCCTAAATCAAATCACGCTAAGATCCGAAACCAAATTATCAGCTGTTGTATTTTAACACACACAAAACGTGTCTTCGCTCAATTTATACAAATGCATACAGCGCTATATGTTCAAATCATAAATCATGACTAGGATTACAAAAATTTACTTTAAAGTGTCCACGCTTAATAATTGTCCAATATTCCACAAATTAAAGTGCTTTGTGCTGTGCAACTTCTTCCAACAATCACTGTTGTTGCTGTCTGTGCTCCATACCTTATGTGGTCCTCCACCTTCACACTGGAAAAAATAGATTTCCATGACTCCCTAGCATCCAGTAGCATCTTGTTCCCCCCAGGGATTAAAACATTCAGGACCACCTCCACTCCTTTGCAAGCTAACTCATACCATAGGTATTATAAGGAAGAAAGGGAAAGCCTCCATAATATAAAAACCTTTATTTAAAACCACATAAAAAATGCCCACTCACAATATGTAGTGCACATGCCCTGCACACAGTTATTCACGGCATATACTTTCGGGGAACTATCTCCACTGTATTTAATACGGGCTCAGTTCCCAACTACAGACCTTACTTCCGGGTATAACACCTCACTTGCGTTATTACTGTGTGGGGTGCAACTCTACCCAACGCATTTTGTCGTCTTGGTGTTCCCTGGTGTTACAGGAATCTCTTATCTCGCTTCTCTTATATCTAGTGGCTTAACCCTTACTTATCCCACTTCCGATGGATCGGCGATCACTTCATTACTTTATTACAGTGTATAGGTGCCTCAACTGACAGTCCTAAAATATTGGACATTGGGTGCCATAATGCTCACATTATATAAATAAGAGTACGTGCCTAGCTATATTTACAATAATAAAATACACTGTAGCTGCACAGTTATTTACAATACTAAAATTCCAATAATACCTCCCTTTTATTTGTAATCCTAGTCATGGTTTAAACATATAGCGTTGTATGTATATGTATAAATTGCACACAAAACGTGCACCCCCTTTGCATGTGCACAGGGTCATTAATTCTTACTAGCACCCCAGTCTTGCTAATGCACCTGTTTTTGTGCACACCGTGCTATTTAAGGGAAAAAAAAGGGACATTGCACTAAATGTGATGCGTGAAATTTTGTGTAGGTGTGAGCGTAGCACAACAGATCACCTGAGCTGCAACATCTATACTGTATAGCGGTTCGCTGATTACACTGTCAGTGGTGAGCACAGGAGAAGCTATACACTTCCTCATATTGTTTACTTTTCTGGTCAAATGCTCTTTACCCTTTCAGTGTTAGTCTCTGACCACATACTCTTAATAGAGGTCGACCGATATGGGTTTTTCTCTGGCCGATGCCGATATTTGGAAATCGGGGCGGCCGATATATGATGCCGATTTTTGCGGCCGATATTTTAAGTCAATTTTTCTTCCCCTTGATCTCATAAAAGCTAACAAAAAATAAAGCGTGATGCCAGACATCACATGCGAGTCGCACCACATCACATGCGATGTCTGTGCGATGCAATTTCAGCCATACAAACTGTATGGCTAAAATCGCATTGCATTAGCACCAAAATGGTGCAGGACACTTTTTTTTTGGTCCGCACTGGAATCGGATTGCATGGGTGATCACACCCATCCAATCCGGTTCCTGCACCATTTCACTGTTTGCACTGTGATCTGCAAACTGATCTGGGGGTGTTAACTTTACATTGACACCTGCAGTGGTTCTCAGATCTCAGTGTGAACCACTGTGCATTTCAGGTGCACTGAATTTGCACAGTTCTCGCATTGCACTAATGTGAACCAGGCCTAAATCTGTGTCTGTGTTCGCTCAGCAGAAACTGAGCAGATATGGGCTTGTCATCCGCCCGCACTCAGTGGACAGATAACCCACTGAGTAAAGCCCACCCTGTGTCTTCTGTTTGTCCCCATCAACTTTGCTATGTCCCGAACTATTCCTCATGAGTTCACTCCTCTAGTTTAGCGGGTCCCCATAATGTACATGCAGCAGCTGCAGGCTGCATAATCGGAGAACAGACAGTTTTTTATTTTTTTTTGTTTTTTTTAAAGAGTAGCTTGTATAATACAGTAAAAAAAGAGAGAACAGACAGTCACAGATTGAGGCATCTAATCTGTGTCCTACCGTCCACTGAGGATTGGTCATCCGTGCCGTGCCATGCCATGCCATTCCAGAACCTGTTCCTGCTGGCCCCACCCCCTGGTATCACTTGGCTCCTCCCTCTAGTTTTACTCCTCCCGGGCTCCCCCATATCTTACTTGCCTCTAGTTTAGCATGTTTTATGGTCTGTGCTGGACTGAAGGTGGGAGAGGATTGGTCACAGGGCAGGCGGGGGGGAGAGAAGGGGAGGGGTTCAGAAACGAGTGGCCATCATCCATCCTGCATCTTACTCGGAGAGAGGAGGAGGGGCCGGGGGAGCAGAAAGAAGTTTGTGGGAGGCAGCAGCTGAAATTCACAGTGCCTGGGTCTGTGCTACTTGTCACCGTGCGTGCTGTGTCGGCTGTGCTGAGCGAGGTACATATGAGAGCTGCGCCGCTGTGCTAATCGGCCTAATTGGCATATTTAAATGCTGATTTCTTAAAAAAGGACAAATATCGGCCGATATATCGGTCGACCTCTAGATCTTAATGTTGTTTTCTTTTAGGAACAAAGGCTAGGGAATGTTGGATTCACCCTGTGAAAGGCAACACATTTAAACAGACATTTCACCCGTAGTACAAACATCACGTGGATTATTTGTGACTTTTGCTTGCATTTGAAAACATTCCCACTTCTTCTTTTTTTTTTTTATAAATGGGCACCTTTTGCATAGTTTTGTGCTTGCCTCTATTTATAGTGTTTATATTGTTTGACATTTTAAGATTCCTTGTACATTTCAGATTCTTCAGGTGCACTCTTACAAGTGTTCCACAGACACAAGCTCTTTTGAATAAAGCAAAGCTTCCCTTAGGATTACTACTTCATCCTTTTAAAAGTAAACCTGTAAGTATGTGTTAAGCATCTTGAGGAATCCTGTAATGTGTGTTTTTTTTTTTTTTTTTTTTTAAATGAATACACTATATGGCAGCCCAGGGAAAAAAGCTTTTTTTTTATTTATTTATTTTTTTTATTTCCATAGCGTATCCCGACAATATCGTCAAGTTCCATTATAAGATGTCGATCATGCAGAACATATATCAATCCATTTGTGTCTTTTATTGACCAGAGAAGGTGGAAGTGTAATCTTTGTTACCGAGTAAATGATGGTAAGTATCAACACATGCAAGTATGCTTTCGGGTGTTATTTTTTTTTTAATTATTATTAGCCAGCATGGAATTGGCTTTCCTAAGTTAAAATGTATGTAAACTCCAACAATTAACCTTTTATTTGCTCCCTTTTAGTCTGTTTAAATGTAACTGTTTACACAGCATTCGAGCAGCAGCAGGAGCCATTGACTCTCTTGCTGCTGTCAATTAGATGCAGTGAAGAGTAAGTGGGGGGTGGGCCTAAGTCCCGCTGCGTAAATTCCATAGACGCACAGGTCGAGAGCGCACAAACTATGCTGTCCAATTAGCCAGCAGCTGGCTATAGTAGTTCTAAAAATATGAGGAATCAAGATTGGCGCCGGGGACCCCAGAAGAGGAGGATCTGGGCCACTCTGTGCAATACCACTGCACAGAGCAGGTAAGTATAACATGTTTGTTTTGTTATTTTAATAAAAAAATATATATATTTGACTTTAGTAACACTTTAATGGTACAGCTAAATAAGTTTTCATTGTTTTCTCTTTAGTGCCAGAAGAATTCATGTACAACCCGGTGACTCGTAGTTATGGAGAGCCACACAAACAAACCGAAGTTTTGAGTTCTTCTGTGGAGTTTGTTGCTTCTTCTGATTATATGGTAAAACCCAAGCTCTGTTAAGCACTGTTGAACTCTGTACACATTAACTAAAAGAACAATGGTATATATTTGAAATGAACTTCAGTTAGAATTATTGTGCTTCTGCTACACCTGACCTTGTCTTGGTTAGGGACATACTATTGTATGATCACTACCCATTCCTATGCTTTTAATAGCTTAAAGGGGTTGTAAAGGAAAAAAAAAATTCTCATAATAAGCATCCTTTACCTGCAGACATTCCTCTTTTCACTTCCTCGTTGTTCGTTTTTGCTCAGAAGTCGCTCTATTTCTTCTCTGTTCTGTTCACTTCCTGCTTGTCTGATTTTACTGACCACCGTGATGGGAGGGTTTACTGCGGTGGTCAGTAACATGCTCACCCCCTCCTGGGAACTACATCTGTGCGGCAGGACGCTCTCTACCTGTTGGAGACTTCAAGGAGGTGTGAATTACTGGGCGTGCCGCAATTCATACTGGGAAATGTAGAGCTTACATGAACGAACGATGCAAACCAGGAAGTGAATGAGAGAACAGAAACTAGAATGCCGAAGGCAATCGGCAACATGTTAACTCCATTTATTAATGTTCACCTGTATGGTCCTGATCTGCAGACTAAAATCCCAGTTAGGTCTACTTAATTGGGTTCTGGGTCTCTCCAGTCTTCTGTGTCAGCCCCATATATGTGTTCTCATATATAGAAACACAAATGCTGAATGCAGCACACAGGCACATCATTAGGGCCCTTTCACACCAGCGGACGAACGGTCCGCTTTTCATAAGTCCGTTTACGGACTTACAATGGTTCCCTATGGGATCACGGCCGTTAGCGGATGGAGCATCCGCTAACGTCCGTAATCACCCACCTCCGTCAGGATCCGTTTTTTCAGATGGAAGAAACCCCTATTTTTCCGTCTGACGGATCAGATCCCCTATGGGGAGTCCGTATTCATCCGATTCCCCATAGGGGAGAGCGGAGGAGAGACAGGGCGGTCTCTGCACTGTGTGCGGGGACCGCCCTGTCAACCGACTGCTCAGCGGGGATTAACGGAGGAATCCCCGCTGAGCCAAACGGGCTAACGGAGTGGATCAATACGGATCCGCTCCGTGTGAAAGAGCCCTTAGGACTTGGATTTGATGGATCTGTAAGTGACAATCAGACTGACTAGTAGCTGTAGGATTTCTTCCCTCCACACCACATTTCTTTTGTTTCCATTAAGGAAGAGGCTTGACCATGAAAATGGTAAACACATCATGTTTTGACTCAGCCCAACAGCGATGGGGAATAAACTACTGTATTTTTCGCTCCATAAGACGCATCTGACCATAAGACGCACCTAGATTTCTCTACCTGTAGCAGCTGAAGGCAGGGGAGAAACAGGATTTGGCTGGGGCAGAGTGATGCATAGGGCATCGTTCTGCCGCCAAAACGATTCCCCTTTCAGCGGCTCTCCTGGTCAGTATTCGCTCCATAAGACGCACACACATTTTCCCCCATTTTTGGGGGGGGGGAAAGTGCATCGTATGGATCAAAAAATACGGTAATAACTGGGCTGTGTGAAAATACAATATTGGAGATTGAAATTTGTGGTGTTCACTACTTTCCTCCACTGAGCAGAAATTTGGGGTACTAATGCAAACATTTTGTGCTTTACTAGTGAAAAGAAGTATATAGTACCCATTTCATACCAGGTAGGAAATGGTCATGTTTGCATGAGAGCATTTTTTTTTTATTTTTTTTTTAAACTGTAAAAGCTATGTGTATGTCAAGCCTGTAACTTTTTTTCTAGTTTTGAATAGAGTAGGGAAGGATTACTACCTCTGTTGATTTTTTTACTTCTATCTGGATCTGCGTTATAGAGATTTCCTCTCACTTCCAGTCTAGTGAAATTGCTGTCAGCAGTTTCACTAGACTGGAAATCTCTATAACTGAGGCAGTAATCCCCCCCCCCCCCCTCCTATTCAAAGCTAGAGAAGAAAATAAAGTTTCAGGCTTGACATACACTTTAACTTTTTGCGGTTTTCATTTAATACTTTCATGCCAACAAGACCATTCCCTACCTGGTATGCAATGGGTACTAAACACAACAACTTCTCAGGAAAATATGTAATGGAGACACTGACAGAATTAAGAACTTGATGAGAGTTTAGTCTTCTCCCACTTCTAAAGAAAATCATTTTATTTCTGTCCATGTTGCTGTTTGCAGAGTTCCCCTCACTTCCTTTCCAAATAACAGGACAGGCAAATTATGGAAATGTGTCTAATGGGACCCCAGATAGCATGGCAGGGGTTCTAATCCTTCCCCACTCTATCCAAAACTAAGAAAAAAAGGTTTGGCTTGACATGCACTTTAGTTTTTGCTGGGCTGTGACAAGATGGGGGGAAAAAAGCAACCAGGAGCACTGGCGGAGGACTTGAGAAGAGAAGGATCAGGGTTGCTCTATGCAAAACCACTGCACAGAGTAGACAAGTATAACATGTTTGTTATTTTAAATAAAAAAATCTCTTTACAATCGCTTTAAATAATTCTTGTAACCATGCTTTTATTTAACTAAAGATTATAACTTCTTTAGATTATGGCTCCTTTAGATATGCTTGTAATTTTGTACTATTTTTTTTTTTTTTCCTTTTCTTTTCACTAAAGCTTCGGCCACCTCCCCCAGCGGTTTATCTGTTTGTTCTGGATGTATCGTACAATGCTATAGAGTCGGGGTATCTACAATATTTCGCTCAGTCACTTTTGGAAAATCTAGACAAGTATGTATTTCTTCCAGAAATGTCCAGCCTTCTTATAACCCATCTCATCCCCTTTAAAATCAATGTAATGGAGTGTAAATTAGTAACCAAGGGGATGCATTCTGACTCCTATATATAGAGTTTCTGACAAAAGTGAGTACACCCCTCACATATTTATAAATCCTTTTATTTTATATTTTCATGTGACAACACTGAAGTTGTGAGTGCACAGCTTGTATACCAGTGTAAATTTGCTGTCCCCTCAAAATAACTCAACACACAGTCATTAATGTCTAAACCGCTGGCAGCCAGCGGTTTAGACATTAATGACTGTGTGTTGAATTATTTTGAGGGGACAGAAAATTTACACTGTTATACAAGCTGTACACTCACTACTTTACATTGTAGCAAAGTGTCATTTCTTCAGTGTTGTCACATGAAAAGATGTAATAAATAATTTACAAAATTATGAGGGCTGTACTCACTTTTGTGAGATTGTGTGTGTGTGTGTGTGTGTGTGTGTGTGTGTGTGTGTATATGTATGTATATATAATATACATACATACATACATTTGTGTAAATAAATGGGGCGCAGGTGTGTTAAATTTGGTGTTATCGCTCTCACTTTTGTGAGATACTGTGTGTGTGTGTGTGTGTGTGTGTGTGTGTGTGTATATAATATATATATTTTAAATGGCAAAACAATACAATGCATTATTAAATCTCACAAGTAATAATCAGATGTAATTAAAATGTCAACATGTTTTGAGTGTAAATATAACTTCCATTGTCTTTAAACATAACCTCTCCCGTTTAAAGGGGGGCGGGGGGGATGAAGGGAACAACCAATAAAGAAAAGTTTAATTTAAAATGAGGAAAGAAAGAAGAGAAAAAAAAGATAATTGGAAGGGGGGGGGGCTAAAAAAAACTACGATAAATATTGCTATTAAGAAGTTAAAGATAGTTAAAGCGGAGGTTCACCCATACCCTACACATTTTCCCCTTCGCTTTATGCTCGTTTTGTCTAGGGGAATCGGCTATTTGTATTAAAATATGATCTGTACTTACCCGTTTTCGAGATGCATCTTCTTCCGCCACTTCCGGGTATGGGCTGCGGGAATGGGCGTTCCTTCTTGATTGACAGTCTTCCGAGAGGCTTCCGACGGTCGCATCCATCGCGTCACGATTTTCCGAAAGAAGCCGAACGTCGGTGCGCAGGCGCAGTATAGAGCCGCACCGACGTTCGGCTTCTTTCGGCTACGAGTGACGCGATGGATGCGACCGTCGGAAGCCTCTCGGAAGACTGTCAATCAAGAAGGAACGCCCGCTCCCGAAGACCCATACCCAGAAGCGACGGAAGAAGATGCATCTCGAAAACGGGTAAGTACGGATCATATTTTAATACAAATAGCCGATTCCCCTAGACCGAACGAACAGGAAGCTAAGGGGAAAAAAAAAGAAATGGTTGAACTCCCGCTTTAATGTAACGGTCACCACCGTTTACGATATTCCCATTCCATCAGCCACGACAGCTTATCCGACAGTCCGACAGACATCAGACACGACCTGATCCATTCCATTCCCCAGAATAACGAGACCGACAAGCTCTGTTACTGGTTTCAAAATGTATGAATGAACACTTTTAATGGTTCCTTAGCTTTCTTATATACAGTACAAATATGTTACAGTAATCAAAGGAACAAAGACACACTCCACCCACACATCACACAATGCGGCTTCAATCACATTCTTTTAGATAATGACATTCAGGTGAGTTAATTATCCCCCAGACGTCCTGTCTCCGACAAGTTTCCCTCACCTGTTACACAAAACACATTCCTTTACTAAACAGAATTTACATGCTAATTCCCTACCCCTGAAAGGAGACATCTGACCTTTCAGACTTAATTAGTACAATGGACACAAACAGTATTAGCATCACACAATGGAATGTCTAGGAGCAGACGCAATTAACACCTCAAAAGCATGTGTCCCGCCATTGAATGAAAACACTCCATTTGGAGTCACACTTTAACAACTTGTAATATTCCAAGATATCTTGCAAAACATGTGTAGCACCCCCTTTACTTTCAGTATGGGCACTACGCTAAAGTTAATGGGGAATGGGAGAGTTATTTTGCTCCCATTCACAATTTGCTAAATTTGGGCTGCTGTCATTCCAGAACTGTCCTGTAGGTCAGTCTGCGCTCCAGGGGTGCCGATCCCACCCCTGGGCGACAGGTGGCGCTAGAGGGGTTCTGGTGGAGCCGCTTTTCCCCAGCAGCCAATTAGAGGAGTTTTCCCTCGCGGGGCATGCTGGGGGAGAGTATATCTGTGGCAGACGCCATTTTCCTTGGCTCTTCGCGGGTTCCAGGTGCGGCACCCACCTTTAGGGTGTGCGCATCCAACGGACCCCGGCGATATGGCCTACCAGGCCGGGGTCGCATGCTACGCAGAGCTTTATGTTGCTGAGAGGGGCCCCAGTGACTAACTGGGTCCCCAGCTCTATTGAGGAGATCCCAGGCTGTATGCCGTTCAATGGGGGGTCGGCTTGAGGAGAACCCGGAGGCAGGTTGTCCAACAGGGCTTGAAGGAACCATCGGGGATCTGGTGATCGGGATATTGACAGGTACACTTCAACTGTCACCCGGTCACCCTGACCTAATTTACTGGGAGGATTCGCTCAATCCGTTTGGCTCATTCAAGTACTAGGCCTGTGGCAGAGGCCCTAGAGCCAGGTCTGTGGCAGAGACCTGTTCCTCCCAGCAATCTAAAGTGATACTTCGGCTGCCAGGCTTGTGACAGGAGTCTGTCCGGGGGCACTTCACCCACTCTGGCTAGAGTGGCGATGAACTGAAATTACTACTACTAAGAGCAGGATTGCTCGGTTCATATCCAGGCCTGATACTGCAAAGTTCTCTATCGCTTCATCAACCTTTCCTCTATACCTCATGTTGATGTTGGCCATGTTGGGCCTGGAAATAAAGCATTGAGAAAACCATATTCATTGACTGGACATTCGCTCACTGATCTACTCATCAACTTCACCCCTAGACAACTGAAAGAGGTAACTTAATATGCTGATCCCAACAACAACCAGCGGCTCCTGCGGGGGTAGCGCTACACATGAATTATCAGTAATGTCCCATCATGTAATTTATAATTATAATTTCTCAGTCACCCTATGCCCAAAAGAGTACCCCACATCCTTCAAAGGTCTCTGGGTGACACAGGAGGGAACCCCAAACGGGTTGACTCCGAAGTTAGTCAGTTGTTCCAGTCCTCCAATGCTGGTATCCATACCGTACCCCAAATAAATTGCAGGGCATTACTCACCCAGCCAACCTCTGCCTCTCTGAGAACATGCCCTCCGCTGGGGAGAGGCCTGGACTGGCCCTTCTCCCTGGAGTCCTTTCAGCCGCTGGAGAGAAGACAGGGTGACTGGGCTCAGTCCATCATGCTGTTGGGGATCTGAGCCAACTGCCCCCCATCCCTGGGGTATACCAGTGGAGACTGAAGTCCCATCCACTGGTGGTAGGTGAAAATCCCCTGGTGCTTGCAAAGCAAAGCTGACATCCTCCTGTCTCAGTGCCGCACCATTTTATGCGCTGCTATCATTCCGTCCAGCCTAGCCAATCAACGGCCAGGCTGGGAGTCGAAGAGGTTCACGCGGACGTGCGTGGGACTTTCGAGGGGTGAGGTAAGTAAAATGGGGGCTGTACCGTCGGATGTTTTTTAACCTTAATGCATAGGATGCATTAAGGTGAAAAAACATTTACCTTTACAACCCCTTTAAGCCAATTTTCCCATGTCTTGAAAAAATGTACATATACACTGTTTTACAGAGCTGCTCACTCTGTCTGCTAAGAAATAGATAAGCTTATCAATGGTTTCCTTTTTTGGCAATGTATGTATTTAAGCATTGTGCTATGTAATTATTTATTTTCAGTATAATGTATGACTTTTATCTGAATGACTCATTCATAGTCTAAATTGAAGGCACGCAAGAGAAAACCGCTTGCGGACTGCTTTACAAGTCTGAAGTTTTTTTGTACAGCGTGTTGTTCATGTACCAATCTAAAGTGCTACTAATTACAGTAATTTTACAAGAGCAAAATGGGCCCTTTTGAATATTTTCGGTACGGTTAGGCTTTTCTTCCACTTTAGGTTATGACTAGAGGTGTCATATTCTTTTATAACATGCAAAGTTCTCTGTAATTCATTCCAAGTTCCTTTGTGCTGTTGTGAACACTCAGTACCTAGCCCATATACTGCCAGTAGTAAATATACCACACTTTAGGAGACCTTGGGGTCACTGCGGGTAAGCATTGTTAGTACTAAATGGTAACTCTAACTATACTTGGAGTCAGTTTAAAAAAACATTTAAATATGCATTTAAAGATATCCATAAGCCTTATAAAGGATTTTTTGTCATGCCAGGAGTTGAGGTAGGTGAGTGTGACATTACCAATTGTAAGTTCTTATCCCTGTATCCAGTAGCTGTAAGTGGTGGTGTTATACACGTTTCATACCAGTGGCCCAGTTCTGCCTCTCTTGGTGTTTTAAGAATTCCCTATAGACTTCTATGGGAACAATATATTATACTAGAGAGGTTCAAACCCTGACAATAGCTTCCGAAAGATGAGTAACTTTGTTCAAATCCACTTACTTTATCCATCCCATCCTTCCTGATCCTCCATTTTCTCAGGAAATGAGGGGCTTTAATATAGCACTCGCAGACAAACTTGGGTGATCCGTAACCACATGAAACTGGAATCTAAGCATGGTTATGATCATTGTTGTCCGTCATGACACTCATGTTAATTTATCTTTATTTTAAGATTGCGTGGAGATTCCAGAACGAAAATTGGCTTCATAACATTTGATAGCACTGTGCATTTCTACAATTTACAAGAAGGTCTTTCACAGCCACAGATGCTAATTGTTTCAGATGTAGATGGTAAGTACTTAGAACGTTAAGTGCACCACTGACATTAAAATGAATTATTAAGGGATAACTAAAGGTTCCTTTGTTTAAAAAAAACAAAAAAAAAACATGTTGGCTTTGCACAGAGGGGCCCGATCCTCCTCGTCTGGGGTTCCTCAGTGGCGCTCCTGGCTCCTCCTCTTCTCGAGTGCCCCGTCGGCGAAGCACTCTCCCTTGTGGCACCTGTCCATTGACAGACAGCAGGACTTGGCTCCCCCTTCATTGGATTTGATTGACAGCAGCGGGAGCTAATGGCTGCGCTGCTATCAATCTGAGACACCGGCTAGAGCGGATGTGCTTGTCCCCGGCGCAGGAATGATCGGCTCAGGTAAGTAAAAGAAAGTTCTTTGTTGTGTTTATAATACACATTTAAAACGGCGCGCCACCCAAAAGGGGAAGCTCTGCTTGTCTGCCTCTGCCCTCCCTTCTGCTACCACATTTTTTACCTTTTAGAGGGGGAAGTGGGCATCTGTTTTTGAGCCAGACGGTCGGCCCTCCTCCTTCCCCCACAGCCTTCTGGGACATTTCATAGGTCCCAGAAGACTGTGGTTCATTCACAAAGCGCAGTGTGCAGTAGGAGACTAGCTGTGAAGCTGCAAGGCTTTGATGCCGGTTTCCCATAGTCAAGATGGCGGCGCTAGTACCCAATAGTAGATTGAAGAATCTGCTCGGGTGAGGACATTGCTGGGTGCCTGGACAGGCAAGTGCCCTAATTTAAAAAGTCAGCAGCTACAGCATTTGTAGCTGCTGACTTAATTTTGTTTTCTTTTGGGGGGCGTGACACCTTGAGCTCTTTAACTACTACTGTGCAAGCTACACACGCTATAAGCACAATGGGGGGAATTCAGTAAAGCCGCTGAACCCACTTTTTTTTTCCTTTTTTTTTTTTTTTTTATTTTTTTTTATGAAGAATCAACATGATGGTCCAAAATTTCAAGCATAGATGTAACAGCAGAGGGTACAAAAAGTAAGACACTTCATTACACTGCACATAATCATAAATGTAGAATAGGCCCGTGGACCCAAAAAATACAAACACAAGCTAGTTGGCAGTGCAGCGTGTCCCACCTACTAACTAGGCCATAGGGATCCTCCCTGTTTATTTTCTTATTTTATCGGGGAGAAAACTGCAAACCCCAAATCATTGGATGGAAAAAAAAAGGGGGGGCAGCGGAGGGAAGGATAGGAAAGAGGGCCATCAGAGGAACCCTCCCAGCCTATACTCCCATACTGTGGTTCCTGCCAGGACCACAAGGACCTGCGCCACTTTTTTTGGCGTTCGTCCCTTTTGTTAAAGTGGTTGTAAACCCTTACAGACCACTTGGCCCCACAGGTAAGCCTAGATTAAGGCTTACCCATAGGTGCAAGAAATATCTCCTTAATGAATGAATGGGATCGTGCCGTCCCTGACAGCTCCTGCACGCATGCACGGGAGTGACGTCATTGCTGCTCTGGCCAGTCACAGCGCCGGAGCAGCGATACCTGGAAGTCACTAGGGTATCATGGCGGCGGAGGAGAGGAACAAGGGTCGCTGCGGGGGCTTCAAACTCGGGTAAGTAATTTATAATGACCTAGTATGCATACTAGCTCATTATGCCTTTCTCTTGCAGGGGTTTTTTTTTTTTTTGTAGGATAAGTTTTAGAGGGTCTACTTCCTCTTTAATGTTTTGCACCAAATGCACCAACTCGTGCACCAAGTTCAGGTAGTTGCTTTTAAAATTTGCCACTATTTCACCAAATTCTGCAAAAATAAATGACAGTTTGTATCTTTAGGAGCAACTTTCTTTTTGTGTACAGAGAGAAAAACTGGCTTAGACAGATTTTGCATATGTGCCTTGCACGTATTTTAAAAAGTGGTGTAGCATGTAGCAAGGGCTCTGAAGCCCAGAGCCCCTGAACAGCAGTAGATCATAAAGTGGAATTAAACCCATCGGTTTAGTTTAAAAAAAAAAGTGTTACATTCCTGGAATGCCGGGTTTGCTAACTGTCACTTGTTTCCTCAACCAAGCTGCCTGGTGTCATAACTGATCACATGTGCAGATCAAACAGGGCTTCCTTAGTTGTAAAGGATAGGAGGGTTTAATTCCTCTTTAAGGCTGTCAGCAGATCGGCCTCTACAAATTTGGCAGTGCCTAAAATTGGAGAGCAACTGAGCATGTGCAAAGCAGGGTAAGATGGTTTATTGGGTTTTAAACAGTATAGGCAATTATTTTTAATGTTTTACATGGCTATACCTGCAAACGGGGCAGCCTGAAGTTATCTGGCAGGACTTAATTTTCTCACTAAAGTTCCCCTTCAAATATTTGCTATTTGACTTATACAATATCTCACAAAAGTGAGTACACCCCTCCCTTTTTTGTAAATATTTTATTATCTTTTCATGTGACAACACTGAATAAATTACACTTTGCTGCAATGTAGTTTAGTGAGTAACAGTGTAAATTTGCTGTCCCCTCAAAATAACAACACACAACCATTGATGTCTGAACTGCTGGCAACAAAAGTAAGTACACCCCTAAGTGAAAATGGCCAGATTGGGCCCAAAGTGTCAATATTTTGTGTGGCGACTATTATTTTCCTGCACTGTCTTAAAGCGGAGTTCCACCCAAAAATGGAACTTCCGCTTTTCAGGACCCCCCCGTTGTCACATTTGGCACCTTTTAAGGGGGGAGGGGGGTGCAAATACCTGTATAATACAGGTATTTGCACCCACTTCCAGGAATGTCTCCCACGGGAGTCCCTCAATGCGCTGTGCTACTCGCGCATGCGCAGTAGGGAACCGGGCAGTGAACTTTCTGATTCCCTCACCGAGGATGGAGGCGGGGGTAGAAGAGAGATGAGCGATTGCTAGTCTTCTGCTGCCGACATCGCAGGAGCGCTGGACAGGTGAGTGTCCATTTATTAAAAGTCAGCAGCTGCAGTATTTGTAGCTGCTGGCTTTTAATATTATTATTTTTTCACAGGCCCTTCGCTTTACCCTCTTGGGCATGGAGTTCACCAGAGCTTCACAGGTTGCACTGGAGTTCTCTTCCACTCCTCCATGACGACATCACGGAGCTGGTGGATGTTAGAGACCTTGTGCTCCTCCACCTTCCGTTTGAGTATGCCCCATAGATGCTCAATAGGGTTTAGGTCTGGATACATGCTTGGCCAGTCCATCACCTTTACCCTCAGCTTTTTTAGCAATGCAGTGGTCATCTTGAAGGTGTGTTTGGGGTCATTATCATGTTGGCACAGTCTCCGAAGGGAGGGGATCATGCTCTGCTTCAGTATGTCACCCTACATATATAAAAAACAAGCTGCACAAATGAACGTGAAAATATCCAAGAAAACCAATATAACCAAGAAAGTTAATGTATATATTGTCGATATTCCTGATATCATAACACAAAACAGGTATCCCTATTTGCAGTAAATTCTAATGTGTCCAAATAAAAAATGAACAAGTGAATATTCTGTTTTTAAAAAAAACACATCAGATGATGATCAAAAAAGGCTAAAGATGTACAGTCCTCCCATAGGTAAGTTGGTGACTTCAAACCAGAGCAAACCAAGGAAAAGTGATGTAATAGGAAAGAAATCCTCCACCTTCTATATAACTGCCTCTTACCGAAGATGAAGATCCCAACTAGAGATCTTCTGTAGATGGGAAAGTAGAACAATGGCGGGACTATGGCGGTGCATACAAAAACTGATAAAGAAAGATAAAGCAAATAATATAAATTTTAATAATTTATTAAAAAACAGAGTGACATCAGGTTGTAAAGCATATCATAGACCTCACAGGGGCCCACTAGACAACTCAATAACCTGCTCAAAAAGTACAAAGTAAAAAAGTTCCCGTAACAGACAACCAGTACTAAAACAGAGATCGCAACCCGGTTGGCAAACCCTATATATTTCGCCCGGTCAGGCTTCTTCAGGGGTGGTTGAGATCAGGGTTTGGATTCTGATAATGACATACAAAGAAAGAAAATTAACAATTATGCATAGAAACATTGAATATACATAAACAATAAATAAATAAAGTCGCTCTGTCAGTGTATATCACATAATGCCCACCTGCTGGTCCGTAGTGGGAGTAAAAAAACAACAGGGTGCGTGTACGCCCTGGTTCCATCACATGCCTGAAAAATCAGGCCGGATGAGCACAAGTTGACAGCCACAAGGATAACCTAGGCAGGAAAAAATGGGGAGCTGCTGCAGATGGAGGTCACACATTCCCCAACCATCGGAGGGGCAAGGGGCGGCACCCAGAGACAGAGTGGCCAGCTGTGGAGAAGAGTAGTAATATCAGTATCTATTAAAGAATACTTAATAAGAATATTTATAGAAGGTAATAAATGAAATGTGCACTCACAGTGCTTAGATAAACGGATATAGCATCTGTGGAGGCATCCGCCTAACTTGGAACAGGAGGCTTATCAGATCTATAACAAGCTGATCCAAATATTATGTCAAAAAATTAGAAAAAAGAGGAGAATTTGGAAAAAAGGAAAAAGGAGGAAAAGAAAAAAGAAAAAAAAGGAAAGAGAGAGGAAGGAAGAAAAAGGAAATGAAACAGATAGTTTACTTCTATATATAAATATAGATGTAGCGATTCTAGGGATCTTCAGCATACAGCTGTTCCATAATAGGATCTTCTGTAGATGTATGGCCTATAACCCGGCCAAAGGGTCTATGCGACTGGATGTCGTTTCTTCGGCGATAAATCGATCCCCAACCACTCACAAGCAGTCATGTAAGCTCATAGCCAGGTGAGGAAGGAAAGAAAGGCCAACATAGCGTAATCCAGTAAACAATTAATATAAAAATTGGTTAAAATTACACTTACAGTGTGAGGATAAAAAATCGCATGTGAAAATTGTATAGCCAGCCGGCCGGCCAGGGAGAAGCGGCGTGCTGACGTCATCGCTACACAAGAGAGTCCCAGAGTGAACGGGCTGTGTTGGCCATGCTGGGAGCATTCATACATATATTTCCCAAAGACAACCTCTGTATATGATGCTGAGCATGTGCACTCAACTCTTTTGGTCAACCATGGAGAGGCCTGTTAAAAAAAATTCAGATCCTCCCGAGTACTTTGCCATGAGGTGCCATTTTGAACTTCCAGTGACCAGTATGAGAGCGATAACACAAAATTTACCACACCTGCTCCCCATTCACATCTGAGACCTTGTAACACTGAGTCACATGACACCAGGGAGGAAAAATGGCTAATTGGGCCCATTTTGGACATTTTCACTTAGGGGGTGTACTCACTTTTCTTGCCAGCGGTTTAGACATTTTGAGGGGACAGCAAATTTACACTGTTATACAAGCTGTACACTCACAACTTTACATTGTAGCAAAGTGTCATTTCTTCAGTGTTGTCACATGAAAATATATAATAAAATATTTACAAAAATGTGAGGGTTGTAATCACTCTTGTGAGATTGTGTACCATCTTGTATACGGCAGGTATGTTTTGAAACTGCCATTACTTGGCCACCATGTACCATGCATCATTTTGTGTATTTGGCTTTTTTTGCTTATTATAGAACTTAATAATTTGAAATTGAACTAACATTCATTCTCAAAATGTATGACAATAACGTTCAAAATATCCTATCTGTAATAGAATTGTATAGACTTCAGGACCCATTCAAACCAGGTGCAATGGGACTGCATTGGGCAGCCTTGTTGTCCTACTAGGTCAGTTTGTACCACTACGTTGCAGTGATGGCACGCTGTACTTTTTTAGTACATTACAATGCAGTCTTCCACTTTGCACCATGCTGTGGCCAGTAGAACCTGATGAAATGTCATATTTCTAGAAAGTCTGCTTAAAAAAAGCAGCAGCAGCTCTGAGTTATTTTCAGCTTTAGAATCAATTTTTCCTGACATGAGAATAAGACTAAGAAAAAAGGGAGTAGGTGGGAACCCAAATGAAAATCCACCGTGGCAGATAACTCGGGTGCAGGCAATGCACTCAGCAAGGCAGGAACAAAAGGTGTTTCTGGACAGCCGCACTCTGAACAAATCGTAGCCTTTATTAAAATAAGGACAGCACTACAAGTCACAGCAAAAATGAAAATAAAACCCTGGCAACTGACGCGTTTCACACTGGAACTTGCTGCTTAGCATTTCCACTTTCTGACAAGGCTGTCAGTGTCAAATTCATTTAGGCTTGGTTCACATTGCCGTGACTTGGGATCCGACTTGTGAGACCTCAGGTCACGTGACATGTGAAATCGCATGTTCGTCAATAAGGAGCTCTCTTAATTGGCACTACTGAAGCTGCTAATCGCTCTCCCTGTCAACGCGAACCGAGGAAAGCCATTTACCAGTCACAGCTGATCACGTGGTAAGGAGCCTCCGTCAGAGGCTCCTTACCACGATCAGAGATGCGGCGTGTCAGACTGACACACAGCACCAGCGATCGCCATGCTGCGGCCATAATGTTATCCTGCTGGACGTCATATGATGCCCAGTCAGGATAACAAAACCACCGCCCGCCCGTCATTCTGCTATTGGCATAAATTCTGTGTAAAAGTAAAGCTTCTGTTGGTATATAGTGGGCTAGTTTTGCTTTGCTGTTAATCCTGCTCTTCTTAATTCAGATTCTATGTGGCTTAGCCCCTGCACATCTTTAGTATTTTATGGTATGTCTAAAGTAAAAACTAGGGTTTGAGTGCAATTTGGAGAAATACCTTTCCTGTGGAGTCAACTGGAAGTTTAAGCGAATCTTTCCAAACGAAGGCTTCGATACATTTACTTGTGTATAATCCGCTAGCCCATACAAGGATTGAAATTCGTCTGGTCCCTGCTAACCTGGCTGAATTTCGATCCATGTATGGTTTGCTTTGGTTCTGCTGTAAAACTCAAAATAGTTGGAGCATTCTCATCTTCTATTGATTATTCTAGTGATGCCACTACTAATTTCTGGTTTTTCAGTCTGCACTATTTTTTAGTTTTATATATCCCATTTTTTTTTTTTATTATTATTATTATTATATATCCCATTTGATTTCCTCCAAGTAGTTTCTAATACCAGGTCTTGTTTCTTTCAGAGATTTTCTTACCGACCCCTGATGGTTTACTTGTAAATTTACATGAAAGCAAGGAGGTAGGAAGCTTTGTGTGTATGTTTTGGGTCCTGTTTAATTTCTAGCCTCTGCCTCTAATATCAGAGAAAAAAAAAAATACTTGAGTTACTGCTGGTGGGCAAGCCTTGGTGAGCATGACATCACTTGGCTTTTCTGTGGAATCCAAGATCCATTGAGAATGCACTATTAAAGCCTGGTACACACGATTGGATTTTCCGCTGACAAAGCGTAGGACTTTTGTCCGAAGGGCGTTGGCAATGAACTTGTCTTGTATACAAACGGCAAAGAATTATCGACCAACAAACTCAAAACAACGTGTTTTTTCAGCTCTTTGGGCAACTTTTGCTAATGTTGTGTCATGGTTAGCATTGTTTCTGAGCATGCGTGGCTCTCCCACGCCCTCCGCCACTTACCAGAGCCGGCGGCAGAGGCGCTCTGGTCCTTCTCCCTCTGTGGCATGGATACGAGTGAGGGCAAGATGGCCCCCCACCCGTCTCCATACCATAGCAGGGCTGAAGTGACATCAAAACGTCACTTTCACCCATGAGTCTTAAAGGCACAATTTTTTGTTGTCTTTTTTTCAAATGACAATAATTTTTTTTCTGTTTCTTTTTTTTTTTTATTGCGTTTTAGTCTAAATATGAGATCTGAGGTCTTTTTGACCCCAGATCTTATATTTAAGAGGACCTGACATGCTTTTTTATATTACAAGGGATGTTTACATTCCTTGTAATAAAAATAAAAGTGACCCATTTTTTTTTATTTTTTTTTTTTTAAACCGTGTAAAAATAAATAAAATCAAGTAAAATAAATAAGAAAACCCCAATTTTTTTTTTCAAAGCACCCCGTCCTGACAAGCTTGCATGCAGAAGCAAGTGCATACGTGAGTAGCGCCCGCATATGAAAACAGTGTTCAAACCACAGCAACAATTCTAGCCCTAGACCTCCTCTGTAACTCAAAAGATGCAACCTATAGAATTTTTTATGGAGATTTAAGGGTAAATGTTTGGCGCAATTTTAAAGCGTGACATGTTGGGTATCAATTTACTCGGTGTAACATTATCTTTCACAATATATAACCAAATTGGGCTAACTTTACTGTTTTCTTATTTTTTTAATTCAAAAAAGTAAATTTTTTCCCAAAAAAGTGCACTTGTAAGACTGTTGCGCAAATACAGTGTGACAAAAAGTATTTCAATGACCGCCATTTTATTCTCTAAGGTGTTAGAAAAAAATATATATAATGTTTGGGGGTTCTAAGTAATATTCTAGCAAAAAAACTGTTTTAAACTTGTAAACACTGAGTCTGAAAAACAGGCTCGGTCCTTAAGTGGTTAAATCATTATTAGGCTGTTATAATGCAAATGTGCTTTTTATACTTTTTGCTTGCCTTGAGTACAATAAACCGTTTGTGCTGTGATGCCAGTCTGAATATGCCTAAGAAGTAATTAATGCCAGGAATCTTTTTTTTCTTTTTTAAAGAAAAGCTTCATAGCTTTGGTGTTTGATACTAAAATGTTTTTTTTTTTTACTTATAGCTCATCAGAGATCTATTAACAGCTCTGCCCAGTATGTTTTTAAGCACAAGAGAAACACACAGTGCTTTAGGCCCTGCTCTTCAGGGAGCGTTTAAACTGATGTCTCCTACGGGTGGACGTATATCAGTGTTTCAGACGCAATTGCCATCTTTGGGTGCCGGTCAATTGCAATCTAGAGAAGATCCCAACCAAAGGTCCAGCACTAAGGTACCGTGTCTGTTGCTAATTTTCTTGCATTTTCTCTCGGGTATATTGACATGTACACTATGAGAATAGTCGGTGCTATGCTGTAAAGTCTGGAATCAAATTATATTGGAGTAAATTAGAACATGCAGCATCTGCTTGAGCCAGACTATAAACTAACTCAAGGGATATCACACTTGCTTTGGAATTTTAAGGGAACAAGCTGCCTTACATATAGCAGTCAATCGAGGTGTTGTGCTAGTGTGAAAGAGGCACATTTTACCTTTTTAAAGTGTAAATCCTTACACATATCCAGTCAAGTGGCTGGCCTCAGATGATATACAGAGATAAAACAAATCCTCCCACATAAGTTGTACCTGTCTATCTGCAGTCTTCTCTACATCAATTCAAAGTACAGAATTTATACAGCTTGTCTGACCTGCCAGAAATAACTTGGTGGGGAGCTAATGTTACACTCGAGTAAGAGCCAATTTGAGGGAAGGGACACAGCCTCCCTCCCCTATCGCCTTTTTTCTCTTGTCCTGAGGAAAACTTGTCAGAATTGACTAATGCTGATATCAGAGGAGCAAGGCAGCAGACCGAAATTATACTTGGGTCTCTTTCACACGGGACGGATCCATGATGATCCGCCCTGTGAACCAACCTCTGCTTGCTCAGCGGGGATTGCTCCGCTGAGCCGGCGCATGACAGGGTGGCCCCCGCACACTGTGCAGGGACCGCCCTGTCAGATCTCAGATCTCCGCTCTCCCCTATGGGGGGATCGGATGAACACGGACCGTCTGTCCATGTTCACGCGATCCGATCTGCAGGCGGGTGGAAAAATAGGGTTTTTCTCTACATCTGCAGAATCTGAGGATTGCGGACCCGGATGAGATCATCCGCTGACACCCGCAATCTCATAGGGATCAATGTATGTCGTTTTTTCATCCGTAAACGGTTGGATGAAAAAGTGCACTCTCAAAATAGAAACCCAATTCCACTGCTGCTGCAAATAAAATCTCAAACACTATAACACAATCCTAAAATAGATTAAAATTGATTGCAGCGCTGTGCCATAAATAAATGCTCCAAAGCATCAAAACTCTTAATCAATAATTCAGACAACCAGAGTGTCAAATTATTTACATGAAAAATAAAAAATAAAGTTCATATCAATATATATAGCCTCCAATCTCCCCCGTATTCTTATGCAATATAATTGTGCAAACATGTCAATTAAATCAATAATTCAAAGTTCATAAAACCTACTTGTATACCCAATGTGTTCAAACGTAAAATCTTCTTCATGTGCAGGCTTTACATCAATATAATTGTGCAAAAATGTACATAATATTAAACGGGAACACGTGGGAGATTGGAGGCTATATATTGTATTGATCTGAACATTATTTTTTTAATGTAAATTAATAAGATGGCACTTTATGATTGTTTGGTTTATTGGTTATAGTATTGATGTTTTAAAGCACTAATTTATTCATGGCACAGCGCTACAATCAATTCTAATCTATTTTAGGATTGTGTTAAAATAATTTGGAATAATTTAGAAGATGTTTTTCAGAAGATGTTTAAATGTGGAAAATATAGTTTGACGATGCATGGTTCGGTTGTTTGCAAAATAAATTTTTCTTCCCTCTCAAATTAACATTTTACTTTTTAGATGAAGCTGGATTCCAGGAATTCAGCTCCTTTGTAAAAAAAAATTAAGGCTTGCTGAGTTAAGTCCAAGGAGATGAATGACACCTCCTAGATTTTATTTATATCTGAAAGGTTTATAGGAGTCCCAGAAGACAGCTATCGCTGTATTTCCAGAAGCCTGGCGCTGATCCTTCTGATAGCAGCTGCAGCAACTCTACTGTTGAAAATGCAATCTTCCTTTTTAATAAGTGACCCACTACACTTAGTCGGCACACTTTTGCTCTTTTTGTTTCTTTGCTTGCAGCTTTGAGATCTCTTCAGTCTTCTATAAGTGCTGCGTTAATTCTGCTAGATTGAATTCTTCAGCAGCAGCTACTATGTTTGCCCCTCCCCTCCTCCTTTCCAATCACAGAAGCCTTTGTATTATGTGAACGCTTTCACAAAATACAAATGGGCTTCTGTGAATGGGAAGCAGAGGGGATTCCCAGGCATAGCTGCTTTGTGTGCTTCTCCCCCCTCCGATCCCAGTGTGTGTTCGGCAGAGCAATAAACCTGACAAATGTAAATGGAGATGAGACCAGGGGATCTCATGTACCTAGTTGGTCTTAACTCATAGAGGTTGATTTACTAATGGCAAATAGGCTGTGCACTTTGCAAAGTGAGGTTTCACTCTGCAAGAGCAGTTTCTCCAGAGCTTAGTAAATGAGCAGAAGCTCTGTTGCCTTGCATCATCCAATCATGTGCAAGAAAATATATGCATTTTTTTTTTTTTCCCCCCTTGCTTGTGATTGGGTGTTTTTTGCAAAGGGAAGCTTTACCTCATTTAATAAGTTCTGGAGCAACTGCACTTGTAGGCCGGGATATGCGCTACACCGACGTAACTTGGAGAGGCTCGTATTGTATTCACAAAGCACTTGCTCCCTTTCTTGCGCCGGCGTAACGTAAAATGGCCGGCGTAAGCCCGTCTAATTCAAAGTAGCAAGGCAGTGGGCGTGTAGTATTATAATGAAGCGTGACCCCATGTAAATGCATGGCTGAACGAACGGCGCATGCTCAGAATCCCGTCAAATTTACTCCCTAAGATATGCCGGCTCCATTCATACGACGTGAACGTAACCTACGCCCAGCCCCATTCAAATACGACTTGCGTAAACGACGTAAAATACGACGGCTGTTTTTCCGACGTCCATACCTTAACATGACTTACCCCTGCTTTATGAGGGGTAAAGTTACGCCGGACGTACGCCTTACGCAAACGGCGTAGCTTACTGCGACGGGCGCAAGTACGTCCGTGAATCAGCGTATCTAGCTCATTTACATATTTGACGCGTAAATCTACGGAAGCGCCCCTAGCGGCCAGCGTAAATATGCACCCAAGATACGACGGCGTAGGAGACTTACGTCGGTCGTATCTTGGCAAAATTCAGGCGTAACTTGTTTCCTGAATACAGCGCATAGATAATCTATTATCAATAGATAGATCAATAGATACGTCGGCGTAAGTTCTTTCTGAATCCCGGCCATAGAGTGCAACTGCGCTTTGCAAAGTCCATAGCCTTTTTGTCTTTAGTAAATCAACCCCATAATGTGCCTTACAAAGTTACTAAATACCTGCAATTCGGCTTTAAAGAAGTATAAAATCAAAAAATTATTTTTGAGGCTTCATTCACACAGGCGCATAGACGCATACTGCTGTGTGGAGGTTTGTGTTTATGCGTCCGGAAAATGACAGACAGCCTGTCAAAGTCAAGGACATACAGACAAAGCAACTGTAGATATTTTAACGCACATACCAGTGTTTACACACGGACAGAAGCACAGCTTTGGAGCAGATAATTGGTGTCCAAACCATGCATACGGTCAGTGTAAAATCAGTATTGTTTACATTGTAGCATTGTTTTAACTTGTTTATGCATTTTTTTGCAGGGTATACAGCATCTGGGTCCTGCCACTGATTTCTATAAGAAGTTGGCCTTGGACTGCTCAGGACAGCAAACAGCGGTGGACTTGTTCCTTCTAAGTTCTCAATATTCTGACTTGGCTTCTCTAGGTCTGTAAAATAAACAAAGCTGTTCTCCCATTAAGGCCTGTGTCAACATGCTTTAGGCTTGTTTCAGTGGGAAAATGTTGCATGTTTGGTATCGGTTTGAGATGCTTCCGAGATCCTTTAGCATTTTCTAATAGGTGAATTTGCTCTGTTCACCTAAACCAAATCAACCTGCTTCAATATGATTTGCATTAACATAAAAACTTTTTGACACAAAGAAAAGTCAGTTGACACTGACCCTGAACCCCTAGGCATAGAAGCGGTCCTGTATTAACTTACCATGGTGAGAGCATGCTCCCAGCATGGTAGCCGGCGGGGATCTGTAAGCTCTTGATGCATACTTGCGATCAGAGCTTTCAGATCATGTGACCGCTGTGACAGCCAATCACAGCGGTCACATGATCCAAACACCCGCCTCCACCTCCCGGGTTTTTGACCAGGAGGCAGTTGGCAGGAAGAGGTTAAAGTGGAACTTTTAGATGGACAATTAAGAGCTGCTAGTTCACTTTTAAGTCCTGACAAGTTTTGCAGGTATAGCTGTGAGTGGCTATACTGTTTAAAATCCAGTAATACACTGTCTAGCTCTGCAAATGCTCAGTTTCTCTCCATTTTTGGCATTGTGCTGAAACCACTATGAGAATGATCTGATGACAGCCTAAAGATTTACATCTGTTCAGGGGCTCTGAGCTTCAGCAAAAGGGTACCTCTGGCAAGAAGAAATGAGAGCAATGCTGGAGGCAATTTACAGCACACACTTTTTTATGGCATAATTATTAACCACTTGACCAAGGCATTTTTTATTATTCGGCACTGAGCTACATTATCTGGCAATTGCCCGTTCATGCATCACTGTACCCAAATTAAATATATATCATTTTTTTTCCATTCAAATAGAGCTTACTTTTTGTGGTATCTAATCGCCACTCTGTTTTTTATTTTTTTGCTATATAAACAAAGAAATACAGAAAATTTTGCAAACACAATCTTTCTTTTTATTTTTTACACATGTCACTAGTGCAGTACAGCATACTCATATAACTGGTGTGGCAGTGATCAGGGATGTAGACTGGTGACATTATATTAAAAAAAAAAAATCACACTTTTTTTTTTCATAGTATCATCAGAGTAGTTCAGTGTTACCATAGTGGGTCTGGGAGT
The DNA here is from genome assembly GCF_905171775.1 of Rana temporaria. NCBI lineage: Eukaryota > Metazoa > Chordata > Amphibia > Anura > Ranidae > Rana > Rana temporaria. Next base: position 474,474,598 of record NC_053489.1, on the reverse strand, counting down.
CAGATTTAAAAAAAATGTTTATTACAATGTGCTTGCAATAGTTTGAACTGTCATGAATAGCTTTCATTCGCGATTCATGTTTTTTTATTGTGATGTTGTGATTGGGAACAGCTATCACATGGTACAAGGTGCTGGCTATTGGCCAATGTACCATGTGATCACACAGTAGTAAACAATGATGTCATGAGTGGGTTTCATTTATGACTGTTATTTACTAGGTGATATGTGATCGCTCAGCGATCACTTGGTATCTGGGCCGATTACAGCCCTGATACAGAGCACCGCAGATCACGCTGCTCCGCACCCTAAGTAGCATGAGTGCACATGTACGGGGCGATGTACTGATATTTCGCAGTGCTTGCTCAAGCCACCGGCCAGCAGTAAAATTACTGTTGGCTGCTCAGTAAGTGGTTAATGTGGAATGTATGTTTCTTGCTAAAGAACATTATTTTTTATCAAGTTCTGCTTTAAGGTTACATTTTTAAAGCTTTGTACAAGAATAAGGGACTTTTAATTACAGCCATGTGACTGTAATATTCAAATCTTATTGAAGTCTGCTTAAAGAAGCTGTTGCTTTTTTTTTTTTTTAATCCTGGTGTGTTAAGCCTCATACACAAGATCGGATTATCCAACGGGAATTGTGTAAAGACAAGCTGTTGTCTGAAAATCCGACCATTTGTATGCTCCATCGGACAATTGTTGACGGTTTTTCCGTTGGGTAGCATGCTTTAAAATATTCTGCCAACAAATGTGTGGTGTTGGATTATCCGATCGTGTGTACACAAGTCCGTCGGACAAAACTGCAAAGTACAAACTCGCATGCTCAGAAGCAATGCCAACCATGAGACAACATTAGCAGAAATTGCCCAAAGTGTGGCGCTAAAGAGCTGAAAAGCCACATAGTTTTGTGTTTGTTGGCCGACATTTCTTTGCAGTTTTTATGCAATACAAGTTCAAAGTATGAGTGTAGAGATTTCTTGAAATGTTCAATGTCTCCAAGCTATTGAGCCTTTGACCCTTCATGAATAAACTGTGTTCTGTCTTTAAAGGCTAAGTTCACCTTTAATAAAAAATAATAATAATTATGGCCATATTATAAGAGGTAAAATGTGCATCATTTTTTTTTCTTCAGGAGCCTGCAGAGCATTGCACCCATACTCGGTGGGTCGTCAATGCAATGTCAAGCTCCTGCATTCTCATCCTACAACTTTGAGCTTGTACCACCGTACTGTACGGCTGTCAGTTTCAGAGATGCAGGAAGAGTGAATGGACTAAGAGGGCAGGGGACTGGCTGAGTGATGTCAGCTGACAGCGGACTTTAATCCACTGTCAGCTGGAAACGGATTACAAGAGTGCAGATCAAACTGCATACCTGTGATCCATAGGAGAAGTAGGGCCAAAAAAAGCTTTGGCCTTCCTGCTTCTCTTTTAATAAAAGCAGAGTTACCAAGTTGAAGAGAAGGGGGTCTCCCAGTCCACCTTTAGCGGGCAACAAATTACCCTGAAGTCAGTTTGCAATTCTTACATTTGCTGTTTTTGATGTAAAATTAATGTTTTCTTTTTTTCTTTTTTTAGCCTGCATGTCAAAGTATTCTGCTGGTTGCATCTATTATTATCCCTCATTCCACCACAAGCACAATACAGTCCAGGCTGATAAACTAAAACAGGATCTTGATCATTATCTCACTAGGAAGGTTGGATTTGAAGCAGTTATGAGAATACGCTGTACAAAAGGTATATACATTACTCTGTTTATAATATTGCCAAGCTAATTTGACTGAAGATCACTGAAAATGGCCAGTGGCACTTTTTTTTCTTGCTTATGGCATTTAGAAGTCATGCTCTAAATACTGTAGGTGTAAGTGCACTCCATTTTAGCGCATATCACATGCTTTTGCAGCATTACGACACCATTGTACACTGGTGCAAAGTGCTGTGTAAAATATGGTTCAGGTTGGCTTTGTGAACTCCTTGCAGTATGAGCTCCAATTTGGGGGGTGCGATTGGTGATTAGTCTCTCTCTGTCCCAAAACTGTACTGAGATAAGTATGTAGGCTACTATTACTAAGCTCTCCTTGTAAAAATATTTTCATTGGTATTATATAGAGTCAGTGGGGCAGATCCACAAAGATCTGCCTATGTTTAGGCAGGCGTAGCGTATCTAAGATACACTACGTTGCTGTAACTTACTTTTTCTTCTTGTGAATCCTCAAAGAATCCGCGCAGTAAGTTACGGCGTCGTAGTGTATCTATTGCGGCGTAAGGGCGCGCAATTTCAAATGGGAGTGATGGGGGCGTGTTCTATGCAAATACGTTGTGACCTGACGTAAACAACGTTTTTTTGAACGGTGCATGCGCCGTCCTTAAAATATCCCAGGGTGCATTGCGACAAAGTACGCCGCAAGGACGTCATTGGATTCGACGTGAAAGTAAATGACGTCACATTCCTATTCACGAACAACCTGCGCAAACGACGCAAAAAATTTAAAATTAGACGCGGGAACGACGGCCATACTTAACATTGAGTACGCCACCATATAGCAGCTTTAACTATACGCCGGAAAAAGCCGAACGGAAACGACGTAAAAAAATGCGATGGCCACTCGTACGTTCGTGGATTGTCAGAAATAGCTAATTTGCATACTCGATGCGGAAACGCCACCTAGCGCCCGCCGAAAAATTGCATTTAAGATCCGACGGCGTACTAAGACGTATGCCTGTCGGATCGATCCCAGATGCCGTCGTATCTTGTTTTGTGGATACAAAACAAAGATACAACGCGGGAAATTTAAAATTACGCCGGCGTATGAATAGATACGCCGGCGTAATCCTTTTGTGGATCTGCACCAGTGTCTGTAATTCTTTCGGAGTCACAAATTGTGCGAATTGCTTGTTTCTGGTCTTTTATTTAAAATCTTAAAGGCCAAAATAGCCAGGTACCTAGCATTTCCTGAAATTCCGCATTGGCATCTTACTATGTTTTGTCATTTACATGTGGCAGCACCTCATGGTTGGCAGATCCGTACGTTTTTAAAAAGTTGCTTTGAAAACTTAAAGCGGGAGCTTTACCCAAAAGGGGAAGTTCCGCGCCCCCTTTTCTCCCATTTTGATTTTGCCAGGTAACCGCTCCAACTTCTGGTCAGATCGCCGCGCCGCCCTCCCTTTCGCCCACAGTCTCTCTGGACATGTCCCAGGAGACTGTGGGGACCATGCATTAGGCACGGCTCATGCAGATGCAGTGGTCAGCTGACTGTGAGACCGCAAGGAGTCACAGTTGGCCGCCCACTGTAAAGATGCCAGCACCTGGGACTGAAGACCAGCAAAGCATCGGGTCTGGTGATGACATTGCTGGATCCTGGGACAGGTAAGTATGTGTGTGTTTTTTTTTTTTCTTTTATAAGTCGGCAGCTACAGTATTTGTACCTGCTGACGTTTACATTTTTGTTTACATGGTGAGGCTCCTCTTTTTTGACATTGTCACAAATTCACATTTCATAATTTTTCTTCATCCTCAGGCCTTTCAATACACACCTTTCATGGGAATTTCTTTGTGCGTTCTACGGATCTATTGTCTCTCGCGAACATTAATGAAGATGCAGGGTTTGCGGTGCAAATGTCCATAGATGAAAGTCTGACCGATACATCGCTGGCGTGCTTTCAAGTTGCCCTTCTTTATACATCTAGCAAAGGTAATTCTTCACAAAGGGGAGCTTTGCATACATTGTATTGTTAAAAGGCTGTAAAGATAGACTTTATTTTTAAAGTTGCCTTTTTCTTTTGCCATATGGTGTCTTAGAGTTTCAGTCCAATCAGTTCTGAATCTTTTTGCATTTAAAATTCAGGAAACACTGACTACTTGTGGAATAGTCCTAATTTGTATTCTGACATGCATTTTGTGCTGCTGCCAGGCGTTTTTTTAAATGTCTGTTTGCTAGTATCCTTATTTTCTTAATGACTCAAAATGTGAGTTTCTGATGGGAATTTAGAACATTGTAGAGCCCAGGCTTATAAAGTCACTGAAGTGAGGCATTGTTGAATTAATATCCACTTAGACTCCGAATCCTGAGATGCCTACGTGGTACAGCGTTGTCTGCTTTTTCTGAATTTACTTATCATATTTATGACTGTCCATAGATGCCAAATATAAACGTATGTTTTGAAAAAATCTATTAACGTTTAATATGAGTGAAACTTGTTTTTGGTAAACAGGTCAGAGAAGGATACGTGTGCATACTTTATGCTTGCCGGTGGTAAATTCACTGCCAGATGTGCTTGCTGGAGCAGATGTACAGGCTGTTACCAGCCTTTTAGCAAACATGGGTAAGTTTTCATTTTATGTAAAATTGTACATGGTGTGTAATGTTTCTTTTATATTTAAACATCACTACTAGAGTTCACATGCTTGGGATGGGCATGTCAAAAACAGAATTTAGTGTTAAGAGTATGCAAGCCCAGCATTTCATATTCCTGATATGTGCCTGCCGTGCCATGTATTTTTATGAAAATGCATCCTGTTCTCTTTGTATTGCTTCCTTTGTGTGCTAACCCTGGTGTCTCTGGCAGTCTCTCTGCTTTCCTAATACAAACTGACCACACTAAGCAGGAGAACACAGAGTGATCAGTTCTCTAGCTGTCATAGGGGTAGATTCAGGTAAGAGATACGACGGCGTATCTCCAGATACGCTGTCGTATCTCGGAGTGTGCGGCGTCGTATCAATGCGCCTGATTCTTAGAATCAGTTACGCATAGATTTGACTAAGATCCGACCGGCGTAAGTCTCTTGCGCCGTCGTATCTTAGTTGCAATTTTAGACTGGCCGCTAGGTGGCGCTTCCGTATATTTACGCGTCTAATATGCAAATTAGGTAGATACCCCGATTCAGAAACGTACGTTTGCCTGGCGCATTTTTTTACTTCGTTTGCGTTAGGCTTTTTGCGGCGTAAAGTTACCCCTGCTATATGAGGCTATGGACGTCGTTCCCGCGTCGAATTTTGAAAATTTTACGTCGTTTGCGAATAGGGATCTGCGTAATTTACGTTCACGTCGAAAGCATTGGCTTTTTGCGGGTTAATTTGGAGCATGCGCACTGGGTTACATTCACGGACGGCGCATGCGCGGTTCGTCAAAAACGTCATTTACGTGGGGTCATGTTTTATCTACATAAAACACGCCCACCTCTTCACAATTTGAATTAGGCGCGATTGCGCCGGCAGATTTACGCTGCCCTGCCGTAACTTAGGGCGCAGGTTCTTGGTGAATACAGAACCTGCCTCACTAAGTTACGGCGGCGTAGCGTATCTGAGATACGCTATGCCCGCACAAAAATAAGCAATTCTACCTGAATCTACCCCATAGTCTTTAATGTGCTCTCCTCCAATGATCAGACTTGTCCTTACATCCAGCGTACTGCTGTTTCTCCTCCCCAACTCTCTCTGAGCTCCTTATGCATCTAAGAACAGAGGGTATGTGAATACAGCTAATGATTTTGTATGTATACACAAATGTTTTGCATTTAATTTCTATTTTAAACTGAACGGATTGTTTTACAAGGTGAGGGTTTACAATCACTTTAAATCGTTTAGACTTTATTCACACAGCGCGTTTGTTTAGCCCCTTTGCACATCTTTTCTCCTAGTAGCGGAAAAAAATGCACTTTAAAAAAACACTGTAAAAGCTGCGGTATTACACATGAATATTAGGTGCTTCAAGTGTTTGAGCGTTAATGGATTCCACTGGCCAGAATATTCATTTACATTACATTTACATTTAGGGGCAGATTCACAAACAATTGCATGGGCGCAGCGTATGTGAGATACGCTACGCCGCTGTAACTTACTGTTCCCAGCTTCTAATCCACAAAGAATTTGCGCCATAAGTTACAGCGGTGTAGTATATCTCTTGCGGCGTAATGACGCGCAATTCAAATGCGGCGAGTAGGGGGCGTGTTTCATTTAAATGAAGCGCGTCCCCGCGCCAAACGAACTGCGCATGCGGCGTCCCTAAATTTCCCGCCGTGCATTGCGCTAAATGACGTCGCAAGGACGTCATTATTTTGACGTGGACGTAAATTACGTCCAGCCCGATTCACGGACGACTTACGCAAACTAAATACAATTTTTTAAATTATACGCGGGAACGACGGCCATACTTAACATTGAGTACACCACCATATAGCAGCTTTAACTATACGCCGGAAAAAGCCGACTAGAGACTACGTAAAAGAATGCGATGGCCGCTCGTACGTTCGTGGATCGTCGGAAATAGCTCATTTGCATACTCGACGCGGATTACGACGGGAACGCCACCCAGCGGACGCCGAAGAATTGCATCTAAGATCCGAAGACGTACGCCAGTCGGATCTAACCCAGATGCCGTCGTATCTTGTTTTGAGGATTCAAAACAAAGATACGACGCGGTAAATTTGAAATGACGGTGGCGTATCAGTGGATACGCCGGCGTACTGTCTTTGTGGATCTGCCTCTTAGTGTTTAGGCACGTCTGGCGTTTTCTCTACATAGAGGTGCTTTTTGAGGCAGAATAAAAATGTCTGTAAAAGTGGCATTTTTTTTTACGTTCACTGTGCATAAGGCCTTATTTACATGTTGCAGAAGGTTTAGGGCAGGGGTGCCCAACCTTTTGAAGAGTGATGGCCACTTAAGTGACTTGATAACCAGTCATGGGCCACAATGAGCCGAGCGGGCAGATGGGAGATCCATGTTCATTCTGTCTATGCAGAGCAGACACAGCACACTTTACTCCAGGGGTCTTTAAACTACGGCCCTCCCGGTGTTCAGGAAATACATTTCCCATCATGCCTAGTCATGTCTGTGAATGTCCGAGATTTACAATGCCTCATGGGATTTGTAGTTCCGCAACAGCTGGAGGGCCGTAGTTTTAGGATCCCTGCTCTACTCTATGGGCCCTCTGATGCCATCCGCCCAGATGGAAGGTGACAGACCCCCTTCGTTTTTTTAGCAGATCAGATTGGAGGTAGGCGGTTGTACACGCATACAAGTCTGTGAACATCTGCTGCTCCATAGAAGTGAATTGAGGGTCCTAAGGCTGCTTGTGTGTGTGTGTGTGTGTGTGTGTGTGTGTGTGTGTATAGTGATTTTTAGCAATAAACTTACCTTTTAATAACAGTCTTCCATACAGATATCGTCGGGTGTTGTTGTCCTAAGCAGAGGGCATTTGGTATCACTCCACCTGTGACAAAAGCTGGTGCTATACAGGAAGCATCGGCTTATGTGGCTCTGCTCCACAGCCGCTTGCTTACACTGATGCTCTGGAATGGCGGGTCAGCAGCTCGCATTCTGGGTTTGCTGACCCCCTATCCCAGAGTAGGAAGTCACAGGCCACATGTGCTCCCCGGGCCACTAGTTGGGCACCCCTGGGTGTAATTATTACATAGAAATAAATATTACATTTAGTGGCTGAAAATGTGTTTTGGAGCAAAGGTAATGCCTTGGCACATATGGCATGCCCAGGTGATCCAGGTTGTTTTTGAATCAAATGTGTGGGGATCAGAATTATTAAGCACTGAACACTTCAAGGGAACGCTGTCAATGTACTTCTCACAGTTTTACAGTGACACCTGCATAGTAGAAATTTGATAGTGGTTTCCTCTACTCTGAGGTTTAGACTCATGAGCAACCCAACCAGAGTTCTACCATTATTATAATAATAATTGTAAAATCAGATATTTGTTGCCTGTTTTGTCTTGCCTGAGCAAATTGGAATATATATATATATATATATATATATATATATATATATATATATATATATATATATATATATATATATATATATATATATCTATCTATCTAAATTTATCTATCTCTCAGTATTTTCAAATTATGTGTAGACTAAAAATGTTGCAAAAAACCTATTGTAATACTGAGATCTAAAAAAAAAGCTGCTTACACTAGAAGTTGGAGAGAGTGGATACATTTTTTTTTTTAAATGATGATAACCACCCCAACCTATAACTGGCCTTTACAGAAAGGAGCACATGGAATTCCCATGAAATTATCAGCCAGCCTGCAACAAAGACAATTGTCCTGTCTAACAGTCCACATAGAAAACAGGGGTTTAGTTTGCACACATTTGCAAATATATGTGCAAGCTGCAGGACCACTTCACGGCACTCCAGTGTACTGCAGTTCTAACTCTATAAATATTAAGTCTCTAAAATTGGAACACATACAGTGTATCTAATAACGGATAGATAGATAAGGGAAGGTGAGCCTGGAGGGAGCCCACCCCTTAAAGGTACAAGGACACAATGGCAACAAGGGTATCTAGTGCGAACCTCCCACACACCTTGAGCCCACCATCTTTGTCTCTTTACTTAAAAAGTATCAGTATATGCTACTCCCTTTGGTTGCTTTACTTTGTCTTTGGATGCTGGAAATGTTTACCTAATGGACATAGCTTGGTACACACTTATTTTTAATTTTTTTTTCGTGCAACCACAGCTCTGGTCGGAGACACTGTACTAACCATGCAAGGTTAGTCCAGAGATCTCCCTGGCTGAGCTGTTGTTTTCTGACAGGGGGGCGGCTCCACTGCCAGAACACGCTGATCAGCACTGTCTGTCATTGGCTGAGAGTGCTGATCAGGAGTCGGTCGACTGCTGGTCTTCCAGCATGTACGTCCGACAGAAGCCGACCGAACGTCCGGCTTCTTTTGGGCAGACTGACATACACATGGGCAGAATGTCGGCTGTTTTTCTTCTTCTTTTTTTTTTTTTTTTCCTGACATTCTGCTTGTGTGTATGGGACTTAAGGGATATCCAGGCTGACGGGTTTATAATAGCTTAACCCAGGTAAAGATCTTTATTGTGATTTGCACAGTATGCTCACATCCTTTTCCTCCTGACCATGACAGGTAAGTAGTTCAACTATTTTGTGGTCATACTCTGCATTTGATTGAGCCATGGTATGCTAGTACTGTTTTGAGCTGCATAGTTATAGAAAACTTTATAATAAATATATATATATATATTTCTTTCTTTTTTTTTAATATAGCTGTAGACCGATCCATATCATCCAGTATTTCTGATGCAAGAGATGCCTTAGTAAATGCAGTCGTGGATTCTTTGTTGGCATACAATTCCTCGCTTTCAAATCTACAGCCATCTGCATTGATAGCACCCAATTCCCTTAAGATGTTTCCACTCTATATATTGGCTCTTCTAAAGCAAGTAAGTGAATTTATTACACCACTTGTCTTATAACACAGGACCTTCAGTTGTGCCAAATGAGCGAAAACAATGGAGTGGTCCATATAGGACAACTAAATTAGGTGCTCCTCCTGAGCAAATGTGTTTTTTTTTTTTTAAACTTACCAGTATTGTATATTTTTGTGTTGCATTTATGTTTGACCAGCTCCAGCAAGTATCTGCTGAAGTAAAAAATAAATAAAAGTCAAAGCTGTTAAATATTTGAAGTAAATAAAAGCTGTCCGGTCTGCTCTGGATAAGCACATAGTTCACTCTACTCCTTCATGTATAACTCTATTGGATAATTTTTAAAGGATAAGTTCACTTTCTTTAACACGTTACACCTGTATCACAGTTCTGTGAATGGAGGAACTACAACTTCTGTCAACCACTGCAGCTGATGGCTTGTAGTTCTCAGTGAACTACCGAGGTGCTGCTGAGGGTAGTTCATTGATGCTTCCTGCCATTCTGTAACTGCCTGCCTGTATGAGGTATGGGCAGACAGCTACAATGACAGTCTACAGGAGCCTGAGATTAAATCTGTTGATCACGAATGCAATGCTCCTCAGGCTCCTAATAAAATAAATAAAAATAAATGCACATGTTTTTTTTTTTTTTTTTTGGTGAAGTTATCCTTTAACAAGCCTGAACATTTTATTTCTGAATAGGCTTCTGCAATAAATAAAACAAGGCTCATTTACAAAAAAAGAAAAATGCTTATTGCCACTAGAGGGGGACATGTACAAGACAAACTCGGTAAAGCTTTACCAGTTCAACATTGCCATTGTGAAGAAAGATCTAACATGTTCCTTCACTGAGCAATTTGCATTAATGTTAGGTTGATTTCTAATGAATGCCTGTGTAATATAATTTAAATTTAATTTTTTAACTCAACTATACTCTAATTTTTGACCATGAGTGCCGGTTCACACTGGGGCGGCACGACTTGCAGCGCGACTCTGCAAGGTGGTCTGCACACGACTTCAGAGGCGACTTGCAAAATTACTTCTGTATTGAAGTCAAAGCAAGTCGTCCCAAAGTTGTACAGGGACCTTGAGTCGCTCCTATTAGAACGGTTCCATAGTACAGAACAGAGGGCGACAGTCGCCCCTGTGTGAACCGGCGCTGACAGCTTTTGACAGTTTAAACCTTTTATTTTTTAATGCCTAATTATTTTCTTTGATGCATAAAAGTCCTCCCCATCACCATAAAATCTGACGTCTGTATCAGGCCTGTGGAGTCGGTAGATAAATGTTTTGACTCCTAAATGTTCCGACAATCTAAATTTAGAAGGAGTCGGAGTTGGAGTCGGTGCATTGTTTGCTGACTCCGACTCCAGGTACCCAAAATTTCCTCCGACTCCAGGTACCCAAAATTTCCTCCGACTCCACAGCCCTGGTCTGTATGACAACAAGCAGTTGACCCCAGATTTGTGTATCAAAGTCCTGTGATTTAGTTTGTAGCACAAAAGATTGTTGATTTTGTATAGTTACACTACATGTAAATCTAGGGCTCCTGGTACTAGTAATTTAAAGAATCCATTGCAGGCCAAATTTTACCACTAAACATACTTGGTAACACTTATAACGTATTTTGAGACATAACAGTTGGATGGTTATTTATCAAGTGGAATTTCAAAATATATGCACCAATCAGCCATAACATTTTGACCACTGACTGGTAAAGTGACTAACATTGATTATCTCCTTACAATGGCACCTGAAAGTGGGTGGGATATATTGGGTAGCAAGTGATGTTCACTGAAGTCGATGTGTTGAAAGCAGAAATAATGGGCAAGTGTAAGGATCTGAACAAATTTGACAAGCCAAATTATTATGGCTAGACTGGGTCAGAGCAACTCCAAAGCTGCAGCTCTTGTGGGATGGATGTTCCCCATCTTCAGTCAGGACATACCAAAAGTAATCCAAGGAAATAAAACCAGTGAACCAGCACCAAGGTCATGGGCAGCCAAGGTTTATTGATGCACATAAGAAGTGAAGGCTGGCCTTTGAAGTCTGATCCAATAGAAGAGAGCTACTCTAGCTCAAATTGCTGAAAAAGTTATTGGTGGTTCCGATAGAAAGATGTCAGAACATACAGCGCTTGGGAGTTTGTTGTGTATGGGGCTGACCCGTGTCCTCCCATAATCGAATTTAAAAAAAAATATTTTGGCTCTAGATATAAAATTTTGTACAAATGTTGTAGGCAGGTTTTAAAAAATGCTATAAAATAAGAATGCTTTCATAAATATATATTTTAATTGTTTATTTTTTATCAATTTACAAAATGCAAAGTGAGTGAATGGAAGCAAATCTATATCAAATCAATATTTGGTGTGACTACCCTTTGGCTTCAAACCAGCATTAATTCTTACACTTGCACAAAGTCAGATGTATTATTAACCAATTATACCAAGCGGGTGCTAATGATCAATTTCATATGTAGGTTGAAATACTCATTAACAAACAGCTGTGTAGGAGGCTTAAAACTGGATGAGGAGCAGCCAATCTCTGGTACTAAAGTGAGATTTTGTCACAGGTCATACACCATGGCAAGACTGTGCACTCATAGTAGTTTCACTGCATCAGCAAGATCTCTCCCAGGCAAAGATTTTAAAGTACACTGGAGTTTCAAGATCTGCTGTTCAAGCTCTTTTGAAGAGACAAGAAGAAAAAGGCTACATTGAGTAGCCAACTGAGGAAACCTAATGCTTTAGATCAGGGATATCCAATTAGCAGACCTCCAGCTGTTGCAGAACTACAAGTCCCATGAGACATAGCAAGACCCTGACAGCCACAAGCATGACACCCAGAGGCAGAGGCATGATGGGACTTGTCGTTTTCCAACAGCTGGAGGTCCGCTAATTGCTTATCCCTGCTATAGTTGAAAGACACATCATGCTTACTTGATAATCAAAAACTCTTGCGAGCCGCCTCCTCTCCTTGCTACAATGGAAATGGGGCACATAATGGTGTGTTGCCTTTCTCTTGATTGTCCCCAGGCTAGATACTGCCCGGAGATGGTCAGACGGAGGTACCTTGAACACCCCCCCCCCCCCCCCCCCCTCTCCACTGAGGACATGCAGGAGTAGGCTTTTTAGTGGACCCGGAAAACTAGAAAAGTTAGTCATATCGGAAAGCAACATGTACTTGCCTAACCATTTCACCACAAGCCTAAGTAGCCCTTATACTAGTGAGGTAGCATGCCCCCCCTTCTGGGGAAGGTCATTATAGCATTGGAGGAACGTTCATGACCAATTGCTGTATAAATTGTTTTGTGTACCTGATTCCTGCCTTACAGCTTGTTGATTGTTCATTGTGTGCATCCGCATATTCTGTTGTTGTCATAAAGAAAAAAAAAAACTCTTGCGAGCAACTAGTGTTTGTTGGAATAATCGAATATCCCAACCAGCAACTGGAAGCACACTCCCAATATAAATGTGGCGACAGAGTGTTGAATAAATAGACAGCTGCGCTAAATGTTGCAATCCCATATTCTAAATCAAAAATAAACAGTGCCATCAACATTATTTCATTCCTTCAGTGTGCAGTGAACTAATTAAAACATGAAAAACATACATTTCAGTAACACATGCCTTAAACCTCTATTTCAATGTGTGATTTTTATCTATGTAGTTTTGGAAAGTCCAATATTTCATCTGTGCAGAATGATACTGTGGTAACCTTCTTTGAATCTTCTCATTCATAAAATAAGACTTGCTCCCTCCATTGTCACCTATCATTCACAGCTTGGTTCACACTATTTGCGAGCCGCTGATTATAATTGGAACACAGCCAGGCTCAATTTAAACCACAGGTAATCAACCCAATGCCAAATGTGTCTCCATATGTTACTTTTCAATGGCGTACATAATCACAGTTTATATTTAAAATCAATAAGATTCCATCCGCATAGCTCAAATAAGGAATCAATATAGACTCGGTAGAACAGATTTGTTATTGAATCTTCTAATTCAAATAAAAATGTAATTTAAAATAAATATTGGTAACACACTCCCCAATATAAAAGTCACAGGGGTTATTTACGAAAGGCAAATCCACTTTGTACTTCAAGTGCACTTGAAATTGCACTGAAAATGCACTTGGAAGTGCAGTCGCTGTAGATCTGAGGGGAAGCTCTGTTGATTTTATTATCCAATCATGTGCAAGCCGAAATGCTGTTTTTTATTTTCCTTGTCCCCCTTGGATCTACAGCGACTGCACGTCCAGTGCACTTGTAGTGCAAAGTGGATTTGCCTTTAGTAAATAACCCCCACAGTGTTGAATAAATAAACAGTTGAACTACTGTATTTATCGGCGTATAACGCACTTTTTCCCCCTGAAAATAGGGGGCAAATTGCCGGTGCGTGTTATACGCTGATAGTGTAGTGTACCTTGGAAGGTAAGAAGGGAGACGAACACAGCCAGAATTCACGAGCAGTCATCTCCTGTTCGTCTCTCTCTCTGCTCTCACGTCACACACACACAGTCCCGCCTCCGCCACTTGCATTGGACCAGTGTTCTGTGTATCACAGGAGCTGGCCCAATGCCTATGGCGGAGGCGGGACTGTGTGTGTGTGTGACTGCAGAGTGAGAGACGAACAGCTGTAATTCACGAGCCGTCATCTCCTGTTCAGCTCTCACATCACACACAGTCCCGCCTCCGCCACTGGCATTGTACCAGTGTTCTGTCTATCACAGGAGCTGGTCCAATTCCGATGTTGGAGGCGGGACTGTGTGTGTCTGTGTGACTGCCAGTGCCGAGTGAGGGCCAAACAGGAGATGACGGCTCTGTGATTTCATGCTCTGTCCATGATGCATTGATGGTGAGGTTGCATTGAGACTAAAAAGGGGCATTGATAAGGCTATACGATGAGATGGACATTGATAAGGCTGCATGATGAGATGGGCATTGATCAGGCTGCATTGGTGAGATGTGCTGCAGATGGGCATTGATCAGGCTGCAGATGTGCACTGACCCTTATTTTAATTCAAAGTTGTTTAGTTAAAAAAAAAAAAAAAAATAATTCCTGAAACTTCCCTCTTAAAATGTAGGTGCGTGTTCTACGCCGATAAATACGGTAATTGTTTCAATCCATAATCAAAAATATATAAACAGTGCTATCAACATTATTTAATTTCTTCCTTAAAGTGTGTAGTGAACTAATTAATCCACTTGTGAAAAATCAAAACATGAAAAACATTCAGTGACACATTCCTTAACCACTTCCGAACCAGCTCACGATCAATATACGTCGGCACTTTTAAGAGGAATATCGTTATGCAGCAGCTAGCTGCCAAAAGCCCGGTATCTTCAGTGAGTGCTTCCTGTTTCAGATAAGTGGTCTCTACGACGGATTCGCTGCAAGATCACTTTTATCAGTGACAGGAGAGGGGCCTCTTATTTTTTTCATGCACTGGTTAATCACTGCCATTTGGAGATGCATACAGAGAAACTGGAAGGAGAAAAAGACCTCTCATTAGTTCTGGAAACTAAGGGCCTGATCCACAAAAGGGATACGCCGGCGTATCTACTGATACGCCGTCGTATCCCTGTTTCTATCTATGGAACTGATCCACAGAATCAGTTTCTCATAGATAGGGAGAAGATCCGACATGTGTAAGGGACTTACACTGTCGGATCTTAGGATGCAGTACCGCATCCGCCGCTGGGGGCATTTCTCGTCGAAATCCAGCGTCAGGTATGCAAATTAGCACTTACGGAGATCCACAAAGCTTTTACGCTTCGTTTTTTCTCTGTAAGTATTAGTTTGCCGTCGCAAAATTAGGGCTGCTTTTACAAGGTGTAAAGTTAGTACACCTTGTAAAAGTATACCCTTCTATCCCGCGTCGCTGTCATTTTTTTTATTTTTTTTTCCCGCCGCAACTCTTTTTTTTTTTTTTTTTTTTTTTTTTTTTTTTCGCCCGTCGCGATTCTCAAAACCCGGCGCAACGTAAAACCGAGCAAAGCACGTCGGGAGCATGCGCCGGACAGATTTAAGTTACACCGCTTAAAATTTCTAGGTAAGTGCTTTGTGGATCGGGCACTTAGGTAGAGATTTTGCGACGGTGTAACTTAAACGGGAAAAATTAAGTTACGTCGGGTTTTTGTGGATCAGGCCCTAAATCTTTATTTCTGACCAAACTTAGTTGTGGCCACATCAATAGAGGTGAGCACAAAACCCGGGGGGAGGGGGGGAACATTGGGGAGCAAGTTTTATTTTATGCATGAGAAGATTAAAAGATTACCACCGTATCATTCTGCACAGAAGATATATTGGACTTTCCAAAACTACATTTAATGTGTGATAAAATCACACGTTGAAATTAAGGTTTAAGGCACGTGTCACTAAAATTTTGTTTTCATGTTTTAATTTTTCACAAGTGGATTAATTAGTTCACTACACACTTGAGGGGAGTAATTAAATAATGTTGATTGCACTATTTTTATATATTTTTTATTTCAAATATGGATTGCAACAATTAGCGCAACTGTTTATTCAACATTGTGCTTTCTTCCCTGCAACATCAGAAGGTGTCAAGCAGTGCCATCAGCTAAGAACTCTGGTGAAAACCGGTGAAACCCAGGTATACCCATCTACTGTCCAGAGAAGTCTGGTCAGAAGTGGTCTTCATAGAAGCATTGCCATACCTCCAACATTGAACCAAGGCTTAACCACTTCCATACCAGGCACTTACGCACCTTCCTGCTTAAGCCAATTTTCAGCTTTCAGCGCTGTCGCAATTTGAATGACAATTTTTATCATTTTGTTTCCACAAATAGAGCTTTCTTCTGGTGGTATTTGATCACCTCTGCAATTTTTTTTTTATTTGCGCAACAACTAAAAAAAAGACAAAATTTTTAAAAAAATTACGTTTTTATTTTTTTCTGTTAATTTTTTTGTAAATATGTTTTCTTATTTTAATTACGGGCACCGATGAGGTGGCTCTGATGGGCACAGATGAGGTGGCACTGATAGACGGCACTGATGGGAACTCTTTGGCAGCACTGATGGGTGGCACTGATAGGTACTTATGGGTGGCACAGATGGGCACTGAGGGGTGGCACTGATGGACACTGAGGGGTGGCACTGATGGCATTGCTGAGCATCACTTCAGTCAGTGCCCATGTTGCCAGTCAGTGCCCATTTGTGGGCACTGATTGGCAATGATTGTGGTTTTTTTTTTTTTTTGCCTATTTCTCTATTGGGCACCAGGGGGCCCTCCCTGGTGGTCCAGTGTGGGCATCCGAGTGGGGGCTGCGCTGATAAACAATTAGCGCGAACCCCCTCTGTCAGGAGAGCCGCAGATCAGCTCTCCTCTACTCGCATCTGTCAGACGCGAGTGAGGAAGAGCCGATCAACGGCTCTTCCTGTTTACATCGTGATCAGCCATGATTGGACACGGCTGATCACGTGGTAAAGAGCCTCCGCCGGAGGCTCTTTACCGAGATCGGAGATGCAGGGTGTCAGACTGACACCCCGCATTACCGATTGCCGCGCGCCGGCATGTAATCCTGCAGGACGTCGATAGACGTCCAGTCAGGATTACAGAACCACTTCCTGGATGTCAATTTACTATTGACCGGGCGGGAAGTGGTTAAGCAGCTCATATATGCATGAAAGCCTAGGAACTGCAGAAAAATGGCAGCAGGTGCTCTGGACTAATGAGGAAAAATGTGAAATATTTGGCTGTAGCAGCAGGCTGTTTGTTTGTGAAGCCTCCATCCACACAAGATCTGTGGTTAGTTCTCCAAGACGTTTGGAACAACCTATCTCAAAAACTGTCTGCAAGTGTACCTAGAAGAATTGATGATGTATTGAAGGCAAAGGTCACACCAAATATTGAATTGATTTGGAATTCTCTTCTGTTCATTTACTTTCTATTTTGGTAAAAATAAACTATTAAAAGTTCTATCTCTGAAAGCCATTTATGCAATTGTTTCACCCCTGTCTAAAACTTTTGCACAGTAGTGTACTTTATATATTTTTTCACTTGAAATATACAAAGCTGTAAAGCTATGAAATTGTGATATTTGGCAAATGCCTTCAGTCGGACACAGAAATTCTGGAAATTCTACAAATGGAGAGTCAGAGATTGAGTTGTCTTTAGAGTATCTTCATTATGATTGAGAGTAATTGTATTTGTACTTTCATTGTAGAAAGCTTTTAGGACTGGCACCAGCACACGTCTGGATGATCGCGTCTTTGCAATGTGTCAGATAAAATACCAGCCGATAGTTCATCTGATGAAAATGATCCATCCCAGCCTCTACAGAATAGACAGGCTCACTGATGAGGTATGACAATATCTGCATGAAATATTAGCCATTTGCAGGAAGGTTTTGTGTGCTGTGCAGAATTTCATTGCAATAAAGCTGCTGCTATTGGATTTGCAAATATTGTATGTAGGCTGATTTTTACCTTTTAATCGCAACCAAAAGCTTTTGTTCACAATGTGACATTGAGTTGTACTGGTTTTTTGTGTGACTGCCATCAGTAAATTTGTTTCACTTGATCTGTGTACTGACAACTGTGCTTATAACCCTGGCATGGACTTTTAGAAATGCTTGCCCATTTAACTACTCTTTATTCGCATGCACATCTTAGGTGCTTGGTCATAGTTTTGTTATGGTAACCCTTCCAACCTTTATTTGCTTCATCATTTATTTGACACATTATTTAATGTATTGTTTTTACCAGTGCTGGATTTCCATCACTGGAGCCTGCAGAGGCACACAACCTTTCGCACCCAAATAACTCCCTTTGGCAAGATTCCACAGTGTTACAAAGTGCTTTTTCTTGTTTTACTGGTTCTCACCTGGCTTAACTTATTGTGATCATTTGTAAATAAGCCTATATGAGTGATGACTGTATTTCTGCTGATAACGTGCGATAACTCAACGGAGGGCTACCTCTTTCTTACCACAGAACGACAAGCCTATAGTGCCTAATGGTGATTCCTCTCCTGTTTGTTATGACACTGGAATGGAAATGCATCATCTGCTTCCAGAATTTTAGTATGCCAACATGGAGGTATCCCCTACATGGTAAACTTAAGTCTTCACTAAGGGCCAGATTCACATAGAATTACGTTACTCCACGGCGGCGTAACGTATCCCATTTATGTTACACCGCCGCAGGTTTACAGCGTAAGTGCCTGATTCTCAAAACTCTTACCTGTAAACTTGCGGCGGTGTAACGTAAATGCGCTCGGCGCAAGCCCGCCCAATTCAAATGGGGCGGGCACCATTTAAATTAGGCGCCTTCTCGTGCCGAACGTACTGCGCATGCTCCGTCGGGTAAATTACCCGATGTACATTGCACTAAATGACGTCGCACGGACGTCATTTGTTTAGACGTTAACGTAAATGGCGTCCAGCGCCATTCACGGACGACTTACGCAAACGACGTTGTTTTTTAAATTTCCACCGCGGGAACAACGGCCATACTTAACATGGCATAGAACAACTAGGGCTCAGCCCTAATTTTACGCGGCGTAACTCGACGGAAACGACGTAAAGTTAGATCGACGGGCAGCGCGGACGTTCGGGAATCGCCGTAACTAGTCATTTGCATATTCTACGCCGACCACAATGGCCTCGCCACCTAGCGGCCGGCCTAGAATTGCGTCCTTAAGATCCGACAGTGTAATTCCATTACACCTGTCGGATCTTAGGGCTAGCTATGCGTAACTGATTCTATGAATCAGTCGCATAGTTAGGATGGCCGTAACACAGAGATACGACGGCGTATCAGGAGATACGCCGTCGTATCTCTTTTGTGAATCTGGCCCTAAGTTTTTTTTTGTATTCTATATTGGCATTGAAAACACACCTTGAGCCCTACGCTCCGTGTCCTAGAGAGAAAGCATGTGAGCTTTTTTTTTTGTTTCATATTCTATAATAGGAGTGCCTGTAAGTGTTTTGATACAAGCGTTTTCTGGGTGAAATGGACTTTTCTCCACCTATAGAACTGCTCCCCTTGCCTAGCCCAGGAAATGGCTCCTGACGATTGATTCACGTGCAAATACGCTTATTATGTGCCTATAAAACACCTGAAGGAAAAAAAAGAGCCAGTCCACACCACACAGTGTTTCTATTTTTTTTTTTTTTTTGTAATGCCTTCCAGTGCATTTTTCATGTTTGCCACATTCCAGTGCAGTTCCTTGCAAAAGAAATGCAGCATGTTCTACTGGTTGACTGTGCTGGAACCCACTGCAGTGGTGTGAACTTTGCCTTTTGAAATCCATGTGACCTACTGTCCATGCATTTTTTTATGCAAAAAACAAACGCACTGGACTGCATGTAATGGGGACTTGCCCTGACGAGGAATATGCTCTGTTTAGGTGTGAATGCAGACTGGTGTTTGTGTGCCATGTTTTTTTTTTCTATAATGTTTTCTTTTCTCTCAGGGTGCTATACTTGTTAATGACCAAGCTGTACCACAGCCACCTCTACAGCACTTGTCAGCAGAGAAGCTTGAAAGAGAAGGAGCCTTTCTCATGGATGCTGGTTCAGTATGTATTTATTTTATATATATATATATATATTTTTTTTTTTTTAACCACAGTCTTACCGATTACCTTCCCCTTCTTTTTATCCAATCGTTTTCTTGCTTTTTTTCCCTCTCCTCCTTTTCATTACTAATTTTTTGTTTTTCTAATGTTTTTTTGTTAATTTTTTCTTTCCCTGCCCTTTATTCTCTCCCCCCCTAATTTGAATCTCTCAGGATTTTTTTTTAATTTTTCCCTTTTTATCTTATTTTATTCCCACTGTCAAAACTTTTTCAAAATATGTTTACAGCTCTGTATTTTCAGTCACACATGCCGACTTTCATACTCGATTATTGCCTTAACTAGTCAATATCTTATCGAATCTTTCTCCCCAATGCACTAAATTCTCCCTACTTTCAACTATTCATTATAACATAGACCCACGTGTTCTTTATCTATGACACTGCTCTTGTCTTTTGAAGGGTCACTTCTTTGTACCTGGACTATTATTGCGGGGCCTTCCTGCCGATTTTTGTACCCTAATATTTTTGCTCAATAGTTTTTTTTAAAAGCTCTCTTGTGGATGTAGCAGTTGAAGGTTTGAGATAAACCATTTATCACTGACAGGGTGCTTAGAATGATCAGCTTTTATTTATGTGAAAGTTGTTTTATCCCAAAACTGTTCCTGCAACTGCTTGTAAAGTTTGAGCTAGAGTTTGGCTTCAATTTGTTAGTGTATCTAATAGTCCCCTCCACCCAAAAAACAAATACTGCTGTCTAATGGTGCCACTGTGCTCTTTCATCCAGAGTGGAGGCCCTCTAATCCATTAAACCTAAAAAAGAAAACTAAATCTAATGATTGGTAAGCTGCAATATATTACATTATTGGCTTTGGGTTTAATATCACTTTAACTTGGAGACCCCCACATCTTTGATTGGAAACTGCTCAGTAAAACTATCTTAACCACTTAACGACAGCCCACTGTATATATACGTCCTATTTTTAAAGCTGAATATCTCGGTAACGGCAGCAGCTGCTGCCAGAACCGGGATATCCACCTTTACAGTGGGCTGCCGTGTAAACGATAACGGCGGTCGCCGCGAGATCGCCGTTATCGGTGGCGGGAGAGGTGCCCCCCTCCCGCCGCTTTTCCGCGCCCTCCGCCGCTTACCGGAGCCGTCGGTAGCGGAAGAGGAGATCGGATGTTGCCGCCTGGAGAGTGAGGACTGTAGTGAGGGCAAGATGGCCCCCACCCGTCCTCATAGCTCTGCTGGGCGGAAGTGACGTCAAAACGTCAGTCCCGCCCAGCCTCTTAAAGAGACAATTTTTTTGTTGTCATTTTTTTAAATGACAAATTTTCCTTTTTTTTTTTTTTTTTCTTGCATTGAAGCCTAATTATGAGATCTGAGGTCTTTTTGACCCCAGATCTCATATTTAAGAGGACCTGTCATGCTTTTTTCTATTACAAGGGATGTTTACATTCCTTGTAATAGGAATAAAAGTGATAATTTTTTTTTTTTTTTATTTCAGTGTAAAAAATAACAAAATTAATAAAAATAAATAAGAAAACAAAAAAAATAATTTTTTAAAGCGCCCCGTCCCGACGAGCTCACGCGCAGAAGCGAACGCATACGCGAGTAGCGCCGCCATATGAAAACGGTATTCAAACCACACAAGTGAGGTATCGCCGCGATCGTTAGAGCGAGAGCAATAATTATAGCCCTAGAGCTACTCTGTAGCTCAAAAAATGCAACCTATAGAATTTTTTAAACGTCGCCTATCAAGATTTTTAAGGGTAAAAGTTTGACGCCATGCCACGAGCGGGCGCAATTTTAAAGCGTGACATGTTGGGTATCATTTTACTCGACGTAACATTATCTTTCACAATATATAAAAAAATTGGGCCAAATTTATTGTTGTCTTATTTTTTAATTCAAAAAAGTTAATTTTTTCCAAAAAAAGTGCGCTTGTAAGACCGCTGCGAAAATACGGTGTGACAAAAAGTATTGCGATGACCGCCATTTTATTCTCTAGGGTGTTAGAAAAAAAATATATATAATTTTTGGGTGTTTTAAGTAATTTTCTAGCAAAAAAAACTGTTTTAGTCTTGTAAATCCCGAATCTGAAAAACAGGCTCGGGGCTTAAGTGGTTAAAAATGAGATTCATTTTTTATTTATCAAATTTTTTATTGCAAGAATATGAATTGGAATGGGATCCATTTTTTTAAAAAGTACTCACTTGACATTCCAGCTAATGTTTGACTAGAGGAGGGTGGCCTCATGCAAGGTTTATTTTTCAGCTGTATTTTAGCCATTTTAAAACTGCTTTGAAACGCAGCAAGACTTCCGTTTCTGAAAATGTAATCGCCATGTTTTTTTTCTTGAAAAAGCCAAGCTGTCTGGCTGCAGAGTAGTAATACAGGCATGTTTCCAAGGGAGGGATTTAGAAATACATTGTTTGCCCACTCAGTACCACCAACTACAAGCACTGTAAATATTACTATGGATGTGCTGCTGGGCAATGCTGGTAGTTTGGCTGGTTTACCTAGCAGAGGCTTTTGCTTATGATGCCCTGATGATCTGCATGGGCTGTCACTAGGGAAAACTACATGGTTTTCAATAAAAAAACCTTACAATTTACAGGCAATACTAACACTTTTGCTGGGTTGTTTAAAAATCAGATTTTGGGCCGAGCTTTCTTCCAATACATATTATACAGGAGTTATGGAACGCCAACAGGTTGCACAGAGATTTACAAAACAAAGTAAGACAATACAGTTACAAAAACAATTTAAGATGAGGTTTAGAAGCTTTGTAGTATTTATGGCATGTTTGTTGTGTGTATGTTTGCAACCCCTGTTTGTTTTTTATTTGTTTTTTAGGCTCTGTATCTATGGATTGGAAGGAACTGTGATGCTGCCTTTTTGAATGATGTTCTAGGTTTCCCAAACTATGCATCGGTGCCACCAAAAATGGTAAGAGTCACATGCACTACTTGTACCACCAGTGTGTACACCTTCCCAGTGAAAAACTTGCAGGTGGTTTTGCTTTCACAATCTGATGGGGAGAAGCACAGACTTTGGATTCACATCCGGAGACCACCGGGGTTGTAAATCCTGTAAAGGGCAAAATCTGGTGCGCCTCTGCATAGAATCCGCTTCCGTTTTTTTTTTTTTTTGTCGAAGCTTAAAAAGGGTCACTAAAGGAAAAAAATAATTTTTTTTTTCTGAAATGACTGTTTACAGGGTATAGAGACATAATAGTTAATTGATTCATTTTAAAAATGATTAAATATAGATAAAAACCAATCATATAATGTACCTACAGTTTAGTTTCGTTTTTGCTGTTGTTTCCTGGTTCTCTGATGTACAGAACCAGAGAGCCAATAGAGGGCAGTGAAGGTTTTGAAAAACGAAACTGGATTGGTTCTGAGGGGTTATAGACACACCTGCTTGATTAGTCACCACAGTGAGAAATCTACCAGTACAGTGGTGATCAGGAAACGGATAACCAGGAAGTGTCCAGAACAGAGAGGAATTACAGCAACATCAAAGCAAAAACAAACAATGAGGACATGAAACCAGGACTGCAGTAAGGTAAAGGAAGCTATTTAGCTAAAAAAAAAATAATCCTTTAGTGACCCTTTAATTGAACAAGCTGAAGTTGGAAGCCGATTGGCTACCACCATGCACAGCTGCACCAGATTTTGTCACTCTCCAGGTTTAGTAAACCAACCTCATAGTTAGAGCAGAATTGATAAGCTGATTTTGTTTAAAGCGGAGGTTCACCCTAAAACATCTATGTACCATTACATGCAGCATACTTGCGTCGGCTACAGTATGCTGGTATTTTTTTCTTTATCGCTGTACATACCGTTATATAGTTCATTTTCTTTTCTTCCTCCCACGGGGAATAGGCGTTCCTATGAAGAGGCGTAGATGATTGACGTGCGGAAAAGGCACGTCACGCGTTCCGAAAATAGCCAATCTGAGACTTGGCTATATACAGCGCCTGCGCAGTCAGCTCCTAGTCTGTGCGCAGGCGCCATATAGCGTCGTGTCCCAGATCGGCTATTTTCGGAACGCGTGACACGCCTTTTCCGCACGTCAATCATCTACGCCTCTTCATAGGAACGCCTATTCCCCGCGGGAGGACGAAAAGAAAATTAACTATATAACGTTATGTACAGCGATAAAAAATGTTTGAAATATGTTTTTTAGTGTGAACCTCCGCTTTAAATATGTGTCATTAAAGATTTCTACTCTATTCGATAAACCTCATGATTAATAACTTGGATATACCTCTTGTGTCTTAAATATAAAAAAAAAAAAAAAAACTCTGGACTGGATGGAAAGAAAAAACAAAATATGCCATGTAAACCCAATCCTATATATGTTATTTGTGTATTTAAAAAAAAAATGGAGAAAAAAAACTTTTGAAAGATTTATGCACAGTGATAGTTTTCCTGTTTTAGGCCAGTTTTCATAAAAGCTCCAAGGGAGACCCCATAAGGTGGGATCATTCACTGTTTTTTGCAGATATAGTTTCCAGTGTTAATCAGTGGAAACTAATGTGAGGTAGCACAGGGCGCAATGCACTCTATACATCAACACATATCATAACATGTCTTAGCAAAAATAAACAAGTGTGAAAGGGATCTGAAGCAATTCATTTGTGAATGTTTACATTTTTATATGGCCATGTTACTTCTCCTGTGCCACTGACACATTTTTATCTAGGTACTGTGTGTGTATATAAATATGTCTCTGACCTTAGAAATGCCGGATGTAGCTGTAGTCTAACCTGAGATTCTTGTAACAGGCTTAGGTCCTCTCAAAAATAACGTTAAAAATATTGGCATCAGATGGTAGTTGGGACCGGGTATTTTAAAAACATCTGAAAAACATTCACACAATTTGAGCTCCAAAATTTCTATGGTGCAGTTTAATAAATAATATTGAGGGTGCACTTTGATTCATTAAAGTCAGGAAAGGGAATCTAAACTGTCACTAATTCAATGATTTTACAGAGCCATTTTTTTTCCTTATACATCATACAAAGAGTGGGGTAGTATCAGGGCCGGCCTTGGGTGTTCAGGCGCCCTGTGCGAGCTAATCCTGTGGTGCCCCCCCCCCAGACCGCTACCCACAGACCGCTACATAATACACACACTGACCGCTACACAATACACACACTGACCGCTACACAAACTACCCACAGACCGCTACACAATACACACACACTAACCGCTACACAATACACACTCGCTGACCGCTACACAATACACACACTGACCGCTACACAATACACACACACTAACCGCTACACAATATACACTCACTGACAGCTACTCAATACACACACTGACCGCTACACAAACTACCCACAGACCATTACACAATAAACAACCCACAGACCGCTATATAATACACACAGACCACTACACAATAAACTACCCACAGACCACTACACAATAAACTACCCACAGACCACTACACAATACACACTGACCGCTACACAATACACACTGACCGCTACACAATAAACTACCCACAGACCACTACACAATACACACAGACACTACAGCATTGGTGCATTTTACTATAGAGGCATTGGTGGACTACAAGGCCCAGCATTTTACTATAGGGGGCATTGGTGGACTACAAGGCCCAGCATTTTACTATAGGGGGCTCTGGTGGACTACAAGGCCCAGCATTTTACTATAGGGGGCGGCTCCCTATAGTCCCATATAGTAAAATGCTGGGCCTTGTAGTCCACCAGAGCCCCTATAGTAAAAGGCCCAGCATTTTACTATGGAGGCATCACAGGTTACACACTGACTTTCTGGCTGCTCCCTCCCTCTCCCCAGACCAATACCTACTCCCTCGGGGGGGGTGACACAGAGGAGGGGGGGTAAACTGACCTGGCAGATAAGTCCTCAGGAGACACACATCGGGAGGCAGGACTCCGGGAGCAAGCAAGCAGGCACAATCATCGAATCCACAGTGCAGCTCCACCCCCGCCTCCACACATGACCAGCACCAGCTCAGCATGGCCATTCACAGACCCCCATGTCTGCTTCCCGGCATGCCCCGCCCCGCACATCGCACATGGCCCGTTCGGCCAATCACAGAGCACCCACATATCGTGACAGCGATAGCGAGTGGAAAAATCCGGCTGCTACTGGCCACAGGACTTAACAGGCACGGCACCCTGTTGCTCATGGCGCCTTGTGCGGGCGCACGACTCGCATACTGCTAAGGCCAGCCCTGGGTAGTATTAGAACTATTGCCAGGTTTTACTGCGGTTGTTGGAGAAATCCCTTTACTTCTTGTCTGGTAAAACGGTTGTCCCAAGCACAGGAAGTGATAGGAAATCTCTTTAACAGCAACACAGACAGAAGTAATAAAATGTTACATGTAAGTGGGGAAATGCTAGAACCTCCTAGAGCAGGGATCCTCAAACTACGGCCCTCCAGCTGTTGCAGAACTACATATCCCATGAGGCATTGTAAAACTCTGACATTCACAGACATGACTAGGCATGATGGGAATTGTAGTTCCTGAACAACTGGAGGGCCATAGTTTGAAGACCCATGTCCACCTAGAGTCTTCTTTTTTTATTGTCTGTTTCCTTGCTGCAGATTTTCCCTCACTTCCTGTCTGGTAAAAGATTGTACTTGGAAAGTAAAGGGGAAATCTCCCTGACGATGACATGAATAGTAAATCTTGACAGGTTCTGACCCTTCTCCATTTTTTCCTACACAAAAAATAAAATGTGGGTATCGATGCAGTTTAATTATAATCATTGAGCTTTGTAATTTAGAGGTTCACATGCCACTTCACAAATGTGTTTTGTAGCTATATGTGGATATGCACATTTGATTTTATTTCTCATTTCCCTTCATGTAGAGCCAGCTTCCAGAGTTGGATACATTAGCGTCAGAGAGAACAAGGAGTTTTATTTCATGGCTCCAACGGGATAGTCCCTTAAATCCTGTTTTGCATGTACTAAAGTAAGTATTTGAGGATTTTTTTGTTATTCCATATATTCTTTTTGTTATACAAAGATGATGTTGCTCTTCATATGCAAAACACATCAGATAGCTCAGGGCCTCCCTGGAAATAGTCTAATACCTGAACAGTTAGGAGACCCTGTCAGCAAAATGTTCAGCAAAAATCTTCCCATAACATATGTGCATTTAACATATTTTATACAAGGTATTTACACAAGGGGGGCGGAGCTTTTAAAGGTAAACATCCAAAAAAGTGCTGCTGGGCATTTTGGATGTGATATCAGCAGACTAAGACCCCTTTCGCACTGAGGAGTTTTTCAGGTGGTTTAAAGCTAAAATAGGGCCTGAAAAACTCCTGCCCTGCAGTCTCAATGTAAAAGCCCATGGGCTTTCACACTGAGGCGGTGCGCTGGCGGGACCAAAAGTCCTGCCAGCAGCATCCTTGGAGCGGTGAGAGGAGCGGTGTGTTTACCGCTCCTCCACCGCTCCTTCCCATTGAAAATAATGGGACGCCGCGGCTATACCGCCGGCAATGCGCCTTTGCAGAGGCACTTTGCTGGCGGTATTAACACTTTTTCGGCCGCTAGCGGGGGTTAAAACCGCACCGCTAGCGGCCGAATATCGCTGCGATTCCGCCGGGATAGCACCGCTAAAAATAGCACCTTCCGCCCCAGCGTGAAAGGGGCCTAAGATGTCCCCTAAGTGACATTCAGTAGTAGTACCCTTCGCTCTTCCTCTGGCAGCTATATGAAAGGTTATGCAGAGAGGTGGAAGAGCTGGGCCAGCACAGAGTATTTGGACACTCCTAGAAGAAGAGAGAGGTCTATGCTGTACAAGGTCGTGGGGGGTAGTCTAGCAAATTTTATAGTGATACTAAAGCTTTGTTTAAAAAATAAAATAAACATATCGTACTTGCCTCCACTGTGCAGTTCTTTTGCACAGAGTGGCCTCGATCCTCCTCTTCTGAGGACTCTCGCGGCTCCTCCCCACATTAGATAACCCCCTAGGAGAAGCGCTCTCCTTAGGGGGTTGCCTTGCGGGCGCGATCCTGAGTCATACATTCAGTGTCCATAGACGCAGAGCGTATGACTCGTCCCCCGGTGCCCGCATCATTGTATTTGATTGACCACAGCAGGAGCCAATGGCTGCGCTGCTATCAATCTATCCCATCAAAGCCGGGGCTCCGTGGAGAGGACGACGGTGGGGACATGCCCATGGAAATTTGGGGCTCAGGTAAATAAAACTGGGGGTCCGGACAGTGCAAGGTGTTTTTTCTCCTTAATGCATAGGATGCTTTAAGGTGAAAAAACACAAAGCTTTACAACCCTTGCTAGCAGATAAAAAAAAAAAAAAAATATTAAGGATAAAAAGCACTGCAAGTAAGCATTTCAAATACTTGATTTTTCTGTCTTTTTGCTTGCATTTTTTTCTTCTCTGGGGACATGGTCTCTTTAAGACAAGGAAATGTTTGGAGGTGGGGACAGTCAGGCTGCAGCGTTTTCTGTCATTATATGGAAACATAACATTGGATGTCTTTTGCTTATTAAATTAAATTAATACATTTGAGAATAGCTACCAACTAAATTTCTAGGTTAAATGGGGTTAAAAAAGGAGGTGAGGAGGCTTGACATCACTTTCTCACCACCGGTCGGCCTCCGACACGCGGTCCAAATACGGATCGGACTTCAGAGGAAAGGGAGATTTCGATCGATATCCAAATCTACCCCAACATTTTGGCTTTTGGGTTTTTGTTGTGAAGAATGGTACACTTTGATAACTGTATATTGTCAATGTTTTGTTTTCTGCAGGTCATTATTATTATTATTATGTAATATTTTTCACATTAGTACATTTAGGCCCAGATTCTCGTATCTGGGCATAAAACTGCGGCGGCGTAACGTATGTCATTTACGTTACGCCGCAGCACCCCAGAGCCCCCCTTTTACTTATTTGAACCCGATCGTTACAGGGACGAGCACAGCAGCTCCAGCCGCTGACTAAGGTTCTCATTGGATAGATGGATTGCAGTAGGAGCCATTGTCTCCCGCTGCTGTCAATCAAATCCAGTGACAGGGAGTGGGGCCAAGTCCTGCTGTCTGAGTCAATGAACGCAAAAGCAGGACTCTGGAGCTTTCCCACAGGAGTGCCCCCCATGGAAAGCGGCTCTCCGTGGGGGCACTCGAAGAGAAGGAGCCAGGAGCGCAGAAGATGAGGATCAGGGCCGCTCTGTGCAAAACTACTGCACAAAGGCGGTAAGTATGACATGTTTGTGTAAAAAAAAAAAAAATTAACCTTTACAACACCTTTAATGTGTCAAAAGAGGTAGCACATGCATTTTAGTATAGAATAGTAGTATACCATGCATGAGACAGATTCTGAACTAGGATTGGAGTGTATGCCTGAAGGAAACAAAGTGAAGAGGTGAAAGGTGATATTTGCAAATGTGCCCAATGTGTTTTATACTTTTTCAGTAAAGTAAACTAAGGTGGTCAAACTGGTTTTTGAGCAGCTTTGATCAAATCAATGTATTGGCTTTGCACATGTGCATGAAAAGGGAAATTGCCTTTATTACACCAAAACACTTGACAAACATACACATTAAAACACTTAGGGCCGGATTCAGATACAATGGTGTATCTGTCCGGCCGGTGTAACGTATCTTAGATATGTTACGCCGCTGTAAATTTGGGCGCAAGTTCCGTATTCAGAAAGAACTTGCGCCCTAAGTTACGGCGGCGTAACGTATGTGGGCCGGTGTAAGCCCCGCCTAATTCAAATGGGGATGTTGGGGGCGTGTTTATTTAAATTTGGCTTGACCCCGCGTATTGTACGTTTTTTTTGAACGGCGCATGCGCCGTTCGTGAAAACATCCCAGTGCGCATGCTCGAAAATCCGCCGCAAAACGTCATTGCTTTCGATGTGAACGTAAATTACGTCCAGCCCTATTTGCGAACGACTTGCGCAAACGACGTAAAATTTTCAAAACTCGACGCGAGAACGACGGCCATACTTAACATTAGCTACGCCTCATATAGCAGGGGTAACTAGGGTATACGCCGAAAAAAGCCTAACGTAAATGACGTAAAAATTTGCGCCGGCCGGCATATTAAAGTTTTATATAAATTACTACCCTATTGGAGTCCTCTCTCCTCGCTTGTCCCTGGGCACGGGCTGGAGTCACCTTCTCCCCCCCCCCCCCCCTCTTCCTGTCATTTCCTTCAGGACGTTGAGACCATATGGGATAAAGGAGAGAAGTAGCGATATCAATTTAATTACCCTGTTATCCTATAATAGAGAGGAGTGGAAGAAAAAAAGTTGATGTGCCCTGTTATATTGTATCTTGAAGGTGAGAGTTCTGTGAGACTGGTGAAGGACAGACACCATGGTTCAATACTTCAATTAAGGAAATACTCTCATCAAGACTTTGGAGATATTAGAAGATTTGTCCCTTTATTCATTATATGGGACGTTTTAAAAACTTCATTTTCAACTTTACTTTCACCCATCTTTTTCATATTGCAATATTGAACCAGTTTCCATATTGTGCACTTTTTTGCACTTTTTACATTTTTGCACCTTTTGTATTTTTGCACATTTTGTCATTTTTTGCACTTTTATTTATTTGCACAGTGACACTTTATAATATATTGATCACCTTTGGATGTTGTATTATATCGTTTTGTGGATCGGTATATGTATGCTCACTATACATTTATATATGAGCTTTTTTGGCATTCCTCATATAGCACCTTACCACTATCTTGCACTATTTGTAGTTTGCACGTATTTGATTTTATATATCTTTAGCGCAAGATCATTTTAAAAGGTAAATTTCACCACAGCCACCACATTTAAGGATTGGTAAGCTACAATATTTGATTTTTTTTTTTTTTTTTTTTTGGGCTTATTACCAATTTAACATATAAGTACCGTAAATCCAAAGACCTTTCGTTTTAGACGGCGTGGGGAAATTTTAGAACCCTTGACAATTCTATGCTTTCTGAGTCCCCTCTCGGAGAGATTTATTCTCGGTTAGTCCTAGTGAACATTGTCGTGGGGATTGAAAGTTTGGAAAAGGCAGAATTTTGAATGGTCACCAGAACAGGAATAGATGAGGAATATTCCAATGGGAAATATTTCCTCCCATCTCATGTTGTTTGCAGGATGGGAAGTGAAATCTCCCCAATGAAGAAACAGATGGGGGTGTAACCTGGAGAAATACTTTGTTACATTGCTGTTCAGCAGCCTGTGAGATGTTTTTTATTTTTCTTGTAGCAGAATAGAATGTTTATGTTATCTTACCTGTCATATTTTTCTGTCCTTCTAGGGATGACAGTGTTGGAAAGACTGATTTTTTCCAGCATCTAATTGAAGACCGATCAGAGGCAGCTTTCTCCTATTATGAGTTTTTACTTCACGTTCAACAGCAAATCTGCAAGTAAGACTGGCGCACACGAAGCCTTTATCTAAAGACACTGTTCCCATTCATGCAGAGAAGGAAC
This sequence comes from Rana temporaria, assembly GCF_905171775.1. Taxonomy (NCBI): domain Eukaryota; kingdom Metazoa; phylum Chordata; class Amphibia; order Anura; family Ranidae; genus Rana; species Rana temporaria. The sequence goes on along the minus strand of NC_053489.1, from coordinate 474,443,361 downwards.
AAGATATGAAGGACACCAAAGTACTTTCTGTTCAGTCTCCAATCCTATCAACACAAGAGACACTTCAGACTCTATTTTAGTCAGGTTGATGCGTGTTCATTTTCTGGTGCTGTGCTTATTTTATGTGATGGATGTTTTCTTCATATTTGTTTTTTTTCCTGATGTTGGCAAGTTTTCTTTTCTTAAATCTCTATCTTCCGGACATGAATAGATGCCAAAGAAAATGTTTATACTTTAATTTTACCAGACCCTTTTGACATTTGGCATTCTTGATCTGGAAGGTTAGATCTAGTGTGTGTATCTATAGATATGAAATTTATTGTACATAGAAATGCATTTGTAAAGTAAGTGTAAAAATGTAACTAAGAAATCTGATTTACTGAAGTGTGATGCTGTTACGAATGTAGAGCAATTATACGAATGAATGAGGCCTGCTTACTACAAATGTTTAATAATTATCCCTTTTTTTTTTTCTTTGTTATACTATTTTTGTGGATTTATTTATGACTCGTTTACATAATTAAACATATTTTGCTTGATCATGTGTTTTTTATACTTATGCAAGCAATATCTATTTTAGAAATGGACACCTAAAGCTATTTACCCTTGGCTTACTGGTAATGTAAATTCTTTATCTGGATTCTAAAAGTAAAATTTTCAAACTTCTAAATGACTTTGTGGTTTACTGGCAGGTCCAGTGTCTTTTATTGTTTATATTGTACAGCTAGCTTATATGTAGTCTCCATTTTATTGCACAGATTTTAAATATATCACCATCTACAGTACATACTATCATCAAGATTCTGAGAATCTGAAGAAATCTCTAAACGCAGGGGACATGGCTAAAACGCAGTAGTGGATGCAATTAAAACAGGCATGATTCTGTGATGGACATCACTGCATGGGCTCAGGAATACGGTAGTAAAACCTTGGCTTGAGAGTAACTTGGTTTGAGAGCGTTTTGCATAACAAGCAACATTTTGACTTGATATACAAGTAGCATCATGTAACAACTGAGTGTAAGGCTGGGTTCACTCTGATACTACACGACATTCATATGATTTTTATCCTACTTTGCTCTGCGACATCTGTCCTACATCCATCCGACTTGAATGAACAGGATTCTACTTTGGTCCGACTTTGTGACAGTATGACTTGTCCTTTGACCAATCAAAACAGTCCCAGTGTGAGATGAATTCCTTTTACTGCTGCTGTAATCACCATGTCCAAAGTCGGATGGTAAGGACAAGGATCCTACTTTGATCCGACTTCAATGATATTCAATGGGCTGAAGTAGGATCAAAGTCGGACCAAAGTAGTACAGGGAGCATTTTCAAAATCGGGCCGACTTGTGTCGGACCAGTTAAGACGACTCTCATAGGGAAACATTGATTTTCACACGTCATGCGACATGAGCCCCTAATGTCGGAGCGTTTGTCGGACAAGTGTGAACCCAGCCTAAGCCCCCTTTCTCACTTGTATGACTTCAAAACCGCGCGATTTTGCCGCGATTCGCGCCCGCGATTTCAATTAATGCCTGTGTAAGTGGCATCAAAATCGGACCAAAGTAGTGCAAGGACTACTCTGAAGTAGGCACAACTTAAAGTCGTGCCAGTATGAATGGTAGTCATTGAAAATAATGGAGAATGACTTGTCATACGATTTTGCAGTCCAAAATCGTGAGACAAGTCTTATACGTGTGAAAGGGGACTAAAAGAGAGGCTCCTCCTAAGTGTAGCAATATGGTTACATTTAATGAAGGTACAACATTTAGCAACTCACGTGGTTGATGATTAAAACAGGAACAACTAAGTATGCAGGGATCCGGGGTAAAGCTATCCACATAGATCATCCTCCTCACCGCCATCAATGTCATCCCTTCCACGCTGTGCTCCATGAGCGGTTCAATCGCTCTACTGCAGGGTAGTCTTCCTGGTCATGATTGCAGACTGACAGCGGTGAGAGTGCGCAATGTGGTGGATGGTCTATGTGGGAAGCTTTATCCCGGATGCCTGCATACTTAGATGTGCCACTTTTAATCCTCAACCATGTGAGTTGCTAAATGTTGTTCCTTCATTAAATGTAACAGCATTGCTATACATAGAGGCGCATCTCTTCTCCTTTATACTATGTAGCTCCTGCTGGATTTTGCTTCTAATCCCCTTGTGGAGGCTGCCATTTTATGGTTACACAACCTATCACATTTCTAAAATATTTTTATATGGACTTTAAACTGAAGGACCTATGAATAAATAGTTGTGGAACGAATCATTTGAGTTTCCATTATTTCTTATGGGGAAATTTGCTTTTGGATTACAAACGTTTCTGGAACAAATTATGCTCGCAATCCAAGGTTTTACTGTACTTCCAAAAATCACTGTCTCTGAACACAGATTGCTGTATTATACAAAAGTTCAAGTTAAAGCTCTATCATGCAAAGTAACCATATCCGAACATGATCTAGAAATACTGCTGTCTTCTGTAGGCCAAAGCTCATTTAAAATGGTCTGTTGCAAAGTGAAAAACTGTTCTGTGGTCAGATGACTTTAAATTTGACACTTTTTGGCAACCATGGGCACGGCGTCCTCCAGACTAAAGAGGAGAGGGCTTTCAGCTTGTTAGCCCTCAGTTCAAAAGCCTGCGTCTTTGATGGTATGGAGATGTATATTAGTGTATATGGAATTGGCAGTTTTTACATCTCTAAAGGCACCATCAATTGATTGACCTTAAAGCGAAACTTCAGTAATTTTTTCATCTTTCCATCTATTAAATCCTCTGCCCTTGTTTTAACTTTGGATAGTAAAACATTTATTTTTCTGCCAGTAAATACCTTTATACAGCCCACTCCCTATTTCGTGTCTGGTAAAAAGCCTAGGCTTATGACATCATGCACAACACTCTCTCTCTCTCTCTCTCTCTCTCTCTCTCTCGTGAGAGTTTGCCAGGAAAGAAGGGGGTGAGTCATAAGAGGGCCAATGAGGCATGCAGAGCTGGAGCTGTGCTTCTGTGTAAATCCAGGAAGTGAACAGGCAGCATCTTCGGCTGCCCACAGTTAAAATGGTTGCAGCCAGACTCGGTGAAGGGAGATTTGTGCAGCATATTTGGCAAGTACAGAATCGCAGTATATATAAAATATGCAAATTGGTTGGAGGGAAGCTTCAGAATGGCAAAGATGTTTTTTATTACCAATTATCTGAACAGACTGCAGTTCCTCTTTAAATGTTAACCCCTTCCCAGCTAGTGTCATTAGTACAGTGACATTGTATATTATTGGCACTGATCACCGTGTTGGTGTCACTGGTGCGGTCAGTGGCAGTTGGCCAGTTCACCAATTAATATATATTTATTGGGGAATTTTTTTATTATTTATTAATTAATTTTACCAAAGACGAGTAGCAGAATACATTTTGGACTAAATTTATGACAACATTTTTTTTTTTTTATTGGATATGTTTTATAGCAGAAAGTACAAATTGTTTTTCAACATTTTCAATCTTTTATAGCGAAAAAATAAATTAAAAAACCCAATGGTGATCAAATACTCTAGCTCTATTTGTATGAAAAAAATGATATAAATTTCACTTTAAAGACATTTTTATTCAACAATTTGTACAAAACTGAGTAAAAGGATTTTTGTGGTTGCCAAATAAATATTGGACAGCTGGAACATAGCTGAAGAGAATGTAAAATTATATCCTAGTCATTTGGATACAGCGTTGCATGACCGCGCAATTATCAGGTAAAGTAACACAGTGCTAAATAACAAAAAAATGGCCTGGTCATGAAGAGGGTAAAATCTTCTGGAGCTTACGTGGTTTACTGGCCTACCTGCAGTCTTGAAAATATTGAAAATATTTGGCACATCTTCAAACAAAAAATACAATACAGAAGACCCAGGACTGTTGAGCAGTTAGTAGACATGTGCGTTCCCGTTCGTAACTAATGGATTTTCCCAAGACGTCTTTCAGGACAGCACCTTGAGAGATAGTGACTCCACCCACAACCACAGGAAACACCTTCTTCCTCCAGATCTTTAAAGGGAGGTACCTCCCTAGCATACCTCAGTTTTTGTGTTTCCTCCGGGTGGAGGGAACATCTTCGGTGGGGGGGGAGTCAGTACCTTTCAGGTGTGAAATAAAATAGTGAAAGTGATTCTGCGCAACGTATCTCACATTGCTGTGACACATAAATATAAACACAAATAAAAAATGTGAAATAACAATGAATTAGATAAATAAAAATATATACTGAATATTCCGTGTATACAAGTGGTATAAGAGAGCTAGTCCTGCTCAAATAGTGTAACAGAATAAAGGTGCAAACCAAAATCCTAATAAAGAACCAAACAAATGGTAAATAAAAGTGATGTGGAAAAGAACCAGAACGAGTCCTTCAGTGAAAAAAATCAAATACAAATCAAAATTGTATAAAAGCTGCCAGATGATCCGATCAATATGCTGAATCAGGTGTAGAATAAGTGACTAGCAGATGAAGATCGAATCCTTCACTAGGCTCACAAGCCTCTTACCTCTAGGTAGATATAGATGAGCATCGAATCTCTCACACCGTGGCAATCCTTTAAGGGTAATCCCTGTCCTTTCTCCCCTTGAGCTGGCACCACGTCTTTACGATAAATCCGTATAATACTCCGCCCAAATAAATAAAATGGAGAGAGGGAACAGAAAAGGAACCTCCGATAGTGAAGCACAGTAAACCAGGTTGTAATTTATTCAATGAAAAAACCTGTGCTTACATTTAAAAAGTTACAAATGTGCAGCAATTTTAAAATGAGCGGCGTTCACAGCGCCGGCTTACGTCACTCCAGGTGTACGCCAATCCCTACGCGTTACGACACGACGTCACGTGTCTTCATCTGGGGCCTTTCAGGTGTGCATGAAAGAAGGGCTTCCCTCTTACTTTTTTCCTCCGATGAGACTGTCGGTCCTCCCGGCCAATCCGATCGGGCGGTGGTGCTGGGCTCCTCTTCCTCCTTCAGTGCTCGGGGAGAGCCGAAAAACGTGGGGATCTAGCGGCGTTCAAATTTTGGCGTGGCCGGAACAGATCCCCGGGTTAGTGCAGCGTCGTTTCTGGCGCGACGCAGGGGGAAGAGGCAGGACCGAGGCTGGGGCCTATTTGCAGTGGCACTAAGGGAGTCTGGAAACTGCGTGGAAGCCACTGTTTGAGCGCTGTACACTGTTAATGGAGGACGCAGAGATTACGGCGGTGGGGACAGGCACAGGCACCAGCAAGGTTCAGGTAGGAGGCAGTAGTTAAAATCTGCCTTTTCTTTTACCTGTATTGTTCCGGTCTCTCTCTTTTTTTTTACTATCCCCCCCTATTGGCGAGGGGCCTGTCTGGGCACTGGAAGTTCACTTTCCTTTCCTAGTGAGGGGGGTTCACCTATGGAGCCCAGGTCTCTCTAAGAATTCCCCTACTTTCTCCCCCTTGTTTTCTTCTCTCCAGGTCAAGAGCTCTGACCCAAAAAATAAATGTCCTTCGTGTAGGACAAAGATGGGAGAGAATTGGAAGAAAGCATTATGCAGCACCTGCATATCTTTAGTTCAGGAGGAATCCGCCTCTGTACGTGAAGAGTTGATGGCCTCTGTAAAGAAGGAACTATTTGCCACGATTCAAACTTTTTGTGACTCTTTTAGTTACCCAGGCTGACTCTCAGGCCTCCACTTCACAGTCCTCCCAGGGGTCGGTGACCATACCAGCGGTAGAACCTTTAGCTGAAGAATCTGTTACCAGGGAAGGAAAGTCCCAGGTGCCTCTTAGTGAGGATTCAGAGGACTCAGGAGAGGCGTCAGCAGCTTCTCCTTCCAGGTTTAAATTATCCCTAGAGGAGGTAGATAGCTTAATTAGGGCCATTCATGTCATGTTAGGCCTAAGTAAGGAGAAAAAGGAGTTGAGTTTACACGACGGCATGTATGCAGGTCTAAGTGAGCCCAAGGGTCAGACATTTCCGGTCCATCCGGGCATTTCTGAGGCTATAACCAGAGAATGGCAGGATCCAGAGAAAAAAAACTTTTTCTTAAAAGACCATAAAAGGCGTTTCCCTTTTGAAGAAGATCCCTCTGCAGTGTGGAATAAAGTCCCTAAACTGGATGCGGCCTTCTCTCAGGTCTCCAGGTCCACTGATCTGTCTTTTGAAGACATGGGGGTCCTAAAAGACCCGATGGACAAACGCATGGATCTCTTATTAAAAAGATCTTGGCAATCTATTATGAATAATTTAAAACCCGTTGTGGCCACAACGTGTGTAGCTAGAAACGTAAAATCTTGGACTAACCAGCTGAAAGCCCATATAGTGGCGGACTCACCTAAACAGGAAATTTTAGATTATTTTTCCACTCTATCCTCTGCAGTTGCTTACATAGCAGATGCTTCAGCTAAGGTAATCAAGATGTCGGCAAGGTCCGCAGCCTTGACTAACACTGCAAGAAGGGCATTGTGGTTAAAGACCTGGCCAGGTGATGCAGCTTAAAAAAATAAGCTTTGCGGGATTCCTTTTTCGGGGGACCTTCTTTTTGGGCCTGATCTAGAGAATATCCTAGACTGGACAGCTGATAGGAAAAAATCCTTCCCAGTAAAGAAGAAGAAACAACCCCCAAGACGTTTTTTTCGACCTCAAGAGGCTCAAGAAAAAGACAACAAACCCCAAGGAGGCAGGAGGAATTGGGCCGCACAGAAGGCCAAAGGAAAAGGTGGAATCCTTTTCCATCCTCCTACGCAAGCCGAAAAATCCCAATGACTCAGCCGTGCGGGTAGGCGGAAGACTGCAAAAGTTCCTTCCGCAGTGGTCAGTGGTAACGTCCAATCAATACATTCTGACCACCCTTGCCCAGGGTTATGTCTGAGTTCTCGGAGACACCTCCAAGCAGGTTTTTGATAACAAACACTCCAAAAGACCCAGAAAAATCCCTGGCCATGAAGTCCTCTTTAAAAGAGCTGATGCAACAGGGTGTGGTGGTACAAGTACCTCCAGAGGAACAGCAACTGGGGTTCTATTCACACATTTTCCTGATAAAGAAACCTACAGGAAAATTCAGAATGATCCTAAACTTGAAGGCTCTGAACAAATCTGTCAAATACAGAAAGTTCAAGATGGATTCAATCTTTTCGGTAAAGAATCTATTGACGCCAGACTGTTATATGGCGTCAATAGATTTGAGGGACGCATATCTGCATATCCCGATCTCCCCTCAGTCACAGAGGTATTAGTAAAGATGGAGGGAGTAGTTCATCATCTGCAATACAGGGCACTTTCATTCGGGCTGTCATCCTCGCCTCAAATTTTTACCAAGGTGATGGCAGAAGCCCTAGCCGCGCTTTGTCTACCGGGGGTCGCAGTTATACCCTACCTAGACGACCTATTATTCTTCGCCCCATCAAAAGAAGGGTTACTAGACAACCTATCCAGGGCGCAGAACCACCTGGAATCTCTGGGCTGGATTTTGAATTTACAAAAATCAACCCTAGTTTCATCTCAGGAGATTTGTTTCTTGGGTTACCAAGTCGATTCAGTGAGCCAAATTTTTTTTCTTCCACAGGAGAAAAAGGACAAAGTTCAGGACGCCGTGTTGCGGCTACAGTCCAACCAGCCTATAACAATAAGGCAGGTAATGTCGGCATTAGGAGTCCTGACTTCAACGATGCCGTCCATTCAATGGGCAAGACTACATTTCAGGTGCCTACAAGCCCTTCTCCTGAGGTCGTGGGATCACAATCTGAGATCCCTGGACAATCAGATAAAAATTCCATCACGAGTGAAGAGGTCACTTTATTGGTGGAGAAATCACGAGGTCTTATCAAGAGGTCTGGAGTGGTCCTTTCCAGTAGAAAAGAGACTGACTACAGACGCCAGTGCGTGGGGATGTGGAGCCCACTTAGGAAAAGATTTCATCCAAGGGTCGTGGATGAAAGAAGAGTCAAGACGGTCCTCAAACTGGAGAGAGCTAAAGGTGATTGCATTAGCTCTAGTAAAGTTTTCCCCGGATCTTCAAAATCACCATGTTCAGGTGATAACGGACAACGCCACGGCAGTGGCATACCTAAACAGGAAGGGGGCACAAGAAGCAGACCCCTGCAGATTCTTGCGGCAAAGATTCTTCTGTGGGCAGAAAAGAATTTGCGGTCCCTTGCAGCTATACATCTAAAGGGGTCCCTGAACAGGGTGGCGGATTACCTGAGCAGACATCAGGTATGGGAGTCAGAGTGGTCTCTGAACCCGGAGGTCTTTGTGGAAATTTCCAACAAGTGGGGTCGGCCAGATGTGGATCTGTTTGCCTCAAAGGAAAATTCTCAAGTACCTCAATTATTTTCCCTAAACAGACTGGACGAGTCCCTAGGAATAGACGCTCTGGCGCACCCTTGGAGGTTTCGCCTGTGCTTCGCGTTCCCCTGTTTCAGTTAATCCCTTTAGTACTAAGGAAAATCCAGAGGGAGAAGGTACTGGTCATCTTGATCACCCTGTACTGGCCCAAGAGATTTTGGTTCTCAACGGTCCTGGGAATGGCGACCAAACCATGTTGGCATCTACCTCTCAGGCAGGATCTGTTAATACAGGGTCCTGTGACTCATCCAGATGTGTCCAGTCTCTCCTTGCAGCCTGGTATCTGAAAGGCAACTAGAAAGTAGGAAGAAAGTAACGAGGGCTATATACACAAAAGTATGGAAGGTGTATACTTTGTGGTGTAACTTGTCCGGTCAAGACCGAAACAATCTTGGGTCCATTTTCGTTTTTGCAAGACGGAGCAGAGAAGGGTCTGGCAATCAGTACTTTGAAGGTACAAGTATCTGCCTTGTCAGTGTTTCTGGAAAGATCCGTGGCCTCAGAACCACTAGTGGCTAGGTTCTTCAAAGCCCTTACTAGGTCTAGACCGGTTCAGATTAAAGGTTTCCCGAAATGGAATCTCTCGGTAGTTCTACAATCCCTGGCAGGAAGGCCATTTGAACCTTTAAAAGATGCATCTCTTAGAGATCTTACTTTAAAAACTTTGTTCCTGGTCGCTATCACGTCAGTGCGCAGGATCAGTAAATTGCATGCCCTGTCAATAAGGGAACCTTATTTATCTTTATTTTCAGATAGAATTGTTCTGAGAACAGATCCAAAATTTTTGCCTAAGGTAGCGTCAACAGGGAATCGCTCCCAGGATATTGTGCTTCCTACCTTCTGTGCAAATCCCTCAGGGGAGAAAGAAACTTTTTTTTTATATGTTAGATGTAAGAAGGGCTTTGTTATGCTACTTGGAAATAACAAAGAACTTCAGACGCACAGATTCATTATTTGTTCTTTTTGGGGGCAACAAGAAAGGTTGCCAAGCTTCAAAAGTTACCTTGGCCAGATGGTTAAAGTTATCTATTCGGGAGGCCTACTCTCATGCAGACATCGTGCCACCAGTAGAAATCTGTGCTCATTCAACTAGAGCACTTGCGACCACATGGGCAGAGCGAGCTGGTGCCACCCCTGAGCAGATTTGCAAAGCAGCAACGTGGTCAAGCCACCATACGTTTGTGCGGCATTACAGGTTGGACCTCACATCTGCCGGTGACCAGGCATTCAGCAGAAAGCTCCTACAGGCTGTTGTCCCGCCCTAAGGTGGTAAGTCTCTGTTATCCTCTCAAGGTGCTGTCCTGAAAGACGCCTTGGGAAAATTCAAGTTAGACTTACCGGTAACTTGTTTTCCAGAAGTCTTTCAGGACAGCAACGACCCGCCCTAGTGTTTTATTATGCTATGCTGTGACTAACGTATGTGTTTGTGTTCCAGCCGGGGCCAGAGGTTTCTCTGAGACAACTGAGGTATGCTAGGGAGGTTTAAAGATCCCTTTAAAGATCTGGAGGAAGAAGGTGTTTCCTGTGGTTGTGGGTGGAGTCACTATCTTTTAAGGTGCTGTCCTGAAAAACTTCTGTAAAACAAGTTACCGGTAAGTCTAACTTGAATTTTCGTACGAATTTGTTAGTATTCGTACATTCGGATCAATTCGAACATCTGAAAAGCTGAAAGAGCCAAAATACGAAAATTACGAATAAGCCAAATAATGAACAAGCGAAAATACGAATTTACCATTGGACAATTTTACTAAAATACTAAACACCGAAACAGCAAAAGAACGAAAATGACATCTATAACGAACGATTTGCACTTCATATTTTAAATCCTTTGTCTCTTCGTATTTTTATTCGTATGTTCGTATTTTCATTTGTGTGTTTTGTAAATCCGTTTCTTTGTCTGTCTGTAAATTTGTGTACTTGTATCATTCTTTCGAATGGGCACTGGGCAGTGTAGTTGGTGAGTGATGTATCTTAATATCTTAGAGCTTATCTCTTTTGTGCTGAGTCACATTGGACAGTGTAAAGCCTCGTACACACGATCGGACTTCAAACAAACTTTTCCATGGATTTTTGTCCGAAAGGAGTTGGCTGGACTTTTGAAACTGAAAAAGTTTGTCCGGTGGAGTGTATACACGGTCAGATTTTTTGGAAAACTCATTTTAAAGTTTGTTTTCAAAAATTCCGACCGTGTGTATGGGGCTTAAAGGGGTTGTAAAGGAATTTTTTTTTTTTTTTATTATTATTATAAGCATCCTTTACCTGCAGACATTCCTCTTTTCACTTCCTCATTGTTCGTTTTTGCTCAGAAGTTGCTCTATTTCTTCTCTGTTCTGTTCACTTCCTGCTTGTCTGATTTTACTGACCACTGTGATGGGAGGCTTTACTGCGGTGGTCAGTAACATGCTCACCCCCTCCTGGGAACTACATCTGTGTAGCAGGACGCTCTACGTGTTAGAGACTTCAAGGAGGTGTGAATTACTGGGCGTGCCGCAATTCATACTGGGAAATGTAGTTCTTACATGAACAAACGATGCAAACCAGGAAGTGAATGATAGAACAGAAACTAGAATGCCGGAGGTGATATAGATGAAGGAATTGAATAGGTATTTACTCGTATTTTAACAGAATCATTACACTATTCGATCTGTCTACCTTGCAGACATTAATTTTAGGCAAATTTTTTTTTTCCTTTAGTGACCCTTTAAGAGAAATTCTATTGAATGAGAGAACAGAAACTAGAATGCCGGAGGTGATATAGATGAAGGAATTTAATAGGTATTTACTCGTTTTTTAACAGAATCATTACACTATTCTGTCTGTCTACCTTGCAGACATTCATTTTAGGCAACATTTTTTTTTCCTTTTAGTGACCCTTTAAGAGAAATTCTATCTTAATATGGATTAGCCACAAGTTAAAAATTTAACTAAAATACGAGATTGCGAATGACCGTGCTGCAATGTATTTACAAAAGTACAAAATTATGAATCCATTAAACGAAAATTATTATCAAACAAAATTACGAATCAACGAAAATAAATTAGACAGAATTCCGAATCATTCAGTATAAACGAAAATAAAACTGTTAGGAAAAGACGTATAGGTCCGAATAGGAAAACTTGCGTCTTACGAAATACAAACGGGTCCGAATAGGAAAACTTGCGTCTTATGAAATTACAAATCTTTACGAACCTAGGGAACAAAACCAAAAAAAAAGATTTTTTTTGTTGTGCACATGTCTAGCAGTTAGCATCCTATAACAGGCAAGAATGGGACCGCATTCCTCTGTCAAAACTCCAACTGGTGGTCACGGTTCCCAGACTTTGGCAGTGTGTTATAAGAAGAGGGGGAGCTACACCATGGTAAACGTGGCCCTGTCCCAACTTATTTGACATGCGTTGCTGCCACCATTTTAAAAATTACCTTTATTTTTTTCTTAAAATGGTACATTTTCTCAATGTGTAAACATTTGATATGTTTTTGTATTGTGAATAAAATGTGTTTATGAAATTTGCAAATCGTTACATTGTTTTCTATGTAGATTTTACACAGTGTCCCAACTTTGGAATTGGAGTTGTAAACTTTGAGTGGAAAAATCATAAACCTTTTTGCCTTGTATAGAGTGGGAAAGGGGAAGCTCCATTCAGAACAGGGAGCGGGATGCCAAGAGCAATAAAGACTTGACAATTTTTCTTTCCCACTCTGGTCAATATGAAAGCAAACACTGAAAATCAACAGTATATGCCAGGTGTAGGCAGCTTTAAAGAGGTGGAGATCTATCTGAACAATATGGGAGAAGTCAACCATCACCAGGCACAGTGACACCACCTCCCACCGATTTAAACCTCTAATTGCCGTACTATCGTGGTGCAATTGTATGGCAATCATGAGTTTAAATCAGGTGGTGGGATGGCAACATATCGCCTCCTCACCATCTGTTCAACATACTCGGATCATTTTTTATAGGAGCCCAATCCCTACCCCCTTTAGCTGCTGGAGCAAAAATGAAGCCCCCTGTTGCTTTTGGTGGGTGCTACCACCTGCCATTCATGACCCATTCAAGTAAATGGGGCTACTCTGCAAGTGCCCCGCAACTGCATGCTTCTACGGGGTCCAAGGGGTTAAAGCAGGTGGCGAAAAAGCAACATAATGCTGCCTGCTTTAACCCCTTGTTTGTGCTACTGCACAAGGTTGCAGAGTGGCCTTATTCACTTGAATAGGTCAAGGGGCGTGGCCTGGCGAGCAGCGTGGATGGACGCTAAGTAAAGGAGCTCCGGTCCTAGTGTTGGAACAGGCACTGCAAATACCGTCTTTTACGCGGAATATGAGCACACGCATCAAGAGGGGGACCCCTAACAGGCAACTAAGGTCGATGGGCACCCCAAAAGGGAAAACCAACCCAGCTAGCCTGAACAAATACCGCTTCAGTAACAACCACCTGAAAGCCAAGATGGCGCTGGATCATGATCCGGAGAGACGTGAGGACATGGAGGATGACGAGGTCTCTCTACCTGCCTCAGAAGACTCTAACAGAGACAGCGCACCTCCCGATTGTCCTCTAAACTATGCCACCATGATGGAGATCGCAGCAGATATAAAGAACTCGTTCTCCGTCGCCATAACGGATATCAAAACTGAACTACTTAGGCTATCAGAACAAATGGCGGTCACTGAGCGTGCAGGCAAGAGACGAGATCGCTCTCTTACGAGGCTGGATGACATTGCTGAAGTCCATTCACAGCAACTGATAGATGCCAACCGCCAAATCGAGGATTTGGACAACAGAGGCCGCAGACACAATATCAGGGTACGGGGAGTACCGGAGTCGATAACCCCAGAGCAAATCAGGCCCGCACTAGCATCCATCTTTAATGGCCTACTAGACAGACCTGAAGCCTCGCCTATAGACTTCGACAGAGCGCACAGAGCACTGCGACCAAGAGCGCCAGATAATACCCCCCCGAGGGATATCATTTGCTGTCTACCGAATTACCCGTTAAAGGAAGAAATCTTGCAAAAGGCCAGAGCAAGTGACGACATCACATACAATGAAGCTGACATCCAGCTTTTCCAGGATCTATCGCCGATCACGCTCAAAAACAGAAGAGCCCTGAAGCCTTTACTAGAAATCCTGAAGTCCAAAGGGATCAGCTATAGATGGAAATTTCCATTTGCCCTACAAGCCGCATTCAACGGTAAACAACATCTACTCAGGATCCCAGACGAGCTGCGACAATTTTGCGAGAGCCTCCAAATAGCTCCGGTGGAACTCCCGGAGTGGTACGCAGAATTCTTGATTCCTCCAGCCTTCATACATCAGCCACTCCAACACGACCCATCACCGACCAAATCTCCCTATCAAGCCGGCAAATACAAAAGAAGCTCCTACAGAGGGAACCAAGCCTCACCCGCAGCCAAACCTCCCAGACCTAGGGAACACAGATAAGATGCCGATTCCCCGATATGGCACACACTGAAAAACACCTGCAAAGCGGTAAATATATTTATTCTTCTTCCCATCTTACTCCCAATATCCATTTTCTACTCACCTCTTCCATGCGGAACTCTCCTTATCCCCCCGCAAACCTCTTGCTAACAAATGGCCGTACGTTTCTCCAACGCGCCCTACCGCCGCCACCGAGCTGTGTTTCTCCCTTATTTGTGAATCAAACATGTTAGCCATCGGAACACCCCACATAGACTTGATGGTCTTCCCTGCGGTCACTACCTGATGAACTCTGCCCCGCATTGAGTCTCAGTTCAGTCTCACTATTTGAGTTGTCCCACACGGAAATCCCCCACACCTAAAGGACTGTAACAGCAACTTTTCTTGACGAGAACTTGCCCGCAGCGACCACAGCATGAAATGGAACAACCCTGGCTCAAAGGCAGAGACAAATACTCCGACCGCTTACCCCTTTACAACCAACTTCCAGTACATTGGTAAACTAACTCCATCTACCCCTCCTCCCTTTGCTTTTCTTTTAAATTTCCCTCTCTTTTTTTTATTTTATTATTTTTAATCCACCAATTTTATTATAAATGTCTATCGTGTTTATGGTATATAAATGCTTAATAACAAGCCTTGATATGTACGGGTAACGGGAGTAGGGGAACACCCTTAGGTTCTAGCTACGCGATCTTTGGCTATAGATCAGGGGGGATGGGAACCTTCTGCCCAGTATGCCTGCTCATTAGCCACGGGAGGGAAGAGACAATATAGGTGTATTTAATACGATCCGTAGAGACAGCTTCCATACTGATCCTACGTCTCTGCGCGGTTACGTGACCAGACGTAGGACGCGGGACCCACACTTAATCTCACTTATCAAGACTCAACATGCATATCCCATGACCTGCACACATGTGGGACCCCTAACCACAGTAGAGGACCAAATAGCACTACATACTATGTAAAAATAAAAACCCGTCTTCCTTACGTGGTCCATGCTTAACTGATACACATATGACCTACCAGTCACCAAAACACGTGGGAATATGTACTATAGTCTACATATAATTGGCATTACCGGACCCTTCCCAGTCCAACTTTCTAACAATCACTACAACAACGTAAACACTAACAATGTCTGGTAAATGGAGGTTGTAATACGCTCGTTACATATGGGGCACTATGGGCTCACGGATGGGAACCATTACACGACCCCCTTCTTTTTCAACACTATTTATTTTATTTTACGTTCAACTTTCACTTTGACACCACTATATCGCCCCACCTACAAGGAGACCATTGGGGAGTAATGCAAACGCAAACTGATATACCCCTCTGAGGAGGACGAACAAAATGCACCTTTCACCACCAACTTGTTGTTGACACAGGAGACTATAGTTTGCCTCATACGGCCAGGGTCTATACAGCTAAGCCTCTATTAGGGGAAGGCATTAAGGATTAATGTAAGCACACTGGGTGATGGACTTACTCGACGCATTTTCACCCAGGATAGTAATAACGAGATACATGAAGACCGCAGGGAATCACAAGCTGGAATTACTTACACGAAGGGGAAACTTAAACACAGGCTATGATACGGTTATAATTAATAACATACTCGCTAGAAAGAACTACCAATAGAAGCTCTTATAGGACCTTAACGGGCTGTTGGATATACCCCTACATCCAATATTGGGTATATGATGAGAATTACCGTGACCACAAGACATCATTTCTAAAGAGACTTTATGTTACTGTTTATGTTATGACATTACTGTTTATGTTCATTGTCAAGTTTTCAAGCTCTCAAATGAATGTCTCTAAACCCCACACTGATGTCATAGGACCAGGCAAGTTTATTAATATCAGCACCATCACCATAACCTACCATGTTAGGTACCGCTTAATGTTACTCAAGCGTGACGGACGTCACGGTGCTCAGTGTGTGCCACACAAACCAAACTATGCTCATAAAAGACGGTTATGTTTTATGTTAAATATTCTTAATATTCCACAATCCTGTTCCAACCCCGGACCATACTGATATTGACCCATAATCGCAATAGTGCATGTCAGTACATTCCTAATTTCCTTTTCTCAATCGCAACAACCTTCTCCATCCACGAGAAACCTCCCACGCAACCACCAGTCAACTATTGACATCCTTGTTCTCTCTGTCAACAAGGGTGTCTACAGGCCCTATCCTACGGGATTATATAAGGGCCAAGACTCACGCGAAGCGTCTGTCTCCTATCCACACAGACATCTCCAATTCTCCCCTCCCCCCACCACCTACTTACCTCTCCCCTGCCACACCTCAACTACATTGTCCTCCCCTCTCTCTCTCTAGCCCCACCCTCCCCCCTTTTGCCTTCCTCCTACCCCCCCTTCCTACACCCATTCCCCCCCCTAAACATCATCCACCTCAAATATGGCCTACTCATTCCTAGGCAAATCTCCCACACTAATTTCACACAACATCAACGGGCTTAACATCCCCGAAAAACGCTCCAAATTTCTAAAAGAAATCAGGAAAACCAAACCTTTACTAATATACCTTCAAGAAACCCACTTCAAGGGTCAAAACATTCCCAAGATAACAGATAACCTCTACTCGGTAGCATACCACGCAACCAATCTTAATGCTAAGACAAAAGGAGTTTCAATACTGATTAATAAGAACGCCCCTCTCATTATCAAACAAACCTTGATAGACCAAGATGGAAGATATCTCTTCCTGAAAGGCACATGGGAGGGCACACCTGTTACACTAGCTAACGTGTACTTTCCAAACAAAAACCACACAACCTTTTGCAGGACGATCATCACACAGTTGAAAAACTTTGCGGAAGGCTGTATAATCCTAGGGGGTGACTTCAATGTCCCACTCTGCCCCGTACGAGACACCTCCACAGGCCATACCCACGTTACCTACAGAATCTTAAAAAAACTTAAAGCCCAACTACAATCACTATCCCTAGTAGATTCTTGGAGAACACTACACCCTACAGAAAAAGACTTCTCTTATTACTCAGCCCCTCACAAAAGGTACTCGAGGCTGGACTTAATATTTATTACACAACGAGATCTGCCCAAATTAACCAGGGCAGAAATAGGCATCATCTCCCTTTCAGATCACGCCCCAGTAGCACTCTCAGTCAATTTCGGGTTACCCAGAAACACCAATTTTAACTGGAGACTGAATGCGGCTTTGCTGACAGATCAAACGATACAGGACCACATTCACTCCTCCATAAAAACCTACTTTGAAATGAACATAGACTCAGACACAAACCCGCTAAACAACTGGGAAGCACATAAGACAGTTATCAGGGGAGACCTTATCAAATGGGGGGCAATACGGAAAAAAGAAAGGGACAAAGAAGTCACCTCACTTTCCAACAAAATAGCACAATTAGAACTGCAACATAAGAAAAACTTATCATCCCAGGTAGAAGAGGAACTTGCTGACAAAAGAAAAGCCCTGACCCAACTACTTAATCTGCAGACACAAAAAGCACTCCTATTTAAGAAAAACATTTTTTATGAACACAGCGACAAAAGCGGCAAGTACCTCTCTAGAGCATTAAAAGAAACAGTGGTCTCGAACTGCGTGCAAGCCATTAGAAATAAACAAGGGAATCTCGAACACGACCCAGAGCGTATAGCAACACTTTTCCACGACTTTTACTCAAAGCTATACAACCTCCCTCCACAACACAAACCTGCCAACACCACGACCACCAGAGAAGTAACTATTAAAGAATTCCTGAGAGAAAGTAAACTACCATCCATACGGGAGGAAGACATAGGACCTTTAGAGGCCCCGATAACTTCAGCAGAAATACAAGAAGCCGTTAAATCATTAAAAGAGAGCAAAAGCCCAGGCCCTGACGGATTCACGTCGCAATATTACAAAACTTATATACAATTATTATCAACCCCCCTAATTAAAGCACTAAACTATCTAGCCAAAAACAACCACGATTCGGCATCCTTACTCACAGCACATATCGCCATAATACCAAAACCAGACAAAGATCACACAGAATGCGCAAACTTTAGACCAATCTCGTTACTGAACGTAGATATTAAGCTCCTAGCGAAGATACTAGCAAACAGACTGAAGCCACTCCTTTCCCAAGTAATCGGACCAGAGCAAGTGGGATTCATGCCGGGCCGAGAAGCGAGAGACAACATCGCCAAAGCCCTGAGCATGATTTACTATGCCAGGCAGTCAAAGATCAGAGGCCTTCTCCTGTCAACCGACGCGGAGAAGGCCTTTGATAGAGTCTCTTGGGACTATATATTAGCCACATGCGCACATATAGGTCTGGGAAATAGTATGCTCAGTTGGATTGGTGCTCTCTACAAAAACCCAAGGGCCCTAATAAAAGTCAATAACACTTTCTCTGACCCCATTGACATCAGAAACGGCACACGCCAGGGATGCCCCCTATCCCCACTATTATTCATCCTTTCATTAGAACCCCTAATTAGAATGATAAATTCCTCCCCTGACGTCAGGGGGTTTGAAGTAGAGGATAGAGAATACAAGGTTGCCGCATACGCGGATGACTTGTTGTTCTTTGTCTCCAAGCCGCACATATCCATGCCCAACATCCTAAAAATATTCAACATATTCGGATACGTATCCAACTTCAAAATCAACAACAGCAAATCTGAAGCACTCAACTTGACCCTTGACAGTATAGAATATGACTTACTAAAATCCAATCATAGCTTTAAATGGGAACAAAAGAATCTCAAATACCTGGGAATAAGACTAACCCCCACGACTAACGAATTATACTCTGCCAACTTCTCTCCACTTCTACAATCCATCACAAAAGACCTACAGAGATGGTCCCCTAAACTCTTCAGCTGGTTTGGCAGAGCTTCCATTCTAAAGATGACGATTTTGCCAAGGCTATTGTATTACTTTAACGCCCTACCCATCAAACTACCAACATCCTTCTTCACAAAGCTACGTAGTGCCCAATTGAAATTTCTCTGGGCAGGCAAGAAACCAAGACTTAGCTTTGCCCAACTCACACAACCCAAACAAAATGGAGGAATTGGCCTCCCAGATTTCAAGAAATACTACATGGCTGCACATATAACCAGACTTATAGACTGGCATTGCCACCAATCAACCAAAGATTGGGTACAATTAGAAACACCTCAACACACCAAAACAATCGCCTACCACCCCTGGACCAACAACTCCAAATCTAAAAACAGATCATCACACCCGCTAATAGATGCAACATTATCGATATGGCACAACATTGCCTCAACACACAACTTGGCTTCGATACCAGGCCCCCTAACCCCAATAACTGACAATCCAGATTTCCCACCAGGCCAAAATATACACTTCCCAAAATCAATACTACCCACAGGGAAACTTTTAGCTTTACATTGTCTTTCTGACAATAAAATGAAAACCCTTGAAACTCTGAAAACAGAATTAGGCAGATCATTTCCGGGATTCTGGTTTTATTTTCAAACCCAGAGTTTTTTGATAAACAGCAAACACAAATTGGCATATAAAAAGAATCTCACCCAACTAGAGCAAATCTGTCTGTCAGGCACCCAGATCCTAAAAACAACCTCAATGGCCTATTCCTGGCTCCTTCAAATAAATGACCAGTTACCAAACAAACATAAAGACCAATGGGAAAAAGAACTTAATACCATACTAAGTGACGAACAATGGAGAAGAGCCAATATTTTCGCACACAAGTGCTCATTAAGCACAAGATACCAAGAAATCTCCTATAAAGTTCTTACCCAATGGTACGTCACTCCCTCAAAAATCAAAAAATGGTTTCCCTCGACCTCAGACAAATGTTGGCGTTGCAAAAGCGAGACCGGCACATTTCTACACATCTGGTGGTCATGCCCCCCAATAGCCAGTTTCTGGGCCCAAGTCATCAGATCAATCAAATTAATCACAGATACAAGTATCCACTTAGATGCTGCTGCATGCCTCATTCATGCCAACCACCTCCCGATCAGTTCCTACAAAAAATCCCTGACTAGACACCTGCTAACGGCAGCAAAAACATTAATACCCCTACACTGGAAATCCAATAAATGTCCATCAATTAAAAACTGGCTAGATAGAGTACATTATATGCACAAAATGGACGAGCTAACCGCCATGTAAAGAGAAAACACTAACAACTACCACAAAACCTGGCAACCCTGGGTGATATTCTTGTATACCACTGATTACCAACTACTGAAAACCTGAATCCAAAGAATGTTATTCTGATATCTATCCTATCCTAGGTACTTTCACCTGTATTTGATTATATGAAAATAATGTTTTGTCTCTATAACAAACCAACTTATCCTCCAAAATACAACATGCAACCGAGTTGTATACTCAACTTCCCTCCCTTTGTATCACCTTCCCCTCCCCCCACCACAACAATTCCGCCCCCAAAACTTCATCCCACCCCCACCCACCCCCCTATCTGCCCTCTATCCCTCCCCTCCCCCCTCCTCTACCATCTTCTGCAACTTCCCTAACCTCATAAGCCCGAATAATATTTTGCTCCACAAAATGTCCATGACCCCTTAATTACTACAATTATTGTTTTGTTTTGTTTAATTTTTCTTGTTCTTCATTAATGCAGAATGTAATTTGCAATCTGTAATTTGTGATTTGTAATCCATAATCTATAATGTAACCTATGGACCCCATGTTCAATACTCTGTATGATGTACCACGTTTGTGCAACATTTTCATTAATAAACGATTATTGTGAAAAAAAAAAAAATGAATAGGTCATGCTTGGCAGGTGCTACGCCCACCCACCCACCAACCATGACAGGGCGTATAACTCCTGCTGTGGCTGCGACATGTGTACACCCTTGGCCAATGCAGCTAAAGGGGGTGCGGTTGGGTGATATGGGTTTTTACCACCCCCAAACTACAAATGTAAATGAACCCTTACTGTTTTGAGCCCCCTACAAGACTGCTTTCACACTGATGTGTTGCGGTTTTACCCCCACGCCACGGATGCAGTGCATCTGCAACTTTCCCTGGCAACAACTAATGTAATTTAAAAATTAAAATGCCTACTTTTTTAAAAAAAATTGCAATTGTTTGATACATACCTCTGTATCTTCTCATCTGCCCCACCACTGTACCTCTTTTTCATCTGCCCCAGGCAAGGATATGGCAGCGTTTTTCCATGCGTCCTCTCCACTGAAAATTAAAAAGGCCAATGTTGTAGGAGAGCAACAGCAAATGGAAACACTCTTACTATTCTAAAATTCCAAGAAGCTCATTAGAATTTTCAAAAACTTTCACCCGTTTGCCTTTTTTTCAGTCACAGTTAGATCCCTCTATTGCAGCCAAGCAAGCCATCTTCCTTCCCACGATGGGCGGGGCTAGCAGGACTGTGATTGACCTTTTCAGTGGCCAATCACAGTCCACCTCCCCCTGGAAACAGGGACCTGCCCCTTAGCAAACCGTCACTCGATCTCATCACAGAAGTTGGGCGGATCTTTGCTGTGGTTCCGATCACAGCTGCAGCAAAGAGGTAGACCCAAATAAGGTTTCACATGTTCTACAAGGTTTGGCAGTACAGTGCGCCCCCTTTCCCATGCCGATGCGGGTCGGGGAATTCGGGGATTGGCATGTGCTAGCACAGCAGCAGCTGTGTCACTGACACTTCCCTGCGCCACTCTGCAGATAAAGAGGGAGTCGGCGTGCCACTTGTGCCGACCCCTGAAATAAAGTATACATTTGTTGTAACAGATGTTACTTTTTATAAAAATCATGAAATTCCCTTGACATATAATATGATAATCATGTAGCAAGCGAAACAAGTAGGGTAATGAAATTTGGATAATGATTCATACTGTAAATACACAGCTAAATCACAACCACAAACGGATAAGGTAATAAATTTTACATATGTCGTTAATCCGGCATGAAATAATACTAAGTCCTGGTTCACATTTCAGCAATTTGACATGTCAAATCGCATGCCAAATCGGCGGCTATTGCTGGCAATGGCACAGTCCGAATCGGTGCAACGCCAACTTTGCGGTGCCGCACCAATTCACAAAAGTCGTATCTGTACTACTTTTGGCGACTTCGGGGTGCAATTTCAATATATATCTCTGCAGAAACCCACACAGATGTCTCTGAAATCGCCCCCGAAGTTGGGACTGACATGCGGGAATTAAATTGTGCGAGTTTAGCTGAACTCTCACGATTTCATTCCCGCTGTCAGTGTGAACATATGCTAAGGCTCGTTTCACATCTAGGGGAAAAGATTCTTGCAACTTTTAAAAAATGTGGCCACACGGAAATTGCAGGATTCTTATGAACATTAATGGCACCCCTGCACATTTTTTGTGCAGCACCGCACCAATTCAAGCATAAATGTATTAAACCGATGAAGAATTGTGGGTTCACACTTGTGTGGGTCAGAAATGCTTGCACAATCACGCACGTTCCTGACCTGCAATTACAACACGGTTCGTTTTCACATGGTCCAAATTGCATGGTTCTGTGGCACCATGCCGCGCAATGTGAAAAAAAAAATACTTCTTTCCTTGCATTTCTGCTGGTGGGGCTGCCCATTGAAATGAATGGGCTGCCTAAACACAGCACACAAATGTGAACTTATCCTTAGTCAAACTACTGCAACATAATACAGACAGTGTAATAATTGGGAGTGTTTTCCTTATTAGTAGCTTAAAGGACTGAAAGAGGCTAACAGAAAACATCTTGAAAAAAAATAGAATCTGTAGTTTTGCTACTTTGTAATAATTGGAGTTTTTTTAAAGAGTCAGAATTCAGGACTAACAGAATATAATGAAACAATAAATGCCTTGAGTGTTATAATGTATAAAACAAATGCAGGCTACAGCTATGTATAGATGAAGAATGACACCATTACATGAGGTACTGTAATACAAGAACAGGAACTGATACTTTTCTGTCAAGTGAACTGTATGGAGCCCTGTGCTTTCTAATAGCGGTCCTGCATAACTGGTAATAGAAGACAGAACAAAACCGGATTTTATTCTGAAGGAGGGGCATAGCAGGGACTGAGAAGTGGCAATATGTAAACAGTAAGTGAAGGGGGATATGTGACAGTTAAAGGGAATTGATCTGGGATAACACATGAACAGAGGAATAAAGACTGGGTAGGAATATAGATGTTAGGGAAACTGAAAAGATGGTGAAGAATGTATGGTTAAAAGTTTGTAAAGAAGAAAAGGGTAAAACATTACATTACATGTACTTAGTTGACACAGTGAAGGCTACAACACTGATGTGCAAATGAACAACAGATATTGCGTGCATAAGTATTTGAAAAAGGGAAATACAGAGGGTGTGTATAAAAAGTTGTGATTGAGAGACCAAAATAAAATAATGGAAAATATCAGGACTGAAAGTAATGATAACTAAAGAATGTTAAAATGTTTTAGTGGCCTCATTTAGACCACCAGCAGGCAAAGTGTTTGATCTATAAATCCAACATGTCTCATGTTTGCACAGTTTTTTAAACCTGTTGTAACCATTGTATTTAAAATTTCTTCGACACTAGTCGGTAAAGTTAAAAATTGTATGGGCTGTGTCAAGAAGTGCCTTGAAGCATGATCTATAAAACCTAAGTTTGTGTTTGATGTTTATTTAACCTCTGAAATGTTTGAATTGTCCTGCCAATGTAAAAATTGAATGGGTAAAGGTTCACATACACTTTAATGGGTCATCGTGTCCCTACAGGTAAAACTTGAAAAATTAGAATATCGTGCAAAAGTTCATTTATTTCACTAATGCAACTTAAAAGGTGAAACTAATATATGAGATAGATTCATTACATGCAAAGCAAGATAGTTCAAGCCGTGATTTGTCATAATTGTGATGATTACGGCTTACAGCTCATGAAAACCCCAAATCCACAATCTCAGAAAATTTGAATATTGTGAAAAGGTGCAATGTTCTAGGCTCAAAGTGTCCCACTCTAATCAGCTAATTAAGCCATAACACCTGCAAAGGGTTCCTGAGCAGGGTTGCCAACCATCAGTAAATTTACAAGCAGTTTGTAAAATCTGTAATTTTTGCATCTGTCCATAAATGTGCATTACGGACATACAGACTACACGTCCATAATAGACATTTATGGATAGATGCAAAAATTATGGATTTTACAAACTGTTTGTAAATTTACTGAAAGTTGGCAACCCTGTTCCTGAGCCTTTAAATGGTCTCAGTCTGGTTCAGCAGGAATCACAATCATGGGAAAGACTGCTTACCTGACAGTTGTGCAAAAAATCATCATTGACACCCTCCATACGGAGGGAAAGCCTCAAAAGGTAATTGAAAAAGAAGTTGGATGTTCCCAAAGTGCTGCATCAAAGCACATTAATAGGAAGTTTTGTGGAAGGGAAAAGTATGGAAGAAAAAAGTGCACAAGAAGCAGGGATGACGGCAGCCTGGAGAGGATTGTCAGGAAAAGGCCATTCAAAAGTGTTGGGGACTTTCACAAGGAGTGGACTGAGGCTGGAGTCAGTGCATCAAGAGCCACCACACACAGACGGATCCTGGACATGGGCTTCAAATGTCATATTCCTCTTGTCAAGCCACTCCTGAACAACAAACAACGTCAGAAGCGTCTTACCTGGGCTAAAGAAAAACACACCTGGTCTGTCACTCGGTGGTCCAAAGTCCTCTTTTCTGATGAGAGCAAATTTTGCATCTCATTTGAAAACCAAGGACCCTGAGTATGGAGGAAGAATGGAGAGGCACACACTGCAAGATGCTTGAAGTCCAGTGTGAAGTTTCCACAGTCTGTTGATTTGGGGAGCCATGTCATCTGCTGGTGTTGGTCCACTGTGCTTCATTAAGTTCAGGGTCAACGCAGCCATCTACTAGGAGATTTTGGAGCACTTCATGCTTCCTTCTGCAGACGAGCTCTATGGGGATGCTAACTTCATTTTCCAGCAGGTCTTGGCACTTGCCCACACTGCCAAAAGCACCAAAACCTGGTTCAATGACCGTGGGATTATTGTGCTTGATTGGCCAGCAAACTCGCCTGACCTGAACCCCATAGAGAATCTATGGGGCATTGCCAAGAGAAAGATGAGAGACATGAGACCGAACAATGTAGAAGAGCTGAAGTCTGCTATTGAAGCATCCTGGTCTTCCATAACACCTCAGCAGTGCTACAGGCTGATAGATTCCATGCCACGCCGCATTGAGGCAGTAGTTGCTGCAAAAGGGGCCCAAACCAAGTACTAAGTACATATGCATGCTTCTACTTTTCAGAGGTCCGATATTGTTCTATGTACAATCCTTGTTTTATTGATTGCATGTAATATTCTAATTTTCTGAGATTGTGGAATTGGGGTTTTCATAAGCTGTAAACAATAATCATCACAATTATGACGAATCACGGCTTGGACTATCTTGCTTTGCATGTAATGAGTCTATCTCATATATTAGTTTCACCTTTTAAGTTGCATTAGTGAAATAAATGAACTTTTGCACAATATTCAAATTTTTTCGAGTTTCACCTGTATGCTACGAACAATGATGCTGGTAACTACAGTCTACACTTACAAATAAAAAAGGCTTTGTAATGCCCTTCCCATTGGTGATCTGCCTGATGATTTGATCGTGCAAACATTGTGAGACATCACATTTGGAACATCCAGGTGCAAGAGGGGCCTATTCCTCACCAGTCTGGCTAATTTATACTAGGATCTATTGTATTATTAGTTAAAGAATAATTTCACAGGTTGTGGGCCTTACAGGTAAAAAATAAATGCACATTTTTTTAACTGTAAAAAAAATGTTTTAAAGGTGAACTTATCCTTTAAAGCTCAGAGGAAGGTGATTATGGGAGTGGCTGATAAAACTTTTTTGAGAATGAGGATCTGACATGGGTAAGTGTACCAATGGTTTTAGATAATGCTCCTTACCTTTTTAAGATGTCCTTTTTATCTCATAAATAAATGGGAATCTTTTGGAGGCATATATTTTGTGATAGACTGCTCACCATCTTGAAGGTAACCTCTATTGGGCCTCTAAGATTTTATTTTTCTTTGGTAAAGTAACAATTTTAAACATTTCAGCCTGCTCTATGAACTTTGGGCCAGATTCACAGAAAAAGTACGCCGGAGTATCTGCTGATACTCCGGCGTACTTTCAAATTTGCCGCGTCGTATCTTTATTTGGAATTCTCAAACAAAGATACGACGGCATTTGGCTAAGATCCGACAGGCGTACGGCTTCGGATCTGAGGATGCAATACTTCGGCGCCCGCTGGGTGGAGTTTGCGTCCGGTATGCTAATTAGCTGTTTAGGGCGATCCACGAAGGTACACGCGTTCGTCGCATTCTCTTACGTCGTCGCTAGTCGGCTTTTCCCGTCGCAAAGTTACGGCTGCTATTTAGGTGGTGTAAAAATAGACAGCCCATGTTAAAGTATGGCCGTCGTTCCCGCGTCGAATTTCAATTTTATTTTTTTTGCGTAAGTCGTCCGGGAATACGAAAGGACGTAACGCACGTCGCCGTTCAAAACATTGCGTTGGGGCGACGTCATTTCGCGCAAAGCACGGCGGGAAATTACAAAACGGAGCATGCGCAGTACGTTTGGCCCGGGAACGCGCCTAATTTAAATGGTACACGCCCCATTTGAATTAGGCGGGCTTGCGCCGAACGCATTTACGCTACGCCGCCGCAAGTTTACAGGCAAGTGCTTTGTGAATCAAGCACTTGCGCTGAAAACTTTTGGCGGTGTAACGTAAATGAGATACGTTACGCCGCTGCGCAGCTACGTGAATCTGGCCCTTTGTATCTAGTGAACATTTTTTTCTGAGCCTATTGAATTGGCTGAAGGGTATACAATGGATATAAAAAGTCTACAAAAGTCTACCCCTGCCATGTGCTGGAGGAACACACCAAGCTATTGAATGGAAGAAAGCAGCTACACTAAAGTGGATACAGTCTACACACCCCTTTTAAAATGTCAGATTTCTGTGACGTAAAAAAAAAAAAAATGAGACAGATAAATAATTTCAGAACTTTTTCCACCTTTAATGTGACCTATAAACTGTACAACTCAATTGAAAACAAACTGAAATCTTGTATTTAAAAATAATGTGGTTGTATATTATTTATTTCTAAATAAAACTGTTATTGACAAAAAAAAGTTATTTGATGTTAGAAATAAAAGGATTTCCGGAGGTGATAAAATGTATTTCTGTTCAAAACAAAATAATAATAAAAAACAAGCAAACATACAAACCACCTACAATAAACTCCGCTTAGCCTACATAGTTTAAATGAACATTATCTTCACCTTTTAACCACTTCATTACTGGGCATGTAAACCCCCTTCGTGCCCAGACCAATTTTCAGCTTTCAGCACTGATGCATTTTGAATGACAATTGCGCGGTCATAAAATGCTGTACCCAAATTATATTTTTATCATTTTTTTCCCACAAATAGAGCTTTCTTTTGGTGGTATTAGATCACCTCTGCGGTTTTTATTTTTTGCGCTAAATACAAAAAAAAAGACAGGAAATTTTGAAAAAATAACAAAATTTTTTACTTTTTGTTATAATAATATCCCAATTTTTTATTTATTTTTTAATATTTTTTTTCTCGGTTTAGGCCAAAACGTATTCTTCTACATATTTTTGTTAAAAAAAATCGCACATCTACAAAATAGGGGATAGATTTATGATTTTTTTATTTATTTTTTACTAGTAATGACGGCGATCTGCGATTTTTTTTTTTGTCAGGCCTGTGATATTGCGGCGGACATATAGGACACTTTTGACACAATTTTGGGACCATTCACATTTATACAGCGATCAGTGATATAAAAATGCACTAATTACTGTATAAATGTGACTGGCAGGGAAGGGGTTAACACTAGGGGGTGAGGAAGGGGTTAAATGTATTCCCTGGGTGTGTTCTAACTGTGGGGGAAGGGGGGTGACTGGGGGAGGTGACCGATGCTGTGTCCCTATGTACAAGGGACACAGCATCGGTCTCCTCTCTCCCTGACAGGACGTGGAGCTCTGTGTTTACACTCAGAGCTCCACTTCCCTGCTGTCACCGCTGATCGCGGGTACCTGGTCGGACATCGTGGCCGCCAAACACGCGCATCGGCTTCCTAGTGATGCGCCGGGCACAGTGTTTCCCCGCTGCGCGCCCCCAGTGGGGCGCACGGGGAATGTAAACAACAGGATGTCCACCCGGCACTTGAGAGCCGCGCTGTGGACCTCTTTCGTCTACAGCGTGGGTCTCAAGTGGTTAAACAATTGTGATAACAGAATTATATAATTTATAGACCAGCATTTGATCTGGTACACCCAATCTGACCAAAGGTCAATATCAAGCATTTAAAAATCTCAAAGAGAATATAAACAGTGTCATATAAAATGCTAATAAAGCATGGCTATCAAGATTAATGAGACTACATCCAGGAAGCATTGGAAATTGTGGACAGCAAAACTTTGGAAACTGACCCTACTGATTTTTTGTATCACTTTTATTGCTATCACAAGGGATGAACAACATCTCTTGTGATCGCATGGGCAGTGACAAGTTTTCTTTATTGAGACATTTTGGGTCTATTGGACCCCAGATCTTTCACAAGCCATCTGATAGAAACCGTAAGTTGTTTCCAGTTTCTTAGACCATAGAGATGATCAAGCCAGTCCATACCAGTCTCCTCGGGGCCTGGAAACAAAAAGGATACATTGTAATGAATGAATATTTGAAGGTACATTTGTAAAAAAAAAAAAATTTTTTAAAGTATCAGTATCAGCAAGTACTTGAAACAAGTATTGGTCATAGGGGTGTGCAGGGGGTGTGCCAGGTAATTAATACGTACAGTGCCCGATTCCCCCTACTGCCTATGCTTCCCCTGTATTAACCCCCCTTGTAGTGCTGCTAGCTTCCCTCCTCTGCTCTCCCCCCAGCTGCTGCGGGGGATGTTTCAGGATGGAGAGTGGGGGGAAAGGGCTAGTAAATATATGATTTACCAGTGACTTCCTTTTCTAAATGAACACACTCACTGTGTTCATAACTGAAGCACAGTAAACTGTTTACTATGCTTCAGTTTGTGAATGAAGAGGAAGCAGCTCAGGACAGAGTAATTTCTATTCATTCACTGTCCCGTGCACAGTGCTGGGACAAGGTCATCCAATGCCCAGGGCAAAGATACCAAACTGCACCCCCCCCCCCCTTTACCTTAGGTTAGCAGTGATGTCACTGTCAGTACACCTGTCAGCTTTGTAACAAAAGCATCTGCCACAGGGTTCCCCCATTTAATTAATCATAGTTGTATTTTAGTCGTCTCAATTGTTTTAGTTTTAGTCGTATTTTAGTCATTTGAATTGTTTTAGTCATAGTTTAGTCATTTGAATTGTTTTGGTTTTGGTCGTATTTTAGTCATCTGAATTGTTTTAGTTTTGGTCGTATTTAGTCATCTGAATTGTTTTAGTTTTGGTCGTATTTAGTCATCTGAATTCTTTTAGTTTTAGTCCTATTTTAGTCATCTGATTTGTTTTAGTTTTGGTCGTATTTAGTCATCTGAATTCTTTTAGGCCTCGTACAGACGAGAGGATATCCGCTGGAAACGGTCCGCCGGACCGTTTCCAGCGGATAAATCCTCTGGCGGATTTGGATCTGATGGCTGTACACACCATCAGATCGAAATCCCTGCGGAATACATCCGCGGTGACGTGGCCGCGCCGTCGCCGCGACGATGACGAGGCGACGTGCGCGACCCTGGAAGGTAAATACTTCCACGCATGCGTCGAATCATTACGACGCATGCGAGGGATGGGAGCGGACGGACTGATCCGGTGAGTCTGTACAGACGACCGGATCAGTCCGCTGGACTGGATTCCAGCGGATAGATTTCTTAGCATGCTAAGAAATTTTTATCCGCTGGGAATCCGTCGGCTGGATTTTTATCCACTGGGAAATGTCCGCTCGGACGTACACACGACCGGATCTATCTGCTGGAACTGATCCGTGGATAAATCCCAGCAGATAGATCCGGTCGTGTGTACGGGGCCTCAGTTTTGGTCCTATTTTAGTCATTTGAATTGTTTTAGTTTTGGTCGTATTTAGTCATCTGAATTGTTGTAGTTTTAGTCCTATTTTATTCATCTGAATTCTTTTAGTTTTAATCCTATTTTAGTCATCTGAATTGTTTTAGTTGTATTTTAGTCATCTGAATTGTTTTAGTTGTATTTTAGTCATCTGAATTGTTTTCGTTTTGGTCGTATTTAGTCATCTGAATTGTTTTAGTTGTATTTTAGTTGAGTAAATAGTGTTAATTTAGTCAACGAAACTATTTTCATCGAGTAAACTAACTATCACTGTTGTTCATATTTAAAAAATTACATTTTACAATCTTGATTGAAAGAAAGTGAAGAAAATGTCATAAGCACACCAAGGATTCCTTGAAAGGGATTTATTTTCGTGGTCACATGATAAACATTAGGGTTGTCCCGATACCGATACCAGTATCGGTATCGGGACCGATACAGAGTTTTTGCGGGAGTACTCGTACTCCCGCAAATACCCCCAATACTGAAATAGAATACTTGTTCCCCCCCCCCCCCCCGCAAACCCGTCGCCGCAAAGCCGCCGCCGCTAATCAGCGTGCGGGGAACATTACAGCTTTCGTTTGAATAGCTGTATCCCCACCGCGTATAGACACTCCCCCTTGCGCGGGATTGGACGGATGATCTGTCCAATCCCGAGCAAGGGGGAGTGTCTATACGCGGCGGGGATACAGCTATTCAAACGAAAGCTGTAATGTTCCCCGCACGCTGATTAACGGCGGCACCATCAAGGTATGTAGGACATGGCTGCATTATGTGGGGGACATGGCTGGAATATGGGGGGACATGGCTGGAATATGGGGGGGACATGGCTGGAATATGGGGGGGACATGGCTGGAATATGGGGGGGGGACATGGCTGCATTTGGGGACACATTTAAAAAAAGTATCGGTATTCGGTATCGGCGAGTACATAAAAAAAAGTATCGGTACTCGTACTCAGTCCTAAAAAAAATGGTATCGGGACAACCCTAATAAACATAAAGCCACATTTCGGAGCCAGGCAGGGCCCCTTTGTCAGGTAAGTCACATGCCTGACGAGGGGGGCCCTGCGTGGCCCCTAAAATTGCTGTATGTTTATCACGTGACCATGAAAATAAATCCCTTTTTGCGGAATCTTTTATGTACTGATGACATTTTCTTCACTTTGATCATCTGGTTTCCAGCCGATGGTCATCACAGCACCCAGCATTACTGAATAGACAGTTTCTATTGGGAATATTGCGCTTGGACTTGATTGAAAGAAGGGTGAAAAAAATGGTTTGGCTCATATGCAGCGCAAAATGATCAGCATTACAAAAATCCTGACTAATAAAAATGAAAATAATAATTATAATCTCTCTCTCCCTTTTCATGTCATTGTTATTGTGCTGAGAGAGAGAAATGACAAGCAGCCCCCAAACATCAGCTATAGGGATAAGCACGCGTCTGCTGCCCCTAGCGGCCGGTCGTTGCAGTGCAGCTGGATGTATCGGAGGGAGGTGAAAGGGAAGAAGGAGGAAGTGAAGCGCTTCACATGCACGGCGAGCTGTGAGCGAAGAGCTGCCAGCGGGGGGCGGGAGAAGCAGCCGTGAGCCGTGCTATGAGCAGCAGGGGATAGACAAGATCTCGGTGAAGGGCGGCCGTGTGTGTGAGAGAGATGTCTGTGCTCGCAGAGATGTGGAGGAGACTTCCTGGGGCTACTGCCTGTCAGGTAAGAGACTCCCTCACATTGTCTATGGGACTTCTCACGTGTTAGTGGAACTTTCTGTGCGCGCCAACTACCTACCGGTGTGGTGTCCTCATTGCTGGATCCATATCTGTCCTGTAATGTCCTCTGCCTGGTCCGTCCTACAATCTGTGTTGTTGTTTCCTCTCCCAGCCAGCCCCATCCCGTGACTCATTCAGCTCATTCCATGGAAGCTTGTGTGACACTCTTCTCCTCCTTCTATACTGACCTCCTCTCCTTCTATACTTACCTCCTCTCCTCCCTATACTGAGATACTGACCCCTCCTCCTTCTATACTGACCTCCTCTCCTATACTGACCTCCTCTCCTCCCTATACTGAGATACTGACCCCTCCTCCTTCTATACTGACCTCCTCTCCTATACTGACCTCCTCTCCTATACTGACCTCCTCTCCTCCCTATACTGACCTCCTCTCCTCCTTCGATACTGACCTCCTCTCCTCCCTCGATACTGACCTCCTCTCCTCCCTATACTGAGATACTGACCTCTCCTCCTTCTATACTGACCTCTCCTCCCTATACTGAGATACTGACCTCTCCTCCTTCTATACTGACCTCCTCTCCTCCCTATACTGACCTCTCCTCCCCATACTGAGATACTGACCTCCTCTCCTCCTTCGATACTGACCTCATCTCCTCCTTCTATACTGACCTCCTCTCCTCCCCATACTGAGATACTGACCTCCTCTCCTCCTTCTATACTGACCTCCTCTCCTCCCCATACTGAGATACTGACCTCCTCTCCTCCTTCTATACTGACCTACTCTCCTCCCTATACTGAGATACTGACCTCCTCTCCTCCTTCTATACTGACCTCCTCTCCTCCCCATACTGAGATACTGACCTCCTCTCCTCCTTCGATACTGACCTCATCTCCTCCTTCTATACTGACCTCCTCTCCTCCTTCTATACTGACCTCCTCTCCTCCCCATACTGAGATACTGACCTCCTCTCCTCCTTCTATACTGACCTCCTCTCCTCCCCATACTGAGATACTGACCTCCTCTCCTTCTATACTGACCTCCTCTCCTCCCTATACTGAGATACTGACCTCCTCTCCTCCTTCGATACTGACCTCCTCTCCTCCTTCTATACTGACCTTCTCTCCTCCTTCTATACTGAGATACTGACCTCCTCTCCTCCTTCTATACTGACCTCCTCTCCTCCCCATACTGAGATACTGACCTCCTCTCCTCCTTCTATACTGACCTCCTCTCCTCCCCATACTGAGATACTGACCTCCTCTCCTCCCTATACTGACCTCCTCTCCTCCTTCTATACTGACCTCCTCTCCTCCCTATACTGACCTCCTCTCCTCCTATACTGAGATACTGACCTCCTCTCCTCCTTCTATACTGACCTCCTCTCCTCCTTCTATACTGAGATACTGACCTCCTCTCCTCCTTCTATACTGACCTCCTCTCCTCCCCTCCCCATACTGAGATACTGACCTCCTCTCCTCCTTCTATACTGACCTCCTCTCCTCCTTCTATACTGACCTCCTCTCCTCCCCATACTGAGATACTGACCTCCTCTCCTCCTTCTATACTGACCTCCTCTCCTCCCCATACTGAGATACTGACCTCCTCTCCTCCCTATACTGACCTCCTCTCCTCCCTATACTGACCTCCTCTCCTCCCTATACTGAGATACTGACCTCCTCTCCTCCTTCTATACTGACCTCCTCTCCTCCCTATACTAAGATACTGACCTCCTCTCCTTCTATACTGACCTCCTCTCCTCCCTATACTGAGATACTGACCTCCTCTCCTCCCTATACTGACCTCCCCTCCTTCTATACTGACCTCCCCTCCTTCTATACTGACCTCCTCTCCTCCCTATACTGAGCTCCTCCCCTTCTATACCGACCTCCCCTCCTTCTATACTGAGCTCCTCTCCTCCCTATACTGAGCTCCTCCCCTCCTTCTATACCGACCTCCCCTCCTTCTATACTGAGCTCCTCTCCTCATCCCATCCCTCTATGCTCTCTGGGGCATAATCAGTCCTGTATTGGGCCAGGCTGTCAGCAGTCATAATGTATATGTTTGGTGATATCAATAAGCCGGGGCTTGTGGCCCATGAAAATCCCAAATCTGTGTGCTACAAAGTATCCCTTCATACAGAGGTGACAGGAATAGTGTATCCAATGTTGCCAGGAATCCCAGTGTAAATATTACTGACTTATTGTCCAAACAATAAAGTCTATAATTCTTAGCGAGATCCTTTATTACAAGTACTGACCATTTACATTTCCAACGCCGGCTACTTTATTATATACACCTGTTCAATTGCTTGGTAACACAAACTGCTAATCGGCCAAATACACGGCAGCAACTCAATGCATTTAGGCATCTAGACGTGGTAAAGACAACTTGCTGAAGTTCAAACCAAGCATCAGAATGGTTAAGTAAGGGGACTTAAGTGACTTTGAACGTGGCATAGTTGTTGGTGCCATACAGGCTGGTCTGAGTATTTCAAAAAATGCTGATCTATTGGGATTTTTACACACAAGCATCTCTAGGGATTACAGAGAATGGTCCGAAAAAGAGAAACTATCCAGCGAGCGGCAGTTGTGTGGATAAAAATGCCTCGTTGAAATCGGAGGAGAATGGGCAGGCTGCACGATTCTGGCTAAAATGAGAATCCCGATTCTTTTGCTTAGAAGATCACGATTCTCGCGGCTTATCACCTTTCACATTAAAACAAAAAAAAATTGGACTACCTTTACTGTTTTTTTTTTTTTTTCATTGAAGTGTATTCTTTCCCCAAAAAAATGCGTTTGAAAGACCGCTGGGCAAATACAGTGTGACATAAAATTTTGCAGCATTTGCCATTTTATTGCCTAGACTCGAGTCTCTGATAAAATATATATAATGTTTGGGGCGTTTTTTTCTAG
This sequence comes from Rana temporaria, assembly GCF_905171775.1. NCBI lineage: Eukaryota > Metazoa > Chordata > Amphibia > Anura > Ranidae > Rana > Rana temporaria. The sequence goes on along the minus strand of NC_053489.1, from coordinate 474,408,816 downwards.
CAAAAATATTGATTTTTAACTTAAGAAACAAGTGTCAGAAAAAGATTTGGACTTTAAGTGGTTAAACTTCCTGCAGAAGTTTTATGTAAGAAGGAAGCAAGTTACAATGTTTCATGTTGTTACAGACTTGGCAGACTGCCCAGATGTTTTCTTTACACACAGAAGTTTATCCCTTTGATCTAAGAAGGAAGTGTCAGTTACAATGTTTCCTGTTAAGAACTTGGCAGACTGCCGATATTTTCTTTGGACAGCTGATAAGTCTCTCCACTTATATGAAAGAATCTGCAAACTCTGCATTGGAGATTGTCAGGGGGGTTGAATCGAGATCGCGATTTTTTAACTATTAATTGTGCAGCTCTAATGGGCAGACGTGCTTCGAGATGATAGAAAGCAACAGTAACTCAAATACCACTCGTTACAACCAACCAGGGCCGGTGTTCTAGCGAGCTGGTTCCTACCATCGATATGGTTCCCTCCAGAGTGCGCAGCCGCAATCCGAGCCGACGGAAAACTCAGAGCGGGATCAGCTGTAGATGCGCTCTCTCCCGATGGCTGATTATACACTCTATACACGCCGCTCTACACAGCAAGGGGTGGAGGTGATACTGAGCAGCCTTTTTTGGGGAATTTTTTTTCTCAAAAAAATAATGTCTCACATCTGCCCCTTGCTGTATAGAGCGGCGTGGATAACCAATCAAATAAGCACTGCTCAATATCACATCCGCCCCGTGTACTATAGAGCGCCGTGTATAAGCAGGTATCAGGCAGCGGAAGCGACCTCGTCTAAGCTGCCAATCAGCTGTTGAGGCTCAGATTTCCGTGGCCTCCTACTGGACCTGCACAGTCGAGGCAGGAACCATATCGATGGAGGAACCAGCTCGACAAGACACTGGCCCAAGAATGAAATGCTGCCCCCCCCAAAAAAAAAAAATCACGCCCAGCAAAAGGCCCCCACATTCATTATTTTATGATAAATGAAATAAAATTGATCAGAAAATCAGATCAATGTACACGCATTGTGATTTATTTTATAACTAAAAATATGTAGCAGAATACTTATTGGCCTAAACGGATGAAGAACATTTTTTTGTGATGTTAATTATAAGAAAAAAGTAAAAAATAATTTTTTTGTTTTCAACATTTTCCTTTTTTTTTTGTTTGTTTATAGCACAAAAAAATAAACATTGCAAAGGTTATCAAACACCAACAAAAGACATCTCCTATTTGTGGGAAAAAAATACATCAATATTGTGTGGGTACAATGTCGCATGACCGCGCACTTGTCAGTTAAAGTAACAGTGTCATATTGCAAAAAATGGCCTGGTCATTAAGCAGGCATATCTTCCAGGGCTAAAGTGGTTAATCAGGGCTGGGCAAGGCACGTCCCTCTCATGCCCTCATGTCTCATACAACTTGTGATGTGTGTACCGTACTTGCAGTACTCGGGTTCTGCTGCTATGAGGAACTCACTGGTGGCAGAATGGACAGGGTGAGGGTCAATTATGCTGCATAACATTTATCTCTCATATTTAAATAAAAATGGGTATATATTGTGCATATTTCTTCCAAAAAAATGTGTTTGAAAAACCTCTGCACAAATACAGTATGACTTAAAGCGGAGGTTTACCCAAAAGTGAACCTCCTCTTTTCGGAACCCTCCCCCCGCCGGTGTCACATTTGACACCTTTCAGGGGGGGGGGTGCAGATACCTGTATAAAACAGGTATTTGCACTACTTCCTGGTATAGACTCCCGCGGGAGTCCGGCCCCTCCGCGAACCACCGCTTTAATAAATAAAACGATTGCCATTTTATTCCCTAGGGTCTCTGCTATAAAAAAAAAAAAATATGTGTATATGTATATATACAGAAACCAAATGTAAAACACAACACATATATGTAATTGTGTTTTGTTGTGGGGGGTTTATTATTGAGGGAGGGAACTATGGTTGAAAGGGGGGTGTATTGTCGCTGGCTGCAGGGGATTTATTTTACAGCCTATTAACAAATTCTATACAAATTACTTCGCACTGTAAAATGTTAGTTGATTCTGTATTCTCTAAAAGGGGTGCCACTGAGATGTGGGTAGAGGGAGGAATCGAGGGAAGCTGTTTGGGGGTGGAGACAAGGGGGGACTTTAAAAGGGGAGTTCCTGCGCCATATATTCTGAGAAAAAAAATCCCTGGATGGTGGTATGGGTGCATATGTTGGATTTTACCTTATACTGTTTAATATCAAAACTCTCCCTTGGGAGCATGCGCGTTATGTAAGTTTTGATGTGTGTTGTTTTTTTTTGGTTTTTTTTTAAAGCCATGTGGTGTGAATTTTTTTTACTATATAGTAAAGCCAGCCATACGTGGATCTAAACTTGTCCAGTTCAGCAGGGACTGACCGAGATTCGATCCATTTATGGGCAGGCTGATTGTACCCAAGTCGAACCATCAACATCAGCATTGTGTTCTGCCCGCTGGGAGAACACAATAGTGTTTTTTATGTAATGTATGTACAGCGATCGTTTAATAGGTTTTCCTCCTCAATATATATTTACCCATTCACACATTTCTGCAAGTGTGAGTGTCTGTCCTATGTGTGAATATCTCCGGGGTTGTTGGGTTGTATTGTGTCACATCTGAGTTCACGATCTGTGCTGCCAATACTTGGTTCATATTTATTTAGAAGGTGAGGTGCATGCTTTTATGTACATGAATTCATTACAATCCAGACCACAAAGGGAGGGCTGAAACGCTAGCAGTTTGTTGAGGCTGAATGGATGGATTAGTATGCAAAGGAGTCCTTTCAAGACCTTGCGAACAAAGACAGACAGAAGTAAAGAGAAAATGTAACAATTCACAAGGAAGTAATAATATACATGTAGGACCTTTGTATCTCCTAACTAAACCAAATGTATGAATATTTTTTAATAACTTCTAGAGTGTGCTCATATGTATGTGAAGATCGAGTGGGGAATAATTAACTAGTGTGTATATTGGCTCTTAGACTCTGTAAAGTTGACTTCTGTATAGATTTCAGAAACAAACCGCCAAGATCGGACTTTCTAAGCAAGTCTTTAGGTACAGCTTTTGATATAAAGAAAACCTGTAAGATAAAATCAATCTCCATCCGGCCCTGTAGAGCAGAATATAGAAAAATTGGGTCCAAGGTCCCCGAACCAGAGAACCAAGGGGGGAGGGAGCCAATTAGGACTATTACGGCACTGGTACAGAGGTAAAGAGTGAGAGTAAGTATTTAAAACAGAAAAAAATCTTTATTCAAAACATAGGCAAGAGAAATTACAAAAATTAAAATAGTGATAACCATCTACAACACCAAAATAGAGGTCCCCGGGGGGAAACAGCACAATGGGTTAAGGGTTATGACAGTCTTAACTAGTTTTGCGGTGTATACCGCTTCATCAGGAGCAAATCTAAAAATTATTAAACAATAAATCAATAATTAAATTGGAAAAACACGACAACAATATATAGATATAAACAGGGAAACAGACATAGAGCAGACATTTATTTTTATTTATTTTTTTCATCTACTTTGCCCCCTCTGCCACAAGGGTCTGCCAGCAGAGCCCCGGCATATACCTGGGTATATAGGCTCATTTGTACAGCCTTTTGGGAAGGCAAGCTAAAGCTGGTCATACATTATGCAATTTTCTTTCCTTCAGCCACGAATTGAAGGAAAGAAAATCGCTTGATACCCCCATGAGGAAGTGTTGATAGGGAAATTCCTCCCAGTGCACTATTTTATTCTGAGAGCCAGAGGTTTTCTTGCCATCATGATACCATGTTCACTGCTGCAACTATAGCCAGCGACAGGCTATCGATCTACTTCAGTACAAGCAACCTGCCCATAGATGGAGTGAAATTTGACGAATTTCAATCCGTCTGTGGGTCAGCTTTAAATAGATTCCCTTAGCCCTTGTTTCCAATACCCTAGTAAGTCAAAACTTGCATAGAAATCCCTTCTATACAATGGCAAACTGACCCATAATATCTTCAAAAGAGTACCTGTCACCTGTCCAATGCTATCACTTAGTTTTTTCGTGATGGCAATCAAGTGAAAAAAATAAATAAAATGCATTTAAAAAAGATTGCCGAAACCCACGTTTCCCTGCACACATGCGCAAATGTAAAACGCACGCCCAGGGTGCGCATGCATATGTAAACCTCAGTCGCACCACACATGTGATCCATCACCGCAAACGTCGGACTGAGATCAATAATTCTAGCGCAAGAGCTCCTGTTTAACTCAAAACTGATGAGCTATAAAAGCATTTAAAGCGGCACCTATGGAGATTTTTGTGTACTGAATTATTTTGCGATATTACCGGCACACACAGTTTTAAAGACTTGAGATATTTGGTATTTTTTTTACTCAGGGCAACCTTATTGTGTATAGTTTCACAAAAGGGTAGTATATTGTGGGTGTGCTTGCACTAAACTTAATTTTAATATATTTTTTCAGAAAATTTGCATTTAATTATGTGAAAAGTTGCAACTATCATCTTTCTATTTTACAGGCCCTTTGCTTTCAGTAAGTAAATAATTTTTGGGGGTTTAAATCATTTTATTGCCAAAAATTAAGATTTTTACACGTGCAAAAAAAAGCAAAATTTTGCCCTATAGCCAAATTGCTTAACCACTACCCGACGGCCGTACGACTTTATACGGCCGCGGGGTGGTTCTGAATCTCTAACAGTCCCTAAAAAGACGGCCTGCGCGCGCATCCAGCAGCGCGCGCCGCATCGCTGAGATGCCGATGCGAGTGCCTGGCGGCCGCGATATCCGCCAGGGACTCGGGATCGGCGGCTACAGGGACAAGACGTGGATCTCTGTGTGTAAACACAGAGATCCACGTCCTGTCAGGGGAGAGAGGAGACCGATCTGTGTCCCTTGTACATAGGGACATAGATCGGTCACCCCCCCTCCACCTACAGTTAGAACACAATTTAGGGTACACATTTAACCCCTTCCTCACCCCCTAGTGTTAACCCCTTCAATGCCGGTCACATTTATACAGTAATTAGTGCATATTTATAGCACTGATTGCTGTATAAATGTGAATGGCGCCAAAAATGTGTCAAAAGTGTCCGATGTGTCTGCCATAATGTCGCAGTCGCAAAAAAAATGCTGATCGCCGTCATTAGTAGTAAAAAAAATAATAAAAAATAATAATAATTCTGTCCCCTATTTTGTAAGCGCAATAACTTTTGCGCAAACCAGACGCTTCTTGCCATTTTTTTTTATTTTTTTTCCCCTAAAAATATGTAGAAGAATACGTATCGCCTAGACTGAGAAAAATTGGGCAATTTATTACAGCAACAAGTAACAAATATTGTTTTTTTTTTCAAAATTGTCGCTCTATTTTGGTTTATAGCGCAAAAAATAAAAACCGCAGAGGCGATCAAATACCACCAAAAGAAAGCTCTATTTGTGGGGAAAAAAGGACGTCAATTTTGTTTGGGAGCCACGTCGCACAACCGCGCAATTGTCAGTTAAAGTGACGCAGTGCCACAAGCTGAAATTTCACCTGGTCAGGAAGGGGTATATGTGCCCAGTAAGGAAGTGGTTAAACATAACTGCTGGAGACAGTCATGTGTTTATGTTCAGGTGAATAGGGAAGAAGGGCGACACATGCAGACATTCAGGTACTGGCTTTTCACAAGAAAAACCATAGCAAACCAGGAAGATTTTCTTGCCTGTCTGGTTATTTTTTCCTAACATCTCTTGTCAGCAATCAGTACAGGCTACGTAGGATCTTAATTCTGTGGTAGCTTTAAAGTGGTTATAAACTCTTACACACCACTTTTACCTACAGGTAAGCCTATATCAAGGATTGCCTGTATGTTCTGGAAATATCTGCACGGTTTAGGAGATATTTACCATATACGTGTGCGCTGACGTCATCGACACATGTACACTAAAGTAAGGGCAGGATTGTGCCGATTCTATAGGGCCCATACCGTGACCATCGGCTCCCACACCTCTGGCCAGTTACAAGGAGTAAGAGGGGGAAGGAAGAGAAGTGAAGATGGACCTAGACACCAGCAGGGACATCGCGGGCTTCATTTGCAGGCAAGAACAACATAATGGGCTAGTATGCGATGCATACTAGCCCATTATGCTTTTACTTTGCAGGGGGAAAAAAGAGGAAGTAAAACTCATTAGGGTTTACTTCCTCTTTAAAAACTGCTTCAATGCCACTCGAGCTTAACCTGTACTGTAGGCTGTCTGCACACATCTTTTGCTGACTTCAAGAGCCCAGAAGCTATTATGAAAATGCCATCTTTAGCTGGATACTGGTGCTCTACCTTGCTGTCTGCTATCTTACTCCCAAACAGTGATGGGTGGCCTCAGTGACCAGTAGTGAGATGTAAATGGGACAAAGTGCTTAGGTTTGCGCAAGCACCTATAAGTTATTTCTATAAAAGTCCAGCTGAGTTTACATTAGGAAAACAATCAATGCAAGTTTAATTTAATGTGAATCCATGCTGAACAAAATAAATACATTAACAATAGCTGTACATGGCACAGTTTCAGCCAATTCCTGGGAAATCATGTGAAATGTTAGCTGTGGTTAGCCCTGTCAGCACCACCCAGCTTAAAAACCCACCAAGCCACTTGGAAAATTACAGTCTGAACAATGACTTCTTCCTTTCAGATGCAGTAACTGTGTGGGTATTCAGGTAGACAAGGGTGCTGCCACTTTCTGGATACCTTTTTACCCAGTAGCAGATATTCCTCCAAGCACACTATTTGGCAATATCGAAGGAGAGATTGCTAAATCATGTGTATGGATAAGGTTGCTAGAGGGTATCAAAAGCCAAACTGTGGCAGGCCCTCAAAATCCCTGTGTAGATACTGACACTCATAAGGATGGTGTTTCCATTATCAAGCACCCTTTCCACCCACTGTTCTCAGTGCTATTTCCCTAATGTACCAAGAATTGTATTGTAGGATGTTGGCTGGCCTATTCTCCCCAAACTCAGAAAGCATAGAGAGTTCTGGGGGCTCTGGCAGTGCACAGGGGAGACAGACTTGTCTCACTGTGGGTATGGTATGAATTTGTATATAGACTTCTACCCCTAGCAGCTGTAGTTCAAACTTCCCTATCAAATAATTATCATTTAACCACCAGTCAACGGTTGACTCTCTTGTAGAAGCAATCGTAGCAGCTAACTAGTCACTGGATTACTTTTAACCTCACTGGCGCACAGTACCGGACCTTCGGAGCCCGTGATGAAAAGCGAGAGTGACGTCATTGCGCCCCGGCCACTCATGTAGCCAGGGGCCGCAAACCTAGAAGAAAGATGGGTTGGCTGAGATGGCTGACATCTTCCCCCATCGCAGCGCAGCAGGGCTTTGCTCTCAGGTAAGTATATCAAATGTGTACTAGCACATTATGACGTTGCCTTGCCACTTTAAATAGTGGATGTGTATGGATTATTTTTGGAGACATGGATATTGTATACTGTCAATTTAAACTTTTTGGTGTATGCCATGTGTTACTGATTTTAAGGATCTTGTATTTAACCTCACTTTACCATATATATATATATATATATATATATATATATATATATATATATATAATATTGTTATTAAAGTCAAAGATCATATGTTCAGTGCCTGCAAAAGAACAATCCAGATGACTTGAAGAAAAATAGAAGTTGTACCATAGCCACATACAAAGGCCATTGCTCTTACTGCACAGATATAAAATATTTAAAATCAAATCCAAGTGGTTTTGGATGGCCTCAGGATGAATTTGCTCCTCACACATGACCCAAATATCAGATGATTCAATTGCTGGATCAATAGGCATTGTATGGGGTATCAGTGATGTCAAAATAGGGACGCTGAAAAGAACACATATTTTGTTATCTTCTTTTTGAATGCACAAAACAAATGTGTACGCAGTGGATTTAAAGATAAGGAATGACTGAACTGATCTATTTCTCTATGGTTTTCACCTTTTATCAGACTACAGGAAATAAAACAAGCCAGATTCTGAGAATGTTCCATTTGTGGTGTTAATTTGTTGGCAGTATTTGCTGATCCTTTTCATTAGGTATAATAAACCTTGACTTTGACAGTTAAAATAGCTTCTCAACATGCTGAGTATATACATTTTCTGCCAGGGAATATTCTGTACTGTATATTGCTATTAGTATTCAGTATTCTTGGTCTCACCCCCTTCCAACTTCACTCAGTTGGATTACTAAAACAATAGAGCTAGTTGACAGGAAGGCTTGTTGGCGAATAATAGGGGTCCACTGGGAAATGTAATCTACATTTGCAAGATTTCCCCAGCTCCGAGCCTGCTAGATACCACAATATAAAGTACTTTAGAACTTTATTTCTAAAATATTTACTGTGATCTGTATTATTTCTACTATACTTAAAACTCCAGCATAAGTAGATATTGTCTAAATACAAAAAGCGTGGGTATTATTCCTTGAATCTTGGTGTGCTTTGTGTATTTCTTCCAGATCTGTGTCGTTATCCATTGTAAAATGTTACCTCTGTGTACGAGTTTCCTGTAAAAAACAAAAGTCACTGCTGCTAGCTATCCTTGTGCAGGATAACTGGTCTTCTGCCTGCCCCCTCCTGTAGTGTTATGCTGGTAGCCTGTAGTGGTAGGACTGGCTAAGCCACTCCCACAACTCTGCTCAGGTTAGGTGCAGCATAGTGATGATGTCACCCTTGCTTCTACAGGGTAATAACGGTTTGCAAAGACATTTATTGCACACAAAGTTTATTTATATTATATGTGATTTTACACAGCCGTCATGTGATCAGGAGGGCCAATCACAGAGCCCTCCTGATCGTGATTGCGCCGCTGTGCGGGCACGAGCACGACCCCCCCCCACCCCCTTTCTGGGGGGACGTTCCTGAATATCCACTCAGGAGGAAGCACCCACCCGGCCGTATATGTGCGGTGGCCGGGTGGGAGGTGGTTAGAGATGCAAGGGAGGGGGGGCAGCTCCTTAACCAGCTGTTGCCTGGTTGTTAAGGACACTGTTGGGTGCTAGGATGACAGTACCACAAGTTTTCACTACTAAAATACTGCATCACTTCAAGAAATGGCACATTCAGTATTATAGTAGCTTTAGTAAATTGCAAAAAACATTTTTTTTAAACGCGTTATTTTACTGCTGCTCTTTAAGCGGTAGGTAACATTTTGTGAATGGAGCCCAAAGTCACTGTCAGTGGGATAGGTGGGGGGGGGGGGGTCCTACTATGATCTCTGTGAGAGGTAATATATACAGTTGTGCTCATAGGTTTACATACTACAAAATTTATGATTTCTTGGCCATTTTTCAGAGAATATGAATAAATCAAAAACATTTGTTTGACTCATGGTTAGTGTTTGGCTGAAGCCATTTATTATCAATCAACTGTGTTGACTCTTTTTAAATCATAATGGCAACAGACACTACCCAAATGACCCTGATCAAAATCCGTAAAAGGCGAAACATGTAGAGACAAATCAGATGTGCACCTGTTTGTACATTTCACTGTTCCAATCTGTGAATATTTTATGTATTCAATTTTATGATTTTTATCTATTACAAATACATTTTCTATTTTTCTAATATTGGTGTATGTGCACTTTAAAAGTCCCAACAAACCTCTCTGTATTTTATGTATTCATTAGGGATGTGGCACCTTTTAAATTAAGTTTTCAACAACCCAGCTCAAAAACTTTTCCTTCTGCTCTGTGACCCTGATCAAAATTTTACATACCCTGGTAATTTTTGGCCTGACAACATGCACACAAGTTGACACAAAGGGGTTTGAATGGCTATTAAAGGTAATCATCCTCACCTGTGATCTGTTTGCTTGTTTTAATTGTGTGTGTATAAAAGGTCAAAGAGTTTCTAGACTCCTAAGGGTCCTTTCACACTAGCGGACCGTTCGTCTGCTCATTACAAGTCCATTAATGGACTTGTAATGAATCCCTATGGGATTGCGTCCGTTAGCGGATGGAGCATCCGCTAGTGTCCGCGTCAGTCGGGATCCGCTTTCCCGAACGGAAGAAACCCTATTTTTCTTCCGTTCGGCGGGACGGACCGGATGCAGACGGACAGACGGTCCGCCTGCATCCGGTCCCCCATAGGGGACAGCGGAGCAGAGACAGGGCGGTCCCTGCACTGTGTGCGGGGACTGCCCTATCCGCCGACAGCTCAGCGGGGATCCCCGCTGAGCTTTGGCGGACACACGGAGCGGACCCAGAAACGGTCCGCTCCGTGTGAAAGAGCCCTAACAGACCCTTGCATCTTTCATCCAGTGTTGCACTGACGTTTCTGGGATTTGTGTCATGGGGAATGCAAAATAATTGTCAAAGGATCTGCGGGAAATGGTAGTTCCTCCAAAAAAGGATGTTTATTGGTACATATGGTAAAAAGGGTTACATTCATTTTTTCATAAAATATTAAAGAAAAATAAACAGACAGTTACTCCAATGAGAACAACATTGGACTACTATAAAAACATGAAAAAAATATATGTAGTCTCTCACATTCCATAACCCGTCCCATAGTAGACAGTGAACCAGCCCCGGGCCCATTCACTCTCCCCTATATATGTCAGCATATTGATTAAGCTGTGCACCGCTGCACCCATATTTTAAAGAAGTAACCTGTCCAGCACCAATTCGAGCGGGGCTAGCCCCGGTGTATTGAACCAGGGGGCCCACATCAATTTAAACTTCCCCTGTTGGCCTGTGCTGGTGTATATATATTTCTCTGCCCAGAGAGTAAATCCCATCTGAGCTATATATTTCTCTGCCCAGAGAGTAAATCCCATCTGAGCTATATATTTCTCTGCCCAGAGAGTAAATCCCATCTGAGCTATCCATTCACCCAACCTGGGGGGTTCCGTGGCCTTCCAGTGATGGAGGATATACAAAAACAATTAAGTGGCGCTAAAGAATAATAATAATGTTGAAAGTGATATGACAATGGTAAGTCAACACCACATGACAATATGATCAAATAAAAATCCATATATAATAAATCAAACAGCAGTGGGTCGCTGAGAGATGCACCGCCAATGAATGATCTCGTATGATGGACGATTCTGGACACCACAGTGAAATAAGAATGAATCAATGTGTGAATAATAACCACCACCGGGAGGGGAGGCTTACCAGAAGTATTGAACCCTAATAAGCATACGCCTAAAGGGTCAATATAGACTGTATATAGGTTGATGGAACCACATCAATCCGATCTCTAGGGACTCTGCTGCTGCCATGCGCAACTTTTTATTGATGCCCTTTGTTTCTATCGAAACTGTAAGTGTTTTTAACCGTTATTAAATTTCATTATTATTACGGTATTACACTATGCGACTTTGTTTTCTTTTATGTACCTTGGATATGATCTGATCTCTGGGAGTTATCAACAAGACGCTGTCACTCCCACTGCTCTGGTTTAAAGTGATGTTTTCAAGCCATCGTTTCAATTGTATATCCAGATCCGATTGATGTGGTTCCATCAACCTATATACAGTCTATATTGACCCTTTAGGCGTATGCTTATTAGGGTTCAATACTTCTGGTAAGCCTCCCCTCCCGGTGGTGGTTATTATTTACACATTCATTCATTCTTATTTCACTGTGGTGTCCAGAATCGTCCATCATACGAGATCATTCATTGGCGGTGCATCTCTCAGCGACCCACTGCTGTTTGATTTATTATATATGGATTTTTATTTGATCATATTGTCATGTGGTGTTGACTTACCATTGTCATATCACTTTCAACATTATTATTATTCTTTAGCACCACTTAATTGTTTTTGTATATTTTCATCACTCTCTTGTTTCACTAGATTGTTTGTGGCTGCTCACCACATAGATAGCGCAGATTTATTCTTGTTTTCAGTGATGGAGGATAAGTTTGTGGGTCTGAAAGAGGGCCCTGCGCGGGAAAAGGTAGTTGAACTGTATAAAACAGAAAAGGGATATAAAAAGATATCCAAGGAATTGAGAATGCCAATCAGCAGTGTTCAAACCCTAATCAAGAAGTGGAAAATGAGGGGTTCTGTTGAAACCGAACCAAGGTCAGGTAGACGAACTACAATTTCAGCCACAACTGCCAGTAAACTAGTTTGCGATGCAAAGAAAAACCCACAAATAACTTCGGATGAAAGACGGAACTCTCTGAAAACATGTGGTGTGGCTGTTTCAAGATGCACAGTAAGGTGGCACTTGAAGAAAGGCTGCATGGTCGAGTCGTTGGAAGAAAGCCAATACTACACAAATTCCACAAAGTATCCCGCTCACAATACGCCAAACGACACAGAGACATTTTTGGCACAAAGCCATTTGGAGTAATGGGACCAAAATTCAGCTTTTTGGCCACAAATATAAACATTTACATTTAAAGAGGCGTCAACAAGGCCTATAATGAAAGGTACACCATTCCTACTGTGAAACACGGAGGTGGATCGCTGATGTTTTGGGGATGTGTGAGCTACAAAGGCACAGCAAATTTGGTCAAAATTGATGGCAAGATGAATGCAGTATGTTATCAAAAAATACTGGAGGAACATTTGCATTCATCAGCCAGAAAGCTGCACATGGGACGTACTTGGACATTCCAACATGACAATGATCCAAAGCACAAGACCAAGTCGACCTGTCATTGGCTACAGCAGAATAAAGTGAAGGTTTTGGAGTGGCCATCTCAGTCTCCTGACCTCAATATCATTGAGCCACTCTGGGTAGATCTCAAACGTGCAGTTTGTGCAAGACAGCCCAAGAATTTACAGGAACTGGAGGCTTTTTTGCCAAGAGGAATGGGCAGCTTTACCATCTGACAAGATAAAGAGCCTCGTCCACAAATACCACAAAAGAATTCAAGCTGTCATTGATGTTAAAGGGGGCAATACACGGTATTAAGAACTGGGGTTATGGGCACAACTGTATTTGTCATGAATGCACTTTGCATTAAATTCATTCTGAGGCATGTTCTACTTTAACCACCATTCTTTCACATTTTTCACTTTGATGTTTCCTTCTGTCGCCACCAACTTTCAAGTTTTCTAGTTGCCATGGGTGTTGATGGCTGAACCACTACCCTGAGCTGCCCATCATACAGAGCCTATTGGACTTGGTAGAGAAGCATGCAGGGAAGTTTTGCGTTTTTTTTTTTTCCCCCCACTAAGCCTACCAAAATAACTGAACCGAAGAAAATGTAATCTGTACATAATTCCATCCTATATTAATTTCACTTTTACAAAGTGTCATAAAAATAGCTTTCTAATTTGAGTTCCAGTTTGTACTTGCTAATCTACTTGTACTGTAAAAGAAACCCGTCAGGTTATCATCAGATTTTTTCACACCTTTTGGTGTTGGCTTGCTTTCCATTCTAATTTTTCGACTGCATGGCTCAGGTTTGTTCTAAATAATACATATAGCTCATCTGCATAAAAATGCCAAATGGACCTGTAATATTGGAATACAGACATAGAATTGTAAAGCTTAGATGCTTTAAAAAAAAACAAAAAAACAGGGTTATACTTAACTGCTCTATGGAATGGTTTTGCACAGAGCATCTCCAATCTCCTTTTCTTGTGTCCCCCGCCGACACTCCTGGCTCCTCCCGAGATCTTGAGATACGCAGCGTAAGTGCAAATATGCGCCGTCGTATCTATGCGCGGTGCCCACAAACTGAGATACGCCTAAAAATAGGCTTCATCCGACCGACGTAACTTGCCTACGTCGGCGTATGGTGGGCGCATATTTACGCTGGACGCATGTGGCGCTCCCATTGATTTCCTATTCAAATATGGAAATGAGGGAGATACGTCGATTCATTAACGTACTTGCGCCCGGCGCATAATATACGCGGTTTGCGTATGTCGTACGTCCGGCGTAAAGTTATTCCCCCATATATGAGGCGCAACCCATGCAAAGGTATGGACCAGGGAACACAAGCCGTCGTATCTTTTGTCGTTTACGTTGTACGTGAATATGACTAGGCGTAGCTTACATTCACATCGTAGGCAGTGATCCGGCGTATCTTGGGGAGTAGTTTCGACGTGATTCTGAGCATGCGCACTGGATGCGTCCACGGGACGGCGCATGCTCTGTTCGTTATTCGTATCTTTATGGCGCTCGGCCCATCATTTGCATGGGGTCACGCCTCATTTGCATGGCTCATGCCCACTTCCACTTACGACGACTTACGCCTAAGAAACCCAGCGCAGATTTGGTGGCAAGTGCTTTGTGAATTCGGTGCTTGCCTCTCTGCCCTGCGTTGGCGTAGCGTAAAGAAGATGCGCTACGGCAGCATAAATATGCGCCAATGTATGTGAATCCGGGCCATAGTTTTTATTTTTTTCTGTTATTTTTTTTGTAAATAAGTAAGTACGTTTTTCTTCTTCTTCAATTATGGGCACCGATAGGCGCCGCTGGTATGCTGCCCTGATGGGCACTCATAGGCAGCACTGGGCACTCTTTGACAGCACTGATGGGTACTTATGGGTGGCACTGATAGGTGGGCACTGGGCATAGATGGGCACTAAGAGGTGGCTCTGGACACTGGGTGGCACTGATGGACACTGAGGGGTGGCACTGATGGCATTGCTGGGCCTCATTTCAGTCAGTGCCCATGTTGCCAGTCAGTGCAACAGTCAGGTTTTTTGTGTGCCTATTTTTGCTCTATTGAGCACCGGGGGGCACTCCCTGGTGGTCCAGTGCTGGCATCCGAGGGGGGGCTACACTGATAAACAGCGCGAACCCCCCCCCCTGTCAGGAGAGCCGCCGATCGGCTCTCCTTTACTCGCGTCTGTCAGACGCGAGTGAGGAAGAGCCGATCGACGGCTCTTCCTGTTTACATCGTGATCAGCCGTGGTTGGACACGGCTGATCACGTGGTAAAGAGCCTCCGCCGGAGGCTCTTTACTGAGATCGAAGATGCAGGGTGTCAGACTGACACCCCGCATCACCGATTGCCGCGCGCCCCCACGGGCGTGCGTCTGCATGTAATCCTGCAGGACGTCAATAGACGTCCAATCAGGATTTCAGAACCACTTCCCGGCAGTCAATTGACTATTGACCGGGCGGGAAGTGGTTAAGCAAGCCTAAGGCTATAGATACACATCGCCCAAATATCAGCTGTATCGGCCAGTTCAACAGGAACCGTTGGACATTTTGGTCAGTGTGTAAAGCAGTTTTTTTTTTTCTGACACAAGCCATTCTAATGACCAGATTTTGTCAAAGATGTGCTGAAAAACCAGCATTGAATCAGCGCTCCCAGCCAATGGCTTGTGAGCGCTGATCAGTGTGTTCTGGCGGGGTGGCGACGACACAGTACCCCTGTCGGAACACAAAGATGCAGTGAGGTGAGATCTCTGCACTAAAATCGCGTGTGTAAGGCCCCATACAGACGACCGAACATGTCTGCTGAAACTGGTCCGCGGACCTAGTTTAGCAGACATGTTCGGTCGTCTGTACAGCCGAGCGGACAGGATTCCACCGTACATTTGCCTGCCGGGCCTTTTTCGAGCGGGCAAATATTTCTAAACATGTTTAGAAACATGCCCGCTGGAATCCTGTCCGTCGGACATGTTCGGTCGTCTGTACAGACCTACCGTACATGTCCGAGCGACCGCCATCCCTCGCATGCGTCGAATGACTTCGACGCATGCGTGGAAGCATTGAAGTGCTAGGGCCGCGCACGTCGCCGCGACTGCACGGCCTTGTTGCCGCGTATCGCGCGGATTTCTGTATGATGGTGAGTACAGCCATCATACAGAAATCTCCGGGCAGACATGTACGCTGAAAACGGTCCGGCGGACCGGTTTCATCGTACATGTTTGCTCGTCTGTACGGGGCCTTAGTACAGAGATCTGTCAGATTTAGTTTTTTTTTTTCGTTTGCCCCACTGGGTTGAATGAAAGAAGCTTTACATGTGTACCAGGCTTAACCCACAAGAATTGCCTGTATTCACCTTTTAAAGCAGTAGTAAAGTTCTAAGAAGAAAAAAAAGTCCACCTGCAAGTTAATGTTATTGTTAGGATCAGCGGCTAAGACCACCAGACACGTAGCTACACACAGGAACTGAAACCAAACTATTTATATCATTAAAGTGATATTTATTTACAGTGAACACACCTCATTAAACATACACAGCAACCAGTGAAAAACATAAACCACTACAGCAAACAAGAACAAGAATAACTAATGAAACTAACTGCTAACTACATACAATATCTACAATACAAGAGACAAAGACGACAAGGATGCAAGTTAGAGGACAAGACTGGGAACAAGGCAGAAGGGTGCAGGATGGATCAGGACAAGGGAAGGTTATCGGGCACAATCTAGTAGCAAGGAGGCGATCAGACAGGATAGTGACGCCCTAGGGGAAGGGAGGAGCAGCATTCTGGGAGACACCTGCTGGTGGACACTGGAACTGCAGCCATCTGTAAAGTGAACCCCAGTGCCACCAGCAGGTGAACTCAACCCTGGCAGTTATAATGTGCTGGTATGCACTCCATTCTTGCCTTAAAATACTGTATAACCCTCCAATGGTGCATTGTCCCTGCTGCCAGGGCTTTCATCTTTACCTGGTCTTCCTTCCGGGTTTGTGGGCTCCAGGGTATGCTGTACCTTCAGAGCGCATGCGCGGGTAATGTCACCGGCTGCATCCTATGTGAATATCTCCTAAACGGTGCAAGTTTAGGAGATATTCACTACCTACAAGTAAGCCTTATTATAGGCTTACCTGTAGAAAAAGAGTTAAAAAGCTGTTCCATGATAATGTGCAAAGTTTTGCTACGGCCACTCTGGGTTTGATTTAGTAAAACTGGAGAGTGCAAAAACTGAACATTGAAGCCGAGGATGCCCATTGAGCAGGCAGACATGATGGAAGTGGAGGATTTACAAGAAGAAAAAAGGTATTTGCATGGCAGGAAAACAAAAAATGGCAGGTAGATAATAGGAAGTGATCACGAAACTCTGCTTTTCTTTACTTTGTGGGTATCATGTTAACAAACTGATCACATTATAGTTTAGGCATTTAAAATGAGAGAATTTGAGGTCCCGGTATACAGTTTTATTTTCCCCTTTGAATTTGTCAAATACATGTCCTTTCTGTTTTGAGCCCCTTTTGAATTCATTTCCATCTGCATTTTCATAGAGTTCTGTTAGCTGTAATTAAATGCAAATTTTGGAAGCAATCCTAGAAGAGTTGCAGTCTGATACTAAGCACAGCAGTGAAGGATGATTACCACACACAAGCCGAGGCGGCTTTTGCTACAAGAACAGAAATTCCCAGACAGGCAGAAGAGATTTTAACAATATAGTCAGCAAATGCAAAAAACGTACAATCATCTCACCGTAACTATGGTATCATAGCCTAGTAATGCATTCTCTGTTCAGAATTATGATGGAACTCCAATAGATAGCTGCTGAGTTGGTACTTATTCCTCCCTTCATCTATTCATGGAATATTCCTATCTCCTGGATGATGGCTATGTAGCAGCATTCCAGCTGTGTTCTGAGCGGCTGTTCTCAAGCACCTCCTAAATTGTCCATCCCAGAGAAATCATTTTGTGAAACTATTGTTCAAACAATTTCTTTTAGCACTCAATTTCACATGTACACCAAACAGTTATTTTCTCATACACACAGCCTAGGGATATATATATATATATATATATATATATATATATATATGTCAGGGTGGTTTTTGAGCATATTTTAAGAGCTGTCGTATATATAATTAGTGATATTAAAGGCAACTTATTTTTTTTATTTTTTTTTATATAACAAACATGTTCTACTTGCTCAGTACAGTGGTTTTGCACAGAGCAACCCTGAAACTCCTCTTCTTGGGTCCCCTGCTGGCCCTCCTGCCCCAGAGCAAGCAACTTGCTGTGGGGGGGGGGGGGGGCACTCGAGCAGGCTCACTCCTCCTGAGCTGCTGCTCTGTGTGTCCATTCAAACACAGAGCCATGGCTTGGCCCTGTCCCCTCTTTCTTACCATTGGCTCACTAGCTGTGATTTGATAGCCAGTGAATGTATGAAGGTAAAAAACATTGGCCCAGATTCAAGAAGCTATTGCGCCCGCGCAACCATAGGTTGCGCGGCGCAATAGCTGTTTTGCTCCCGCGTAGCGAATGCCCCTGATTCAGGAACATCGCTACGCGGACTGCAGCCTAGGATATGACGGACATAAGCCTCCTTATGCCTTCATATCTCAGGCTGCATTCTTGCGTTGGCCGCTAGGGGGCGCGGCCATTGTGATCGGCGTATAGTATGCAAATTGCATACTACCACCGATTCACAAAAGTTGCGCGGGCCCTGCGCACGCAAGGTACAGAGTTTCCGTACGGCGACTTTAGCGCAAGGCTGCTCCTGCAAATAGTAGGGGCAGCCAATGCTAAAGTATAGCCGCCCTTCCCGCTCGTGAAATTTAAATTTCACGTCGTTTACGTAAGTGATTCGTGAATGGCGCTGGACGCCATTCACGTTCACTTAGAAGCAAATGACGTCCTTGCGACGTCATTTGCCGCAATGCACGTCGGGAAAGTTTCCCGACGGAGCATGCGCTGTTCGCTCGGCGCGGGAGCGCGCCTAATTTAAATGATTTCCGCCCCCGGCGGGATCATTTACATTAGGCGCCCTTACGCCGGGCTAATTAGCATAGCGCCCGCGCAATTTACGGAGCTACTGCTCCGTGAATCGCGGGCAAATCGAAATATTTGCGTGGGCGCAGAGCAAAAATCGTTGCCCTTTGCCCACGCAAATATTGCGCGGATCTACCTGAATCTGGGCCATTGTGCCTTTACAACTACTTTAAAGGGGTTGTAAAGGTTTGTTTTTTATTTTCTAAATAGGTTCCTTTAAGCTAGTGCATTGTTTGTTCACTTACCTTTTTCTTTCGAATCCCCTTCTAAATGTTATTTTTTCTCTAGTCGTCTTCCAGGACGGCACCCTGAGAGATGACTGGCTTCTCCTGACAGGAAACACAATCAAAAAGAGGTTAAAAACCCCGCCCCTTCCCGTGCTCCTCAGTTCTTGATTGTGTTTCCCCACAGCGAAACGTTTATTTTTTTCTGACCTAAGGCCTGGGGCTGGTGGTCCCCCCCCTGGGAACTGAACCGCAGGCACTGGGTAGCCTTTGGGTTTAGCGAAGATTTCCATTCCTAGGGGGTCCCTTCTTGCTCAGGGGGGCCTCACTATGTGGGTTGAAGAACCCCCCTGAGTGCTGGAGTCTCCTGGGGATAGGTGGCTATTCTGGAGCTCCAGGGGCTGATCCACTCTCTCTCTCTGAGCTTTCCCCTTACCTTGGAGGTCTGTGGGTCAGGCTCTCTCCGGTGGTGGGGGTTTTCTGTGCGGTCTGGGGCTGCGACTGGGTCGTCCTGGATTCCCTGGAGCGTTCATTGCCGTTTTCGAATTTGGCGCCAAAACCGGCGTCTCACAGAGCCGGCGGCGCAGGGCAATGACGTCACACGCGCGGCGCGTGTCACTTCCGGGTCGGCTCAGCAAAGATGGCGCGCTGCAGCTCCAACACGCCAGTCGGCTTCCCACGGCACCGGAGACACACGAAAGGGCAGCAGCAGCCGAGAGAGAGCGGCGCCTTCATCCTCACGCGATGGAGCGAGAGGTCCGGTCGTCTACGACCCCGGCTGCGGAGGAGACCACAGGGGGTGAGTCTTCCTGGACACAGGTATGGTGGGCTGGGACCCAGTAGTTGTTCCCTAGTATTTACATACATGCCTGTGTATCCTTTTCTTTCTAGGGGAGGATTTTGTTGCCCAGGGGGGTGCTAGTCGTTCAGTTAAAGACACTAGTCGCTCCAAAAAATGTGGCTATTGTAGTTGCAAGTTACCCTCAGATTATTCCAAACCCTTTTGTGCTAAATGTATCATTAAATTGGCAGGGAAGGAGACCTCTGAAATTCTGAAAGGATTTCTTGAGGTCCAGTCTGAGATGCTCTCTACTCTTAAAGAATTTCATGTGTCTTTAAAGAGCAAAGAGCCTGAAGCCCCCATCGCAGGGCCCTCTTCTCAAGAAAGTTCCTCTTCGCAGATTTTTAGAGTCCGCCAGGAATCCCTTGGTTCCTTAGTATCTGACTCTGAAGATTCAGAGATTCCTCCCCAGGAGGAAGGTTCTATTGGTCAGGCGGAAGAAGAAAATGAGGATACTAGGACAGGCAGATATGTCTTTGCTGCCGACGACATGGAAGGTCTCCTTGAGGCAGTGTACGCCTCCGAGGAGATTCCACAGCCTACGGAAGAAATTTCCACACAGGATAGGTTATACCAAGGCCTGTCTAAACCTCAGGCCAAAGCTATTCCGGTACATCAGTCCCTTAAGGATATCATCCTCAGGGAATGGGCAGAACCAGAGAAAAAGCTTTTAAGATACAAGACCTGGAAACGACGTTGCCCCTTTAAAGAGGAGGAGGAGTCTAAATTTTTTAAAATACCTAGATTAGATGCTCCCCTCGCGCAAATTTCCAAACAGTCGGACCTCTCCTTTGAGGACACAGGCAACTTGAAAGATCCTATGGATCGGCGGGCAGAGACCTCCTTGTGTAGGGCCTGGGAAGCTAATGCGGCTGCCTTGAGCCCCGCATTGGCTTCGGCCTGTATTGCTAGGAATGCTAATTCTTGGATCTCCAAGTTGATGGAACATGTGTCCCAGGGTTCAGACTCTAAGGGGATTCTAGAATCCCTTCAGCTCATAGGGAGCGCAGTAGCTTATTTAGCAGACACCTCAGTAGAGACGGTACGTTCTACCGCAAAGACAGGAGCCCTCCTCAACTCTGCCAGAAGAGCAGTATGGGTCAAGATGTGGAATGGGGACCTTGCGTCTAAGAACCGCCTTTGTGGTCTTCCCTTCGAGGGCTCCCTTCTCTTCGGTACGGGCCTGGATCAGGCCCTGACTAGGTCCTCAGAGAAAGGGGTGCGTTTTCCTACTAAGCCTAGACAAAACAAGAAAAAGTTTTTTCGAGGCCCCCAGGGGGGGTTTGGAGGTAAGAACCGTTCCTCGGAGAAGAAGGCCCCTTACAACAGACGTTGGGGTGCTGGGAAGGAAAAACAAAAAGGGGGTATCCTTTTTTCCAATCCAAAACCCAGCGACAAGGACTCCAAATGACGGGAAGGTCGGGGGAAGACTCTCCCAGTTCCTTCCCAGGTGGGAGAGTATTACTCAAAGTCCCCACATTCTCCAAATCGTAAGGGAGGGGTACAAACTAGAGTTCCGTCAGCTTCCCCCTCCAAACTTTATTCTGACTCACTTACCCAAGGACCCTCTCAAGTCAGCAGGCCTTCTGCAAAATGTCTCAGAACTGGCACAACAGGGGGTCATAGTTCCAGTCCCTGTGTACCAGAGAGGGTTGGGAGTGTACTCCCACATCTTTGTGGTCCCCAAGCCTTCAGGAAAATTTCGATTGATTATCAATCTGAAACCCCTGAATACCTCCCTCCTCCACAAGAGGTTTCGAATGGAGAGTATTTACAGCCTCAGGAGGCTCCTACTAAGAGAGGTATTCATGGTCACCATCGATTTAAGAGACGCGTACCTCCATGTCCCAATCTTCTTGGGTCATCAGAGGTTCCTCAGGTTTGCGATCGCCTCCGCCCAGGGAGTACAGCATTGGCAATTTGCTGCCCTTCCTTTCGGACTGGCCTCCAGTCCAAGGGTCTTTACCAAGGTCCTGGCGGAGGCGATCGCTTTCCTGCACCTACAAGGGATAGCGTTAGTTCCCTATCTCGACGATTTGATACTATACAATCAAAGTCGAGATCTCCTTCTTTCGGATCTAGCCACTGTGATGACTACCCTCGAGTCCTTGGGTTGGATCATCAACAAGGAGAAATCTTCACTCCTTCCAGAGCAGAAGAAACTCTATCTAGGGTTTCTGATAGATTCCTTGGAGAGGAAGCTCTTTTTACCCAACGACAAGATCCGGGGTCTCATGTCAGTGGTCAGATCAACGTTAGAAGGAGTAGAGTCCTCCTTCAGGGACATCATGAGAGTTCTAGGCCTAATGACCTCCTGTATTCCAGCAGTCCCGTGGGCTCAGCTCCACTCCAGACCCCTCCAATTTTTCCTTCTTTCCTCCTGGGACGGAAGAAGGGAATCCCTAGAGCTCAGAGTCAGTCTCCCAGAACCAGTGAAGCTCTCACTGGGCTGGTGGCTCATCCCACAGAACCTACAGCAAGGTCTGTCGTGGGGCCAGATCAATCCGGTCAGGATCACCACGGACGCCAGCTCATGGGGGTGGGGCGCACATCTGGACGATCTCCGTGCCCAGGGTACCTGGGGACAACGACAGAAGGGGGCCTCTTCAAATTACCGCGAGCTATTAGCGGTCGGAGAGGCTCTGAAGGCATTCGAGGACAGAGTCTTGGACCAGGAGGTCCAGATCATTTCCGACAATGCGACCGCGGTGGCCTTCCTCAACCATCAGGGGGGCACCAGATCTCGCACCCTTCTAGACTTGTCCTTAGAGATCCTGGGCTGGGCCGAGCAGAGAGTTCTCTCACTCTCGGCGGTACACCTGAAAGGGACCCTCAATCTGGAGGCAGACTATTTAAGTCGCCATCCCATTCTCCAGGGAGAATGGGAACTAAATACAGAGATTTTCAGTCTAATATGCCAGCACTTTGGCAGCCCAGAGATAGATCTCTTCGCCCGCAGGGCAAACCGGAAGGTGAAGAGGTTCTTCTCTCTCTCCCGAGAACACGGCTCGGAGGGGGTGGATGCACTGGCACAGGTATGGAGGTTCCAGCTAGCCTATGCCTTCCCTCCCTTGAGCCTGATTCCGAGAGTCCTGCAGAAGGTAAATCTAGCAGTAGGGAAGTTCATTCTCGTCACACCCTGGTGGCCCAAGAGGGCCTGGTTTCCCGCTCTAGAGCGAGGGTCAGTGTTGCCTCCCCTACTTCTCCCTGTCCGGGCGGACCTTCTTCGTCAGGGTCCGATTTATCACCCAGAACCCGGCTTCTTCAAGCTGACGGCCTGGTGCTTGAGAGGCGGAACCTGAGGGAGAAGGGCTGCTCCGAGAGAGTTATTGACACGCTTCTAGCCAGTAGGAAGGTAGTCACTAGGCGTATATATGCAAAAACCTGGGGTATCTTCTCTCGCTGGTGCTCAGAGAGACAGAATTCTCAGCAGGAGACCTCGGTCATCTTAGATTTTCTCCAAGATGGAGTAGACAAGGGGTTAGCCACAAGGACTCTAAGGGTTCAGGTGGCAGCCTTGTCGTATTTTTTGGATAGACGTCTATCCCTGGACCCCCTGGTCAAAAGGTTTCTTATAGCCAGAGACAGGTTGTCCCCAGTTCAGATCTCTAGGGTTCCACCCTGGGATCTTTCGTTAGTGTTAAACCAACTTACCAAGGCTCCGTTTGAGCCAATTGACAATATCCCCATCAGGTTACTCACCTTTAAATTTGCCTTCCTCTTGGCAATCACGACAGCCAAGAGGATAGGTGATATGCAGGCGCTCTCCATTAAAGAGCCATTTTTTCGCTTATTTGAGGACAGGGTTGTTCTAAGTCAGGACCCCCTTTATCTTCCTAAGGTAGTGACAAAGTTCCACAGGTCACAGGAAGTAATCCTCCCTTCTTTTTGTTCAAATCCCCAGAATGAAGGAGAAGCTTCCTTTCATTGTCTGGATGTTAGACGATGTCTATTAGCTTACTTAGAAAGAGTTACAGTCTTTAGACGTTCTACTCATCTATTAATTTGTTTTTCGGGTCAGAAAAGAGGCCTTCAAGCGTCCAGAGCCTCTATTTCTAGATGGATTAGGCAGACAATTTCCTTAGCTTATGTACAAGCCGGTAAGGTAGCTCCTAATGTTAAAGCACACTCCACACGATCACTAGCAACCTCCTGGGCAGAAAGGGCCGGAGCTTCGGTGGAGCAAATTTGCAGAGCAGCGACGTGGTCAAGCCAGAACACGTTCCTGAAACATTATAGAGTTGACCTACTGTCACCTCAGGACTTGGTTTTCGGGAGAAAGGTCCTGCAAGCAGTGGTCCCGCCCTAAGGTAGGCCTGAAGCTACTTGCTTCTCTCTCAGGGTGCCGTCCTGGAAGACGACTAGAGAAATGACCAGTTACACTTACCGGTAGCTGTATTTCTGGTAAGTCTTACAGGACGGCAGGCCTACTTCCCACCCTTGTGATACATTATTGGTTTGTATTATATTTTCTGTGGTGTTTTTCCCGTGCACTGGTGGGTTCATACTTTATCTCAAACTGAGGAGCACGGGAAGGGGCGGGGTTTTTAACCTCTTTTTGATTGTGTTTCCTGTCAGGAGAAGCCAGTCATCTCTCAGGGTGCCGTCCTGTAAGACTTACCAGAAATACAGCTACCGGTAAGTGTAACTGGTCATTTTCTTTTGTATGAATTTCTTACTTCCTGTTTCTCCTCACTAAACTTGCCACCATCATCCAAGTGGTGGTTAGTCAGCCGGAACAGCTTACTGAGGAGGAACAGGAAGTGAGAAATTCAGACAAAGAAAAAAAACATTTAGAAGGGAAATGGAAGGAAAAGGTAAGTGAACCAACAATGCACTAGCTTAAAGGAACCTACCGTATATACTCGAGTATAAGTCAAGTTTTTCAGCACATTTCTTTTGTGCTAAAAATCCCCCCCCCCCCCCACCCCTCGGCTTATACTCGAGTCACCTTTTTGCGCCTGATCTCCCGGAATTTGGGGACCCACTACTGGACGGCCGTAGGTCCCCTGGACACCAACCTTGGCACACATGTAGCCCCACTCTTCCTGTCTATAACTGTGTAGTTTGTTGTCTGGGGGACCTACGGCCGGGGAGCACCGATCTTTCAAAGCCGGTCACCCCTTCCATAGACTCCCATGTTAAATGTCAGTCTAGTCATGGGCACAGTGAGGCATGCGGATGGACACCCTAGGCTTATACTTGAGTCAATAAGTTTTCCCATTTTTTTGGTGGTAAAATTAGGTGCCTCGGCTGATATTCAGGTCGGCTTATGCTCGAGTATATACGGTATTTAGAAGAAAAAAAACTAACCTTTACAACCCCTTTAAATCTGCAACCTATTTCAGCTCTGTATTGCAATTTTAACAGTAGGATTTCAAGTAATGTTGGTACTCAGAACATTGAACCTGAATTGTGGAACAGATGCCTTCTTTATTGGTCATTGTCAGCATTTACAGTGCAGCTGCAGTCAAGCTAAATGGAAATTAAAGCGGAGGTTCACCCAAATAACATCTATATCAGACTTAATTCTTTATACTTCTAACATGTACAATTGGCTTTTTTTTTTTTTTTTTTTTTAGGCTGCACATACTTTATAATCTATATTTGCAATCCGGCTTCCGGGTACTTCTCCCGCGGGAGTAGGCGTTTCCAAGCTGAGCCGCAATGTAATCTGGGAGTTCGCCCAGATGATTGATGTCTATCAGAAAATGTTCCCCCCGGCGGATAAGGCCCCGCCCCCCGTATTGCGTAGTTGCGTCACAAGTGTCAGGGAGTTTCCGAAAAAAACCAAACATGCAGAGCTGTGAGTCGGCTCTACACGGCGCCTGCGCACCGACTAGGAGCCGTGTAGAGCTGACTGCTCAGGCACCGTATAGAGCTGACGCGCAGCATGTTCGGTTCTTTCGGAAACTCTGTGACGCAACTACGCAATACGGGGGGGGGGCCTCATCTGCCGGGGGGAACATTTTCTGATAGACATCAATCATCTGGGCGAACTCCAAGATTACATTGTACATGTTAGAAGTATAAAGAATTTAGTCTGCTATAGATGTTATTTGGGTGAACCTCCGCTTTAAGCAATGTTTGATGGCAGTTCTCAAAACAGAGGAAAAATACAGGGATTGGACAAAAATATGGAAACCTTATATGATTTGCCAAGACTATATAGTGCTCCGATTCACACAGCTGGTGTTGTTAAATCGTGGTTGACAAGCATGCAGATGCAGTGTCACACCTTCCCTTGGTGCCTCAATCGCCAGGCCTCAATATCGTAAAGCCACTATTGTAATTTTGGGAGAACGAGTCTTGGGCTTGTTTTCCGCCTCCGGCATCTCTGCAAAAACTGTAATGATTTTTGCATTAAGAGTGCTACCAGATTCCATTATCCACCATCCAAGACTTATTATTTGTCAATTCCAGAATAATTTAGGCAGTCTTGGAAGCCAAAGGTAGTCCAACAACACATTAAGTAACGATTTTGTTCTTTAACCTGGTGTTTCCATTATTTTATCCAACCCCTGTACATTGGTAATAGATTGCCTTTTTAATATATAAAAGAAAACCAAATACAATGCAAGAACAGCAGTTCTTTAAATTTAGCATTTTTCATTCAGGCCTCACACACACAGGGCATTTCGTGCTTTTTCTTCCCAATTGCTGCTGCTCTTAAACGTGCTGGCAGTGTGTGTTTTTTATTTTTTTTTCTGTGTCTTTACGGCCCTGCCTCTAAATGCTTATGTGTGCATGGACACATTGGCTAACATGGAGGGGTGTTTAGAGGTAGAGAAAAAAATGCCAGACTCCCCTAAAAGTAGCATTTTTGCCGCTCAGTGTGCATGAGGCCTTAAAGGGTCACTAAAGGAATTTTTTTTTAAGCTAAATAGCTTCCTTTACCTTACTGCAGTCCTGGTTTCATGTCCACATTGCTCGTTTTTGCTCTAATCCTTTTCTGTTCTGAACACTTCCTGGTTGTCTGTTTCCTGATGAAAAAAGTCATGGGAGCTTTCTCTCTGTGGTCACTGATCAAGGAGGTGTGATTACTGTGTGTCTAAAACCCCTCAACACCAATCCGTTTTGTTTTCCAAACCATCACTGCCCTGTATTGGCTCTGTGCAGCAGAGAAGCAGGAAACATGCAAAAACAAAACTGAAACTACAGGTACATTATATGATTGATTTTTATCTATTTTTAAAAGGAATCCGTTAACTATTATGCCGCGTACAGACGGTCGTTTTTTGTGATGGAAAAAAAAACGACGTTTTGAATCATGAAATAAAACGAAGTTTTTGAAACTTCATTTTCAAAAACGACGTTGCCTACACACCATCGTTTTTTCAAAATGCTCTAGCAAAGCGCGGTTATGTTCAGCACTCTTTTCCATTGAAGCTAGCTTCATAACTTGCTTCTGAGCATGCGTGGGTTTAAAAACGTCGTTTTGCCCACACACCATCATTTTCATTGACACAAAAAACGACGTTTTGAAAAACGACACAAAAAATTCGAGCATGTTCAAATTTTTTTTTTTGGTCGTTTTTCAGAAGACATAAAACAACGTTTTCCCCACACACATTCATTTTAAATGACGTTTTCAAAAACGTTGTTTTTTTTCATCACAAAAAACGACCGTCTGTACGCGGCATTATGTCTCTATACCCTGTAAACAGTCATTTCAGCAAAAAAAAATAATTTCCTTTACAACTCTTAAGAGCAATGCTGTAACCTATGAAGCTGTCTGTTCAGAGTGACGGGGCTTTCTAACAAAGCCAGTGTCATAATTGTATTTCTGTGACTTTATTAAAGTGGATCTTTTGCTTCCTAATTCTTATATTCTGACATTTCAGATGAAGTAATATGGTAATTTTATCTTGTGCCTAATTAAGTTTAGATAACATCCATATTCCCATCGCATATGTTCCAGGGAAAGACTCTAGGATACCGGGTGCTGCAGCAACCACCAGCTGGAGACTAAATGTCACAATGTACATATTTGCTTGTACACCATGGATCTTCAAATTGAGTCCAAACTTTTTTTATTGAAGTATGATCACAGTACAAACAAGAGTGCCACATTTTGGAGTCGCACAGAACCCCTTTGTCAGGCATGTGATCATATATCAGCAGACTGAGCTTATGTTGGTGGTTATCAGTTTTGGACCCTTCGGAGATCATTTAGAAATTGTTGGCCAGTGCATCTGGCCTGCCGGATTTACATTACCATAGACTTGTATAGGAATGTAAAACCAGTATGATGTCAACAAAAGCTCATTGCCTGATGCCCTTACTTATTTCAGCTTGTCACACAATCGAATACATGAACAGGGGAAAGTTGGGAAGAGGAGAAAGCCAGATCACACAGCCTAAAATGATGTGCATGGTCTGTCCATTAATCATAGTGTTCTCTACTATGTTATGTGAAGAACACTCAATGAGATATCCTGCAGGCTATACATTTTATCAACAGAATGTAAAATGACAGGAGCAGCATTAAAGGGGTAATAAACCCAAAACCAAAAATGTAATATAGTGCAGCTTACCAATCATTACATGTGGCGGCGGCGGCGGCGGCATTAGGTTTATTTTTTTCTTAGAATTTTTTTTTCCCCTCTGTTTTCACCAGATGATCTGGCCAGAAAAGCACCTCCTGTATTAGTAAGATACAACTGTGGATTAGGAATGAGCTCCGGTGTGTTCGCATCGTCCACGTGCAGAGCCCGCTTGAAATTTAGCTTAAATTTAAATCTGCTAGTATCTAAATCTGCTAGCACATCTAACACTCCCCTCCCCCCAGACTGACAATACTGCTGTCCGAAGGTGCCCCCTGTGCACATTCATCCAGAGTAGGGATGAGCTCCAGGTTGTTCGCACACTCCACGCTCAGAGCCCGCCAGGAAGTCTGCACAGCGCTGTGCTAATCACAGGCAGGGGGACATTGTTCCGATGCTGCATATTATATTGCAGGTTACCAATCATTAGATGTGATGCCTGCATCACTTTTGATTTCTTTTGCTGCTTCCCCCTCTGTTTTCACCTGGTGATATTCCCATAAACACACCTCCTGTATTGGCGGGATACAACCCTGGAGGAATAAGCACAAGGGGCATAGCAGCAGTTTTTTTTGTTTTTTTTTTTCCTTTTTGAGATAGTGGTTTAGCATGAGTAAATAAAAGCTGATCCTTTTAATTGCCCCTGCCAGTGGTAGGTGGTTTGTCTCATCCATGTAAACTGATACATTCTGCTGGAGATCTTGTGCTTTTGACAACAGACTAGCTAGCTTGATCACCAGTTGAAAATTGACAGCCTAAAAAGGAAACTAACACAGCCATCACATCTAAGAATTGATGAACTGCAATATAATAAATGCTTGCGTGTTGGGTTTAATACTGCTTTCAGCTAATAGTTTTTTTCATTTGAGATAAAGGCTTTACATTAAGAAAAATCAATTACCGTATTAAAAACACACCTGTCGGTGGTAAATGGTTTTGCCTCATCTCTCTAACTGATACATCCTGCAAAAGAGCTTTGTTCTTTTGAAGAACAACATGCTTGCTGGCTGGATCACCAGATGAAAATAGAAGAAAGCTAGTCTAAAAACAAGAAAATTAATGGCTGTAAGAAATGCAATATAATACATGTTTGCTTTTAGGTTTAATACTGATTAAATGAACACTGCAGTGTCCGTCCAGAAGTTAGCAGCAGGCACAGTGTTGATGACGCACACTCGGCAATTGTCCAGGGCCCCAGATGGCAGGCTGGCAGTGTGGAACTGAAATGTTGTGTATACTTGCTTTTTTTTTTTATAAACTGGCCCTGGATAGCAGTATCCACTATCTGTTTTTTTTACATGGGACCTAGGTATTTTTTTTTACTCCCTAAAAGACATCATTCACCCATTTCAAAGTTATTCGAAAATGAGCTATGAATGTATTTCACAGCATTACCCTTTGTGTTTTAATTAATACCTGTGGATAAAGTATACGCTTTACAGCATATTGTTTATCTTGTTATTTTTTTTAACAGACTTTGGTTTTCCAGCAAGTAGGAGGAGATGAATTGTATCAAGTCACTGAAGCACATTTTTTGAACAATATCCCAGGGCCCTGCCATGTCTTTCTGGCTGTGTATGTCCTCTAGTATGAAAGGACAGCTGCATCAGAAGGCAGTGGGGCCTAAAGGCCTAGCCAAGGAATTCATAGTAACTGTTACTAATTAGATTTTCCTCATATGGGCCAGTGAGTCATCCCGTGATGTTAATGCTGTGAGTAATACTTTGATCTGCCATGTAATCACTGTGGTTGAAATTTTCAGTCAAGGACCTGTTAGAAGTACTCCATATCTTGCTTTGTATTTAAAGCTCAACAATAAAATAGTCTGTTGTTGCTATGTGCTATGGCCTTAGATTCAGTAACAGAGCTCACTTCAGAGAAGTTTTCTATTTAAGTCCACGTGTGAAATGTAAGCTTACAATGAGATCGGTGGTAATAAAGTCTATTTTGCAAATAAATAAAACAAAAATACATGTAGCAATTCTGGATAAATAATTTGCAGAAACCGTAAAATAAAATCCTTCAAAAGAAGGCCAAATGCTTCTTTTGCCAGTGCCCCTCAAATATAAAGAGTACCTGTTATCACATAAGAGTGATGGTTTATTTTTTTTTATAATACTTTCTCACCGACTACTTCTTTGCACAGATGCAACTATAATTGATGTAAAGTAATGAGTTGGGTATGGGTGCTGGCAGTGCTGAATACTGTATGTTGGCTGATCAGAAAGCTTTAATATTTCTTGTGCCACTGTCATGTGGCCCAGGCCATGAGGAGTCCCAATTGAGCATCCAGGGATGAGAAGAAGTGAGCACCTCTGTAGATAAATCATGCTTCATTCAGGTGTCCATCAGCATTCAACCCCTAGAAGCTGTGACCTCTCAGCCAAACACTGCTGTCACTTGTAAACAGAAAGCTGGCAGAGGAAGGCTTCCACTACTTGCTTCCTCTCTGGGTTCTGCATTAGATTACAAGTAGATAAACGAGAGACCACTAGGTGGTAGTGTGGACACTCGTTAACCCTAGTATAACAACCGACACGCCCCCAAGATTTAAATTTATGAAACTAAAACATTGAACCGTAGTTCATGGACTTAATGGGCACAACCAAAGTACGATAAAATAACAAAAGTTTATTGGTGCACAAAAGAGTTAAAAAACATACTAGCATTTTGCACCCTTAGGCCCCTTTCACATTTGTACAACTTTTCCTGCGACTTGGGACTGCAAAGTCGCATGACAAGTTGTTCTCCATGATTTCCAATGACAATTATTCATATTAGTGTGACTTCAGGTCTTGCCGACTTCAAAGTAGTCCCTGCACTACTTTGGTCCGACTTTGATGTGAGTTACACAGGCATTCCCTGAAATTGCAGCAAAAATCGTGGCAAAATCGCATGTAAAGTCTCAGTAGTGTGAAAGGGGCCTAAATCAATATAGTGGAAGTCCACCCTAACACCTAAATTCTCCCCTGCAATCATTAATGTGAGCTAAGTTCAGCCTTATGCCTCCAAAATAAAAAAATCAGTTTGCCAACCTTTATTTTGAAGTATACAGCGCCGTTGCATGACTTAAATTCTACTTCCTTTTGAGTCTAAAAGCAGCCAGTGGGTGTGGCTACTGAATGCTAATGACATCACTTCCAGGGAGGGACACTATTCCTGTGTAGCCAGTGGTCATATGCAGGATGGGAGGAGCTAATCGTAGGTTCCTGCCCAGTCTTCTCTCATTGTACATCCTAATTTATGAGTAAATTAAGAAATAAAATAATCCCCATCCACACAGGACCTGGGGGGGGGGGGGTGGGTGTGGATAGTAGGGCATATATACAGTATAGCTGTGCTTTAAATGAAGACTAGCACAGGAGAAGGGAGCTGGACACGGGGTTGGGGGTTGGGCTTTCAGTGTAGCTGGAAGTGGGGGGGGGGGCTCTCAGCTCAGTCTACAATGATCACTATACACTAAAGGAACAGTACAGGCAGCCGCACTAAGGCTCAGTTTCCACTAGTATGACTTGTCATATGACTTTGGACACATAAAGTTGCATGACAAGTCACAGCCCATTGATTTCAATGGTGCACGTTCCTTTCTATGTGACTTTGAAGATCAGCAACTTTGAAAAGGTGCCTGCACTACTCGGTGGCGACTTTTGATGTGACCTTGATCAAGTGATTGTAAAGTTGGATCAAAGCTGCAATCGGTCGCATCAAAGTGTCACATCGCGCAACTTTGGGGTCGCAACAGTGGAAACGTGACTTGACATGCGACTGTGATCAAAGCTGCACTCAAAGTGCACCGAGTCCCGTGAGTGTGTTAATATATGTTGCGCTAAGCCAGACAATTAATATGAATAGGCTGCCTACTGCACCAAAAAGATGCATATATTGTTGATTTTAGAAGTGAAGAATATACAGATAAATGGCATTGTTTTTTATAATGTAGCATACTACAATGCACTGGACTGCATTATCATGCATTGTGATGCTCTGCTACGCACATCTGTTGGCAGGGTGCTTTGGGGTGCCATGCAGAATGAATGGCACCTTTTTGCCCAAATGTGCGTTACCATAACACAGTGATGTGAACAAGCCCTTAAAGTGATTGTACACGATCACCTTGTAAAACAACCCATTCAGTTTAAAATCGAAATGAAAGGCAAAACATTTTGTATAGATATAAAAAATACATTATAAATACCTTTTATAAGTGATCACATTTCCTCTGTTCTCAGCTGCATAAGGGCTGTGGGGGGAGGAGAAGCAGCAGTACACTGAGCTTCCCAGTGAATGGTTTGCAGTGTTGGGCCATGTCAGGACAAGTCTGATCATTGGGGGAGAAGCACACTGAGTTCCTAGCACAGCTAGGGAACTGACCACAGTGTGTTCTGCTTAGTGTGGTCAGTTTTTAATAGTAAAGCAGAAGGACTGTCAGGAACACCAGGGATTTCACATAAAGGAAGCAATATAAAGAGAACAGGAGACTTTCTCGTACAAGTACATAGTGCAGAAGTCACATATCAGGAATATGACGTTTTGAGTTAACAAACCCTTTAAGGTGCTACCAAGGTAACTTTGTTAGTACACTTTTGTATTCCATGCTCACTGTTGTACAACAACTAATTTTGTTATGCCAAGCTGTCCAATCATTATTCCGCATTACCCTATTCCATATCTCATGTTCTATGCCAGTGTTTCTCAACTCCAGTCCTCAAGGCGCCCCAACAGGTCATGTTTTCAGGATTTCCCTGAGATTAATTGGCTGTGGTAATTACTAAGGCAGTGAAACTGATCAAATCACCTGTGCAAAAAAATGGAAAGCCTGAAAACATGACCTGTTGGGGCGCCTCAAGGACTGGAGTTGAGAAACCCTGTTCTATGCTGCCTCATCATGCCCCACCATACTTGACTGTTGCCTCCATACACTCATCATTTTACTACTTCCCTTTGGCGAACAAACTGCCTCCTGCTACAGCTGCCATTTTTTGCACCCTAGTTCATATGTGTTCATGCATAGTTGAGTTGATTAGCCTTGGTTCCATGTTGGAGGTATGTCTTTTTGGCAGCAATTCTTCCATGTAGACCACTTCTGGCCAGACTGCTGGACAGTAGATGGGTATACCTGGGTCCCACTGATTTCCACCAGTTCTAAGCTGATGGCATTGCTGGACATCTTTCAATGTCTAAGGGAAGTAAGCGGGATGTGTCTTTCATCTGCTGAATTGTTTCCTTGGTCAAGCACTGCATCTATAGTCTTCAATGATCAATGGTGACTGTAAGGTTGCTGGTTCAACTAGACCCGGCTTTAAGGACTATCTGGATGTATGGAACTCTCCGATGCATCGGCCAGTGAAAAACATCCACACGGAGATATGGTATGTCAAGACTAGGCTTTATTTCTCATGCGTACTTGTACATAATCAAATCATACAATAAAGGAACGCCCTTGTCCCAGCCAATCATATTTAAGTAATTAGGTTATACAAGTATTATCTGTCACAATTATACACTGTGTGTAAAATATAGCAATCGGTCTTCTGTGTGCCCGACTAAATCTGGTTTCTACTGCACCTTATCTTTTGTTATTGTTCTTTGCTCAGTACATAATAACAAATGGGAAATTTGTAGGTAGTTTCTATGTAACTAGTCCTAGAAGCTCTGGGTAAAAGGATACATAAACATACAAGCATTCATTACTATGGGGGAACTCTAGCAAGCCTTATAATGCATTGATATTATGGAGGAACTCTAGCCTTTCAGTGTCCTCAGTGTTGAGAAATATAAGCAGATACTTCTCCATCATGCTATTCAATCAGGGAGGCATGTGATTGGCCCCAAATATTATTCTGCAGAAGGACAAAGACACCAAACACACAGCCAATGTCATTAAGGGCTATCCTCAGTGTAAAGAAGAACAAGGAGTCCTGGAAGTGATGGCTTGGCCCCCACAGAAACCTGATCTCAATATCATAAAATCGGTTTGGGATTACATGAAGAGAGGCAGCCTACATCCACAGAAGATTTGTGGTTAGTTTGGAACAATCTACCTGCCAAGTTCCTTCAAAAACTATGTGCAAGTGTACCTTGAAGAATTGGAACTGGTTTGAACCTAAAGGGTAGTCACACGAAATATTGATTTGATTTAAATTTTGGTGGTGAAAACATCATGTTGTGGGGATGCTTTTATTCAGCAGGGACAGGAAAGCTGGTCAGAGAGAGTTGATGGGAAGATGAATGGAGACAACTACAGGGCAATCTTAGAACAAAAGCTGTCTGCAAAAGACCTGAGACTGGAGCGGAGGTCCACCTTCCAGCAAAACAACGACCCTTAACATACAACCAGAGCTATAGAATGGTTGAGATCAAAGCATATTCATGTGTTAGAATGGCCCAGTCAAAGTCCAGACCTAAATCCAATTGAGAATCTGTGGCAAGACTTGAAAATTGCTGTTCAGACGTTCTCCGTCCAATCTGACAGAGCTTGAGCTTTTTTGCAAAGAAGAATGAGCAAAAATGTCAGTCTCTAGATGTGCAGTGCTGGTAGAGACATCCCCAAAAAGACTTGAAGCTGTAACTCAAGGTAAGATGGTTCTACATTTTGACTGGCTGAATACAAATGCACGCCACACTTTTCAGATATTTATTTGTAAAAAAAAATTGAAAACCATTTATTTTCCCTCAACTTCACAATTATGTGCCACTTTGTGTTGGTCTATCACATAAAATTCCAATAAAATACAATTATGTTTTTTGGTTGTAACATGACAAACTGTGCAACATTTTAAGGGGTATGAATACTTTTTCAAGGCACTGTACAGAGTGTTTAAAGAAGAGGGGATGCTACACCATGGTAAATTTGGCCCCGTCCCAACTTTTTTGGAATTGGGGTTGTACTTTGCCAGCTTTTTTTCCCCCCTGTCCTAACTTTTTTGAGACATGTTCCTGCCATCAATTTCAAAATTACCTTATTTTTTATATAAAGTTCTTTATATTTCGCTTTGTCTGGAGTTGCA
This sequence comes from Rana temporaria, assembly GCF_905171775.1. Taxonomy (NCBI): domain Eukaryota; kingdom Metazoa; phylum Chordata; class Amphibia; order Anura; family Ranidae; genus Rana; species Rana temporaria. Next base: position 474,373,539 of record NC_053489.1, on the reverse strand, counting down.
TTCATTACTCCTAAATAAAGTACTTTTTTTTTTTTTTGTGCTTGTGTAGTGCATTGAGATTATGATTATTGCTTTCATTTATCTTGCTTTGGTAATTTTAGACACACTTATATTCAGCAATGTTCTTGTGAGCTGTCAATTTCTGTGCTGCTGTAAAAAGCAATCGCTCTTTTAATGGTGCAGTTTTGAACTAGATTCAACGGTTTACAATAATTCTGACCCTGCCTGGGAACAAATATTTGCTGAAGTATGTACTTACTGACGTTATCTGTTTTCCTGTCAACTTTTGAGTTGCAATTGATTTTAGAAGTGAAGAATATACAGATAAATGGCATGCAAGTAAATTAGGAATTGGTAGAGGAAAAAAGCATGGACAGCCGCACTTCAAAAAAACATAAGGTTGTCTTTAATATAAAAATGGAAAAATGCACTACAAAAACAAGCAGAGAACAGGAATAACAGCCTATGTGTTTCACACTACAAATCGGTGCTTAATCATGGCTAGCATAAAGAAAAACACACTTCAAATATATATGATTCTAACCCAGGACAAGTGATTGACACTGACCATCCGCAGGTGAGACCCAATTAGTGAAAGGAACTCCCAAAGCCGATCGGAAAGTGTCTTCACATGTGTGCATAAAGATAACCCAAACACACACTTTAACTCGCATTCAAATGACACGCATGAATAGATATAAAAGTGTAAAATCTATATGTGCAAGTCATTCCCCTTATTCGAATAAATAACTATGTGTAAAACATAGTGTATAAAACCTTCACAGTTGAGTTACATCGCCCATGCTGCACATGGTATAGAACAAATTGGTTGTAGTATATCGAAATGCTGAGGATATGGCTCTGTGTAAGAAAAAAGTATTTTTATGTCTAAAGAATGTGTTGTGAACATATATATGTGTCCATAGGTATGGAGCCATTTCCTCAGCATTTCGATATACTACATCAAACTTTTTCTATACCATCACAGTTTGATATTGTTTTTGAAAGTGCATTTTTATATAAAAGACAACCTTATGGTTTTTTGGAGTGCGGCTGTCCATCCTTTTTTCCTCTACCAATTGCTTTGTGCATTGCCGGCACCCTTGATTTCCTTTTAATGGTGCCCTTTTGAACTAGATTCAACTAGGGCGGCAACTAACGATTATTTTCATAATCGATTAGTTGGCGGATTATTGTTTCGATTAATCGGATAATAGCCTTAAAAAAAAAAAAATAGCATTTTTACATTTTTTTGGGCCAATTTGTTGTTGGGCAGATTACAAAACACAAATTGCCACAAAAACACATTACATGCTTTTTTTGCAGCTTCTTCATTAAAGTATATTGAACCGAAAAAAAAAAATAGCACAGTTTTGCGTTAAAAAATCCTTCCCCTTTCCAAATACGCAGCAGCTGAAAAAAAATCATGGATGTGAACGTGTCCCATAGGAAAACATGTAAATGAACTGTATGTGCTTACTGACGTTATCTGTTTTCCTGTCAACTTTTGAGTTGCAATTGATTTTAGAAGTGAAGAATCTACAGATAAATGGCATGCAAGTAAATTAGGAATTGGTAGAGGAAAAAAGGATGGACAGCCGCACTCCAAAACTGTGAATGAATGATGCGGCCATGTGGACGGAGCCCTACAAGGCTGTGTAATGTTAAATGGTGACAGTGGACCCAGGGAGACATCTTCAGCTTGCTGTTTATTTGAGGGGGGAGGGGGTGGAGAGACTCGTGTCCCCAGACATTATATGGTAGGAGCAGCATCTGTTTGTGAACTTGTAAATGCAGAAAAGCATAAGGGTAGTAACCCAATCGAATCAGTGCTCTATACAGACATTGGTGACGTGGCCGCATTCCTCAGCACATAATGCAGAATTTTATAGGCTGTCCTGTGACCCGGCAGTCAGCAATACAGATCCATGGTATCCAGTATTGGCAAAAAAGGAAGTGACTGTGCCAAGAACTAATACTGTGCTAAAAGGGTACCAATATACCTACGAATATCAGAAACCGATATATCAATCACTTTCAAACTTTTTTATGAGCCTTATTTGGGATCTGTGTGCATTATCACGCTTTGAGCTCAGGATTAGCGTTAAGCCTATCAACTTTGAAAGATTACCTGTAGAAAAAATAGGCATCAGCCCTGTTATACAGTGGGTATAAAAAGTCTACACACACCTGTTAACAACATGTCAGGTTTCTGTGTAAAAAAAAAAAAAAAAAGAGACAAAGATAAATCTTTTCAGAACTTTTTCCACCTTTTAATGTGACCTATAAACTGTACAACTCAGTTGAACAATAAACTGAAATCTTTTAAGTGGAGGGAAGTACAAATAAATAAAATGCTTGCATAAGTGTGCACACCCATAAACTAATACTTTGTTGTAGAACCTTTTGATTTTATTACAGCACTCAGTCTTTTTGTGTATGAGTATCAGCATGGCACATCTTGACTTGGAAATGTTTGCCCACTCTGAATAAACATTCCAAATCTGTCAGATTGTGAGGGCATCTCCTGTGCACATCCCTCTTCAGATCACCCCACAGATTTTCAATCGGATTCAGGTCTGGGCTATTCCAAAACTTTAATCGTCTGGTGAAGCCAGGTTGTTGTTATGCTGAAAGATGACGTTCCTCTTCATGTTCAGCTTTCTAGCAGAAGCCTGAAGGTTTTTTTATGCGCCAATATTGACTGGTATTTGGAACTGTTCATAATTCCCTCTAGCTTGACTAAGGCCCCTGTTCCATCAAACAGCCCCAAAACATGCTGTCACCACCATGCTTCACAGTGGGTATGGTGTTCTTTTGGTGATGTAGAGTGTTGTTTTTGTGCCAAACATATCTTTCTCTTATCGTCCATGGACGGACACAGCTCCTTAAATCTTGACAAGTGGGTTATGTTCCCTGTTTACAGGAGAGGACTAGGCAGAAACATGTTGGATAATACATTATATTAACAGAGTTTGAACAGCCCCGCCCAGGGGGCGGTCCCTCCATAGATAACCCTTCTCACTGCAGCATGCAGCCTCAGTTTCTTTCTGCCTAGCAAAGGAGGACATATTTGTCTTTTTGACTTATATCAACTATCGGCTGAGAGACAGGCTGGATATTATAGATCCTTGTAGTCTTCATTTTGACCAGCGAGCGTGAGCACACCTTTGCAAAGAGGCTTGGGTCTGCCACGACATGCCCCATGACTCCTGGGGTGGCCGGTGAGCTTTGCTCTGAGGTCCGCACATGACTGGGCTATGGTGTTGTCTGAGCATTCCTGGGGTTTGGGTATCCTTCCTTCCCTGTTCCCTTTTTCCCTCTGCTGTTTTACATTGCTGTCGGGGTGGGGGGGGCACCTGGTTGAGGGAACTGTGCGCCTGGCCTATGTGTCTTTTACTGCTGGGGGTCCGCTTCGCTTTTCTGGACGTTTTGGGGTGCTGGGCAGCCTTTCTAGGTTTTCACCTTTTTAAAACTGTGTTTTACCGCCGACCTGGCGCCATTTTTTTGTGTATTTTCAGTTTCTAATGGCTGGCGGCCACTTTGTTGTAGCCGCGCCATGATACAGCATATTCTGGAGGTCGGCCATTTTTCTGTGGTCGCGTCGGCTCCCTATGCTGCGCTCGGCGGCCATCGTGCCTGAGTCCTCGGCCTCTAGTGTTGATTCCTACGGCGCGCGCCGCCTTTTTCCTCATATAGCACCCCACGGTTTTCTCCTCACACACACACAGCGGTGTCCATGACACGGGCAGCGGCGCTGAGCTGTCTCCTCCAGTGTGGCGAGTCCCCTGGGAATGTTTTTTCACCGATTTCATGCTTGTAAGCCTGGAGGAGAGATGTGGGGTCTTATTAACCCCATATCTCTCCATAAAGAGGACCTGTCACACGGAGTCATATTACAAGGGATGTTTACATTCCTTGTAATAGGAATAAAAGTGATCAAAAAATTATAAAAATAAAAGTGTAAAAATAAAAAAATGAAGTAAAATAAAAATAAAATGAAATATTTTTTTTTTAAACGCCCCTATCCCCGGTAGCTCGCGCGCAGAAGCGAACACGCATGCAAGTCCCACCCACATATGTAAACGCTGTTCAAACCCCACATATGAGGTATCGTCACGTGCGTTAGAGCGTGTGCAACAATTCTAGCTCTAGACCTCCTCTGTAACTCGAAAATAGTAACCTGTAAAAAAAAATTAAGCGTTGCCTATGGAGATTTTGAAGCACCGAAGTTTGGCGCCATTCCATGAGTGTGTGCAACTTTAAAGCGTGACATGTTTGGTATCTATTTACTCGGCGTAACATCTTTCACATTCTACAAAAATATTGGGCTAACTTTACTTTATTTTTTAATTCATGAAACCGTTTTTTTCCCCAAAAAAGGTGTTTGAAAAATTATTGCGCAAATACCGTGCGAGAAAAAAGTTGCAATGACTGCCATTTTATTCCCTATGATGTCTGCTAAAAAAAAAAATATATATAATGTTTGGGGTTCTGATTAATTTTCTAGCAAAAATGTTTAGATTTTTACATGAAGGAGAGAAGTGCCAAAATAGGCCCGGTGGGCAAGTGGTTAAATAATGGAGTCAGTGTCTGGTGCTGCATGCACCTACATGTTATACACATTATGTAAATGTTCTTAAGCTATGGAGTCAGTATTCGGGTCCTTCCCCAACTTGCTGGTGATGGCAGCAGGTGTTGGCACCTGGGATTCCCACAGAGGCTTTATTATTGGTCCTGGACACTTTTGTGTGGACGGGTGGTTAAAAGGGTGCCCCCCTCCCCCCGTTATCCCCTGGGGAATGCTCTGTTATGGAGCCGCAGACTGGATACCTAAGTCGGTGCAGGATAAGGCATTATGGGTGCGCTTCTCACTGCTGTACGGGACTCTCTTCAGCTGGATAGTGCAGCTGGGTTTCCGCCGAGGGCTCAGACTTTTTTGGTTCACAATTCAGACCGTTCTGTGTAGGTTTTTTCCTTCTTTGATAATTTCTTAGATGCGGAATGAGAAAAGCCACTGAGTGCTTTTGTAGTCCCTCACCGCCAGTTCAGTGCCCCCTTGAGGAGAGCCCTTTCAAGAGGTGGGCTTCTTCTCCGGTGGTGGACCCTCCGGGTGTCATGTATAGGTGACCATTCTCCCTATTGCGGGAGGCCCCGCTTGTATGGATCTGACTGATAGCAGATCCGAGGTATTGACCCTTTCCATGTTTGCCATGCTGGGGTCTGACTTGTGGCCGCTACTCTGGGGTCTCAGTCACTCGTGGAGTGAGCATTTTGCACCAGACAGTGGAGGAGCACCGACTCCCCCGAAGTTATTAGGCTAGCGGACCAGCTCGTCCAGGGCCTCATATAGGTCTGTTTCAGAATGGTTTTATGCACACGGTGGTGTAGTGGTTAACTCCATTACTTGGCAGCAAGTGAGTCATTGGTTCGAATCGGACACTGACACCAATCTGCCTGGAGCTTGCATTGTCGCTCCCTGTATCTGCATGGGTTTCCTCCGGGTACTCTGGTTTCCTCCAAGGGCATGTGTGCATACACCTACATAATATTCATACACACTTTGTGTGTGTATTATTTATGGGCAACCCTCCCAGGCCGTCAAAGGCCCAGCTGGGGGTCTAATCCGTCCCTGGGTGCGTAAGCCGATCACGCCGGCACCCAAATCCTGCCACTGTATGTAGCCTTCCCTCCCTGTCTCTAGGTGGGGGGGGGCAGCTTGCAGGTTCACAATTCGGTGAAACCTCCCTGTTTTTCCGACCAGTGGGTCTGCGAGGTGGTCTCTTCCGAGTATTAGATAGGGTTTCCTCCTATCCACGGAACAAAGTTCTTTCCTCGTCTCCCAGGCCCGTCGGTCTGCCTTGGGCTGCGGGGTAATTTTACCTTTCCTGCAGGACGAGAGGTTTGGGGTTTTCTATGGGCCTCAGGCACTGAATACCTTTTGTGAACATCGGGTAGTTCAGCATGGAATCCATTCGTTTGGTAGCTGCGCTCCATCCGGGGGACGTCCTGGCGTCCTCGGACATCAGGGACGCAGACATGCATGTCCCGTTTTGCGCATGTCACAATGTTCTTTCTGTGCTTCATGGTGAGAGAGGGTCTCTGTCAGCCTGTGGCCCTCCCTGTTGATCTAGCGTCAGCACCATGGGTTTCCAGCTAGGAGCTCGCACTTATCCTTACTTTGTTGGGACAGCAAGGCTTTGCCTTGTTAGCTACTTGGACGACTTTCTTCTGAGAGAATCTTCTGTCTCCGACCTAGTGGATGTGTTATTCCCATTCAGACCCTCCGAAGATTCAGGTGGGTGTTAAACATTTGGGCCAGAAGGTGTAGCTCAGTGGCAGCAAGCCCGCCTTCCATGTGTGCGACCCAGGGTTCAAATCCTGGGCATGCTAGGTTCCGACTCAGCATTGGAGTATCTAGGATTGATCTGGACTCCTCGGTGGCGAAGGTCCTTCCCCTGGAGAAATTGCAGACGCTTCAGTCTGCGGGAAGGTATTGACATCACGCAATCGACCTTCTCTCAGGGCACCTGCTGGTCCGGGGCCTGTGGGTAGCCGCCTTAAAGGCGGTACTGTATGCCCAGGTCCACACTCGGGTTTTTCGGGGGAAATACTGTCCAGGTGGTAAAAATTGCTTGTCTCTGAATTCATTAGATTCCGGTGCGCCACCTAGTCAGTCTCTCTGAGTTGGTGACTCTTTGGTCTGGGAAGTTGTTTCTTCCTTCCAGTGGTCGGTGTTAACGACGGATGCCAGCCTCAAGGCTTGTGGGGGCACCTGGGGGGTCTATTCGACTCTGAGTCGCTGGACTTGCGTGGATCTGTGGCCACACCTCCCTGTGCCCGCTCTCGTCTGGTCTCAGTAGCTACCCAGGGTCGGGCCTGGCTAGTGCCTGGGTGGGAGTCCGCCTGGGACTACCAGGTGCTGTGGACCCTGTTCATTGTCCTACTATTTTAGGTGATCAGGCTATGCTTCTCCTCGTGGTCAAGGAGGTTGCAAGGTCGTCCGATCTGGTTTCAGCCGGACAACACCGCGGCCATGGTTACGGTCTACCTTCAGGTATACCAGCAGACGGACTACTGGAGTCGCCAGATGCTGGACCAGGGTGACTAGTCTTTGTGCTTGGGTTGTTGCTGCTCCCTTGCAGGTAGGTGAGCCTCACAGGGCATGGATCTCCTGGCCGCTCGTTTCCACCGCAAGGGTGTCAGTTAGTGGCCAGGTCTAGTGATCTGGTGCAGACACGTCAGTCGCGCTGGTGGCCCTGTCGGGTCTGTATCGGCAATTTTTTGACGTTCCGCCATTGTAGTTGCTTCCTCGGCTGCTCCACAGAGTGGAGGCTTAGGAGATCCCAATGATTCTAAAAGCTCCAGCTTGGCCTCGGCGTCCTTGGTACGCCGATCTCGGGGCGCCTGGTAGCGAAGGTACTCTAGCGGTTGACAGGGCGGGAGGTCCCTCTGTCTCGAGGTCCCATACTTCCTCCTGTTGTACAGTCACTGACTTGCTCAACATGGCTATTGGAAGCCAGACTTTCAGAGACCGGGGTCTGTCCGACTCTGTCATCTCAACAATGCTGAGGGCACGGTAGTCTTCTTCAGGAGATCTACAGTCAAGCCTGGCAGGCTTACATCTCTTGGTGCGAAGAGATGGAGTGACGTCCACGGACGTACTCGATGTCCAGGGTCCTGCTGTTTTTACAGCTTGGAGTGGATCTAAAAATTGCTTATAGCACCGTTTTGGGGGCAGATTTCAGCCTTGGCTGTGTTCTTTCAGTGGCCTTTTTGCGGCCCGTTCCCTGGTGGGTCCCTTGTTTGTGCAGGGGTTTGCCATATACTTTGCCCTCTTGGTCCATCTCTCTCCCCCCATGAGTTTTGACTCTGGTGCTCTCTGTTCTTCTGGAACCTTCCTTTTGGAAACATCAGAGATTTTCTTTTGACACTATATCAGAAGGTGGCCTCTTTAGTGGCCTTTACCTCTGTTAGAGGGGTTTCTGAGTTGGCGGTCTTGTCTTGCAAGCCGCCATGCTTGATCCTCCATAAGGATTAGGTGGTGGTGCACCAGCGACCTTCCCTTCTTTCGAAGGTGGTTTCGGCCTTTCGCTGGAATAAGGACATAGTTCTTCCATCCTTCTGTCCTCGACCGGCGCATCCTACGGAGGTTGCCTTCCATTCTTTAGGCGTGGTACGTGCTTCGAGGGTGTACGACCCTGCTACGACTCAGTTTTCGGAGATCTGAATTTTTTTATGGGGAAGGAATTGTCCCTAAGGGATAGGGATGACATCCCCAGTGCATGCCTCTTGAAACCAGAGTCGGCAAAAGCAGCTCCAGTTTTTCTTTACAACCAGGTTCCTTTCAATGTAAACTTACACTGTCAAAGTAAACTGAATAGCAGACACAATAAGGTGCCACCTCCTGTCTGTACTGTACCAGCCTGCCTTCCCATATCACTGCTGAAACTGCCTCATGGGTTTACTTTAGGACTTGTCAGGCATTTAAAATATGTAAAGAAATGTGCAGACACAGGTAAATGCACACGCTTTTGCATTCAGCAAACTGGTGTTAATTATCTCTTGAATGATGAGGCAATATCATGTCAAACTGCTGAGCTTTTATGGCAGCATTCTTTAAAATAAATAAATGTGCATACAATTATGAGGCAACTTGTTAATCATTATGCATGTCAGTTTTGGCAGTGTGAGGCATCATTTTATCTTGCATCCCCTCAGGCTGAATGTTTTAGAGGAGCCTTGTGAAATTAAAAGCATTGCCCCAGTACTTCCTTTGTCAATGAAATTGGTTACTTTGTTAAGAATATTAACGTGAAAAGACTGACTATTTTCAGGATGCCTGACATACTGTATATTTTATTCCTCAAGTCTGTGATACAATACAGTTCAGGAGCTCCTGAACCCGACTGCATGTGGAAGTATGATTTTTTATTTTTATTTTTTTTAATCCTACTTACCTAGGTTGATGCAGCATCTGTCCCCTGCCGGTGTCTTGTCACATTCTGCTCCCCATCACAGATTGCTCCGGAAGTGACGTTCCGTCGCCGCCATCGTGCTACACCCCACACTCCTGCAAAGTAATGATTGAATGAGAAGGGGGCAAGCGGACATCTTGTTACACCCATCAGAGTTTTAGATTACACAGTTATTTTTAACACAAAACGGAGCTTATATGCTTAAAGCGGATGTCCGCTGAAAAAAAAATATTAAAAGCCAGCAGCTACAAATACTGCAGCTGCTAACTTTTAATATTAGGACACTTACCTGTTCTGCAGTCCAGCGGCGTCCGCAGCAGAGGACGAGCGATCGCTCGTCACCCTGCTGCTCCCCCCTCCATCCACGGTGAGGGAACCAGGAAGTGAAGCGCTCCGGCTTCACTGCCCGGTTCCCTACGGCGCATGCACGAGTCGCGCTGCGCCCGCCGATTGGCTCCTGCTGTGTGCTGGGAGTCAAGTGTTGCCAGCACACAACGGGGGACGGACGGGATGTCAGAAAAAAAACGTCTTTTGCCCGTGACGTGTGGCCGGAAGTGGGTGCAAATACCTGTCTTTAGACAGGGAGGGTGCCGATCAGCGCGACTTCACTTTAGGGTGGAGATCCGCTTTAAATACAGTATTTTCCGACAGACTGTTTACATGTTAAATGTGAAAATCAGAGGTGTTCTGTCACATTTGCAACCATGTAAGGTCAGCAGGTTTGCTGCTGCTTTTAAAAAGTAACATATAAACAGTCCGTCGGATTTCCAAATACTGTATTTAACCACATGCCGACCAGCCGCCGTCTTACGGCGGCAGGTCGGCTCCCCTGCGCAAGAGCACATAATATAACGTCGGCTCCCGCGCAGGCCTCTACAATGTATGAACAGAAGATCAGTCATTTCCCCTAGTGAGGCCACCCCCCCCTACAGTTAAAACACACCCAGGGAACATACTTAACCCCTTCCCCGCCCCCTAGTGTTAACCCCTTCACTACCAGTGGCATTTTTATAGTAATCCAATGCATTTTTTTAGCACTGATCGCTATAAAAATGCCAATGGTCCCAAAAATGTGTCAGAAGTGTCCGCCATAATGTCGCAGTACCGGAAAAAAATCGCTGATCGCCGCCATTACTAGTAAAAAAAAATATTAATAAAAATGCCATAAAAATACCCCCTATTTTGTAAACGCTATAACTTTTGCGCAAACCAATCAAACGCATTTTTTTAATGAAAAATATGTAGAAGAATACGTATCGGCCTAAACTGAGGATTTTTTATTTTTTTTTATATATTTTTGGGGGATATTTATTATAGCAAAAAGTAAAAAATATTCATTTTTTTTCAAAATTGTCGCTCTATTTTTGTTTATAGCGCAAAAACTAAAAACCGCAGAGGTGATCAAATACCACCAAAAGAAAGCTCTATTTGTGGGGAAAAAAGGACGCCAATTTTTGTCAGTTAAAGCGACGCAGCGAAGCAATGTGGTCAGGGGGTTAAGTGGTTAAGCATATAAGCTCCGTTTTGTGTTGAAAATAACTGTGAAATCTAAAACTCCGTTGGGTGTAACAAGATGTCCGCTTGCCCCCTATAATTACTGTGGGGGGGGGGTGTAGCAAGATGGCGGCGACAAAACGTCACTTCTGGAGCATTCTGTGATAGGGAGCGGAATGTGACACTACACCAGCTCTAAGGTTGATAACCGAGCAATCGAACACCGCCAATCGCTCGCTTCTCAATGCTCCCTGAGCAAGAGAGCCAGTGGCTGTCAGTCACTGGCTTTCTACTCTGTCCCCATGCTCACTGGAAGTGAGGGGGCGGGGAGCGGCTGGCTCAGGCTCTCAGCGGCTCGCTGAGAGCCGGAGCTGGTCCAGCCATGTGGGCGGATCCCGACCGTATGGTCACGATCTTTCTTGAGCCTGGACTGACTCTGACGTCAGCCTACGGCGGGTTTCAGCCTGTCACAGGAGTGCAAAACATGCTTTGGCTATGTATCTTTTTTTTTTAAAGTGGTTGAAGGTAGTTTTATTATAATAAAAATGTTATACTTACCTGCTCTGTCCAATACCTCTTCTGAGGTCCCCTGCCTGTGCTCTTGGTTTCTCCTTTTGTGTGTGTGTGTGTGTGTGTGTGTGTGGTGGGGGCACACGTGCGGGATCACTCCCAAGTCAGGCTGTGTGCATCCAAAGATGCACACAGCGCGGCTGGGCCCCACCCTCTGCTCCCTCGTTAAAGGATTTGGTTGACACTAGCAGGATCCAATGGCTTCTGCTGCCTCTGTGTTGTCCCACACTGCACGGGTTAAATGAGAAGTCCAGCCTGAGAATTTTAGGCTGGGCTTCTCCTAAGGGTCACAGGAGTGCAATCCGTTTTGCACTCCTGTGACCCGTTTTCAGCAGAGAGCGGTCTGAAGTCCACTCTCCGCTGACATCACTGCCATCAGTCGAGGCACCACCTCATTCTGACTTCCAAGTCTGGATCCGCCAGCTGCCTTGATTGATGGCAGTCTCAGCAAGCCACTGAGACAGCTGCTTCCCGCCCCTCCACTGCTCAGCGCTCCAGTGAGCGTGGAGAAGCAGAGAGGAAAGACGCTGACTGTTAGCAGCTCGCCTTTCAGGGATCTGTGAAAACTGAGCTATCGGTGATGTTCGGTGGCTCGTTTCTCAGTGCAGAGACGGTGGGGGGGGGGGAACAGTCTGATACTGCATTCACACAGGTAAGTATGAAACTAAAATAAACCTGTTTATTTTTGTCTAGGGGAGAGGAGAGCGGAGATATACTTAACTAAACTTTCAGACCTTGGTGCTAGACTGGTCTGGCACCCCCATGCTCCAGCGGTCCTTGAATAGTGGACTGTTCCTGACATCATCCCACTCAGAGCAGGCCTCATAGACCTAGAACAGTCCACCGCTGGACCGTGGGGGAGTGTGTTTTTTTAGGGGATTGAAAGATCGGGTGTGAAGTATAAGCTTTCTGCTCACCCCTAAACAAAATGAGCAGTTGACCCATGTACTGTGGTCACAGATGGACTGCATGGGAAAAAATATTTGGCTGAAGTTGGGCTTTAAGCACTTGCCTACTGGGAACTTTTACCCTCTTCCTGCCCAGGCCAATTTTTAGCTTTCAGCGCTGTCGCACTTTGAATGCAAGGCTGTATCCAAATAAAAATTGTATCATTTTTTTCACACTTGTAGAGCTTTCTTTTGGTGGTATTTAATCACCACTGGGTTTTTTATTTTTTGCTAAGTAAACAAAGAAGAAAAAATAAATAAACTTTATGGTTTGTTATAAAATTTTGCAAACGGATAATCTTTCTTTCTCCTTTACTGATGGGCGCTGATGAGGCTGCGCTGATGGGTGCTGCTCTGGTGGGGGATTGGACACAGCTGATCACGTGGTAAAGAGCCTCTGATTTGCTCTTTACCTCAATTTGTGATCGCAGAGTGTGCCACCCACGCCCCACAGCAGGCACAGTCATATGATGGCCTTCCAAAACAACCCGGCAACGCTGTAGCGCTTATTCGGCTATAGCGTGGTCGGCAAGTGTTTAAACATTTTTAGATTTTCCATCTTTTGTTTTAGTTCAAGTGACAGTTGTTACTAGCATGAATCAAGAGAGAAAATCAATTTGTGTTGAGCAGGGATGGCCACACTTTGATCCTAATTTTAACAGTCACTGCTGAACCAGCTGACTTTCAATCAGTGTATAGCCAGTATAACTGGTGTGGAGATTTGCATGTTTCTTGGTTGCAATCCTCTGATAGCAATCTCTAGTTGAGCGAACCCGAACTGTAAAGTTCAGGTTCGGTACGGACTGTGGGGTTTTCCCAAACCCGAATAATTGGAAAAAGTTCGGTCCGGGATCGGAGTTCGGGGGGAAAAAAATGCACGGAGGTCCCCGCAAATTCAATAACCAGACCCTTTAGGTCTGGTATGGATATTAAGGGGAACCCCGCCGTCAATTTAAAAAAAAAATGACGTGCGGTTCCCCCTAAATATCCATAACCAGACCCGTTATCCGAGCACGTTGACCTGGCCAGCCGCAGAAAAGAGGGGGGGACAGAGTGTGGCCCCCCCCTCTTTTGAACCGCACCAGGCCACATGCCCTCAACATGGGGCGGATGTCCCCATGTTGATGGGGACAAGGGTCTCATCCCCACAACCCTTGCCCGGTGGTTGTGGGGGTATGCGGGCGGGAGGCTTATCAGAATCTGGAAGACCCCTTTAACAAAGGGGACCCCCAGATCCTGACACCCCTGTATGAAATGGTAATGGGGTACACTGTACCCCTACCTTTTCACGAAGGAAGTGTAAATTCTTGTAAAAAAATAATACACACACACCGTAGAATTTTATTAATAAAAAAAAGAAAAAAACTCCAGCGGTGATAATCCACTCGTTCCCGGCTTCCTGCTCCAACGATGTCCTGATCCAGCAACGAGTGCGGGTGATCTCCAGCGATGAGAAGATCCAGCGACGGGTGATCTCCGCTCCAGTGATGAGAAGATCCATCCATCCGGAGCGCAGCATCGCCGACCTCCTCTCATCGCTGGACACAGCCCAGCGAATGACGCGCTGGAGCTGTGACATTACTTATATAGGGGAGGGAGGGCCACCCGTCACGTGACCCCGCACCCTCTGACGTACCCTCTGCTACGTCACTGGGGAAGCCCAGGAAGAGGGAAGACTCTGGGCTTCCCCAGTGACGTAGCAGAGGGTACGTCAGAGGGTGCGGGGTCACGTGACGGGTGGCCCTGCCTCCTCTATATAAGTAATGTCACAGCTTCAGCGCGTCATTCGCTGGGCTGTGTCCAGCGATGAGAGGTCGGCGGCGATGCTGCGCTCCGGATGGATGGATCTTCTCATCGCTGAAGCGGAGATCACCCGTCGCTGGATCTTCTCATTGCTGGAGATCACCCGCACTCATCGCTGGATCGGGACAATGTTGGAGCAGGAATCCGGGAACGAGTGGATTATCACCGCTGGAGTTTTTTTTATTTTTTTTTTTATTAATAAAGGACTTTATTCTACGGTGTGTGTGTGTGTGTGTGTGTGTTTTTTTTTTTTTACAAGAACTTACACTTCCTTCGTGAAATGGTAGGGGTACAGTGTACCCCATTACCATTTCACACAGGGGGGGGGGGGTCAGGATCATTATTGCATGAGCATTATTGCATTATTGCTTTCAGTCTATGCCCTGGCTGGTGACATCTAAAGCTGGCCATAGACCAATTCATTTTTTTTATTCAGCTAGTGTGAAGAATGGAACAAAAAACAAACACACACAAACGATGTGAATGGAGGAATCAAATTACTGACTTCTGTCGAACAGGGATGGCCACACATTGATTAACACTCAGCCGGTCACTGCTGAACCGACTGAATTATGTCCATGGCCAGTTCAAGACGGAGCTTTTTGTGGTCTGCCTGGTGAAACTTGAGCGGTCATAGATGCCACCAGCCGGGGCTTATGCCGCGTACACACGATCATTTTTCGGCATGTAAAAAAATAACGTTTTTAAAAAATGTAATTTAAAACGATCGTGTGTGGGCTTCACATCATTTTTTGGGTTCTGAAAAACAACAAAAAAAATTCCGAACATGCTGCATTTTTTAACGACATTTTAAACAATGTCGTTTTTTCGGGTTGTAAAAAATTATCGTGTGTGGGCTTAAACAACGTGAAAAACCCGGGCATGCTCAGAAGCAAGTTATGAGATGGGAGTGCTCGTTCTGGTAAAACTACCGTTGTAACGAGGTAAGCACATTCATCACGCTGCAACAGAAAAGCGCAAATCGTCTTTTACCAACACAAAATTGGCTAAAGCAGCCCACAGGGTGGCATGATCCACATGGAACTTCCCCTTTATAGTGCCGTCGTACGTGTTGTACGTCACCACACTTTTCGATCGTGTGTTTTAATGACGAAGTTGGAAAAAAAATCGTTTTTTCTAGAGGCTGAAAAACCTATTTTTTTACAAGCCGAAAAATGATCGCATGTACGCGGTATTAGGCTAGGTTCACATCTGATGCATTTTTTTGGCATGTTTTTTTAAGTGCGTTTTTTTTTTTTAATGTGTGTGTGTGTTTTTTTTTTTTTTTTTTTTTACTTTTACTGCACAGATCTGCTGTTGATGATTGGCAAAAATGAAGTTTTGCACAATGCGTCACACCATTTCTGGCCACTGGCCACTTTCTGCAGAAAGTTTTTCTTTTGTTAGTGTTCTGCTTATCGGTGCTTCTGAAATGTCTCAACATTTTTGGAATATTTTGAAGTTGTGGTATCATAAACATTAGGGGTAAGAGAATGAACTGATGTTTCTTCTGGTAAGGTTACATGACGATTCGAGTGCCATGTAGTTCTAAAAACCTTGATCCGCACACCAAGACTTCATTATTTAAAACTGGGGTTACTTCTAATATGGAATTAACTCTTAACAGTGTTTTTTTATTTATTTTTTATTGCTAAATTTACAGTTGGCTCACAGAAAAAATAGCCTTTATGTATCAAGGAAAGCTTCCTGTTCCCGGTATAAAAAAAATTGTAGAATAGGATATCTGCTTCAATGGACATTTCCATACCCTTCCTGCCCAGGCCAATTTTTAGTTTTCAGCGCTGTTGCACTTTGAATGACAATTGCGCGGTTGTGCGACGTGGTTCCCAAACAAAATTGACGTCCTTTTTTTCCCCACAAATGGAGCTTTCGTTTGGTGGTATTTGATCACCTCTGCGTTTTTTTTTTTTTTTTGTGCTATAACCAAAAGAAGAGCGACAATTTTGAAAAAAACACAATATACTTTTTGATTTCAATAAATATCACAATTTTTTTTCCTCAGTTTAAGCCGATATGTATTCTTCTACATATTTTTTTGTAAAAAAAAAATGCAATAAGCGTATATTGGTTTGCGCAAAAGTTATAGCATCTACAAAATAGGGGATAGATTTATTGCATTTCTATTTTCTTACTAGTAATGGCGGCGATCTGCAATTTTTATTTTGACCGTGACATTGCGAGGGTCATATCGGACACTTTTGACTCATTTTTGGGACCATTAACATTTATGCAGCGATTAGTGCTATAAAACGGCACTGATTACTGTGTAAATGTGACTGGGAGGGAACTGGTTTACACTAGGGGGCATTGAAAGGGGTTAAATATGTTCCCTAGGAAGTGATTCTAACTGTAGGGGGAGGGGACTCGCAAGGGGAGAAGACCGATCTGTGTTCCTCTGTACTGGGAGCACACATCAGTCTCCTCAATTTCTGACAGGCCATAGATCTGTGTGTTTACAAGCAATTGCGGGTGCACGGCGGACTTCACGGCCACCGGGCACGCGCACCGCGTCCCAAGCAAAGCCCTGGGCCGCATCATCGGCTCTTTACCAAGATCGGAGTCGCTCCATGTCCTTAGGACATGGCGCGCCCATGATTGCCGCTCTGCTTTCCCCCAAGGGCGCACAAAAGAGTGGTGACACTGGAAGGAGTCGTATGATGTCGCCCCAGAATGAGAGGTGATCCTGCCCACCGTAATTTCCCTATACAGTGGATGGGAGGTTTTATTAATTAGCCCTGCTTCCACACTTTCACATCTCAGTAGGAACTGAGGGCAAAATGTTTTCTTTAATTTTGGATAGAGTTAAAAAGGGAGATGCGTCCTCTCTGTTTATCCTGCTTTCTGTTATCACTCAAAGAAAACTATTTAAGTGGTTACTTGAACCAGGAATAGAGGATAAATATTTAAAGCGGGGGTTCACCCGTACATGACACTTTTTCCCCTTAGATGGATGCTTGTTTTGTCTAGGGGAATCGGCTAGTTGTTTTAAAATATGAGCTGTACTTACCGTTTACGAGATGCATCTTCTCCGCCGCTTCCGGGTATGGGCTGCGGGACTGGGCGTTCCTATTTTGATTGACAGTCTTCCGAGAGGCTTCCGACAGTCGCATCCATCGCGTCACGATTTTCCGAAAGAAGCCGAACGTCGGTGCGCAGGCGCAGTATAGAGCCGCACCGACGTTCGGCTTCTTTCGGTTACTAGTGACGCGATGGATGCGACCGTCGGAAGCCTCTCGGAAGACTGTCAATCAAGAAGGAACGCCCGCTCCCGAAGACCCATACCCGGAAGCGGCGGAGAAGATGCATCTCGAAAACGGTAAGTACGGCTCATATTTTAAAACAACTAGCCGATTCCCCTACACAAAACGAGCATCCATCTAAGGGGAAAAATTGTTTTATGGGTGAACTCCCGCTTTAAATAGGAATTTCCCTCACTTTAGATGGATTTCCTTTCCCTTCTGTTTTGACTGAGACAATCTCCCTAATGGGACAAAGAGGGCCACAAATAACCTAAACAGGGGTTATAACCCTTCCTTACTCTGATCTGAAAAAAAAAGGTTTGCCCCCTGTTCTACATTAAAAGCAAACTCCACCACAGTAGATATTAGGGTTTGAGTAGGTTTAATGTGAAACCTACACTGCATCTGAGCGCCATAAACTCAATAATTTTGTATTTTATTTTTTCATGTTCAAAGCAAACTACCTCATCTATCCATGTTTCCATGCTTTATTTTGCTGAGAGATCACCTTGAAAAACATTCCCCAGCATTTCTGCCCATGGCCACCTCGAGTAAGGGCAGAATATTTATATAGCCTTTACTTCCTGGAATACATCTGCCCTTTGCTCAGGCATGCAGGCAGGAGGGTGTGCTTAGCTAAGGAAATTCCTCCTGAGGAGTCCTGGGATGTATAACATCATTTGATATATTTTCCTATCTATTTACTAATGCTAACAGCAAAATGGTGTTTGATGGAGGGGGTGAAGTTCCAGTTTAAGTGGTTTGAATATATTGACAGTTTCTTATGTTTGATAAACCCCAATGGTTAAATTGTTATTACTCCCAAAATGAAAATGTATTGAATTTCAGCTTGCCAAACATTAGACGTGGTGGCTGCATCCGTTTTCTTTTCTTAGGCTTTTCCCCCTGGTGATCTGCACAGTAACACACCTCCTGTTATTAATAAGACACAATTCTTAAAGCGGGGGTTCACCCTTAGAGGGCACTTTTCCCCCTTAGATTCCTGCTCGTTTTTACTAGGGGAATCGGCTATTTATTTTAAAATATGTGCAGTACTTACCCGTTTACGAGATGCATCCTCTCCGTCGCTTCCGGGTATGGGCTTCGGGAATGGGCGTTCCTTCTTGATTGACAGTCTTCCGAGAGGCTTCCGACGGTCGCATCCATCGCGTCACGATTTTCCGAAAGAAGCCGAACGTCGGTGCGCAGGCGCAGTATAGAGCCGCACCGACGTTCGGCTTCTTTCGGCTACGAGTGACGCGATGGATGCGACCGTCGGAAGCCTCTCGGAAAGCTGTCAATCAAGAAGGAACGCCCGCTCCCGAAGACCCATACCCGGAAGCGACGGAAGAAGATGCAGCTCGAAAACGGGTAAGTACAGCTCATATTTTACTACAAATAGCCGATTCCCCTAGACCGAACGAGCAGGAACCTTATGGGAGAAAAAAAAAAAAAATCATAAATGGGTGAACTCCCGCTTTAAGGAATGAGAACAGGAGGCACAGCAGCCTACAACTTTATCAGTCTTGGGGGGAGGGCAATGTTAAATGTTAGCAGATTTAGATACACTAAGGCTTCATGTACACAGGACATTTTTTCCAACAATTTAACTTGACAGATTTTAACCCACGTTTAAAACGTCTGTTTTGCCGCGTTTACATGCCGCGTTTAGAAGCGTTAAAAAAATGGGTAAAAATGAAAAACTCCTGTAAACGAAACGCGGGTTACCGCGTTTAGTCGCGTTTGGCGTCTGAAACATGGAAATCTTCGGCATCTGAACCCATTTTTTTTGCTTTCAAAGAAACTCTGTTAAACGCAACTGCCTAGAAACGGCAATAAACGAGACTGTGTACATGGTCACATAGGATAACATTGAATGAGTTCAGGGGCAGTTGAAAAAAGCACCCAACTGCCTCTGAACGTACGTTTTAGAATCGTCCCATGTACATGGGGGCCTAACTAATTGAAGCCAAAACTCCAGCTCACACTTTATAATCAGTCACGTAAAACCATGTAAATTGGAGTATTTCTGCTGTGAAAAGTAACGGACTTGCTGGCTAAATTAAGAATATGTAAATAGAAGAAAGAAAGCCTAAAAAATGTGTAGCACTACCCCCAAAGGACCTGCTGGCTTGTTTTGGGTGGCATGTTGCCTCTATTTCCTCGCTGTCCAGGGTACTTGATGAGAGCTGAAAGAAAATTAATGTCCACACATTGCGTTCCCTTTTCTCTACTTTATTTACCAAACGTGGTAAAAGAACAAACATAGAAATTTAAGAGGTGGAAGGGTATAGGTAATAGGTTCAGGTGTAAAACTTAGTCGGAAACTCTCCTGCTCCCAGTCATGTAACTTTCGTCGCCACCCTAGCCAGAGTGGGTGTTGTGCACCCTGACAGGCCTCTCTCACTAACCTAGCAGCCAGGATGTCACAAGTCTCTGCCACCAACCTTAAAAAAAGGAAAAGAGATGTAACTGGTCCAGAATCCTCTCAGCATAGGATTAAGCACCCGGATCTCTTCTTGAACTGATTCTTGTGAACTCAGAACTGACAGGCGACCTTCACACAGCCCCTCAGTAATTGTGCGTCCTTCAATGGAGTTCCAGGCCTCTCCTGAGTGTACCAGCCTCGTGCTCGGTGCTTTCCAGAACTGGTGCTTCATTCAGTGGCTTCCTTCCTCAGGACGGACAGCACAGGACCACTTTGTAAAACGTAGACCCAGTCTGACTATCGGGCCTACCTGGTAGATCACAGCTCCGGACCTATGTGGTCCCGGAGCCAGGAACTCTTGAACACGCACCCCTGGCCAGGAGGGCCACACACTGGGGGGTGGTGAGACGACTGACCAGGATGGACGACAACCTTGAACTAGTGACCTCTGTCCCTTAAATACACTCCCCTAGCATGCACAGCGAAGCGACCAACCCTCACTGATTGGCTGCTGAGGAAAAATATCCAATACACCCTAACCTGACTGCTGCCACCCTTGGCCTGGGGTGGAACCGACACCCCAGACAACAATAGTGGTCACCTGCAGTACAGCCAGGGCTGGAACAGAGGCCAAATTTGGCAAAACAATTAAGTCAGAGGTAGCTAAATCTCTGACTACCCTCTAAATTTAAAGCAGGGCTAGCTAAGAAAAATGGCAGCCCGCTACAAATGTATCCAACGCAACCATCAAATCTAAGAATTGGTTAAGCTGCAATCTAATAAATGTTTGCTTTTGGGTTTAAAGCTGAGCTTCACCCTAAAGGGAAAGTTCCACTTTATGCCATTCTCCTCACGTCCTCTTCTGTTTTTGGGGGGAGGGGAGCAGGTACCTCAATTTGACTCACTCTCACTTCTGCTGCGGAGATCCACCAGAAGTTCTCACAGTATTTGTAGCTCCTGACTTTTTTTTTTTCTTTCAAACTGGGCGAAGAACCGTTTTAATACTGCTTTAAGATTTCTGTGTGGTAATTTTGTGTTTCCACTCCCTCCAATAAGGCAATGATGAAGAGTCTTCCAGATGGATTCCCAAATATATATGTAGCCTGTATTATGTAGAATCCATCATGGATGTCATCCCATCATCTGTATTTTATGATGGCTGCAGCACTAGGGTGGAACTAAGAATCTTATCACTGCTGCACTCTATTTTATCTGCTTTGAAAATGTTACAGATCATCAATACAGAACTATAAAAGTATAAAACAGACGGTATATACACATAGACAGATGGCAGATTATGAACACTCTGTCTCTCTGATAGACTGGGAGGTGTAAGTTGACTTTATTTATGATAGACTCAGCGGTTAAAGAAGATATTTATTTATAAGACTGTGCAGTTTCTCCCAAATATCCTCAGGTGTGGGGTCCTTTTTTTAATGCATTACTGTTATGCACTCCGTTTCCTTTTATTCCAAATTTAAAATTTGCCGTATTGGCTGCAACCTTTAGCATAAAATCACACATAGTTTGGCAGGAGATGTATCATTACTTTGTCAGATTGAATATCAGATAGCGTGTTCTCACATAACCACAGTACGTATACGGGAAAAAATAGACCTGGATAGTTTTCACAGAAAAATATCTTGGGTTTCTTTGAGAGCGCTCTTTAACATGCTGACAGGTCTTCTCAGTGTTAGTTAAGCAGCCCAGCAGGTGTCTGCAAAACCATAATCCCGGGTACCCTAGTGTCAGAGCTAGACTAATGAGAAATCAAGCTATTAATAAGAACTGTTTTCTCAGGGCCACCATACTGTATTATACTTTTGTATGCATTTGGTCCACAGTCTATTGCATGTTATCTCCATGGACTACAGTTGTAGTCAAGAAAATATATTTAATCACCAAAGTGGACATACATTTCCCCTTCACTGTGCTATGGCAGCGGTATTGGCACATATTTGCACACTCTGAACTAGAGCTGCATAATTAATCGTTAAGAAATGAAATCACGATCTTTTTCAGTTGCTGATCTTCAAAACAGCATTTCACGATTCTTAAGGCTTCATGTACGCAAGACATTTTTACAACCTCTCCTGAATGATTTAGCTTGAAAGATAGTAGCCCAAATTTTAAAACATCCATTTTGCCACGTTTAGCAGCGTTGTTTTGCCATTAGAAGCATTTTAAAAAAAATGTTTTAATCAAAATGGGCAAAAATGAAAAACTCCTGTAAACGAAACGCAGCTAAATGCGTTTTACCGCGTTTGGCAGCGTTTAGAAACGTTTGACGCTTGAGAAGGCGCTGGGGAAGGCGAGCGCGCGGGAGCGCCCACGGAAGGGTAACAGGTGACTGCTGCAGGAAGCGGAGGGGACTACAGGATCGCATGCAACGCCTGGAGCCGGTCCCAGTTATCCTGAGGTTGCTACACAGTGGCACTTATACTGTGACCGCGCTATACCCCAGGAGGGGGAGAAGTATCTGGTGAGTGCAACTTTGTACAGAGCACGGTGTGTCACGCACAGAGCAAGATCTGAAGGGTTCACCCAGCAACATTTTTTAAGCACAAAGTCACTTTATCCCTTCTTCTTCTTTTTTGATTCACTGGACTGATTTTTTCCTGAACTCTTATATGTATTCTAAAAGGATTTATTTATGCATTTTTTTTTTTTACCTAATTTCCAATTTAAATACCTGGCCGAGGGTTCAAACTAGTAAACACCCGGCAGGGGGTATATCCATTTATTCATTTCACTGTGTTTGATGCTATACTTTGCTCACTGTGGTCTGTTGTCACATTCATAAGTACCATCAGACTAGCACCCACCAACACCCGGCTCCACCCACAGAGCTCCAGACAACAGATCCACCCACAGAATCTGCAGTTTTTCAGTTTTTATAACAGACAGAGGGGAGACATTTGACAGGTAAGGATACATGCAGGAGGCATGTATATCCTTATAGATCAACACTATGGCAGTAGTTTAGAAAGGATGAGAGTGGGTTTACATCCACTTTAAGAAACATACTCTACAATTGGGTGAATCTAATGCTTTTCTCCAAGCACCATTTTAGAGGAAGAGCTCAATTGCTGGCACATGAGGTCACGTGATGAGATTTATTAGCGACGAAGAACCACAAAATTGCTGCTTGAAGCCATGTTGAAGAAAGCTTTCATAGCATTTATAGACTTAGTTATTGTAAACAAACACCTTGTAAAACAATCCATTCAGTTTAAAATAGAAATGAAAGGCAAACCATGTGTGTATAGCTATCAAACATTATCAATACCTTTATTTATTTTTTAATAAGTGATCACATGCCCTCTGTTCTCAGCTGCATAAGAGCTGGGGGAGGAGGAGGAGAAGCAGCAGCACACTGAGCTTCCCAGTGAATGCCTGTGCAGCAGGGCATGTCGGGACAAGTCTGATCATTGGAGGAGAGCATACTGAGTTCCCAGTATAGCTAGGGAACTGACCATTGTGTGGTCCATTTTTTTTTTTTTATAGTAAAGCAGGGGGCCTAGCAGGTACACCAGGAATTTATCACAGTGGAAGTGATACAAAGAGAACAGGATACTTGTTTATACAAGTACATAGTACAGCAGGCACATATCGGGAATATGAAATGTTGGGGTAACAAACCTAAGTGTTTTTTTTTTTTTTATTTAGCTGAATACTGTATGCAGTTTAGTTACTGAAATGTACGGTTCTTGTATAGAGCTTATTGTCATCAATATTTTATCCTCCTTCTGTAGCAGCTGTCTTCTGATAATTTAAAATATTGTAAACTGACCCATCAGTGTCCATCTCTAGACCAATAGCTGTCTGTAAATGAACCTTCATTTATGCCCGCCAGCTGGATTACATGTGAGAATAAGCATAGCGTTCCTTTCCACTGCTTCTTCTGTTTCGGTGTGCTAATACAAATACTAGCAAAATTGTGCCCGTTTGTTAAGCAGGGTGGAATTCCAGAACCCTAAAATTCCTAGTACTGCAAGTAATATGACAGTAATGTGATAGGAAGTGTGTAGTATGTAATGTACAGAGAGGAGCATTATGGCACATTTTATTTACAGCACAGATTACAGAAATATATAGTAAAGAACAGTTTGCCGTGTACGGGTGGCGGGATTTGAAATATATTCTGTGGCAAAAAAACTTTGACTTTGATTCATCAGTCCACAGCACATTGTCCAGAAGACTTTGTCCAATGGCAAACTGTAGTATTGCTCTGATGTTCTTTTTAGACAGCAAAGACTATTTTGTTGCACATCTCCCATTAACAAGCCTAAAAATTACCATTTGAATGACTAAATTCCTGAGATGTCAAAATATACAGCAATCTTATTGTCTTTTAAATATGTAGTCCCTGAGCGCCAGGTAAGTGACTTCTCAAGACAGTGGAGCAGTCTGATAAAATATAAAGCAGCTGCAGGTAAGGATGAGCTCAGGTGTGTTCGGAACCCGCATGTGCAGAGGCCGCCAGGAAGTCGGCGATGCGCTAATCACAGGCAGTGAGACATTTTCCCGATCCCTGGCTGCAGAGACTGGGAAATGTCTCACTGCCTGTGATTAGCACAGAGCAGTTCTGACTTCCTGGTGGACTCTGCACGTGCGGATTCCGATGAAGCTTTTACCAAGTGTCCCTTGTTAGACCATAAAGGCTACTGCACAAGCATCAGGATTGTGACATCTGGCAAAATACCTTAGTCCATTAAGTATATGCTGTCCCTGGAGGGACAAAGGGCGATGAGAGCACTGTCCATTGGTGGGCTGTAATTTCTTTGAGAAGTAATAAACCTCTGTAAGTGTTACATATACACGCTACTAGCAAAGGAAAGTTCAGATTTTCTTCCTCTTCCACTCTTGGATTTTTTTATCCCCCCCCCCCCTTTAAATGCTGAGCATAAAATATGCATCTAAATGTCCTAATGTGCATGAACACAGGATAACAATGAGCTGCTTCTACAAGCGGGAGAAAAAAAAATGCATAACTCCTGTAGAAGCAGCAAAGCAAGATCACGTACATAATCTCGCTTCTTCCAGGTTAGGGGTGCGCAGTGCGCTGCTCCCACGACTGCAGCAGATTGCGGCTCCCTGTACGCTATGCGATTACATGACCACAATGTCAACAAAGCTGTTATGAATGAATAGCTATCACATGGTACCTGGGCCATTCACAGCATCCTTTACCATGTGATAGTAAATCAATGGTAATCACAGCTGTTATGAATGTAACCCATTAATGGCAATTAGAAGTGTAAAAAAAATAAAAATCCCTGATCACCCTCCCTCGGAGTAATACAGTGTCACCATGGTGACACCGAACTACTGTGATGTAAGTATATTATAAAAAAAAAAAAAAATTGAATAAACTTTTATTTAATAATTTATTTTTTAAATGCCATCAGCAGTCAGTATCCCTGATCACCGCCATACCTGTCATATGATGGTGACAGTATGTAAAAAAGATTTTAGTTCATTTCTTCATATTCCAAAAAATTACAACTTCAAAAACTTCATGCCTCTTACTAAATACCTCCAGACTGTCTACTTTCAAAAAAGGGGTAATTTTGGGGGTGTTTATACCGTCCTGGCATTTTGAGGACCTTGTGAAACGTGAGAGGCCATCAGTACATCAAGACTGATCAATTTTCAAAAATATACACCATAGTTTGTAGACGCTAGAACTTTCACACAAACCAATTAATATACACTTTATTATTTTAATTTTTTTTTACTAAAGACGTGTAGCAAAATAAATTTTAGCCAAAAATTTTGAAGAAAGTTGATTGTATTTATTTATTTATTTATTTATTTATAAAAATGCTTATTGAGAACGCAGTCTTTACCCGAGGGCCTCGATTCACTCAGATCTCTCAGCCTAGTACATAGTAAAACAATCATAAAACCAAATAAAAACAGAATTTAAAAGAAAATTAGACACTATACTAATGTCTGATCCTAAGTTGGATCATAAGCTTGTAAAAATAAATTTTTTAAAAACTTCCTAAACTTTAATAGATAATTCTCAAGTCTCATATATAGAGGTAAGGAATTCCAAAATTTGGCTCTTTGTACATTCAACATCCTCCCTCCGCATTTAACTTTTTTGAATTTAGGAATGATCAATTTTGCCTGATTAGCAGATCTCAATAGTCTGCTAAGAGCGTAGTAGGCAAATTTTTTCTGCAGGTAACCTGGGCCTTTCCCATTGCCCACTTTAACAAAACCGTTTAGTAACGGGTAGCCAGTGCAGTGCTTTCAAAAATGGAGTAATGTGGTCCCTACGACCCACACCCGTTAGTAGCCTCACTGCGGCATTTTTAATCAGTATTGGATGTGTTTTTATAACCGGAACTAGAAAATATAAAACGTTTCATTTATTTAGCCCAAAAAAATAAAATAAAACCAGTGGTGATCAAATATTTGTGTTAAAAAAATGTATACGCATTTAATTTTACATACAGAGTTGCATGACTGTGCAATTGCCAGTCATGCAAAAAATGCCCGAGTCGTAAAGGGGGTAAAACCTTCTGGAGGTCAAGTGGCTAATGAAAAATGTTTGATTTTGGCTCAAGCAGAATTTATTATTCCATCAAAACAATTTAATCGGGACTAAAAAAACATTGCTTTTGTTCTGAAGCACTGGAATTTTACATACTAAATGCATTTCTTAGTGTGCTGCAGGCCGATTAGGTGGCAGATGGTTAAATCGCAGCTGGCAAGCAGTTGACTATGATTAATAAATACTTCAGAGGAAAATTTGATCAATTTGTGTTTTTCCTAGGGCAGGAAGCCGAGTGTTAAAATGATTTGTATATCGGGCTTCAGCGGTATTGATTATGGCCTTGGTCCCTGGATACAAATGCGCCATCTGCAGAAATTAAAATCTTGAAATACGTATTTCTTTAGGCCACATATAAGTCACTGTGCCACACCGACTCTATGAAAGGGGTAAAAAAAAAAAAAAAATCGAATCTGTTCTAAATATCATGGCAATGTATTTATTATGTTCCATATTAAAGTGGAATTTCCCTCTTCCAGTCAACATAGATTATTTTTAATCCTCCTGGTTTCCAGGCCTAGGCAAATGTCATACATCCCAGTAGTCTTCAGGAGAAGGAGAGGAGGAGGTTTTTTTTCAGCTAAGCACACTCTACTGCATGCATGAGCTAAGGGCAGATGGATTCCAGGAAGCAAATGCTACATGAAACATCTGCCTTTACTCAAGACGGTCACGGGCAAAAATGCTAGTGGGATGTTTTTTTTGCGGCACTGCGACGCTTTAACTGACGTTTGTGCAACGCTGCACCCAAATTTTTTTCCCCACAAATAGAGCTTTCTTTTGGTGGTATTTGATCACCTCGCCGGTTTTTTTTTTTTTGCGCTATAAACAAAAAAGAGCGACAATTAAAAAAAATATATATATATATTTTTGGCTTTTTGCTATAATAAATATCCCCCAATGTTAAAAAAAATAAAAAAGTGTCCATCAGTTTAGGCGATATATATTCTTTTACATATTTCTGGTAAAAAAAATCGCAATAAGCGTATATTGATTGGTTTTCACAAAAGTTATAGCTTCTACAAAATAGGGGATAGATTTATGGCATTTTTTTTTTTAATCTAGCAATATTGATAATCAGCGTTTTTTGTTTTGTGTTTCGGGATTGCGACATTGCGGCGGACAGATCGGACACTTTTTTTGGGACCTCTGATAGTTATACAGCGATCAGTGCTATAAAAATGCACTAATTACTGTGTAAATGTCACTGGCAGGGAAGGGGTTTACACTAGGGGGCGATCAGGGGGGGGGGTTTAAATGTGTTCCTTCATGTGTGTCTCTAACTGTGGCGGGATGGGACTCACTGGAAGAGGAGACCGATCACTGTCCCTGATTAGTAGGAACAGACAATCTGTCTCTCCTCCTGACAAAACCTGGGATTTGTGTTTTTTACACACACAGAACCCCGTTCTGACTCTCGTGCCTGCGAAGGCGGGTGGCTGGCAGGGCATCGCAACCGCCGGCCACGGACACCGGGTCCCCTGCCATGCAGCGGTGAGTCGGTTGGGAAGTGCTTAAAAAAAGTATAAGACTCGGTTCACACTAGTGCTGCGACTTGCAGTATATAAGTTGCATGACAAATCGAAAGCTATTTGTTTCAATGGCACCCATTCTAATCTATGAAACTAAAGTTGCAGCTTCTTCTACCTTTTGAGGCAAGACAAAACTTTATTTTTTTTGTTTAGTTTTGGCCAAAGTGGAAAGCAATTAGAACTCCATTTTAGTGCTCTTAGTGACCCTTTTGGAATAGTTTCCAATGCATGCTGTCCTGGTGACAATGAGCCAGCAAGATAGGAAGTGAGAGGAACCTCCCAAGGTTTATTTTTAGTGGTCCAGAATAGATACCAACTGCAAATGCTGTATACTTCATCTTTAACATTTGGTACAACACAGGAGAAAATCCTGTGTAGTATATTGAAGCTTAAAGGGGTTGTAAAGGTACACCCCCCCCCCCTAAATAGCTTCCTTTACCTTAGTGCAGTCCTCCTTCACTTACCTCATCCTTCCATTTTGCTTTTAAATGTCCTTATTTCTTATGAGAAATCCTCACTTCCTGTTCATCTGTCTGTAACTCCACACAGCCTCTTGAGGGAGCGAGCAGGAGTGTCAGGACGCCCACTAACACACAGCTCCTTTCTCTATCTGCAAAGGAGAGAGCGTCCTGACTCTCCTGCTCGCCCCCTCCCCCTTTAAGAGGCTTTCTCCACACCAGGGAGAAAGCCTTGCATTACTGTGTGTAGTTACAGACAGAAGAACAGGAAGTGAGGATTTCACAGAAGAAATGAGGACATTTAAAAGCAAAATAGAAGGATGAGGTAAGTGAAAGAGGACTGCACTAAGATAAAGGAAGCTATTTAGGGGAAAACAATTTTAACTTTACAACCACTTTAACCTCTTCCTGCCTGCCGTACACATGTATGCGGTGCCTTGATGGGGCAGAGAGGGCAGCATATATGCTGCCCTATGTGAACATATTGTTGTACTAAGTGCGCTCTCCCTGTGTGCAACCAGCATAGTAACTGGCGGGTACCGGAAAGCTCCTGATTCAAATTTATGATTGGGAGCTTGCCAATCATGTGACTGCCCTCCTCCACCTCCCGACATTTAGAACCTCTTTAAAGGTCTGGGAGTCAGCAGCAGGGATTGGTTAATAATAGTCCATGGATGTGGTGGTTCCAATAGTTTTCTTCTTTAAGGATTTTATGGCCTTATTTTCACTTTGTGAACTTGCCTATAATACACTTTCTGTCCTAGCCTAGGGTGACAACGCTCACTTGGTGTACAGTACAGGGCAGGAAATGTGTTAGGATTGCAAAATATTTGCCCTTCTCCTTGTCTCAATAACATGTATTCCACAGAAAGAGCTGATAATACTGCATCTTATAACATAGAGGAGTACACAGGAAGTTTTTAACTCACTCGATTTCTGGCAAAATCAACAGGTAAATTTTCCTTCACAATCAAATATAACAAAACATTTCCACTGGTATAAAAGGGAGCAAATATGGCAAGTTAATGGGATTGTAAAGGAAATTTTTTTTTTTTTTTTCATAATAAGCATCCTTTATCTGCAGACATTCCTCTTTTCACTTTCTCATTGTTCGTTTTTGCTCAGAAGTTTCTCTGTTCTGTTCACTTCCTGCTTGTCTGATATTACTGACCACTGTGATGGGAGGCTTTACTGCGGTGGTCGGTAACGTGCTCACCCCCTCCTGGGAACTACATCTGTGCGGCAGGACGCTCTCTACGTGTTAGAGACTTCAAGGAGGTGTGAATTACTGGGCGTGCCGCAATTCATACTGGGAAATGTAGTTCTTACATGAACGAGCACCGCAAACCAGGAAGTGAATGAGAGAACAGAAACTAGAACGCCGGAGGTGATATAGATGAAGGAATTTAATAGGTATTTACTCGTTTTTTAACAGAATCATTACACTATTCTGCCTTGCAGACATTCATTTTAGGCAAAAAAATGTTTTCCTTTACAACTCCTTTAATTGTTTAGCGGCAAAAAAATAAATACTCAAACCTGTAAAAGCAGCTTTTTCAGGTTTGCAGGAGCCCTTGGGGGTTTACATTTAACTCCAAAAATGGCAAGGCAACACTAATAAATGTACCAGCAACAGGAATACCACACACTGAAATGCAAAATAATATTCTTCCAGCGGAAACAATGCGAGCCCGCGCCTGAGATGTAATTGTGGAGTTTGGAGCCTAATCTCACCTGGAACGGTATTCATATTAATAAATGTGCTGAGATTGTATAAATATTTAATATGATATCAAAGTTTGTAGATGTTATATCAAAGCTTGATTGTACTGGAGTTGTTAAATAGTGTGACTTCTTGAATGAATACATTGGCACACTTAACAATCTAAGGTGCTTTATTGTTAAAACAGGCAAGAGAAAGTATACAGATTGACTTGGAACAAAACAATACAAAATGCTTGAATTACATACAAGAAATATACATTGTCACACTAAGTAGAATTACAGATCTCAAAAACTTTACATGGCTATATCGATTTAATTCCTTGTCCAATGGTTGTCCTAAAACATGGTACAAGGTGCATCGGTAATCTTTATGACTTAAAGCGAACCTGCCAAGTTGAAGTAAAACTAAAGTCTTGTTTTTTTGTTTTTTTTTTCGTTCAAAAATAACAAACATGTCATACTTACCTGCTGTGTGCAGTAGTTTTGCACAGAGCAGCCCAGATCATCCTCTTATTGGGTCCCTCATCAGCGCTCCTGGCCCCCACACCCCTGCCGAGTGCCCCCACAGCAGGCAGCTTGCTGTGGGGGCACCTGAGCCGAGCTGCTGCTCTGTGTGTCCATTCAGGCACAAAGCCACGACCTAGTCCCGCCCCTCTCTTCTGTCTTCTCATGTACTCAGTGACTGTGATTGACAGCAGCGGGAGCCAATGGTGCCCTCTATTGTCTGTCAATGAGGAGGAAGAGTCGCGTACAGGCGAGCCGCCTTTGCAACATTGCTTGACTGAGATGGGGCTCAGGTAAGCATTAGGGGGCCTCTGAGAGACTGCTGCAAAGAATGCATTAAGATAAAAAAAAACTTCTACCTTTAGAACCAATTTAAGAAAGGGAAAAAAAAACTGGCTTATATAATTAACAGACACCAAAAGGCATCTACTGGCTACTGTGACTCTCTAGTTGGATCCTGTACCTATTTGGGCAATGTATCAAGCCTCAAATTAAAGGAGAAGTCCAGCCAAAGTGCTGACGTCAAAGAAATCAGTCCAGGCACCGCACCATCACAACAATAAAATCTATATCTGCCAGATGCCTGATGCCCATCTCCGCCTCCCAGCGAGCCGCTGAGAGCCTGAGATGGGAACTCCCCGCCTCTCCACAGCTCATCACTCCAGCGAGTGTGGGGGGGCAGGGCAGAGCGGAGAGCTGCTGATTGACAGTCAGCAGCTCTCTGCTTGGGGATCTGTGAGAACCGAGCCATCAGCTGTGCTCCGTTTCTCTGTTCTCAGTGCAGACACCAGGGGACAGATGCAACATCCACCTAGGCAAGTATGATTCTGGAAAAAAAAAACATACTTCTCTTTTAATAAATGGTTCTAGTATTGCATACTAGTTTTAAATTCAACGGACACCTTGATCATTATTTTCTTTGGTTAGTAATAACAATTATCTAGTAAAATCTAGCTGGGCCCGTAAGCATAATCGGCTTGTGTATGCATGTACTAACCTGAGGATTGTCTGTTGACGTAACAGTCTAATGTCAATGGGTACCTTTAGGGATTTTACTCTTGAGAGCCTGTTATTTGAGAACAACTTGTCAAATACTGGCAGCTTGCAAAACAGGTAGTTCCACTTGCATGTTTTAGGGCCTTGCCCTTTCATTATAGTGGAATCTATTTAGTAAAGCAGTCAAAACAATAGTAATGATGTACACCAGGGGTGCCCAACCTTTTGAAGAGCGAGGACCACTTAAAGCGGGAGTTCACCCTAAAAAATTTTTTTAACATTAGATTGATGCTCATTTTGTCTAGGGGAATCGAGTAGTTTTTTTAAAAACGAAGCAGTACTTACCGTTTTAGAGAGCGATCTTCTCCGCCGCTTCCGGGTATGGTCTTCGGGACTGGGCGTTCCTTCTTGATTGACAGTCTTCCGACGGTCGCATCTATCGCGTCACAAGAAGCCGAACGTCGGTGCGGCTCTATATGGCGCCTGCGCACCGACGCTCGGCTACTTTCGGAAAATCGTGACGCGATAGATGCGACCATCGGAAGACTGTCAATCAAGAAGGAACGCCCATTCCCGCAGCCCATACCCGGAAGCGGCGGAGAAGATGTATCTCTAAAACGGTAAGTACGGCTTCGATTTAAAAAAACACCCGATTCCCCTTGACAAAATGAGCATGAATCTAATCTTAAAAATTGTAATTTGCGGATGAACCTCCACTTTAAGCAACTTGGTAACCACAATGAGCGGAGCGGGCGGATGACAGGCAATGGCTACTCTATAGGTCCTCCGATCCGCCCACATGGAAGGGGACAATTTTTTTTTCGGATTGGAGGTAGGCGTGAACGAACATCTGTCGCTCTGTAGAGATGAAGTGAGGGTCCCATTTGGTCGGGCTGATCGTGTGAAAGGGGCCTAAGACTGCTTTCACACTGATGTGCTGCGGTTTACCCACAACGCATGTGCAGCATAGTGCACCTGTGTCTATCCTGAGGGTTAGCTGAACTTTGCCATACACTCCGCCTGTGGCAAAAGTCGGCGCTGTAGAGAAAGCATCGGCTTATGGGGCTCTGCTCCGCAGCCGCTTTCTTCCTCTACCACCAGCTTCATTCACAACACTGAGACTGCAGCATGGCGGGTTGGCAACCTGCGATCTGGGCTTGCCAACCCACCATTCCAGAGCAGGAGGTCATGGGCCACATCAGAGGGCTCCCCCGGGCCACTGGTTGGCCACCCCTGATGTACACTGTATACATGTGTCTCTCATAAAATTAGAATGTCATCAACAAATGTATTTAAAATGTGAAACTCGTATGTATTTTTTATAGATGCATTGCACACAGAGTGATATATTTGAAACAGTTCTTTCTTTTAATTTTGATGATTATGTCTTACAGCTAATGAAAACCCAAAATTCATTATTTCAGAAAATTAGAATATTACCAATAAAAACAAAAGTATTTTTAATACAGACATGTATGCAGAAAGCTGGACAGCAGAGGGAAGCATTGAAGTGCCCTATAATTTTTTGCTAGAGAGCTGTGATTGCTTTATACTTGATAAAACACAGGGGACCAATACCAGCAGATGACATGGCTCCCCATATCATCACGGACTGTGGAAACTTCACAATGGACCTCATGCAACTTGGATTCTGTGCGTCTCCACTCTTCCTCCAGACTCTGGGAATTTTCCACAGTCTGATTTGGGGAGCCATGTCATTTGCTGGTGTTGGTCCACTGTGTTTTATCAAGTCCAATAATCAGCACAGTCCTCTACCAGGAAATTCTACAGCCCTTCATGCTTCCCTCTGCTGACCAGTTTTATGGAGATGCTGATTTCATTTTCCAGCAGGACCTGGCACCTGCCCAAAGTACCAATACCTGGTTTAATGATCATGGTATCGTTGTGCTTGATTGGCCAGCAAACTCACCTGACCTAAACCCCATTGACAATCTGTGGGTTATTGTCAAGAGGAAGATTTTTTTTTTTTAAATGAAGTTTTTATTTTTTTCTGTATTTTTTTGTAAATAAGTACATTTTCTTCTTCAATTACGGGCACTGATATGGCTGC
Source organism: Rana temporaria (assembly GCF_905171775.1). Classification (NCBI taxonomy): domain Eukaryota; kingdom Metazoa; phylum Chordata; class Amphibia; order Anura; family Ranidae; genus Rana; species Rana temporaria. Next base: position 474,340,205 of record NC_053489.1, on the reverse strand, counting down.
ACTGATGGACACTGATAAGGCGGCACTGATAAGGTGGCACCAATGCGGTTGCACTGATAAAGGCGGCACTGATTGGCACTCATGGGCGGCACTGATTGGCACTCATGGGCGGCACTGATTGGCACTCATGGGCGGCACTGATTGGTACTTATGGGTGGCACAGATGGGCACTGATAGACATGGATGGACACTGAGGGGTAGCACTGATGGACACTGAGAGGTGGCACTGATGGTGGCATTGCTGGACATCACTTTTTTAAATGTTTCCTATGTTGTGCCCATGTTGCCAGTCAGTGGCCATTTGGGCACTGATTGGCATCTATTGCAAATATTTTTTTAACATGTGGATGGCCATGTGGTACATACCTGGCCATCCACATTGCCCCCTTCCCTGGTGGTTCAGTGTGGGCATCCGCGGGGGGTTACGCTGATAAACAATTAGCGTATACCCCCCTGTCAGGAGAGCCGCCGATCGGCTCTCCTCTACTTCGATCAACGGCTCTTCCTGTTTACATCGTGATCAGCCGTGATTGGACACAGCTGATCATGTGGTAAAGAGTGTCAGACTGACACCCCGCACCACCGATCGCCGCGCTGTGCGCCCCCACGGGCGAGTGCCGGCATGTTATCCTGCTGGATGTCAATAGACGTCCAGTCAGGATTTCAGAACTATTGACCGGGCGGGAAGTGGTTAAGTTGTTATTGGTCTTATCTAATTTTCTGAGATATTGAATTTTGGATTTTCACTAGCTGTAAGACATAATCGTCAAAATTAAAAGAAAGAAATGATTAAGATATATCACTGTGTGTAACACATCTATATAAAATATATGATTTTTTTAATTGAATAACATTTTGATGATATTCTAATTTTATGAGATGCACATGTAGCAACCCATATCAACAAACAAGTTTCACTTTGCTTAACCACTTGACCACTGGGCACGAAAACCCCCTTAATCACCAGACCAATTTTCAGCTTTCGGTGCTCTCACAATTTGTACCCATCTGAAATTTTTGTCCTTTTTTCCCCACAAATAGAGCTTTCTTTTGGTGGTATTTGATCACCTCTGCGGTTTTTATTTTTTGCGCTATAAAAGAAAAAAGACTGAAAATTCTGTAAAAAAAAAAAAAAAAAATCTAGTTTCTGTCATATTAGCAGGTTATTTCTCACACACAGCATATGCATACTACAAATTACACCCCAAAACACATTCTGCTATTCCTCCCGAGTATAGCGATACCACATGTGTGCGACTTTTACACAGCGTGGCCACATAGAGAGGCTCAACATGCAGGGAGCACCATCAGGCGTTCTGGAGCACCCAGGCCAATTTTGACATTTCTCTCCTACATGTAAAAATCATCATTTATTTGCTAAAAAATTACATAGAAACCCAAAACATTATATATGTTTTTTTTTCAAATACCCTAGAGAATACAATGGCGGTTGTTGCAACTTTTTATCTTGCACTGTATTTTCGCAGCAATTTTTTGAACGCGTGTTTTTAAAAAAAAAACAGTTTTGTGCTTAAAAAAAAACAAAACAGTAAAGTTAGCCCAATGTTTTTGCATAATATGAAAGATGAAGTTACGCCGAGTAAATAGATACCCAACATGTCACCCTTCAAAATTGCACACGCTCGTGAAATTGCGCCAAACATTGCTACTTAAAAATCCCCATAGGCGACGTATTGCAAGGTATTGGAGTATTGAGGGTATTGCGGAGTATTGGGGGGGTATTGCAGAGTATGGGGGGGTATTGCAGAGTATGGGGGGGGTATTGCAGAGTATGGGGGGGGGGGTATTGCAGAGTATGGGGGGGGGGGGTATTGCAGAGTATGGGGGGGGGGTATTGCAGAGTATGGGGGGGGGGGTATTGCAGAGTATGGGGGGGTATTGCAGAGTATGGGGGGGGTATTGCAGAGTATGGGGGGGGTATTGCAGAGTATGGGGGGGGGGTATTGCAGAGTATGGGGGGGGGGGGGTATTGCAGAGTATGGGGGGGGGGGTATTGCAGAGTATGGGGGGGGGGGTATTGCAGAGTATGGGGGGGGGGGTATTGCAGAGTATGGGGGGGTGGGTATTGCAGAGTATGGGGTGGGGTATTGCAGAGTATGGGGTGGGGTATTGCAGAGTATTGCACTCATCTTTTTTTTTTATTTTGCAGAGTATTGCGCAGGGATGGCTGGATCTGTGACTGCAATTGTCACAGATCCAGCCCACAGTGCGGCAGCTGCTGCTGCCGCCCGACCCCCCCCCCCTCCCTCTCCTCTCACACTGTACCGAACGGTACAGAGAGGAGAGGGAGGAACCGGCGTCATTACATGACGCCGGTTTGTTTACAAGTGATCGCGCCGTCATTGGACGGCGCGATCACGTGGTAAGGAGCCGCTTCCATTGGCTCCTTACCGCGATCCGTGTTGCTGCGGGTCCCGTGGACCCGCCGAGCGCCGGTGATCGCGTGTGCGCGCCCGCTCGGGCGCGCAATTGTGACTCTCTGGGAGGACGTATATTGACGCCCTCCTAGAGTTAGGGAACCGCCTTGTAGCCGTATTTCGGCTATAGGGCGGTTACCAAGTAGTTAAGTCAAAACGATGAAGGATTTTTTTCTGAGAAGTGTGTTTCGGTTGCTAAGTTTTTAACGTGTTCAGGTTTCCTGACTCTGTGATTTGGTAACGCCTTGTAGAAACCACTGAAGTGTTTTCCATTCTAAGAAAATACACAAAAATTCCAGACATTGGCACATATATTGGGGTAACACCCCAACTGCAGTGTTTGTGGGTGAGCATTGCCTATGGAGATTGTAGTTTTCACAGCTGCTGCTGAAATCATTTGTTTGACTACAATAGAAAGCAAGCTGCCTGTTCCAACTACGATGGGTCTAGAACAGTGGTTAACTTTCTTGATATTGGGAACTTCAGGTGTGTGACCCCCCCCCCCCCCCCCCCCATATCACCACAGGGCCGCACGTAAAATTCAGTGATTATTCATCATCAGTCAAAGGAGACATACAATAGGATATAGTTAGACTTTGGGCATGATACTAGAGATGGTCAGAGATTTTGGACATGCTACAAAAGGTGGTCAAAGACCATGGGCAACAATACAAGAGATGATCAGAGACTGTAGATATAATTCTGGACACTGTCAGGGACTGTGAACATGCTATAGGAGTTGGAGACTGGGGGCATACTTTAGGAGACAGTCATAAACTGGAGACATATTATTTGAGACCGCTAGAAATTAATATTATAACAGAGCATTATGGAAACACAGATTAGTGTCTGCAGTGCCAAAGGGTCACAGATTGGGCACAGTTTGAGGAATATTCCAAGGTTTCTCTTCTAAACCTGTGAAAATTAAAGGGGTTGTAAAGGTAAAACAAAAAAAAAAATCCTAAATGGCTTCCTTTACCTTAGTGCAGTCCTCCTTCACTTACCTCATCCTTCCATTTTTGTCCTTATTTCTTCTGAAAAATCCTCACTTCCTGTTCTTCTGCCTGTAACTCCACACAGTAATGCAAGGCTTTCTCCCTGGTGTGTAGTGTCGTGTTCGCCCCCCTCCCTTGGACTACTGGAGAGTCAATAAGCTCTCTACGTTGCAGATAGAGAAAGGAGCTGTGTGTTAGTGGGCATCCTGACTCTCCTGTAGTCCAAGGGAGGGGGCGAGCACGACACTCCACACCAGGGAGAAAGCCTTGCATTACTGTGTGGAGTTACAGACAGAAGAACAGGAAGTGAGGATTTCTCAGAAGAAATAAGGACATTTAAAAGCAAAATGGAAGGATGAGGTAAGTGAAGGAGGACTGCACTAAGGTAAAGGAAAACAAATTGTACCTTTACAACCCCTTTAAAACTTGGTACACCACTGAAGCCGTGCAACTGTGACACCTTCCAATTTAGCAAAATGTTTTTTTTATGTTCATTGATGGACACAGCTTTTCTATTCTTGAACATAGGGTTTTATTGCACCACCTTTTCATTCCATTCCACCATCTTTCATTTTCCTTTTTATTTATTTTTTTCTGCAAATATTTTCCTGCAAAGCTCTATAATCAACAGCGGGCCTGGCCAATAGGCTGGATAATATAGATCCCGTAGTCACTCCATTCTGGCCACTTAGCACATTCAGCCTCCTCTGACACTATTCTGTGTTGGATTCAGGAGACAGTTGTTCAAAAGGTCAGGGTCCTCGTTTTCCCCTTGGACGTTCGGACATCCGGCATCTGTCTCAGGTTTGCAAGACGGCGACCTGGTCGTCTTTGCACACTTTTACCAAATTTTACAAAGTCAATATGTTTGCTTCTTTGGATGCTTGTTTTGGCCACAAGGTTTTTCAGGCTGCTGCTTCGGGTTCCTTGTTGCCTCTCTGGGGTTCGTTTGGATGGATGGCATGTTTGCCACATTGCTGTGTCCAGAAAAATGGATCTTACAGTGGGTAACAAAAAATCCTGTTATTCCACAAGATAAGGCATAAAATACGTTATACCCTTAATTTAGGCTTCTTCATTCAGGTCTTCTTTTACTAATGGAAAGTGGACTGTGTTGTTGCTTATAGTTTATCATTTTGTAGTGATGTGTTTTTGTGTCACAGTTGGTTTGGTCTCTAATTGTCAAAGTGACATACATTTGAAGCTGTGGTTATTGTGCAGTAATAATCAAATAGTCATGTAATGCAGCTTGATGATAATTTTAGATGAAAGAACTGTCAGCATTATTACATTTATCACTGCTATACTTGCCAAGGTTATAAAGAGAGCCTTCCCAATGCTTCTATAGAACAGGCTTTGGTGTGCTAGTGCTTAAAGAATGTGTCAACTTAGATTTTCATATTCCTGATAAGTGCCTGCTGGACTATTTTATTTACTTGTATGAAAAGGTATCCTCTTCTCTTTGTATTGCTTTCTTTGTGTGAAATCCTTGGTGTTCCTGCCAGTCCCTCCGTTTTCTTATTAAAAAAACTGACCACGCTAGGTGTGAGAGCACAGTGTGTTCAGTTTTCTGGTTGTGCTGAGAATTTGGCTTGCTGTCCTCCAATTACCAAACTGGTGCTGACAGACCACCTCTACACATCCATTCACTGGGAAGACAAGTGTGCTTTTAGTTCTCCTCCCCTAGCTCTCTAATGCCTTGTTTCCACTGAACGGAACGGTTTGGGTCAGTATGTTTGGAACGGTTTAGAACGAACCGGTCTATTCTCGTGAGCGTTTCCACTGCAAATCGGACCGTCGGGACCATACAGGATTTAGAAAAAATGCCTAGCACGTCCACCAATCAGTGGAATGTATTGCATCTCCGCCCTAATGGAACCGTTCCATTTTCTATGGCCCCACATCTGAAGCAGGACCCAGAATGGTCCGGTACGGTTCAGTTTTATGGCACACTTTCTTAATGGAAACACCCAAAATAGCATACCGAACCGTACCGAACCGATCCGCTCAGTGGAAACGAGGCATAAGATCCTTATGCAGTTGGGACAAGAGGTTATATGATCACATATTTTTATTTTTTTTTTTAAAAAGGGGAAAAGGGCATTTATAATGTTGTTTTTGTTTTTTTATAAGTGTGCATAAATGTTTTGCCTTTCATTTGTGTATTAATTACTTGACCTCTGGAGGTTTTACCCCCTTCATGACCAGGACATTTTATGTTTTTCAGTACTGTGCTCCTTTAACTGGCAATTGTGTGGCCATGCAACATGCACGCAAATGAATTGTATAGAATTTTTTTCCCCGCACAAATGGAGTTTTCTTTTGGTGGTATTTGATCACCACTGGGTTTTTAATTGAAAAAACATGCCAACAATTTTGGGAAAAAAAGCTATATATTCTACTCTGTTATAAAACACATCCAATAAAATTTCTTCATACATTTTTTCCAAAATGTATTCTGTCTGGTATTCTGTCTGGTAAAAACTGAACTGCCTATTTGGGGACACTATACTATTGGGAACACTAGTATAGTTCTGATTGTGATCAAGATACTGATCCCTACAGATACTATACTAGTAATGACGGTAATTAGCGACTTATAGTATGACTGTAATAATGTGGTGGACTGGCTGGGAGGGTCACTAACTGACACAGACATTGCTAGTGACACCAATGCAGTGATAAATGCTGTACACTATACTAATGATACTGGCTACAAAGGTGGTTATCATTAATGTAAAATCAAGGGGTTACCTGTGTGCCTAACAAGTGTCATGTGTGTGCTGCTTTTTCTAACTTAACTTATCTGGTTGGTTTTTGCTCCTGCTCTGAGTTGATTTCAGGGAGAAGAAACAGACAGATTGCTGCCTGTGTGTAGAGTTCTGTGTGTTTGTCAACACAGAACATTGTACCTTGAGGGGCTAAACCAGGAAGTACACCGATGTGGTGCCTGGCTGTGCCACCTGCTCGCTGTATGTGCAGTATATCTATTGTAAAAGTGCGGCAAGCAGTTTAACTGAATGGGTTGCTTTTCAAGTTGTGGGTTTACATATACTTTATATTAGCAAGTTAATTTTCGTGGTGACCACAGATCTGTTCCATCAGTATGAATGTCTGTATTTCTCCATTGTGATGCCTGAAAATACAGTGCTTGTACAAAGATGGGGCTGCCCATGGCTACCAAAGTGGTTAACTGGCTGTGTTTGGTACCCTTGAGTCATCCTGGAGCAACTATGCAGATTATTCCTTTGAGCCAGAACAAGTAGACACAGAAGCAAAGGCCAGTTATTTTTTTTAATCCATTTTTATTGTGTGAAATATTGAGAACAGTGGTGTACATGACAATCCCTCACCCCCAGAATAGGGAGTGATAACAAAAAAAGGGAGGGTAAGAAGGAGGGGTTAAAGTCAAGAAAGACGAAGGGAGGAAGGGGATGTATGGGAGAGAGGTAGGAAAAGAAGGGCGAGTGGGGAGGAAAGAGGGAGTGAAAACTAGAGGACTACAACACCCAGGTGCCTCACGTCTCCACAATCTCATAGAAGAAGCAACTCCAGGTCAAGAGGGCGGCATGTAGGACTCAATCCAATCCAAGGTTCCTATATCGGATGAAAATTAGTTGGCTCAAAGACTCGGGTATTAGAGTGAGGTACAGCCTGACAGCTATCATTTTCAGACAGAGGTCAGCAGTGGTGGTAGTTGTTGTATTATTCTCCGTATAGGTTTTTCTTTCAAGTGATTGTAAGCCTAAAAAATATATATATATATATATTTTTTTTAACAAGCACCTTATACTTACCTGCTCTGTGCAGTGGTTTTGCACAGAGCAGCCCTGATCCTCCTTTTCTCGGGTTCCTCACCAGTGATATTGGCTCCTCCTCCTCTTGGCGTACCAGCATAGGAAGTCACTTCCTATTGTGACACATCTGCGGGCTCGATCCATTGACACGGAGAGCACTCCTCAGCCCCGACCCCCGTCTCGCTCTCTGCTTACTTTCTGTAATTGACTGCAGTAGAAGCCAGTGGCTCCTGCTGTCTGTCTGTTCAGTGGGGGGAGTGGAGAGAGCCACTGCTCTCAGGCACAGCACTGGATAAAGATAGGGCACAGATGCTGGTGAGGGGATCGCAGGTTGGACTGCATACAGAAGTATTTTTACCTAATGTAAAGAATGTGTTAAGGTAACAAAAAGACATGCCTTTAGAAGTCCAAACTTTTTTTGTTTTAGAGTTATAACCCCCTTCAGATTTTCTTTCCTGCCTGTTTCCCACTAGGGAGATTACCCTTCACTTCCTGTTCTGAAGACACAGCAGGAAATGGGTTGAAATCTCTTCAAGTGAATGGAATTTCAATTCTTAACTTGCTAAAGAAATGTATGCAGTGCTTGTGGTCATTTTTTATTAGAGATATGAACGTGAGTAATTGTTCTATGCATTATTGACCATAACATAAATTTTATTAAGTACATGGCACACTAGATACTCTGTATAGAGCTGATCCTATCTCATCAAAAAGACAGAAAGCAAATGCATTAGGTTCCCGATAAAGCCTAATGAACGTTCCATAACTCTTTTACAGGATATGCATAACTGGAGTAATAGGAAATTTAAAAGCGAAGTATGGGATTTTTTTTTTATCCCATATTACTACTTACCTAGGTGGATGTAGCATCAGACCAATGCTGCATTTGTCCCCCAGGCGCCTCTTCACTGAGAACCCAAACTCCGAACACTGCCGATGGCTCGGTTCTCTCACCTCCCACAGCGAAGAGATGCTGCTTGTCAATCAGCAGCTCTCCTGCTCATTTCCTCTACGCACACTGGAGTGCTGAGCTGTGGAGGGGCAGGGAGCCGCCATCTCAGGCTCTCAACGGCTCGCTGAGATTGCCATCAGTCCAGGCACCTGGCGGATCCAGACTTCCTAATTCGGGATGACGCGGTGCCTGGACTGATCTTGGTGACGTCAGCAGAGAGTGGACTTCAGACCTCTCTCTGCTGAAAAAGGGTCACAGGAGTGCAAAATGAATTGCACTCCTGTGACCCTTAGAAACCCAGCCAAATGAGCTCAGGCTGGACTTCTCCTTTAACTGCACAATAAAAACATATGTGACTTGATGAAATATTCAAATGTCGCTGCTGATTTTTGTAGGATTACTTGTGATAACTATGAATTTGTTAACATTATATTACTGAAATCAGTAGCATTTGTATTTTTGAAGACATTAGATCTCCCCTTTAGCAACTGTTTAATGTATGTAAAATGGTATAAAACGGTCTGCTAAATATAGTCGTTAGGCTTTACTCTCAAAGATGCAGCTTGCTCATGAATAACTTTACAGAGGCTTAACCATTATACATTTATCCTTCTATTTTCATGCATATACATTTCCCATTACTCCTGTTGTGCATACCATGTAAAATACTTCTGCAATGTTCACTATTTTTATTTATTTTTCTCGTAAACCTAATGCATTTTCTTTCATTTTTTTTTTGTTCTTTATTAATCAGATAGGATCAATCAGCTTAATACAGAGTGTCTAATGTACCACGTAGCTATAATCATATACTAATCATGGAACCCTTGTTAATACTTGAAAGATTCAGTTCAGAATATGAATAACTGAATTTACAGTGTCTCAGAAGTTGGACTGAAAAGCTGATTCTTACCACTTTAAGTGGTAAGTGGTTAATGTGGATTCTTCAATCTACCCTTTACTGTCTTCTAATACAAAAATAGAAGCAATGCATCCTGATCAGTGCAATGTTGGTAAAACCTTGGGATATGTGCCCAAACACCACGTCATGGGAACAGTGTAAGTTGCTTCAGGCCAAAGGCATAACTAGAATCTTCAGGGCCCTGGGCAAAAAAACATGAAGGGCCCCCCTGACCCACTTGTCCCGAAGCACATTCCTCCGAGCCCGTGCCCCTTTACTCCCATTGTGGGGCCCTTAATTACGACACCACAGTGGGACCCTTTCACATTTTCTGAAGTGGGCCCCCTTCCTGCAGTCTTGGAATGCTTTGAAGTGTATAATGAAACAATTGTAATGCTCTGCAATGTATCATGGGATGGGTGGAATGCTCTGCATTGTATCATGGGATACTCGTAATTCTCTGCATTGTATCATGGGATAGTTGTAATACTCTGTAGTGTATAATGGGGTGGGTAAAATACTTGGCAGTATGTAATGTGATGGGTGGAATGCTTTGTACACATACAAACAGATCTAAAAAAAAAAACGCACACAATATCACACGCGCGCGCGCGCGCGCACACACACACATATGTGTATATATAGATAGATATACACACACACACCCTTTCAAAATATACACACACACACCCTTTCAAAATATCAACAGTACAGTGCCTTTACCTAAGTTCACACTACTGCAATACGATGTACTGTGTCAGGTGCAAATTTACCGCAAATTTCAGGAGGCAGACAGTGAACACAGCGCAAAGATGTGAACTGTGTGCTGCGAGTTTACTGCAAGTTCATTTGAAGCCTATGAAGATAAAATTTGCACTGCACCATAGGAATTTGCATTGCACCCGCAGTCGACAAGCACAGGACCCCTTTTTTTTTTTTTTGCACCAAATTCTAAACTCGTAGATATGAACCAAAGCCATGGAATACTATGCTTTTTACATTACCTGCAAATCTGAGTGTGTGTCCTAAATGCATCAAACCCACTGTAAATTCGCATCAGTGTGAACCCAGGCTTAAAGGGTCACTAAAGGAAATTTTTGTTTTAGCTAAATAGCTTCCTTTACCTTACTGCAGTACTGGTTTCATGTCCTCATTGTTCGTTTTTGCTTTGAAGTTGCTGTAATTCTGCTCTGATCTCAACACTTCCTGGTTGCCTGTTTCCTTATAACCATCGTACTGGGAGATTTTCACGGTGGTCTAAGCTGTCATTACTGTGTGTCTAAAACTCCTCAGAACCAATCAGATTCATTTTAAAAACAAAACACTGCCCTGGATTTGTTGTTTTTGTTCTGTGAGTCTTCCCGACTCACCTCTCACCCGGAACTTCATGTATGTACCTTTAAAACCGAACGTGAAACTAGAGGCACATTATATGATAGATTAAATTCAATTTTTAATCATTTTTAAAATGAATCAGTTAACTTTTATGTCTCTATACCCTGTAAACAGTCATTTCAGCAAAAAATTTTTTTTCCTTTAGTGACCCTTTAAAGCGGTTGTATGCCCGCAAAAAAAAGGCATTGCCTCCCGGTCACCGCTGAGAGAAGCGATATGTTCCCTCTCAATTTCTTCCCGGTTCGCGGCTCCGGTGCTGTGAGTGGCCGGAAGCTGCGATGCCAGTCCCATGTGTGCGAGTCCTCTTTTCAGCAAGGAGCTCTGATTTTCCAGCAGAATACGCCGGACCTTCAGAGAGCATGCCCCGCTGAGGTCAGTGGCTGCATGCAAGGGGAATATCTCCTAAACCGTATAGGTTTAGTGGATGATAATTTTACTTACAGGTTAGCTTTATTATAGGCTTATCTGTAGCTAAAAATGTGAAAGGGGGGTAAACAACCGCTTTAATCACATAGCTGGGTTCTGCACTGTAGTGGGAGGCATAGATCACAGCACTCCTGAACACACCTCTCCCTCCTTTGCTTTCACTTTGCTGAGTGTGTTTACTGTCTGATGCAGCTCCCAGTGCTGATGCAGGATGGGGAAGGTCTGTGACTAACACTGTTGGGAATATCAAGGCTGCCTTTCAGAGTGTGCTGGGAACCCGGACACTGCAAAAGGGTAGAGGCAAAGAGAGGCGCCAATGGTGTGTAATGTTTTTATTGTGTAACAAAATGTAAATCCAATAAAAAGATGTACTCTGTAAGATGTCCGTAAGGAATAAGCATGTATAAACTCAAGAGGAATCATTATTGGGGAATCTGTGCAGGGCTGAAGCCGTCGAGATTAATGATCTGCTACAGGGATCCATGCAGAGGTCATCGTGGGAAGCCTCCGCGATGACAGAAGAGCTGTCAGATGACTGTGACGAAGGAGCCAATCAGGAACATATTTTGGAGGCTAGGTACCACCTCCTTAGTCAGTCTTCCTAGTCTCTATTGTGCTGTCAGCCTTCCCTCTAAGGCCTGGTTCACACCTAAAGGTTTTTGGTTCTATAGACTCCAATGGATCAAAAACGTGAGTTTAAAAATGCAAAATGCATCTGGAATATGGAAACTGCAGCCTGCATAGGTGTGAGATTGCTCGTTACTGCCTGGACTTGGTCAAAGCCATCAGGTTCTACCTCAAATGTCCTGTCTCTGGGCATTACTGTGCCGAAAAATCGCAGTATTGCCATACAGGAAATGACGCAATTGTTATCTGCCAAATTCTGTTATGTACGTTTTCATACCAGGGAGGGACGTTCCTCCGTCGCTGCCAGTTGTCATGGCAACAATCCAAACTAACGGCGCTACGAGCACCATTATACTGCGCATGCGCAAGATCGAGAGGTGCTTGCTGGTTACCCAGCATGCACCTCTATCGGGAAAACGAGGAAGACACATGAACTGGGCTTCACAATGCCCACAACTATCATGGAAACGGCCACAAGATCGCTGAGAAGATATCAGGTAAGTGTTTTCACTGATTTATGTACCGATCGTAATTTATTATAATGTGTTAAAGAATATTCAATGTAATTGATTATAGATCGCCAAAAAAAAAAAAAAATTATGCCCAGAAGCTTTGCGGGGTTTTGCCCAGAACCTCCTACTGATCCACCAGATCAGTAGTAGTTTCCTTTGCATTTCAGCATCAAACCTCTGTTGCCTAGCCTTTTAACTACTTGGTAACCGCCCTATAGCCGAAATACGGCTACAAGGCGGTTACCTAACTCTAGGAGGGCGTCAATATACGTCCTCCCAGAGAGTCACAATTGCGCGCCCGAGCGGGCGCGCACACGCGATCACCGGCGCTCGGCGGGTCCACGGGACCCGCAGCAACACGGATCGCGGTAAGGAGCCAATGGAAGCGGCTCCTTACCACGTGATCGCGCCGTCCAATGACGGCGCGATCACTTGTAAACAAACCGGCGTCATGTAATGACGCCGGTTCCTCCCTCTCCTCTCTGTACCGTTCGGTACAGTGTGAGAGGAGAGGGAGGGGGGGGGATCGGGCGGCAGCAGCAGCCGCCGCACTGTGGGCTGGATCTGTGACAATTGCAGTCACAGATCCAGCCATCCCTGCGCAATACTCTGCAAAATAAAAATAATGATGAGTGCAATACTCTGCAATACCCCACCCCATACTCTGCAATACCCCACCCCATACTCTGCAATACCCCACCCCATACTCTGCAATACCCACCCTCGGGGGGTGGGTATTGCAGAGTATGGGGTGGGGTATTGCAGAGTATGGGGTGGGGTATTGCAGAGTATGGGGTGGGGTATTGCAGAGTATTGCACTCATCATTTTTTTTATTTTACTCTGCAATACCCACCCCCCCATACTCTGCAATACCCACCCACCCATACTCTGCAATACCCACCCCCCCATACTCTGCAATACCCACCCATACTCTGCAATACCCCCCCCCCCATACTCTGCAATACCCCCCCCATACTCTGCAATACCCCCCCCATACTCTGCAATACCCCCCCCATACTCTGCAATACCCCCCCCCATACTCTGCAATACCCCCCCCCATACTCTGCAATACCCCCCCATACTCTGCAATACCCCCCCCCATACTCTGCAATACCCCCCCCATACTCTGCAATACCCCCCCATACTCTGCAATACCCCCCCAATACTCCGCAATACCCTCAATACTCCAATACCTTGCAATACGTCGCCTATGGGGATTTTTAAGTAGCAACGTTTGGCGCAATTTCACGAGCGTGTGCAATTTTGAAGGGTGACATGTTGGGTATCTATTTACTCGGCGTAACTTCATCTTTCATATTATGCAAAAACATTGGGCTAACTTTACTGTTTTTTTTTTTTTTTAAGCACAAAACTGTTTTTTTTTTAAAAACACGCGTTCAAAAAATTGCTGCGAAAATACCGTGCAAGATAAAAAGTTGCAACAACCGCCATTGTATTCTCTAGGGTCTTTGAAAAAAAAGCATATATAATGTTTTGGGTTTCTATGTAATTTTTTTTAGCAAATAAATGATGATTTTTACATGTAGGAGAGAAATGTCAGAATTGGCCTGGGTGCTCCAGAACGCCTGATGGTGCTCCCTGCATGTTGGGCCTCTCTATGTGGCCACGCTGTGTAAAAGTCGCACACATGTGGTATCGCTATACTCGGGAGGAATAGCAGAATGTGTTTTGGGGTGTAATTTGTAGTATGCATATGCTGTGTGTGAGAAATAACCTGCTAATATGACAGAAACTAGATTTTTTTTTTTTTTTTTACAGAATTTTCAGTCTTTTTTCTTTTATAGCGCAAAAAATAAAAACCGCAGAGGTGATCAAATACCACCAAAAGAAAGCTCTATTTGTGGGGAAAAAAGGACAAAAATTTCAGATGGGTACAATGTTGTATGACTGAGTAATTGTCATTCAAATTGTGAGAGCACCGAAAGCTGAAAATTGGTCTGGTGATTAAGGGGGTTTTCGTGCCCAGTGGTCAAGTGGTTAAGGTCACAAATTGTTTTTTTTTTTATTTATTTTTTCAAATGTTTTTATTGTATTTTTCAAAGATAAACAATAAGACATTAATAAAATTCTTAATATTACAACATTTTCTTAGTCAAATATTGTATTCATGGTGACTCAACGCGATTGGCACTGCGCTGACAAGCCATTCACCTCTGCAGCTAGGGGTTCGGATCCCGGTCTCGGCTACATGTCAATTGAGTTTGGTGGTCTCAGCCCGGCTCCCGGTGGGTGTGCTATGCGAGGTAAGCCTGCGCTTAGTACGCCCACCCCCTCCCACAAAAACCACCACACTTACACGCACTCGAAATTGGGTTAACATGCACACACTTTGACCACGCGGTCTCTAAAAAGAGAGGCAAAGGACTAACGGGGCTGGTTGAGTGGGCTAGATCCTCTCACTCCCTTATAGGGAGTCCCTCTGCCCCGTTGGGCTTCAAAGCGGAGCAGGTAGGGCGGGCTGTGTGGGAGGACTCCCTCACACACCCGCCATTGCCACCCGGGGCATGGAGAAAGGTGGCAGATTGCCTCTGGGGGAGGCCTGCCTACTCCCAACTCCTGCAGTCCGGCTCCTCTCTCGAGTACACGCACAAAATACACTTTAAAAAAAATATATATATATATTGTATTCATCAGTGTGCCTGAGTAGGCCACAAATTATCAAATTACTAAACAGTGATAACATAGAGCGTTAGTCCAGATGCATACTGGATAAATGCTTAGACTAGTAACTAGCAATCCCTGTTTACCCCAACGGGATCATGCTGTAAACAAGGGATTATGGCTCATAACATCGAAACATAAAATCAAAATCAACGTAAAAGGGTATCAAGGGGAGGGGGTATCAATAGGGAAGGTGAGAAGGAAGTTATCTTTTTGTATCCGGTCTATTTTAAGGGGTGTAGTCGATCAGGAATACAATTAATAATTAGAGTTCTTCAGGAAATTCGAGGCCCTGGGATGTGTAGTCCATTCATTCCAATTTTTGATGAATTTATTTGTGTTTCCTTTCTTATGTGCTAACATTAGCTCGTAGTGAGCCTGAGTATTGAGACGTTGGATAGCATCAGACAGGTTGGGTGATCAGGTAGATTTCCATAATTTCGTTATGGTAAGTCTCGCTGCTGTAAGGAAGGTGGCGACTATAGTTCTAAAATGGGGGGGATATACGTCTAGATTTAAGCCCAATAGTGCCATTTCCGGTGTGAGTACTTTTAGATTACCAGTGAAGGATGCGATAAAGGAGGATACATTATTCCAAAAGCTAGATAGGTTTTTACATTCCCAGAGAGTGTGTAATAAATTGCCTGTATGGGAGTCACACCTCCAGCATATGGGGGAAGAGTTAGGGAATATTTTGGATAGTCTGTAAGGAGTCAGATGCCAGCGGTTCAGTATTTTCTGGGCATTTTCTGGGCACTAACTGGTTTTCTGTTCATACCTTTTATAATGAATTGTCAATTAACTCAGAAGCATCTCAAATTGATGTCAAACTAATGCAACTGACATAAGCCCAAAGCCCAATGATACTGGCCCTTAATGTTATGGGTTTGACAAACATATGTAGTAGTAATGCGGGATTTAGAAAGTAAGGAGTATCGGCTTTTAATCCCATAGAGTTTTTGCACGTAAATGAAATGTCATACGCCGCGCTGATACAGGTCTCCGTCTCAGTGACCCTATCCTGCACCATAGACAGGTTCTGCCGCAGGAGTGAGATATCAATCTTCACTTTGTCTATTTTCGCCGTTAGGGTGCCCTGGAGTGCAGCTATAGCCTCCAACACATTCGCCGTCTCCACAGCATGGCAATCCTCCCCCGGA
The DNA here is from genome assembly GCF_905171775.1 of Rana temporaria. Taxonomy (NCBI): domain Eukaryota; kingdom Metazoa; phylum Chordata; class Amphibia; order Anura; family Ranidae; genus Rana; species Rana temporaria. The sequence continues at coordinate 474,324,319 of NC_053489.1, read as the reverse complement.
TTGTCATCTGCATCATCTTTGGTCTGCTCCTTGTCCCCCTTGTGCCGATACTTGGCCAGCTTTTCCACCGCAGCGGACGTTTTCTTTGATGGCGACATGAGCCACTCCGGTCCCAGAGTCCCCAGGCAGGTTTGTGGGTAATATTAGACCCGGATAAATGTTCTGGCTGGTAAACAGGATATGTAGCAAGAGGAGCTCCTTCTACCCGCGTCTTACTCTATCGCTCGCCAGGCCACGCCCCCTTTACGTTAATGAAATGTAGGTAAAATACATCTGAATATTATTTTTCACTGGAACACACAAATACACATACTTATATGCTCACACACCTCATGGTTTCCAGCATCTACCATCTTTATGTAGGGATGGGTGTGTACATTTCTAAAAAATTCTGAAATCTGTTTCAATGGATCAGGCAGCTTTTCCATTAAACCTATTGATTTTTGTTGCATCAGAAGTCTTGATCTTTCCTTTGAATTCATCTCCATCTTGCAAGTTTAAATGTGAATGGTTAGGAATTCTTATGCCACATACACACGACCATTTTTAATGGTCTAGAAAAAACGTTTTTTCCAACGTGATTCTTGTCAAGCCTGCCTTGCCTACACACAATCGTGAAAAAAAAAATGCTCGAGCAAAGCGTGGTGACGTACAACACATACAGTGGCACTATTAAGGGTAAGTTCTATTCGGATAGCGCCACCCTTGGGGCTGCTTTTGCTGATTTCGTGTTGGTAAAAGTTTGGTGAGAGACGATTCACGCTTTTCCGTCTTCGTGCTTTTCAGTCTGTTACAGCGTGACAAATGTGCTATCTCCATTACAAACGCTAGTTTTACAAGAACGAGCGCTCCCGTCTCATAACTTGCTTCTGAGCATGCGCGTTTTTTCACGTCATTAAAGCCTACACACGTCTGTTTTTCACGACGTGAAAAACGACGCAAAAAAATAGAGCATGTTCTAAATTTTTAATGCCCATTTTTCACGTCATGAAAAATGCTCTGGAGCCCACACACGATCGTTTTTTAACCACTTCCCGACCTCCTCATGTACATATACGTCAGCAGAATGGCACGGACAGGCACATGTACGTCCTCTGCTAGACGTGGGTGGGGGGTCCGATCGGGACCCCCCCTGGTACATGCGGAGGTCGGGTCCGCTCGGGGAGCGATCCGGGACGACGGCGCGGCTATTTGTTTATAGCCGCTCCGTCGCGATCGCTCCCCGGAGCTGAAGAACGGGGAGAGCCGCGTGTAAACACGGCTTCCCCGTGCTTCACTGTGTCGGCGCATCGATCGCGTCATTCCCTTTATAGGGAAGACGCGATCGATGACGTCATTCCTACAGCCACACCCCCCTACACTAGTAAACACACACAAAGTAAACCCTAACTCCTACAGAGCCCCCTGTGGTTAACTCCCAAACTGCAACTGTAATTTTCACAATAAACCATGCAATTTAAATGCATTTTTTGCTGTGAAAATGACAATTGTCCCAAAAATGTGTCAAAATTGTCCGACGTGTCCGCCATAATGTCGCAGTCACGAAAAAAATCGCTGATCGCCGCCATTAGTAGTAAAAAAAATTAAAAAAATAAAAATGCAAAAAAACTATCCCCTATTTTGTAAACGCTATAAATTTTGCGCAAACCAACCGATAAACGATTATTGCGGTTTTTTTTACCAAAAATAGGTAGAAGAATACGTATCGGCCTAAACTGAGGAAAAAAAAATTTTTATATATGTTTTTGGGGGATATTTATTACAGCAAAAAGTAAAAAATATTGCATTTTTTTCAAAATTGTCGCTCTATTTTTGTTTATAGCGCAAAAAATAAAAACCGCAGAGGTGATCAAATACCACCAAAAGAAAGCTCTATTTGTGGGGAAAAAAGGACGCCAATTTTGTTTGGGAGCCACGTCGCACGACCGCGCAATTGTCTGTTAAAGCGACGCAGTCCCGAACTGTAAAAACCCCTTGGGTCTTTAGGCAGCAATATGGTCCGGGGCTTAAGTGGTTAAAGACGTTAAAAAAAAAAAAAATATTTTTCAAAAGAAAAACGGTCGTGTGTACGTGGCATAAGAATTTAAAATGGTCCAATGTCCCTTTTGCTGTCGCTTTCTGTGTCTAACATTCATAAATCAGCAGTATGAAAGTCAAAAGGATTAAACAACATCCTCTTTGTCAAGCAGCTAGCGTTTGCATATGTCCCTTATCTGGAATTTCATGCAAACATATTTAGATAATGTTTATTGGCTACTTTAGAGTATTTCATTTTACAAGCCACAGCCACCAAAATGACCCTAATCCATCAGAATATACCTTTCTACTTAGGCTTTTATTTCCTTTTTTTATACATTTTATAGTTCTTGCTGGCACAGCGCAACATCAATTTATACATGTTACCTGAAAACTAGAACAGATTATTCTTGTTCCAGTATATTTAACGTAAAAGCTGTATAACTATTGTTTAAGAAAAAAGAAAAAAGGAGGACGCACCGACCTAGTATATTATCAATTTATTAAAATAGAATAAAAGCAATGATCCTACTCGCAAAGGAACTTGGGTAAGCACTTTTATGACAGTTGTGCTTGGTCTCTTGATGCCTGCCAGTAGGACTTAATGACAAGGAGGGTACCCTTAATGGTGGCCCCACAAAATATTGACACTTTGTGCCCAATTTGGACATTTTCACTTAGAGGTGCACTCCACTTTTGTTGCCAGCGGTTTAGACATTAATGGCTGTAATACCACCCTTTATATAAATAAAGAATTTGAAAAAAAAAAAACCATTAAGAGTTATTTTGAGGGGACAGCAAATTTACACGGTTATACAAGCTGTACACTCACTACTTAACATTGTGTGATTTACAAGTGTGATTTTTTTCAGTGTTGTCACATGAAAATATATAATAAAATAATTGCAAAAATGTGAGGGCTGTTCTCCCATTTGTGAGATGCTGTAGATCCACAAGAGGCTGCCTCCCTTACTCTAAAATGGGGAAGAAAACGTTTTGCTGTCAGTTCTAGTTGCAGTTTGGGAGTTAACCACAGGTGGCGCTGTCGGAGTTAGGGTGCACCTAGTATGTGTTTACAACTGTAGGGGGGTGTGGCTGTAGGAATGACGTCATCGATCGTGTCTTCCCTATAAAGGGAATGACGCGATCGATGCGCCGACACAGTGAAGCACGGGGAAGCCGTGTTTACACACGGCTCTCCCCGTTCTTCAGCTCCGGGGAGCGATCGCGACGGAGCGGCTATAAACAAATAGCCGCGCCGTGGTCCCGGATCGCTCCCCGAGCGGACCCGACTTCCGCATGTAGCGGGGGGGGTCCCGATCGGACCCCCCACCCACTAATAGGCGAGGACGTACATGTATGGGGGAGGGGAAAACACTGAGCGGCTTCCAAACATGGAGCCTCAACGGAGAGGTAAAAAAAAAACTACTCTCCCGCCCCCCTCCAGAGAAGCTGCAGTTTCTAAAACAAGCAAAATAATGTACTCTATTTTATTAAGAGTAAAGACCCCAGATAGAGAGACATAATTGTGCAGCTGCCATAGCATTAGAAAGACCTCATTTGGTTTATGCACATTGGTTTTAGGCACCAGTTCCAAAAAGGCATATTGTTGGGCATAGGTTTCCAATGCTAATTCCTACTATTTCTATCAGAATAGTGTTCTGAATAATCAAGGAACTTGTGGCTGAAGATAGCATAGTAACCACAGTAGTAGTATAGCATGTTTGAACTCCAGGCCTGGAAATGCTAAGAATTGGGTATACTGCTTTTAAAGTGGTGTCCTGCTGATCAGTGTGAACTCATTTGTGGAGTCCTCCCAAGGGAAAATCCAAATAAGGTGTTTATTTTTTTATGTTTACTTTGCATGCTGGGCTATTTACGACCTAGCATGGGTTTAAAACTAAAGCTGAAATGATAAAGGAGCTTAATTAACGTTTCAGCACTTTTATTTACAAGCGGGGACACTGCGTTCTTGATTAAAACAGCGTGAAAACAATTTCTGAGCAAAGCAGAGTTCTTTTGCTATATTAGTACTGCATATCAAATTTGATCAATTGTCACTTATAAGAATCAATTTGTAGTTAAAAGTACAAGTATTTCCAGCTGACCACCTATTCGTTTACAGACATAGTTATGGCTAGCAGCGGTCTATATCAGTGCATCACTTATCTGCTGTGCCTGTAAAAACTGCACATTGTAATTGAAATGCCTCCAGCTCTAGAGGCTTGGAAAGTACTTACATGTGCTAATATTTCAGCAGTCCTGTACTAGCAGACACACTGCAGATCTATACAGGCAATTTCCAGGCACAGCATATATTACGTTTATTGACTCGTTAGCTCATTCCAGTACTGTCAGAGTGATCTAAAGTCATCCTGACTGCCAATTTATAGTACTTTTCTAATTAGGTCTTGTGTTTTGTCCTCCACTCCCACTTGCAGTAGTTTTCTTGCACAATTCAGCAATCTGTGCTTTACAATAAGTCCCCATGTTGAGTCACAGGCAAAGGTCAAAGGCTATTCTTCCACTTGACACACTTTGAAATCGGAAAATGTAAGTTATTATTATTCAGGATTTATATAGTGCCAACAGTTTGCACAGCACTTTACAAAATGAAGGCAGACATTACAGTTACAATTTGGTACAAGAGAAATCAGAGGTCCCTGCTTACAATCTAAGAGGGAGGGCAATTGATACAAGATAACTGTGGCGATGAGCTGATGAAAAAAAATAGGCTTCTTTAACCACTTCAATACCAAGGCCAATTTTAAGCTTTCAGCACTGTCACTCTTTGACAATTTTGCAAACAAAATTGACGTCCTTTTTTATTTTTTTTCCACAAATAGAGCTTTCTTTTGGTGGTATTTAATCATCTCTGCGGTTTTTATTTTTTGCACTATAAACAAAAAAAGACGGACAATAAAAAAAAAAGTGTGTGTGTGTGTATATATATATATATATATATATATATATATATATATATATATATATATATATATATATATATATATATATGATATGTTTTTACTTTTTGCTACAATCAATATCCCAATCTTTTAAAAAAAAGATTTTTCTCAGTTTAGACCGATATGTATTCTTTTACATATTTTTGGTAAAAAAAATCACAATAAGCGTATAGTGATTGGTTTGCGCAAAAGTTATAGCGCCTACAAAATAGGGGATAGATTTATGACAATTTTTTTTTTTACTAGTAATGGCAGTTATCTGGAATTTTTGTCAGGACTGTGATATTGCGGCGGACAGTTCGGACACTTTTGACACTATTTTGGGACCATTCACATTTATACAGCGAACAGCGCTATAAATATGCACTGATAACTGTATAAATGTGACTGGCAGGGAAGGGGTTAACACTAGGGGGCGATCAAGGGGTTAAATGTGTTCCCTATTGAGTGAGTCTAACTGGGGGGGAGGGGACTGACTGGGGGAGGTGATTGATCGGCGTCCCTATGTATAAGGGACACAACATCGGACTCCTCTCCCTGACGGCACGTGGATCTCTGTGTTTACACACAGAGATCCACGTCCCTCACTCTGTAACTGCCAATCGCGGGTACCTGGCGGACATCGCAGCCGCCAGGCACGCGCATCGGCACCCGCGGGACGTCATATGGCAGAGCCACCTTGTGGACATCATATGACAATACGCCGGTATTGAAGTGGTTAAAGAGAAGAGTTTTCAGATATTGTCTAAAGATGGATAGATTAGGAGACATTTAGACAGATTGGAGTAGGGAGTTCCAAAGGATGGAAGAAGGAGAAATCCTGGAGGCGAGCATGGGTGGAGATGACAAGGGAGCTATAGAGCAGGAGGTCTTGAGAGGACCGAAGAGAGTAGCTTGGTTGATATTTTGATGTAAACCTTGTTTTTTATCTTTTTAATTTTTTTTAAACAAAACAAATTTACCTTGAATATACATCATACCTAGTATACATCTGCCAGTTCCTTTACATGAGTAATTTCAGATATGGCAAAACGAGGTACATTGACTCTATTATCATTAAAAAAAAAATCATTTACCTTGCACTCTTAAACAAGTGTCACAACCCATCTGCTCAAAATGTTCTGTTTTTCTCATTTAAACTCAAAATATGAACAAAGAGTGTCAAATACCGTGTGACAATAAAGTGATACAGTGTTAACCACTTCAGTACCGTGCATAGTCATATAACGTCCACAGAGGGGATCTCGCATATGACGTCCTGGAATTTGTGCGCCGATATATGAATGATGCCTGCAGCTAGAGGAATCATTCAGATATCATTGTTTGCTGGTGGCCATTCTGCGCACCTTAATAACGATCATGGTGGCTTTCCACCGCTTGATCGTTCTTCTAGGCGGCGGGAGGAGACATCCCCCCCTCCCACCGACATCCGGTGCTTCTCCGGGCTCTCCCGTGCCATCGGGGGCCCGGAGAAAGAATCGCACAGTGCCGGATAGGAAGCATAGAGATGACTGGTGACCAGATGGTCACCAGTCATCTCTATGACCGGTGGAGGCCCGGGCGCGATGTGATGACATCACGCCCGTGTAAACAAAGCCGCAATTGCGGCTAGTAAGCATGAGATCGGTGAATTTTTTTTCACAATCTCATGCTTTCCAGCCTGGAGGAGAGATGTGGGGTCTTATTGACCCCGCATCTCTCCTTAACCACTTCCCTACCGAGTCATAGTAAAATGTCGTCGGCGGGAACCTTTCGTCCTTCAGACTGGACTACATATGACGTCCTTGCATTTATGGCCGCTTTTTTTTTTTTTTTAAAGAAATTAAGATATTTATTAAATCAAAAAGTAAAGGATATTGTGTTTTTTTCAAAATTGTCGCTCTTCTTTTGTTTTTAGTGCAGAAAATAAAAACCACAGAGGTGATCAAATACCACCAAAAGAAAGCTTTATTTGTAGGAAAAATGGGCGTCAATTTTGTTTGGGAGCCACGTCGCACGACCTCACAATTGTCATTCAAAGTGCGACAGCGCTGAAAAAAAAAAATTGGTCTGAGCAGGAAGGGGGTGAAAATGCCCTGTATGGAATTGGTTAAAGAGGACCTGTCACACACTATTCCTATTACAAGGGATGTTTACATTCCTTGTAATAGGAAGAAAAGTGATAAAAAAAGTGTAAAAAATAAAGAAGTAAAATAAAAAAAATATATATACCGTATTTATCGCGGTATAACGCGCTCCCGCGTATACCGCGCACCCCTAAAGTTGCCCCCGAAATTCCTGTAAAAAAAAATGTTATATGATTTTATTACTTAGTTTTGGTGTCTTCCCAGCGTCCATCGTCCGGTCCGGCGTCCGTCTGCGGCCTCGATGGTGTCCTCCTGGCTTCTCCAGCGCGCGCCTCAAGTCGAGTCCCAGCTTTCCGCGCTCAGTTCGAACGCCCCCGCCGACATATACCGAGTGCAGTACACTCGGGTACATTCGGCAAGGCTTGGCGTCGCTCGCGCTCACGCTCTGTGACGTTTATGCGTGAGCACGAGCGAAGCCGAGCCTGGCCGAATGTACCCGAGTGTACTGCACTCGGTATATGTCGGCGCAGGATTTCAAACTGAGCGCGGGAATCGGCTATCGGCGTATATTGCGCACCCATGATTTACCCCTTATTTTAAGGGGAAAATAGTGCGCGATATACGCCTATAAATACGGTATATATTTTTTTTAACGCCCCTGTCCCCGGTAGCTCGCGCTCACAAGCAAACGCACACGTAAGTCCCGCCCAGGTATGTAAACGCTGTTCAAACCACATGTGTGAGGTATCGTCGCGTGCGTTAGAGCGTGTGCAACAATTCTAGCACTAGACCTCTGTAACTCTAAACTGGTAACCTGTAGAACATTTCAAAGTGTCGCCTATGGAGATTTTTAAGTAACAAAGTTTGGCGCCATTCCATGAGTGTTCGCAATTTTAAAGCGTCTATTTACTCAGCGTAACATCATCTTTCATATTTTACAAAAAAATTGGGCTAACTTTACTGTTTTGTTATTTTTTTAATTCATGAAACCATTTTTCCCCAAAAAAGGCGTTTGAAAAATTATTGCGCAAATACCGTGCAAGATAAAACGTTGTAATGACCGCCATTTTATTCCCTAGGGTGTCTGCTAAAAAACATATACAGGCATACCCCACTTTTACGTACACAACGGGACCAGAGCATTGATGTAAAACGAAAATGTACTTAAAGTGAAGCAATGCCTTTTTTCACTTCTAGGCTGTAGTGGGGGTGCCAGGGGCTTTAGTGGGGGCATCAGGGGAACACTCACATGTAAATAAGCTCATCTGATGCAAGGGGGGCCGCTCCAATCCATCCCCCGGACATCGCGCTGTGCACAAAGGACATTGCTATTGAGAGGCTGGATGGCATTCTGTGGCTGACAGGGAAGCCTGAGGGGATGTGATGTCACCGGAGGTGGGGAGGCAGCCAGGATACAGAAAGAGCACACTGGAACTGAGCAGGCTAAGTGCTCAGAACTTCAGTTCCGTCTAATGCGGGTGCACGGCGCGGGAATATTTGTACTTGTGAGACACTTTACATACACTCGCGGGCATGTCCGTACTCGCGAGTGTACGTAAAGTGAGTGTCCGTAAAGCGGGGTATGCCTGTACAACGTTTGGGGGTTATGAGTAATTTTCTAGGAAAAAAATGATGATTTGTACATGTAGGAGAGAAGTGCCAGAATAGGCCCGGTATGGAGGTGGGTATAAAAGCCCTGTATTGAAAGGGTTAATTACAAAAGAAAAAAAAAAGATTTAAAAAAAGGCCAGCATCAATTCTTCTAGGCGCAGTGCTTGTGCACATAGTTTTTAAAGGAACTTGGCAGGTAAGTGGTTGCAAAACTGATTCATAAAACCTTGGTAAAATGAACATGGGGAGATTCACCTATTACTAATAAGCATTACTCAGTACACCACTCCCTTTTGTTCTTTGGTAGGTATTTGGTTTGGAACATGCATAGTTGGGATGCTTGAATGCCCACTGCAGGCACTTTGCTACCTTTCCCACACAGAAAAGTTGATGTGAGAAATGTTGGTTCTAAGAACTTTCTATCAGCCACCAATCAGATTCCTGCATTGCTGATGCAGTAGACAGATTGGAAGCAAAAGACAGAGAGAGAGGAAGTTACAAAGTACAAGCTCAAGGAAGTATACTCCAACTGACCCCTTTTAAATGGTCTGTGAAAATTCCTCTGAAATGGATTGCAGAGAACTTCGGTTGCATAAACTTCCTAAGATGAGATGAAAAGGCTGCCATGGGAGCCTCCATGCATGTCTATCAGCTTTGTTAATGTGCCATAATAATGGCATCGGAAGCTTTGCTAATTGCCATCCACTGTCACTGCTCTGCATGGTCACTTTCCTGTCTCCTTGAAATAAAGCAAAACCTTTTAATCCAGAGGTTATGAATAGCTACTTACTGTCCTGATGATAAAGGCTTGCTGAATGTACTAAATACTTGCCTCTTTTGGAAGCTGACAGCTCCAGTTTCATAGGAGGAATTCTGACAGCCCCTGCTCAGAAACATAAAAGGTAAAAAATATGATTATTAGAAAACAGAGGACATCTGAATGTGGCAGAAAACTGTGGTATTCGTAAAAACATTGACATTTCATGTATTTGTATTTGTTGGAATATTTTTTTAAATTTTGACAATCTAAGATAGCAAAGACAAGGCATTGTTAATTCTTCATACTGGAAACAAGTTTTACTAGGAAGTGTGCAATTTATTTCAGGTTTTCATTGATTTTCCTTGTTTAGCATATTGTTAGCTAATTGAACTGTATCTGTAGTAGATTTCAGTTGAATGTGCAGTAGGTTGTAACATCTATGAACTTGACAAATATCTTCTAATGAAAGGTCTCACCTATAGGTGCTGGACGTAAATAAATGTACAGCGGTGTTGCTTCACAGACCGGTGGCTCCAGATTCTTAAAAAAAGGTCAAGTGTACTCATGACCCTTGAATTTTTGCTGCATATTTTTCGCTAGGCTCTTTAACACGTGCCTTGTACTGATAACGTTTAACATTTTTTGTACATTCTGTAAATTTCAGCGTAAGGCATTTCGAAATATAGTGTCATGTAACAGAATATGATGTAGCAAGCCTATGCAAAAAACAGACAGGGGCAGTGTCAGGCAGCATCTGTATTAGAGGTGCACCGAATGGAAACTTTTTAGTACCGAAACTGAAAATTCAGGGTGCACTTGGCTAAAACCGGAAATGACAATAAAAAAAAAAAAAAATAATAATATATATATATATATATATATATATATATATATATATATACACACACAATTTTTTATATATAATTGTATTTGACTTTTTATTTGATATCATGAATTTAAATAAATATACATTTTTCGGCCATTATCGGTACCTTTAGCGCAAGAAAAGCTCAAGAACAATGTATCCCTTTAAATTAAGGATGCACCGATATATCGGTGGCCGAAAATAGCAATTTTAGAGACAAGCCGAAACACATTTAAAATCGCCGATAATGACCGCCCTCCGTGGGTGGTACCATTTTGTCTAGGAGGGGGCGCAGTTCTTGTACAGATGTATTTGCGGCCGCCAGACCATTACAGAGTGCGGGCAGTGGCAGTGGCACTGTACAAATTGTGTGCCGACTGCCGATCGCGCTCCACCGGAGTCCTCCTAGCTCCATTTCCTGATTTTTTTAACTCTATGGGGGGAGTCTCTTGGTACAGTCCAGCGTGCCACGTGACATCACGGCCGGAGGCGAGGGAGGAATCGAGCAGTGTGCTCCAAAAAAAGTAAGCACTAGCTAGCAGAACAACAGAACCTGTTAGAAAAGAAGTTAGAACTTAGATCATGGAACAAACAAAATCGCTGGATTGGGGGGGGGGGGGGGTGGTTAATACTGACTGAGGTGACTGACCAGGACTTTCTTAATGAAAAAATGGCAGATAAAAAAAAAATGTTATCTGCCATTTTTTCACAGTGGCACAGTGAGGCTGAAATTGATTTTTTTTGGTAGTCAGAGAAGGCAAGCATGGCTCAATAACAAACAAACGTTTCTTTTTTTTTTTAACTTTTGTGTGTTATTGAGCCATGCTTGCCTTCTCTGACTACCAAAAAAAACATTAATTGCAGCCTCACTGTGCCCATCAAAGGCAGCCACTGTGCCCATCAAAGGCAGCCACTGTGCCCATCAAAGGCAGCCACTGTGCCCGTTCAAAAAAATTTAAATGAAAAAAAAAAAAAGAAGAAAAGTAATTTTCGATTTCGGATTGATTTTTTTTTTTTTGGTTTCGGTTTCCAAAATAAAAATGGAATGTATTGCAGTTAACCAGTTCTTAGATGTGGTGGGTTGAGTTGTCTTTTATTCAGACTTTTTTCTCCTTTTATTTTCTCTGGATATCGGTGTAAATAATGCACGATCTGTCCTTTTTGTGTTTGCACTAATTTCTTTTTTGTGTCTTGAGGGCTGCCATAGTTGGGCTTTAATGTGGCATTGAACCCAAAAGCAAACATTTTATTCTATTGCAGCTTACCAATTCTTGGATGTGGTGGCTGCACTTGTTTTCTTTTTAAAGCTTTCTTTCTTCTATTTTCACCCAGCAATCATGGCAATAAAGCTTTGTTTTTCTTTTTGGTTTAACCAGCAGGTTGAAAGAATAGAAACAGATCCCTGCATTAGTGGTCATAAAGTCAGAAGGTTTTTTATCTTAGTGCATTCTATGCATTAAGATAAAAAACCTTCTGTGTGCAGCAGCCCCCCTAATACTTACATGAGCCCCATTTCTGTCAGTGATGTCCACGAGTGTGTGGGCCTTCCGAGACTCTCCCTCCTGATTGGCTGGATCTTCAAACTACAGCCCTCCAGCTGTTGCGGAACTACATGTCCCATGAGGCATTGTAAAACTGACATTCACAGACATGACTAGGCATGATGGGAATTATAGTTCCTGAACAACTGGAGGGCCATCTTTTGGCGACCCCTGGGCTAGACAATCAGGAGGGGGCAGGTCACGGGACTGTGTCTGAATAGACAAACAGAGCTGTGACTCGGTTCAGGTGCCCCCATATCAAGCTGCTTGCTGTGGGGGCACTCAACAAGAGGGAGGGGTCCAGGAGCACAGAAGAGGAGGATCCAGGCTGCTCTGTGCACATCCACTGCAACAGAGCAGGTAAGTAAAACGTGTTTGTAAAGTCCTTTTTTTTTTTTCTATAACAATAACTTTAACACAAATATATGTAATGCAGGGGTCTCTCCCCCTGTGCTACTGTATTCTGACAGGGGGACAATTCCACCACCACCTAAATGCACAAATCTGCACTTTTTTTCCCTTGGTTTTCCAGCAAGACCGTCCGACAGAAGCTGGTTGTTAGATCGGCTTCTGTGAAATCGGCCAGTTCCTGCCGAGCCAGTTAACTTTCAGTATGTGTGTACTGGGCTTTAGAGTCTGTTTTTTTAACAGAACAAGCTGTCCTGCTGATGTAGCAGTTAGAGAGGTGAGACAAACCATTTAAATGTTTTTTTCGGAAAATGAAAAAACTACTATAACTGCTTAAAAAGTGTTGACTGGAGTTTGGTTTCAATTTGTGTTTAGATTTGCTAGTGCATCTAAGACCAGTTGGACGCTTATTTTAACTGCCCCTGAACTTATTCAGTGTTATCCTATGTGACCATGTACACAGTCTCATTTAGGCAGTTGCGTTTAACAGCGTTTCTTTGAAAGTAAAAAAAAATGGGTTCAGACGCAGAAGATTTCCACGTTTCAGACGCAAAACGCCACTAAATGCGGCTAAACACGGTAACCCGTGTTTAGCAGCATTTCATCGTTTTTGGCCATTTAAAAAAAAAATAAAATTTTAACGCTTCTAAACGCAAACGTGGCATGTAAACGTGGCAAAACTGACGTTTTAAACGTGGACTACTATCTGTTAAGTTTAATAATCTAGGACCAGTTGTAAAAACGTCCTGTGTACATGGAGCCTTAGAGTGTCCCCACTCTGGATGAAGGAGCAACAGAGACACCTTTAGACAGCAGCATTGTCAGTCTGAGGGGAAGGGAGTGTAACAGGAGGTGTTTTACTGGCTAGATCACCAAGAGAAAACGGAGGGGAAAAAGCCTAAAAAGAAAACCAATGCTGCCAGCAGATCTAATGATTGGTAAGCTGCAATATATTACATTTTTTATTTTGGGTTTATTGCCTCTTTAAACATTTCTGCCTTTTTTTCATTACATGATTGTGGATCAAAATGGTAGACATAGTATTTGTACAATTGGAGATCAGGCTTTTCGTTTTGAGTCTTCAGCTCACAGAAAGTGATAGAGACCCTGCATTTCTGGCAAGATCACCAGGTATTTTCTGTACTTGCTGAAAATGTTATTGGCCTTAAAAGTGAAAACAAATGCAGCCACCACCTTTTTTTTTGAGTTTAGATTCATTTTAAAATGAACCTTGTGTTTTTTAAACTAAAATAACAAACATGTCATACTTGCCTGCTCTGTGCAATGGTTTTTGCACAGAGAAGCCCCCACCCTCCTTTTCTGGGGTCCTCTGCTGGTGCTAAAGGCCCCTCCTCTTCGGAAAGTGTCCCCATGGAAAACCACTTTCCATGGGGGCACTCGTGCATGCTCACTCCTGAGCTGCCTAGTGTACGTCTATTGACACAGATTGGGCAACTCAGGCCCCATCCCCCAAAACCCCCTTCCTCATCACAGCATTTGATTGACAACCGCAGAAGCCAATGGTTGCTGCTGCTATCAATCTGCCCAATGAGGAGGGAGACGGCGGCAAAAGCCACTGCCCTCATGCAGACAGCTGGATTGGATCAGGCTCAGGTTAGAATAAAAGGGAGTGCTGAGGGTCTCCTGCAGCACACAATGTTTTTTACCTTAATGGATATAATCCATTAAGGTAAAAAAAAGTTGAGGCGTTAGAACCACTTTAAATAGCTAAATACATTGCAGGTGTATCAAAACAGGTGTACAGTTCATTCTCATTTTAAATCCACCATATCCTGAGTAGAAAAGCCTGTCACCTGCTGGCTTACTATGTGGAAGAAGTATTCTCTCTGCAGAGGTCTGACACTCCCCCGTTCTGAGTCTGATCTATAGCTTTGCAGCAGCAAAGCTCATACACTCTGATTGCTGATTGGAGAGGTGAAGCTTTGGCTCAGCTGGAGACTGAGACATGTTTGATCTCTGGAGAGAGACCACTTCTTTTCTGAAGAATTCTGGCAGAAGAGATTCATTCCACGCACATTCACAGAAGTGACGTCATCACGACTCGGCCAATCAGATGGCCGGAGGACTCGAACCCCGAAGGAAGACTGGGTGAAGATGGAAGCCCTGTCAGTGGTTACAGCACGCCACTGGAGGTCTTCGCCTAAGGTAAGCATTTCATAATGTGCTAGTATGTGATGCATACTAGCACATTATGCCTTTTGTCTTGCAGGTATTTTATTTTTTAAAGGCTGTGGTTTACTACCGCTTTAACTTTGGGGGATGAGGAATAGGGTGTAAAGCTTGGTATATGGCATAGTTTTATGTTTGTTCAACCAGCAAAACTCAGATTTCAGCATCCACACAAGTGATGTGGATGCAAGGATCTACCCCACACATACTGAAATTTGTCCGGTTCCTGCTAAATCTGACAAATTTTGCTATGCATATACTTAATTCCTTACTCATCCAGGCTCCCAGCACTATCTTCCGATCCATATTATGGGCAGTCCAGGCTATTGACCCTACATTGTACTTGATAAGATCATCGTGCTACTGAGGCCCAGGGTGTCTTATAGAAGAGGCTTTGGGGAACTAGTGTGAACCTGTGTGAACAAGGAATTTGGGTAAGTATTACACTAGATACCCAATCCCCTAGAGTTAAAGTGGTTGTAAACCTTAGACATGAAATGTGAACAAAACTTATCCCTCTATAGTGTCTACTTAAAGTGGAGGTTCACCCTCAAAAAAAATCCTGACATCACATGGAGTCGAGCCATCCTACCGACAGTATGCCGGTGTTTTTTTTTCAGCACTTATCACGATTTTCACCCCCCTGCAATCCCGCGGGACTGGGCGTTCCCAAGCACTGCCTGTGATTGACAGGCTTCCGAACGGCGCATACTGCGCGTCACAGGTTGCCGTAAAAACCCGAACGTCTGTGCGGCTCTATACGGCGCCTGCGCACCGACGTTCGGGTTCTGTCGGCAACCTGAGACGCGCAGTATGCGCTGTTCGGAAGCCTGTCAATCACAGGCAGTGCTTGGGAACACCGGCATTCTGTCGATAGGATGGCTCGACTTCATGTCCTGTCATGTCAGAATTTTTTTTGAGGGTGAACCTCCACTTTAAGAGCTCTCATTTAAGAGAACCAAGTGTCATCTCTGTCTAATGCTGACAGCAGGAGAACAGCATTAATCACTTCTGACAAGTTTTCCTGACAACAAGAGAAAAATGGTGAAGGGAGGGAGCTCCAGCTGATTGACAATCTCAGCTCTGTTCCTGTGTGCTGTGTAGAGGGGGTGTCTCTTCTCTCCAATGAGCTCTCAGAGCTCTCCTCACTGAGCTATGCAGAGTGTAATTTCAGCTCTGGTTTACACCTGTATTTCTGTGTACTTTTTGTTTAAGACTACATCAGGGAGCATTTTGTCAAATGAAGTTAAACTAGTCTAAAGGGAGGTAAATGTGCATCACATTTTAAATTCAGATGAAATGGACAGTAAAAGACTTGCTTGAAGTGTGCTGGTAATTATAAAACTTGAAAGAACCATTAGAAGTCTGTTGAAGTGACCTATTTAAAATAACCAGCTGGCTGTCCTGGAAGATCCTGCAGCTTTTATCAAGATCAGATATACTGGATTAGCTCACTATAGCAGTCTGCAGAAGCTGTGTACTGTGTGTTTATCATGTGCTTCTCTTTATCTGTAGCTGCCAAATTAACTAACAATACGTGTTGCTTTCTTTAATTGCACCGTTAACTCTTTGTTCCTTCATTATTTCTTTGATTTAATAATGCTGCAACGTTGCTGTCAAAATGTAATACACTTAGTTTTGCAAATGATGATTATAGTACTTGTAGTGTCAAATGTTTCAGGTTTAAAATAAAAGTGCAGATGTAGCGCCGGGTTACTTCTAATTACTGGTGCTGACGAAATTTAAGGGGTGATCAGAGTGTAGGTGACTCTGATTTCAATTTGAATTCTGAAAAGGGTCTCTGTTTCGGCTTGGCTGTGCTGTGTGCCCATTCTGTTGTGGCTGGGGTGTCATACCACCCCGGGGCGACAGGGAGCAGCAGTGGAGTCGAGGCTTTGGTGCCATTTGCCAACAGCCAATGAGGAGAGAGGTTCTCTCGCGGGGAATGCAGGGAGAGGGTACTTCTGGAACAGACGCCATTGAGGCAGGGTCTTCTTCCGGATCACGACCCCCCCCGACGAGTTGGCCTACCAGGCCGGGGTGCCACGCGGTGCTCCTGCTTCCGTGATCATGATGGTTCGGAACGTTTAATCTGTGGCGGGGCCCCAATAATCGACTGGGTCCCCAATCTTGAGAGGATCCTAAGCGTTGTTCCTCTGAGTGGAAGCTGTTCGGTGGGGAGTCCGCCTGAGGAGAGCCAAGAGAGGCTGGCCTTCCGCCGACGCTGCCCCCGCCCCAGTGTGAAAGGGACCTAAGTCTTTTGACTGCACCTTG
The DNA here is from genome assembly GCF_905171775.1 of Rana temporaria. NCBI lineage: Eukaryota > Metazoa > Chordata > Amphibia > Anura > Ranidae > Rana > Rana temporaria. The sequence continues at coordinate 474,307,622 of NC_053489.1, read as the reverse complement.
GGTGTTCAGCAAGGCGCTGACCTCATTAGACTTTTTGTGTTCTTGTGGCTTCCCAACTGTGGGATTTTTAGACAGTCTCCTGTTGAGGAAACAGTGCAGGGTCTGTTAGACAACATGGCTTTGAGTGTCCAGCCATTACAGATGGATCCTGAACAATCACAAATTGTCACTGGAACTAACTTATGAGTTAGAGTATTTGGATCTAGTCCTGGATGCAACAAAGGCCAAAGTGCTTCTTTCATTGGAATCCTAAATCACAGGTTTGAAATTCCAGCTCTCCAGGCCAGGAGTCTTCCAACTATCAACTTTTACAAAAAAGGGGGCCTGCTGTTGGTCACTTTCAAAGCAGTCCAGTTTGTCCAGTTTCACTTCTGATCTCTACAACACAACATTCCATCATCGTGAAATAATTCAAACCACTCCCTGGACAGACCAATTTGTCACTGATGACCAGGTTGTCCCTGGCTTGGTGGCTCAGGAATATGTCTATAATACTGTGAAAGTCCTTTCCTGTCATTTGGATGCCAGCCTCTTGACCTGAGGAACAGTCGTTTGAACTTTGTCGGTATAGGGAACTTTGTTGTCAGAGGCGTCTTCTCTCCTAATTAACATTCTTTGCAGTATTGGACCATCCTGCTGGAGGGTCATCCTATCCAGATTCAATTTCAAAAGGCCACAGTGGTTGCATACATCAACTGTCAAGGAGAAACCAGAAGGCTAATTGTGGCAGGAGAGGTAGATGCAATCCTGTTCTTGGCCCAGCCTTATCCATTGTGTATATTGGCATGGACAATTGGAAGGCAGGCTTCCTCAACCAACAGTGCCTGGAGCTTGGGTGGGGAGGGAGGGTGATCTCTATACCCAGATGTATTCAGGACCTGTGTTTTAGATGGGACAATGGATGTGCCCCTTCTGGCTCCCAGGTTCAACAACAGGACAGGTCTGTCTTCAGGTAAAGTGGTCATTTAGCTTTAGCAATGGTATCTCTGATGGCTCTGTGGAATCTGTACACCATGATTTATGATATTTCTCTCTTGAACCTTTTTTTTTTTTTTGCAAATTCTTTTATTTTATTTTTTATCAGTATTCAACAAACCATACAGAGATGATAGCATTGATCAAACAGACTACTGCACAAGGGCCACAAGTAGATATAACCATATCTGAACAGGTATAGATAGAAAATACAATGTAACCATAATGAGCGGGTAAGCAAACGGGGTTATAACCCATATGGGTGATCAGTCATAAACTTAATCCAAGAAGAGAGTGGTCCTTTTTTCCTGTCGCTCAAACTGTGATGTCCCTAGCTCATGGCCATGGTCAAAGCAAAGGCAGGATGCTGCATTTTCATTTTACCTGGTGGATAAGTAACAGGTAGCAAGAGAGCCTTAGGAATTGGGAAAGGGGGAGGGGTGAGAAGGGGGGGTGTTCAATGATGACATGGAGGGGTGGAGATGGAGTCTCACAAAACTTTTTACCTTGTCTGTTTTGCAAGTTTGGGTTGGAGAGCGTTCCAGACTGGCAGATGTGGTACACTGACTGATGAGACTCCTTGGCTAATGCTCTGTGGGCTCCACCACATTGTCAGGATCTTACATCTTGATGACTGATTTACCATGACTGCTTCATGGTCGCGGGCTTAGTAGAACTATAAACAAAAGGAGAGCCTACCAAGAAGGTCACTTAAGTGGTACACCACGGTTGATTAAAAGTATTTTATTGTAGTAAAAACGCACAAAAACGGCAAAGAATTCAGTGAATGACCATCCAAATATATTAAAAAGACAACGTTGTCATAGTAAGGAAATTGCAGCTGCGTATGCACCCATCAATTCAGTCATACACACACACTGCTTGTTGGTCTAGTGATCAAGGATTATGGATCTTGTAAAAAAATGTAATTAGTAGAACTTGGTTTGACCTATCGGATGATGCATTACTGTCCCAAAATTCACTTAGAACCAAAAAGAGATGAGTGCGTTCAATACACTTGTAAGGTTACGGGTGCTGGCATGCAGTTAGTTTATTGGTGCATCCCAGTAGAAAATATATTTTTGGTCACAATGGATAAGTTGATTTCCAACTTTGATAGACCCAGTGTTCACTGGGGTATGGTGTTAACTGGCTGATTTGGACTAAATAGTTGCAGAAACAGTCCAGGAAAGGTCCCCCATCCGGGATTAGGCTGCTGGAAGTTAGTACTTCATCTATATAGAAGGGGTGGGAGAGAGTAGAAAGGGAGCTTGGGGAGCGGGAAAGGAAGAGCCACTTCACTTGTGCAGTGTTGGCACTGGGATCACTTCAGAACACTCAAAAGATCTTACCACATCCACTGTCTCCACTGTGCTTCTATCTCTCACTCCTGTGTCCACGCAGTAGACCTCCAGACAATGTATCCTGTTTACCGTAGTGTCACTGGCTCCAGATTTGCCTCCCGGGGTTACTTGGCTACCACCATTCAAACTGCATTTTCCATGGGCTGCGATCCCATGGACACCACGTGCGTGCTGATGTCACAATAACACTGAATTGGAAGTTAAGAATTAAACTAGTACAAATGAATTAATAATTGAATAGAACAGAACTTAGAGTGAAAAATGGCAAAAATTACTGAGAATAATTGAATATTCGTATTCTTATCCTGAGAACATTAATAAACGAAAATTATGTAAAGACAGTCAAAACTATCAACACGTCAGAGTCTGTTCATAAGCCCACCGCTCATAGGGCAATTTATTTAGGTCGCTATGCTTCCAAGAATGGTTGCAGATTACATTCATTGTTCAAGCCTTGTGGAATTAACCTAAATTATAAATCCACATTTTTTCCTTCTGTAGAAGGATGGTATCAAAATCACCCCTTCGAAGAGGGAGATTCAGGACATAAATTCCCTTCACCGTTGACCCTTTTGGATCACCTTGATGGAAATTAGTGAAAAGTAATGCCAGGGGACGATCATTGTCCTTTTTAATATTTCTTGCGATTTGTTCACCAATTCTTTGTTTTTCCTATGTATATTTTATTACATGGACAACTGAACATATAGACCACTCTTGTTGTAGATCAGTTCATAAACTGTTTTATGCTATAGTTTTTAGTACCGTCAAAATTGGTGTCCACAAACATTCATACCACAAATAGGGGTAAGGTTTGTTAACCAGTTTGTAGTCCGAGAGTGGACTAACATGTCATTGTTATAGTAGAACTACAAGCAAAAAAATTCCCTTTTTGGATAGAGATGGGAAGGTTTATTTTTGCCTTCTAGGGGAGAACTACCTTCACTTCTTGTCCCATAGCCAAAACGCTTAGGCACCCCAAGGACACCAGAACTAGTGTCCCCATTGGGAGATTTCCACGTTTTATTACTTTTCTGGGGACAGCCCAAAATGTGTGTGTTGTTTTTTTTTTACTTTCAATGATGATGGTAAACGGGGCAAATCGAGAGTGCACATACAGTAATAAAAACCCGACAGGTGTTCTAATCCATCTCCACTCTATCCAAAACTAGGAAAAGGTTTTGACTTTAGGTTATACTTTATTGGCAAGGCTCGGGGGGTCAACCCTAGCAGTTTCTCCACGGTACAAGTCCTCACTGTGTTGCAGATGGGTCTGGACCACAAATTGACACCCAGATCTCTCATGGGTCAGGTTTCTGCTCTTTGTTTTGTTTCAAAGACCATTAGCCTCTCACTGTTTGCTTAAGACTCTTGTGCAGGCAGACTTTTACGTAGCGTTCCCCTTTTACTCCATTGGACCTGGACCTGGTTCTCTCTGTGCTTCAGAAACCACGTTTGGCAGAGACGGTCCTCACTCCAGTCTTGCCTGCTAGGCAGTATTGCTTGTTGCAATCACCTCTGAGGTAAGTATCTGAACTGGCTTCCCTATCCAACAAGGATCCCTTTTTGGTTTTGCATAGGGACAAGGTATCGAAGAAGCCTAGCACTTCTATCTTACCTGAGTTTATTTCTATCTTTTACCCAAACTAGGAAATTGTGTTTCCATCCCTCTATCTGTCTCCAGTTTACCCAAAGGAAATTTCCCTCTATTTTCGTGATGTGGTTGGGGCTGTGAGAGTCTATCTCTGTTACTGCTTATTTCAGGAAGACTTATTGTGTACATTCAGGATACCAAAAAAGAAAAGGGTGTTCTGGCTTTTCTATCCACCATTTCTAGGTGGCCTAGGCAGACCATCATCCAAGCTTCAATAATGGGGTTATAACCTTTCTTAGCAAAGTTCACTCTACTAGATCTGGGTATGTCTCTTGGGCTTTTCAGAGTCGGGTAGCTGTTTATCAGGTTTGCAAAGCTACCACCTTGTCTTCTGTTCACACGTTCTAATGGGAAGCCCTTGAGTCTTCAGGTGATGCCAGCTTTGTATATAAGGTCTTTCAGGCAGTTCTTTGATCAAGCAGTCCCCAGCTCTCTTGTTTTGCAGTTTTCAGTACTTGCACACCCTGCAGATTGTTTTTAGACATTCCAAATGTGAAAGACTTCCTGTGCAAATGGGCATTTTGTATTCACTAGAGCTAGAATGTACTTATGGAGCAAGCATGGATTTTGCTTTATATTCAGAACTCTTTAGTAACTGTATAGACCACACTTTCTTGGCTGTCATACATCAGGGAAACCGTTTAAATATTTTTATGGTCTTTGGGGTAGCGCCTGCTAAAATAATTATAGCTACAGTTTGCGATACATTGGCATGATCACTCCATTTTTAGATTGTTTGTTTTAAATAGTATAAGTATAAATAATATGACATACTTAGTTTACTTGACCCCCCAGGCAGATAATTTTGGATCTGTACGTTTTCAGTAATATTACTGAAATTACTAAAATAATAACAAAGAAATGCAGACAGTAAAAATTGTGTTTTTCACACATTCATAATGATTGTAGAAATGTGCCCTCAAATTGGTGGTCAGTGGGTAGAAGAATTTTCTATTGCTCACTGCTCAAGGAACCCCTAGCAACCTTAGCATTCCATGAAATCCTGGTTCAGAAAAGCTGGTATAGACAAACAAGTACAGAGATGTTTCTTGGACTACAGGGATCCTTCTGACTCCTCTCGGCATCCCCCACATATGGTTCACCCTATAGGGCTTGCTGAATTCTTTTGGCTTTAATAGTCGAGCGGTATGCAGAAAATGGAAGCAAAATATCAGTTGTAAGTTTTGAGGCTTGGTGCTGCCTCCTGTAAACCTGCTGCCCTAGGTACTAGGCTAGTTCATGTATGCTAAATAAATACAGCCAGACCTTTAAAGTGGAGGTTCCATCAAAAAAAACAATCTTGCTTTAAACTGTAGCTTACGACTAAAAAAAGAAAAAATATATATATATTTTTTTTTACTCATCTGGAAATGCCTGTTGCTATGCGGTCCCACGAAATCTGCCTTTGAAACCACCTAGGATTCTGACATCATCTTCCTCTAATGCTCCTGGGAAATGTGTGTCATCATTTCCCAGGATGCAGTGCGCTGTCCAATTATCACTCCCCATCCAAGACTTCCAGGAAGTAAGTGCGTGTAGGCTTCACAATGCCCACAAGCAAAATGGCAACGGTGTAGATATCGTTTTATAAACTATCTTTTTTCAATATCTATGCGCATCGGTGGCGGATTGTAAAATAGTAAGTGACCAGATTTATATTATAAAAACGCAGGATGAAAGGACATACATTTAAAAAATGCTAATTGTGGTTGGAACTCCGCTTTAATGAATGTGAAAAAAGTATTGTTACTAGCAGGGGCAGCACTACAGAGAAGTGTGTGTGTGTGTTTGTTTTTTTGAATGAATGAATGAATCAGTAGACAAAAAGTTGATTGACAGCACTGTGATTAATCACAGCACAAGCTGATCAGTGGGTGCTGGCCAATGGATGACTGCCGACACCCGCAGATAAGCGAGGAGGAAGACGGGACAGCTCTGTCAATGTAAACGATACAGAGCTCTGTCCTGTCAGCGGGAATGTACTGGTTTTCAGGGAATACAAATAGGGGTTTCTTCTGTCGTTAAAAAGAGGGGCTTAGCGGAGATGCATGTTTGTGGATAAAAAATGGATATACGGAATGTGAAAGGGTCCTTAAGAATAATTAAACAATGGGGCCCATAGTTTCTGGAATTTAGGTACCGTTAAGTGTGCTTTTGTGAACATTTGTTCCAGGTGGAGATGCTGGTTTACAGTGGTGTAAAGTTGTTGAGCAGAAGGAGGGAGGGTGTTCCGGTTGTGTGCTATTAGAATCTGGATGCTACCATTTAGCGTTTTTTCATCTCATGTAAAGTGGCTACCTCTTATCATCTAAAGATGTGAACCATTTTAAATTTAAAGGTCAAGTCCAGCCTGAGCTTTCTAGGCTGGGCTTCGGCTTCTCCTATGGGTTTTGCACTCCTGTGACCCATTTACAGCTAAAGTCTGCTCTCCGCTGACGTCACTGCTATCAATCGGGGCAGCACATCATCTCGACTTCCAAGTCTGGATCCGCCAGCTGCCCTGATTGATGGCAGTCTCAGCGAGCCGCTGAGGCGGCCGCTCCCCTCCACTGCGCAGCGCTCCAATGAGCGTTGAGAAGTAGAGCAGAAGCGATGCTGACTGATAGTCAGCATCACTCTGCTCGGGGAGGAGTGAGAACCGAGACATCTGCGATGTTTAGTGACTCGGTTCTCAGTGCAGAGCTGGGGGGAGGACAGATGCATCCACCGAGGGAAGTATGATTAGGGGGGAAAAAAACAGACTTCTATTTTAATGTATTGCTGCTGACTTATACTAAAAATGCTACTTCAGTATTGGGCGAAGTTGAACAATTACATTCCACTGTACTGGATAAGCCGGCCATGGGGTGATTTTAATCCAATGGCTATTACAGCATTAGTGTGAAAAGGTTAATACTGTTCTTTTATCCTGGAGGGGGAGGTGGCAGGAGCAGTGGTTTTACTAGTGTTCTGACAGTTCTTATTACTGAGTACATATTGTTAAGATTTTACTGCAATTCAGTCAGACCAGGTTAGAGCTCCAAATAAGCTGTATTGAATTTATGTATATTTCTGGAACCACAAAAGCAGTAAGGCACCCACAGCTTTAATCCATAAATAATGGAAATGTCAGCTTGACTCTGCGGGATCATACAAAGCATATAAAACGTCTTTCTAATAAATGAATAAATGTAACAAACTGCTATCTCTGAAAGGCTTCTCAGTATCCTCTCTCCTGTTTTTTTTTTTAGGTTAGAAATGTAAGACGCAGGCTTCATCTAAACACCGTGGGTTTCTACAGCACATCAGTACCCTCTAGTGGTAAGTGGATATGTATGGTTTTGCAAAAAGCTACAGGGAAGTACATACACACTGCAAAGAGATAATAGGGGTTTATTTACTAAAGCTAGAGAGTGAAAAGTCAGTGACACTTGAAACCAATCGGCTTCTAACCTCATCTTATTTAATTAAGCTTTGAGAATAAAACCCGGAAGCTGATTGGTTTCTCTGCAGAAATGTAAATGATTTTGCACTCTCTAGCTTTAGTAAATAAAAACCATAGTCTTGTTGCTTCAAGCAACAAATCAGTTCCCAGCTGCCAATTCTGCAGAGTAGAGCTGAAGCTGAAATAGAGATTCTGACTGGATGGTATGGGTATCAAAAAACTTTCCTGTTGATACCCTTTTTATGTTTACTTCTAGGTGCAGCTATTTTCCTTCCTTCTCTAAAAATTACAAATCTTTTTAAAACACACTTATAGTGCATACTTCTCTTACTTAAAGTGTTACTAAACCCAGGACCCTACATTCTCTATATCTGGTCTCCCACAGAACATGCAAATGCAATTAGTTTAGTAACTATAAACTGCTAATTGCCTTTCTCATCAGCAGTATATCGCAGTCGCGTGACTTGTATGAATGTTTGGTTAAAGCTTGTAGGAGGAGTTTTCATTCTGCTCTGACTGATTGGGCTGCATGACCCCTGACCCTCTGGACAGTGCTGCTTTGCCCTGTGCTGCTCACATGCACCCTCCAAAAACAAGAAAACTCTCTCTAGCAATACACACCAAATTGGGCATGTGCAGAGTACCTCCAAGTCTCTGTTCTATAAGGAGATGGATTGGGGACAGTAAAAGAAGGGGAGGATCAGAGAAGACAGGATCAAACAGCCTTTTTACACAAGGCAGAGGATTAGCCCTTGGGTTCCACAGTGAGTATAATAAGCATGCGTTACAGCATATACAGACTGATTTTACTGTTTAGTAAGGTATAAAACTGTATCCGCATTTGCATACAAAAATATTTGTGTTTCTGTTCAGTAAATACAGGAGGTCACTTCAGGTCTAGTGCACAGCAAATGGGATCAGCCCAATATAATAGAATCTATTCAGGTTTGCAGCATCAAAGATAATCTAATTTAAAAATAACTTAAAAAAATGGCACTCCATCACTGGACCTTCAGGCTTCATTCACACCTAGGCATTTTCACGCCCGCCGCTATTGCAGCCTGCAATACTCTGGAGGGGTGATTTAACATTGTCGGCTATGGAGATGGTTCACATCTCCACGCTGAACGCCAAAATGCCTGAAGCTCAAAACAGGTCCCTGACCCTTTTTTTCAGGCGTCTTCGGCGTTCGGCCATATTACACAATGTGTAATCACCCCTCCAGCGAAAATGGCGGTAAAAAACGCTGCGTTTTGTCGCGGCAAATCGCGGTAAAAAACGCTGCAAATCGCCTAGGTGTGAATGCAGCCTTAGACTTTTGAATTTGCAGCTGCAGAGTCGATTGCAGCCGCTGTGTCAGCCTCTCCTCTCAGCCAATGACAGAAGGCTTTCTATTATGTGAACAAAGTATTCTGTTTGAACAGCGTAGAGGAGGGGCAGACAGTGCAGCTGCTGTGTAGCAGAGTGCTGGGCGTATAGCACTAACTGTAATCCCAGCTCTCAGTAAAAATGTAAACAGTACAAAAAACAAACAGATAAGCCCATAAGGTGACATACACACCTCCTTGGACTTAACCCCTTATAAACTAGTAATATTTGTAAATGTTCAGCAATTCTTAGAGTTCTTCCTTACACATCAAACTTCTGTAGAATTGCCATCCAAAATTGGAAGTAGAACAAAAGCAAATATGTTTTCATTTTGGATAGGGTAAGGGAGGGTTATAATCAATGTTTGTTTTTTCCCCATCTGTATCACTATTGGGTAGGTTTTTAATCACCTCCTAACCCATAACAGCTATAGCCAAAACAGGAACTGAGAGAAAATCTCTCCAAAGGGAGGGAATCTCTGGTTGTCACCAGAACTAGTCTCCACAGATCAAGATTCCCCCCAATTATTCCTGTTCTGTGACTATCCAAAATTTAGGATGTTCTTTCACTTTTCATGATAATGGTAAACAGGACAATTGGAGAGGGTGAATACTTGGAGAATTACTATAGACCAAGGAGAATTACATACATAGGTTGAAAAAAAGTTCATCTAGTTCAACCAATAAAAAAACAAAAACAACCATACAATCCCATATATACAATCCTATACCCAGAGGGAGGCGAAAAACCCCAGCACAGCATGATCCAATTTGCTACAGCAGGGGAAAAACTTCCTTCCTGATACTCCCCAGATCAATTTTATAGATCAAATGAATAGATACAATGTTAATGTTCAAGCCACAAGTGTGGTGGTGTTTTTTTTAATAATAAGTGCAACAATTTAGATGTAAAAGGTAATATTTTTGATGTTTCAAATAGTACATTTTTTCCCTGCTGCTTTGGATTGCGTACATGTACGGGATTTTTGTACTTCTGGGTAGGAGGCGCATTAGTTTGTGCCTACCACCCCGATTGTGCTGCCATTCGCTGCAGCACAAGCCAATCAGTGGGTCGCAGCCAGTGATTTCTGGCCAGAACCTGTCGATTGGCTGAGCAAATGACAGAAGGGAGCCTTTTATACAACACAGGGCTCTCTACTGTCGATGTCCTGGTTTTTCTTTTCTTTTTTTTTTCTCCCTGCTAACGGAATAAAAATAGGCATATTGCTTAGTAAAAATAGCACACATTACACACAGTAAACATTATTAGGCACACATTTAACCCCTTGGTCGCCATAGATGTTTACCCCCCTCCCAGCCATTGTTAAAGGTACAGTGACAGTGCATATTATCACTGTATTAGTGTAGGTGGCAGTTAATTACCCCGCACCCCCCCCCCCCAGAGTCTGTTCATGTCAGATTGCTCGCTGCACTATTGCAGTCCCATTTATAAGTAGCTGATCACAGCCATTAGTAGTACCAATTTTGTAGATGCAATAACATTCAAGCAAACCAATCAATATACACTTACTGGGATTTTGTTTACCAAAGACATGTAGCAGAATGCATTTTGGCCAAAATGTATGAAGAAATTTGTTTTTCTTTGTGTTAGAAATGTTTTTTTTTAGCAGAAAGTAAAAAAAAATAAAAAAAATATATATATATATATATATATATATATATATATAAAATTTATACAACATTTTCGGTCTTTTGGTTATCAAATACTACCAAAAGAAAGCTCTATCTGTGTGAAAAAAATTATATAAATTTTGTTTGGTTGCATGATCAGGCAAAATAGCGCAGAGCTAAATAGCAAAGAATGGCCTGGTCTTGAAGGGGGTAAAATCTTCTAGAGCTGAAGTGGTTAAAACATTTATCTTTTCATGTGGTTTTATGAATAAAAATATAAAACAATATTCGTAACATACAATAAAGCAGACAGGATATACGCGGAAACCCTCCGAGTAGGATCTAAAAGAACAGTATAAAATACAGATAAGGCCTTGCTCAAATGAGTGTACTTAAGCATACGCTTGTGTGAGGGCCGTGTTTGCCTGCACTGGGAGGCAAAGGTGTTCTGTGAATCCCTGTGCAAGCAGTCTCATCCATGTCAGTTGGGATGCAGCGGGTCCCCAACCCTGTGCTTGTGAACCTGCACTTGTGCAACTGCTGCATCCCAATTGAAATGAATGGGACTGCCTGCACAAGGATGCATGGAACACCTGTGGATCCCGTGCGGGCAAGCACGGACCTTGCACGGTAACACTCTTAAGTATGCCTATGTGAACAAGGCCTAAGGAGAACATAACTTGACTACATTTATTAAGAATAATAACACCTTATACTGTGTTTCAATTTGCAACAAATAGAATAATAAAAACCTTAAAAATAAATATATGAGGGAAAGGTATGCTTAAATCTCAATTCTTTTGTTTTCTGGCAAATTCCAGTGGCTTTTTGGCCTCTACAAATAGCATAGAATTCAGGAATGGTTTCCAGCGATTCATAGATAAAACGTTATCAAGGACTGGCTCATTATGTGAACATATCATTTAAACATAGGGGAAATGTAGTGCTTTAACCACTTGCCGACCAGCGCATGCACATTTACGTCTACACAATGGCATGGGCAGGCAAATGGGCATACCTGTGGCCCGGTCATTTATCACCAAATGGTCCGGGGCTGAAGTGGTTAATGGTACTCTCATAAGGATATTTTGGGGTAATTTTTATGGCATGTGAATGCTACATAGATTTGTGTGCATGGTGGAATCCATTTAGTAACCTGTATAAAGCTTGACACAGTTTTTCTTGCAGTTCAATTTCCTGTTTTGCTTTTAAAGTGGTACTAAACTCTCCTATACTTTACAGCCAAAAGAGCTGCCATCTTGGCCTCTATTTCATCAGCAATTGGCATGGTGCTGCATAAGCTATGACATCAGCCATTTGATGGCTTGACAGTTAGGTTGGGAGCTAACATAAGAACACTAGCAACTATTAACAGCTATCATTGAAAGCATGCCTTGAAGGTTACTTTTATGGGAAACTGTTAAATTGGTGGCTTTAGTTCTCTTTTTCAGGCAGTGTTACAATACACAGTACAAATACAGTTTCATAGTGATTGTAAGATAAAGGTTGTAAGATTGACACACACACACACACAGTACAATCTTGTTCACTACAAAAAGAGCATGAGGTAGAGTTGTACATTATGCCACTTTTAGAGAAAAACTCTGCTTATGTCATACACAAGTCTGTAAAATGAACTGAATATTTTGTGCTGTTAGAGGTCATTTAAAATTGGAGTTGAGAAACCCTAAAATATAATTTGTTTGTGTGTTGCAGATGTGGCTGTCCACTATAAGCATGGACTCCCTGTTATAACGGTCCCCCTGCCATCTCGTGATGAACGTTGCCAGTTCACCATTAAACCCTTCACAACTACAGTAGGGAAGTTTTTAAAGGACATCCAGAATGAGGACCGAGGAATTCAGAGTCTGACTGCATTATCCACAGGTACAAGAGAATGAAATAAATAATGAAAATGGCATTACTTGTTGTTATATGAAGTCAGACTTCTTTTTCTTTGTGCATCCAGTGGCAAACCTAAGGCCCCTTTCACACTTTTGTAACTTGTCCTGTGACTTGGGACTGCAAAGTCGCATGATAAGTCATACCCCATGATTTCCAATAAGTATCATTCATATCAAGTCGCACCAACTTCAAAGTAGTCCCTGTACTACTTTGGTCCAACTTTGATGCGAGTTGAGGTCCATCGACCTCAAGTTTACACGGGCATTTTCTGAAATCGCGGCCGAGAAATCACGGTAAAATTTGAAGTCACGGATGTGTGATAGGGGCCTAAGTAATTGCAATGCTTCCATTCGCGCATCTAGGAAGTCACAACATTTAAATCTGATTCCACTTTTAAATGCTGCTGACTGAGTTATGCCTTGTTTCCACTGAACGGAACGGTTCGGGTCAGTATGTTTGGAACGGTTTAGAATGGACCGGTCTATTCTCGTGAGTGTTTCCACTGCAAATCGGAATGTCGGGACCATACAGGATTTAGAAAAAATGCCTAGCGCGTCCACCAATCAGTGAGATGTATCTGTAGGTCCGCCCTAATGGAACTGTTCCATTTCTATGGCCCCACATCTGAAGCAGGACCCAGAATGGTCCGGTACGGTTCGCTTTTATGGCACGCTTTCATAATGGAAACACCCAAAATAGCGTACCGAACCGATCCGCTCAGTGGGAACGAGGCATTAGACATGCCGCAGAAAGAAAACTGGATCTCGTTCCGGCAATAGCTGCCCTTACTTATTCTCATATGCTAAACCCTAAAGATAGGACAGCATACTTGGTCGTTATGGCAGATTCATACCCTAATTACCATACCATAATATCACGATCACTCTATTTGCTCCTGCTATCTTTTTCAGGTCTTCTCCTGGTCTGACATCTTCTTTATTTGACAATTGGGCAGCCACTGATGATGTATCCGCTGCAGATATCACCCTGGCACGCTACTTTGGTGCCAGGGCGATATCTGCTTTTTGTGTGGTGCATCTGTTCACCACTAGGATTTATAAGCCCCATCCATATCAGAGTTGGTGCACAATTCTTATCATATATATTCTCTAAGTCCGATTGTTGCAGGATTGACTTGTAACCATATAGCAAAATATCCTACAAGATTGTAAGAGATATAGTTGTGCAAGTATTTCCCTGTGTGATTTGGAGAGCAGTATCTCTGCCAACATGCTAAAATGTTTTTTTTTATGCAAATCCTTTTTATCCTCAGATGGTATCAAGTTCTCTGCTTCAACATTGATGGACATCTTATTGAAGAATGATTTTCACCTTGTTATAAACAACTCAACGTACCATGTCCAGTCTCTTCAGACAGGTATGATGTGAATATGACTCAGACATTTTTGTCTTCATACAAGTCATTTTTGTGAACAAAACAAGAAGGTTACAAAAGCCGTAGCTTCAAATGGCTCTCGTCTCTTCTGGCTGTAATATGTGACAGGTTCCATGTTGCTCATCTGGCAGAGCAACTATTAAGAAATAGACAAAAATAAATAAATAAAGCATATTGATTCAATAAAATAATTGCTATATTTTTTCATTATGTGTAAACTTTTCCTATGTTCAGTATCAAATAATTTCCAGGGCACAGACTATTCAACAGTAAAGTGACGCAGAAAGTCATGCATGCAAACTGGATGGAAAGAGATGTTCCTTATAACTCAAGGTCCTCTTCAATGAAGGGATCTGAGAAATGCCTGCGAAAAATTGGGCTTTGAGATGTGATCTTCCCAGATTGTTTGTAGACCTTTCTGCATAACATAGGTGAAGCAATATGTAAGTATTTATTTTCCTTTTAGACAAGCAGCCTACTAATGAGTCTAATGGATTGGATCCTGTGAAGTCTTTGGTCCATGACCTGTATTCAGCCTTGCACTTAGAAGAATATCATCTAAACCAAGAACAGGAGCTCATACAAAGGATAGAAGCCTTCAAGGAAGAGCTACTGCCCCTAGAGCAGGTGAGTTGAAATGTCTTCTGCCAGCACTTATTAACCAATACTTTTGTTGGGAGAGATACTAGAATGATGTGGAGGAGAGGGGTAGGGGAGAAAAAGATGTAATGACAATAAGAAGCGACCCGTTTGAAAATCATCACCTACTAAAATCGGATATAAATATAGTTCACAATACCGTTCCTATACGACTGTCACAACTCCGACACATGAAGAATAGAGGTTAAATGATTATTGTCCCGACAGAAGGTAAACAAGTACTCACAGCCATCGATTGTATCTGGAAGAGTACTTAAAGTCATCCCAGTAAAACCATTTCTGGTTATTTCAGAGGGCTTGTCCCTGAAGGCCGCCGTAAGGTCCTCCATTTCCTGGATATCATTTACTTTGGCAAACCGCTGCTCCACAGTTGGAGGAGAGCTACTTTTCAATACACTGGGGATGCAGGCCTTAGCCGCATTTAATAGCTGTACAAGAAAAGTTTCTTGTAATGTTTTTACGTGACATAGGGGTCAGTTGAAGAAGATGCCCGCTGGATCAGCTGCCAGAGAGAAGCCCATTGTGTGATGTATAACTGGAAAAAATGCATATATAGAGAGTCCAAGCCTCAAAGATTGCAAAAACAAAATGAAAAGGTTCCCCCAGGGTTTTTTTTTGTGACATAGTGTATTAAATTAAAAAGTTGAAGCTATATTAAAATAAAATCTTTGCTTTTATTATACAATGAATGAAAAACAGTGAGATTATCAAAAATGGTAAGCTCTGGTTACAAACAGTTTAGAAGATGTACCAACACATAAAATAGTCGGCTCGGCAGTACAGTACATTATATGCCATTGGTAAATTGACTTCCATATGAGTATCCAACACGTTTCGACCAATACTATGACGTTCTTCAAGGGGATTTGTACTCTGGTGAGATATATCAGGTAAATATCAAGATTCTGACGCTGCCAAAATACTGACATCTGTTATAAAAATAATAGGGATATATTTACTGCTCAGAAAGTAATGAGAAGGCATATAACCAGAGATTATGACTAAAATGTATATAGTGGTCCGGGAATCCTCACAGAACGTCCCCCACTCTTCCAAGTGGGAGCCAACCAAAAAATAGGCTTACAAGGAGTCACATGTACGGACCTTCGGGGGGGGGGGATGGACGACACCTGTAATAGTTCAATAAGTATTTTAATTAAAGATGGTGTGAGATAATAGTATGTTTTAGCAGCATGGGTAGCGTCAAATAGACTTATCCCCACCCGCATATTATGATGTATTGTAATCTTAGCATAAATATGTATAAAAATAGAATAGGGTATATTGTATTATATTTATTACTATATCTGAGTTTCATATTGTTAATATTATATGAAAATCATTGAATAGGGTAGGTATAGAAAATAAATAAATGCGGAGTAGCCCTCATGCTGATAACAGAGTGATTAAAAGGATGAGAAGTTATATATTTAATGGGTGATGAATAAGTGTATGTCTTGTGTATGTGTGTATTGGGGAGTATGTGGTGAGTGAAATGTGTCGGAGTTTGTAGGTGAAAATATGTCTACCAAGAAAATGGAGTATAACTGTAAAAAAACAAATGTGAAAAGAAAACTATAAGAGAGTTGATGTATAATCTCTAAGACCGGTTGCCAGAAGGTTTGTAAGGCAGGGCAATTCCAAAATACATGCAAGAATGTGTCATCTCTGAGTTCCACATTACTAGCAAAGCGCGGGATGATGAGGGAAGAGTTTGGCCAGTTTAGCCAGTGTTCTATACCACCTGGTATAAGAAATGTCTTGGTATTTATTACAAATTGATGCCTTATGGGCAAAGACCTGCATTCTCTACATTTTGCTTTTCTGAAAATCTAATTCCCAAATCATTATAGAGAATCACAAATCCAGGTGCTCTAAGGCTCAGGATGTCCTTCATACATCCAAAATGGCAAACTAGAGAAAATCCAAAGGAAGAGCTGGCACTTCTGGATATAACATCTATGATCTTTATTATATCCTATCAAGTTAAAAAGGATGAGCAGGCGCGTTTTGGCAGCAAGCCTTGTTCACAGCTCAGTCCAAAAATGACAAACACAATATATATATATATATATATATATATATATATATATATATATATATATATATAATAAAATGCCCAAATACCTCCTCCAATTAATTCATTAGATGATGTCATCAATCGGAACAACATTGCTGCGTGATTGCAAAGGAGGTACAATACAAAATAAATGTAGAAAAAACATACAAAGTTAAATTAAAATACATCAAACATAGAAATTGGACCTGTGGAAGAAAGGGGACATAAATAAAATGACCTGCAAGTGTGCAGATGTGCTGAAGAGCTCTGTCAGGGCATGAAAGCCAAACAGAGCTCTTCTGCGCCTGTTCAGTAATGGCGGAGCTGGTGCAGAATAGGACTGCTTTAATTGCTGTCTGTGTGATTCACCTTATGTTTTTCTCATTGAGACCACTGTAATAGAAAGAAAGTGAGGGGAATCCAGACCTTTTAGGCCACTTTCACACACGCGGACTGTTCATTTCATCAGTTCAATCTCGTTTTTTCAAATAATGTTTTTCATCCATTTTTACATACGTTTTTTAAATCCTCAAGTTAGATTTATTAACCTCTTGAGTCCTGAAGCCATTTTTTCATGCAAAAATGAACTGATTGTCAGTTTACATCCGTTTTTCATCTGTTCCGTATTTGAACGGAAGAAATATAGGGGTTTGATCTGTTCCAAAAAAATAGATTTTGGTGGAAGTGAATGTAAATAGATGATCCTCTATTTTCCATAGAGATTCATCGATATTCGTTTTTCATCCATAAACGGATGGATGGAAATTGGACAAACGGTCCGCATGTGTAAAAGGGGCCATAGAGTTGTTACCACAGCAAGAAATGAGGGGAAATCTTCTAATGGAGACACTTGTTCCATTGACTTTAGTGAGATTTCTTCTCTCTTCCTGCAGCATCATCAGACAGAAAGAAACCCACTTAAGTGAACAAAATGAAGCTTGGGACTTTCAGATACTGAGGGTAACAGTATATGTAAATACGAGAAAAGGGGGGATGTATGAAATTGAAATTTGTTTTATTCAATAACATTAAAATTAACCCTGAAACAGCAGGGACTGTATAGTGCAATAGCACACATATAAAACATGCACAATAGTAAATGTATATTGTAGATGATACAGGCTTGAATCCACACAATTGGTTAATGATAAAATACATATATATAGTATTTATCGGCGTATACCGCGCACATTTTTTGAAATTCAGGGCAAAATCGTGGGTGCGCGATTTACGCCGATACCCGCTTCCCGCGCCGAGTTTGAATTACTGCGCCGGCATATACCGAGCGCAGTACACTCGTGTTATAGTCGGGCAGGCTCGACTTCTCTCGCAGTCACGTCCTGGACGCACAGGACGTGACCGCGAGAGGAGCCGAGCCTGCCCAACTATAACACGAGTGTACTGCGCTTGGTATATGCGGGCGCAGTAGTTCAAACTCAGCGCAGGAAGCGGGGAGGACAAGGCATAACGACGCCGGACCCGACGAGAAGGACACCACCGAAGACGCGGACGGACGCCGGACCCGACGAGGCCGCCGATGGACGCCGCGCAAGACACCAAAACTGTAAGTACTAAAATCTTTTTTTTTACAGGAATTGCGGGTGCACTTTAGGGGTGCGCGCTATACGCCGGAGCGCGCAATACCCCGATAAATACGGTGTATATATATATATATATATATAGATAGATAGATAGATAGATAGATAGATAGATACATACATACATACATACATACATACATACATACATACATACATACATACATAGTTGTGCTAATAAGTTTACATACCCTGGCAGAATTTTATTTCTTAACCATTTTTCAGAGAATTTGAATGATAACGCAAAAACGGCTGGAGCCATTTATTATCAATCAACTGTGTTTACTCTTTTTAAATCATAATGGCGACAGAAACTACCCAAATGACCCCGATCAAAAGTTTACATACCCCAGTTCTTAATACCGTATATTGCCCCCTTTAACATCAATGACAGCTTTAAGTCTTGTGTGGTATTTGTGTATGAGGCTCTTTATCTTCTCGGATGGTAAAGCTGCCCATTCCTCTTGGCAAAAAGCCTCCAGTTCCTGTAAATTTTTGGGCTGCCTTGCATGAGCTGCACATTTGAGATCTCCCCAGAGTGGCTCAATGATATTGAGGTCAGGAGACTGAGATGACCACTCCAGGACCTTCACTTTATTCTGCTGTAGCCAATGACAGGTCGACTTGGTCTTGTGTTTTGGATCATTATCATCAGGGCCGGTGCTAGACTATTTTGCGCCCTAGGCGAGACCAGCTACTTGCGCCCCCCCCCCCCCCAAAAAAAAAATCATAATGAATTCAATTTTAGCACCAGAACTGGTCCAGGTGGAGAAGGGGTTCAGCCAGGTGAAGGGATAGAGCCAGGTGGACAGGAGGGGGGGGGTGCAGGTAGGTGGAGGGATAGAGCCAGGTGGAGAGGAGAGGTGCAGCCAGGTGGAGTGGAGAGGAGAGGTGCAGTGGAGAGGAGAGGAGAGGTGCAGCCAGGTGGGGTGGAGAGGAGAGGTGCAGCCAGGTGGAGTGGAGAGGAGAGGTGCAGCCAGGTGGACAGCAGAGGGGAAGTGCAGCCAGGTGGACAGCAGAGGAGGGGGTGCAGCCAGGTGGACAGCAGAGGAGGGGGTGCAGCCAGGTGGACAGCAGAGGGAAAGTGCAGCCAGGTGGACAGCAGAGAAGTGGGTGCAGCCAGGTGGACAGCAGAGGAGGGGGTGCAGCCAGGTGGACAGCAGAGGGGAAGTGCAGCCAGGTGGACAGCAGAGGAGGGGGTGCAGCCAGGTGGACAGCAGAGGGAAAGTGCAGCCAGGTGGACAGCAGAGAAGTGGGTGCAGCCAGGTGGACAGCAGAGGAGGGGGTGCAGCCAGGTGGACAGCAGAGGGGAAGTGCAGCCAGGTGGACAGCAGAGGAGGGGGTGCAGCCAGGTGGACAGCAGAGGAGGGGGTGCAGCCAGGTGGACAGCAGAGGAGGGGGTGCAGCCAGGTGGACAGCAGAGGAGGGGGTGCAGCCAGGTGGACAGCAGAGGAGGGGGTGCAGCCAGGTGGACAGCAGAGGAGGGGGTGCAGCCAGGTGGACAGCAGAGGAGGGGGTGCAGCCAGGTGGACAGCAGAGGAGGGGGTGCAGCCAGGTGGACAGCAGAGGAGGGGGTGCAGCCAGGTGGACAGCAGAGGAGGGGGTGCAGCCAGGTGGACAGCAGAGGGGAAGGGCAGCCAGGTGGACAGCAGAGGGGAAGGGCAGCCAGGTGGACAGCAGAGGGGAAGGGCAGCCAGGTGGACAGCAGAGGGGAAGGGCAGCCAGGTGGACAGCAGAGGGGAAGGGCAGCCAGGTGGACAGCAGAGGGGAAGGGCAGCCAGGTGGACAGCAGAGGAGGGGAAGTGCAGCCAGGTGGACAGCAGAGGGGAAGTGCAGCCAGGTGGACAGCAGAGGGAGGGGGGGGGTGCAGCGTGGTGGAGGGAGAATATAGCAAAGTGGACAGCTAGGTGGATGGATGCAGCCAAGTGGAGGGGGTCACACACCAGTGATAAGATCATCCCCAGCGCTTCCCCCACCACCTGACAAGTTCCTACCTTGGAGCACTTCTTTCCATCTCCCTCCACATGTCACAGGCTGGGTAAGCTGCAGGATCAGCTTTGCTTTGGGCTCCACACTCCTCCAGGACAAGTGGCTTCGGCCCAGCGTGTGGCCAGTCTAGGCCTGGGTGGATCCATTCTGGGTGTCTATGCCCTGCTCCTCCAATGGTTGCACATCACCCAGAGAGGGAGGCGGGGCGGGCAGAGAGCTGACACCCACGGCTGCTGCTGCCTGCTGGACATCAGCATGGTCACCTCTGGCTTAGTGCAGCGAAGGGGACGATCTGTCTGCTTCTTCTCCCTGCCTAGTCACTCTGCTTCCATTATCCATCCCCCTGCTTCCATTATCCATCCCCCTGCTTCCATTATCCATCCCCCCTGCTTCCATTATCCATCCCCCCTGCTTCCATTATCCATCCCCCCTGCTTCCATTATCCATCCCCCCTGCTTCCATTATCCATCCCCCCTGCTTCCATTATCCATCCCCCTGCTTCCATTATCCATCCCCCCTGCATCCATTATCCACCCCCCCTGTTTCCATTATCCACCCCCGTTTCCATTACCCCCCTGCTTCCATTATCCATTCCCCCCCCTGCTCCTTCTTCCATTATCCCCCACTGCTTCCATTAACCCCCCCCCCCCACTCCTTCTTCCATTATGCCCTCCTGCTTTCATTATCAACCCAGTCTCCATTAACCCCCCTTGCTCCTTCTTCCATCATCCATCCCCCCTGGGCCCTGCTCTGCTTCCGCCATTCCTCCCCCCCACTCCTTCTTCCAGTTCCATTATGCCCTCCTGCTTTATTAATTATCCACCCGACCCAGTCTCCATTAACCCCCCCTTGTTCCTTCTTCCATCATCCATCCCCCCTGGGCCCTGCTCTGCTTCCGCCATTCCTCTACACAGAGAGAGAGAGAGAGAGAGAGGGTATACAGAGAGAGAGAGAGATAGAGGGGGTATACAGAGAGAGAGAGAGAGAGAGGGGGTATACAGAGAGAGAGGGGGTATACAGAGAGAGAGAGAGAGAGAGAGAGAGTGAGAGTATACAGAGAGAGAGAGTATACACAGAGAGAGAGAGGGGGGGTATACAGAGAGAGAGAGAGGGGGTATACAGAGAGAGAGAGGGGGTATACAGAGAGAGAGGGTATACAGAGAGAGAGAGAGAGAGGGTATACAGAGAGAGAGAGAGAGAGAGGGTATACAGAGAGAGAGAGGGTATACAGAGAGAGAGAGGGTATACAGAGAGAGAGATTGAGGTATACAGAGAGAGGTACAGAGAGGATATAATATAAAAGATGGAGGGAGAAACCTTCAGGGTGAAGACGTGTGCTCTGCTCTGTAGCCTCCTATTCACCATCCCCCCCCATATACAGCTACAGACAGTCCTACTCCTTGGCAGAGATTCCAAAATTGAAGCAGAGAAAAGCCCGTGCACACACCTGTTTAGCAGAGCAGCCGCATGGCTTGTGATCACTTCCTGTATTTCTCTGTACCATGTGACCAAACAGTCACATGGTCTGAGACATCACCAGGGTCCTTCTACTGGCCAGGAACTAGCCGCTACCCTTAGGTAAGGGAGTCGGGACTGGCTGCGCCCGGCCCGGGCCACATCCAGTGACAGCAGCTGACAGGAGCTGCGGCGCATTAGCACACCGGAGCGGGACACCGGATAATAAAGTATTAAAAAAAAAAAAAAGTAATTTTTCCGCCCCATCCCAGGCTGCGGACCTGCCCGCCCCAAGCGGCCGCTTGGTCCGCCTGGTGGTTGCGCCGGCCCTGATTATCATGTTGGAATGTCCAAGTATTTTCCATGTGCAGCTTCCTGGCTGATAAATGCAAATGTTCCTCCAGTATTTTTTGATAACCTACTGCTGCATTCATCTTGCCATCAATTTTGACCAAATTTTCTATGCCTTTTGTAGCTCATATATCCCCAAAACATCAGCGATCCATCTCCGTGTTTGACAGTAGGAATAGTGTACCTTTCATCATAGGCCTTGTTAACTCTTCTCCAAATGTAGCATTAATGGTTGTGGAAAAAAGGCTCAATTTTGGTCTTATCACTCCAAATGACTTTGTGACCTTGTCCTTGTCTCTGTGCTGTTTGGCGTATTGTAAGCGGGATACTTTGTGGCATTTGCATAGTAATGGCTTCCTTCTGGCGAGTCGACCATGCAGCCCATCTTTCTTCAAGTGCCTCCTGTATTGTGCATCTTGAAACAGCCACACCACATTTTTTAGAGAGTCCTGTATTTCATCTGAAGTTGGTCTACCTGACCATGGTTTAGTTTCAACAGAACCCCTGATTAATAATAAATGGCTTCAGCCAAACACTAACCATGAGTGAACGAAAAAAGTTTTTGTTATTCATCATCTCTGAAAAATGGCCAATAAATCATACATTCTGCCAGGGTATGTAAACTTATGAGCACAACTGTGTGTGAATGTATGTGTAATATAATATGTATGTCAATAGCATATCAAAACAATAGATGTTCAACTTTTACAACACAGTAACGCCCTATGAATAAACTTACAATTTAGGAATAATATGATGGATAGTAACAAGGAATTCTACATATGAGGGATGCTTCTGGAGCAGGCAGGCACATATGGATGGGCCCCCTCAACTGGTCTTGATGATCGCACAAGGGATATCTCTAGGTCCCCTCAGATATTGGGTTCTACAATATGTGAAATTATCAAAAAAGGTGGTAACAAATTGGTAAGTGGAGGGAAATCAGATCTCCCAAGCAGGCAACAGACAGCAAAAATTTCCTGATAGGGATTTTAACCCTTCCCTTAATGCATACAAAACAATCAAAACGTTTTATCTATTTTTTTCCAGTGTAGGTGTAAAATAGAAAGAAAAATTGTGATTTGTTGAGACAATTAAAGATACATTGAATTGTGTAAAAGTTGACATTGAGTCAGTGACATAGCTTTTACTGGTAAAGCTTTGACATAGAATGTCCACCAGTTCTGTAGTCCCTGCTACATTTTCTGACCATGATGATATGGCAACAGGATGCAGCTGTCTATGTGCCTATTCTGAGATCCGCCAACAGAATGAGATTGGATGGAACATAACATAGATTTTGTACACTGCTAATTCATCTTTCTGTTTTTTTAGATTAGGTTGGATATAATTGCTAAATCAGATGCCAGAAGCAATATTCTTATTTGGACTGGACTGGCAGTGCTGTCTACACAGGGAGGAGCTTTAGGCTATCTCACATGGTGGGTCTACTCTTGGGATATTATGGAGCCTGTTACATACTTCCTCACCTATGGAAATGCCATTGCCTTCTATGCATATTATGTTCTAACCAAGCTGGTGAGTAGAATGCTCAAGCAATACAACTGGTTTCATGTTATGGTACAGTTTAACGGGTGATTATGCATATTCATTTTCATACTCTAGAGATCAGCTATCAATATTCTGGATACATGAATCTGGTGGCATTACTGGGGATGCCTGACAGCACGGCGGTCTGCTTGTTTATATCGGCAGACCACCGTTCTGTCCCTGTGGGGAGCGATCACGGGTGGACGGTGGACATCGCGTCCGCCGGCCCACTGATTGGCTCCTCCTGTGGCCAATCAGCGCGTGACCGCGGCTCCGGCAACGCATGCGAGCCCCCCCAGTGGCTTCTGAACAAAATCAGGTACATGACTTTGCGCAATAGAGCCGCCTTGCCACAGTATATGTATGGCAGGCCGTCTTTAAGTGGTTAAGTAATAAAGTTGTAGTCTAGATTGTTGAAATGTGAATGCAGTTGGTGTACTACCTATCATGCAGTACATTGCCAAGAGTTATACTTTTATTTATTAGAAATAGAAGGAACCTAAGATGTACCTTCAATTGCAGTCTAAGTGTATGATAAACATGAAAATGTATACATTCATTTGATATTTCATATTCTCAAATGGCTTTCCTGAGACTTGCAAATCCCCATTTGGCTTTTCTATATTTTTATTAAGTAAAAACCAAACCGCTAAGAATGTAGAGTGGAGATGAAAGGGTGAAGAATAGAGAGGGCAGGGAAAGAGGTGACAGGACACTCTTTATGTTGTCAGTTTGCTATAATTTGGACTAGAAAGGTAACTAGCAGAACACTAGTTATGTCTGTTTCTTTTAAAGAAAGTTTGTATTTTGCGGTGTGAGAAGTAGTGGAAGCACACGTACCACATGAACTACATTAAAGGTCCTCCAGGTTGGTATGTTACCCTCATAACTCAGTAGATATCAAAAGGGAAAAAAAGTGTGCTTATCTAGTGCAATATACAGCTGCAAACTCAAAATGTTTATACAAACAAAAATTAACATAGAAAAAGGTGGAGTCGCGCTAAAAAATGTGTGATAAATTATGTCTTATCCAATCATAAGGGACAAAAATAAATATAAAAAAGTCCAATGATGAAAACAATGAAGAAGAAAGTTCATATAAAAAATGTGGTATATATAAAAAAATGTGGTATAGCAAATAATGTGATCAGTTCAGTGAAAAATCAAATTCAAAAACAGCTATCCAAAAAAGTAAAAGAAAATCTGGATCAGAGGATAAACCACGGACATGGATCACAACTTCTTGGTATTACTGACCCTTACCAGATAGGACGATCCAAATGGATCAAGCCAAGCAAGTAGCCATACACCTGGGCTGCACAGGGAATCGGAATCTTGAAGCGATCCTCCCAATGGTCCTCCAGCAGAGTATCCAGGGAAAAACAAATGAACTAAAATAGTGTGATACTGTATGGAGCACTTGCATGTATCATGCCCCAGTGACTGGCAAACTAACAGTGTGACACATACAAACCACAACCACCACCACCACCACCACAGTACACACTGATCCTTACCAGAGCCCTGGAAATAACAATCGCAAACAGCATATGTAGTGTGTGCAGCAGATGAAGGCTTTCCACAGAGCGATCCTCAGACAAGCAATCAAGCTGTTTTTGAATTTGATTTTTCACTGAACTGATCACATTATTTGCTATACCACATTTTTTTATATATACCACATTTTTTATATGAACTTTCTTCTTCATTGTTTTCATCATTGGACTTTTTTATATTTATTTTTGTCCCTTATGATTGGATAAGACATAATTTATCACACATTTTTTAGCGCGACTCCACCTTTTTCTACCTCATAACTCAGTAGTTAAAGAAAACGTGGTCATAAAAACCACTAGAAATCACCATGTGGGTAAAATAGCAAGCCTGTTAGGGATCAAATGGTCTGGCTAAAAAATGGCTCTGCAAATGCTAACTTTCTAAAAGTGTGAAACAGGGGCGGACTGACAACTCATGAGGCCCCCGGGCAATAGGAGATTATGGGGCCACACAGTATACACACACTGAAAAGGTACCGGAGAGGCGGGGCAGCTATAATCTTGGGATTTTTTTTTAAAACACAGATTTTTACATACTGTACCTGGTTTTACTGAAGCTGGCAAACCTGATGGAGCCCTTGGGCAGTGCCCGAATGGTCAGTCCGCCCCTGGTGCGAACATACCCAGGATATAAAGGTCTGGACAGAGAAAGAGGAGTTTTCTGAAACTGAATACAAGAGACATAGAGCCAGATAAATTAAACTTCAGCTTTACTCTTTTTTATTTTTTTTAGCTATACAACGCCAGGGACATTCCTTACCTATAATGCAGTGTGTCCCATGTCCAGCTGACTGCCCCATTACATGGAAGCCAGTCCAATGCACTGAGTAATATAGATTTTTGTTTGACATCACCACATTTAAGGTCTAGTAAAACTATTAGGCTACATGTCCGCGGACGTTTTAAAAAACAGACTGTAAAGCTAGTACAGACGCTATGAAAAAAGCAGCGTTTTTAACACAATTTTTTCCGCGTTTTACATTGAATTCAATGCACGTTTCCACGTGCTAGCTTTCAGCCGCGTTTTTCTTTTTCTATTCAAAAATCAATGTTTTCCTATGGGAGCCCATTGATTTGAATAGAGGTCGCACCAGAAGTCGGATCAAGATGATCCGACTTTCCGGACGACTCGTGTGCGGAGAATCTTGAAGGGAAACCAAAAAATTGCAAAAAATTTAAAAAAATATTTGTGTGAGGTCCCCCCCCCCCCAGGACGATACCAAATCCCCCAAAAAAAAATAAAAATGGCGTGGGGGTTCCCCCAGGATCCATACCAGACCCTTATCCGAGCACAGAGCACGGCAGGTCAGGAAAGGGGGGGGCGAGCGAGCCCCCCCTCCTAGACCATGCCATGCCCTCAACATGGGGGGTTGGTGCTTTGCTCCCCCACCCAAACACACCTTGTCCCACTGTTGATGAGGACAAGGGCCGCTTCCTGACAACCCTCGGTGTTGGTTGTCAGGGTCTGCGGACGGGGGGGCTGATCGGAATCCGGGAGCCCCCTTTAATAATACAAAAACAAAAACAATACAAAAACATCATACAAAAAAGTTTACATTTTTGCGGGGTTCCCCTCCAAAAAAATTTTGCAAACGAGTCGCTCTGCATCCCTTTGGATTTTCAATCCCTCTGTTTCCGAGAGGTCTCGGAAGATAAAGAGAATGCGCCAGGGTATAGATAAAATTACTCGAAGCGTATGCTTCGGAGGCTGGATCTTTGTACCCGTATATATGTTTTATTGTATGTTTTTATGAATGTATTTATGTGAATTTGAGAAGTTTTTGTAATTTTATAAATGTTGGTAAAGTAAATGTTTGTAAAGTATGTAAAAGTTTTTATGTGAAAAATAATAAAACTAATTCAAACAACATGTCTTAGAAGTGTGGGAGGAAATTGGAGTACCCAGAGGAAACCCATGTAAGCACAAGGAGAACATGAAGACTCCATGCAGTTAGTGTCCTGACCCGTACCTGTACACTTGTTACAGACCAATAACCATTGAAATGATTAAGGTCTGGAATCAACATAACAGCCATACAACTAGCATTTTTATACAGGGGTCAGCAGTGGCAGCTCTCATATTTCTTTTGCTGTTATACAGGTGCACAATAGAGCAGAAGGTAGCACTGAAGACAAGTTATGTCACCTCTAAGCCAGGGGTGCCCAACTTGTGCCCTTGGGTGCCACATCGTTTGACTACCTACTCTGGTATGGCAAGACCAGATTGTGGTTTGCAAACCTGCCATCCCAGCGCATCAACATTATGGATGGAGCCAGGGATGCAGGAAGCAAGCAGCTGCAGAGTGAGCAGGCACTACATAAGCCAATTCTTCCACTATAGCGCCAGCTCCTCTCCCAGGCATTTGTAATCCCTCCTCCTGGAACTGGAATCAGCAGCCAGTGATGCCTGCAGAAAGGGATAATAAAAGGTACATTTTTGAAAATAACAGTTTTAGCACTGGGCATAGGTATTATGTGAGCTTTGCAGTGGGCATAGTTTTTTTTCAGTGGTTTAGTATTGTTGGTTCAAATCTCAACCATGGCACTACCTGCCTGGAGTTTGCATGTTCTGCCCGCGCCCGCCTGGGTTTCTCTGGGTACTTCAGTTTCCTCCTAGACTCCAAATACATGCTGGTAGGTTAATTGGCTCCTGTCCTAAATTGGACCTAGTGAATATATTAATGCGAGTTAGGAGCCTTAAATTGTAAGATCCTTGAGGGCAGGGACTGATGTTAATGTACAATATATGTGTAAAGCACTGCGTAAATTGATGGTGCTATAGAAGTGCCTGTAATAAATAATGTTTTTAAGGCTGCTTTCACACTGCTTCGCAGGTGTGGTTCAGTGCTCCTGCAGGTTACCTGCTCTGAGCAATAGACTCCTATTATATCCTGTGGGTTTGGTGCACTTTCAGAAAGTGCACCACACCTTCAAGAAATTATAGAAGTCTATGGCAGTGTAGGAAAGCTGTAGGTGCAGGTAAACTGTAGTGCATCGGTGTGAAAGCAGCCATAGGAATCTTTCACATGATCGGTCCGATCTGGTCCCCCTGTCTGTTTTTCAGATGGACCTCATCAGACCCTTCATTCACCTCTATGGAGTGGTAGATGTAAATAGACTTTTGTCTGTTTACACCCCACTACCTCCGATCTAAAAAAGCAAAACAAAAGGGTATCCATCCTCCTCGTCTGGGTGGCTTGGAGGGCCCAAATAGTGGACAGATCCCTCACTGAGTAAGCAGATTCCACCCCGTGTGAAAGGGGACATATAGGAGGACAGTAAGGGGGATATTGCATGCCCGTGATGGGTTACTCGCTTTTCAAAGGGTTGAGCGAAGAGCGAGTAACCTGTCAAGGCCCACAATTATATTAACATGATTTGATTTTAAGTTTATAAACCCATTGTTATACTCTGTTATGGACTGTTGACTTTTTGAACATTTAAGCCAGCACTGTCTGTCTTCGATAGGACTATATTTATCCAGATGCAAGAGACCGTCAGTTCCTGAATTTCTTCTACAAAAGAGCCAAGAAGCAGCACTTTGATGTAGACAAATACAATTGGCTGAGAAATGAACTGGCAGAGGTATTGACTTTAGCTGTATTACATTAAGTAGAAGCATGGGGTAAAAATGAAAGACACTGGAAACAATCTAGACACATTGATTACCCTCAATTTTCAGCTTAGCTTAACGCTCCTGTTTATGTTAATAGATTGGGAGGGGGAACAGCACTAGCAGATGCTCTCAGCTCTGCCATTCTCAGGTTCTTTTCAGTGGACGTTGCGTATAAGAACATTTTGCCAGTGATCATCTGACTGCCCTTATACATCATTATCCAGCTTATCTGGATCAAGCAACTGTCATCAAACATACCGTTGTGCTCACAAGTTTACATACCCTGGCAGAATTTATGATTTCTTGGCCATTTTTCAGAGAATATGAATAACACAAAAACATTTCTTTCACTCATAATGTTTGGCTGAAGCCATTTATTATCAATAAACTGTGTTTACTCTTTTTTTTTTAAAATCATAATGGCAACAGAAACCATCCAAATTACCCTGATCAAATTTTTACATACCCTGGTGATTTTGGCCTGATAACATGCACACAAGTTGACACGAAGGGGTTTGAATGGCTAGTAAAGGTAACCATCCTCACCTGTGATCTGTTTGCTTGTAAGTAAGCGTGTGTGTAAAAAAGGTCAATGAGTTTCTGGACTCCTAACAGACCCTTGCATCTTTCATCCAGTGCTGCACTAACATTTCTGGTTTCTGAGTCATGGGGAAATCAAAAGAATTGTCAAAGGATCTGCGGGAAAAGGTAGTTAAACTGTATAAAACAGAAAAGAGATATAAAAAGATATCCAAGGAATTGAGAATGCCAATCAGCAGTGTTCAAACTCTAATCAAAAGGTAGAAAATGAGGGGCTCTGTTGAAACCAAACCACGGTCAGGTAGACCAACTAAAATTTCAGCCACAACTGCCAGGAAAATTGTTCGGGATGCAAAGAAAAACACACAAGTAACTTCAGGTGAAATACAGGACTGTGAAAACATGTGATGTGGCTGTTTCAAGATGCACAATAAGGAGGCACTTGAAGAAAGATGGGCTGCATGGTCGAATCGCCAGAAGAAAGCCATTACTATGCAAATGCCAAAGTATCTTGCTTACAATACACCAAACAGCAGAGACAAGTCTCAAACCTTCTGGCACAAAGTAATTTGGAGTGATGAGACCAAAATTTAGCTTTTTGGCCACAACCATAAACGCTACATTTGGAGAGGAGTCAACAAGGCCTATAAAGAAAGGTACACCATTCCTACTGTGAAACACTGAGGTGAATCTCTGATATTTTGGGAATGTGTGAGCTACAAAAGGCACAGGAAATGTTGTCAAAATTGTTTGCAAGATGAATGTAGTATGTTATCAGTATGTTAACAAACGCATGGGACGTACTTGGACATTCCAACATGACAATGATCCAAAAAACTAGGCCACGTCGACCTGTCATTGGCTACAGCAGAATAAAGTGAAGGTTCTGGAGTGGCCATCTCAGTCTCTTGACCTCAATATCATTGAGCCACTCTGGGGAGATCTCAAACGTTCAGTTCATGCAAGACAGCCCAAGAATTTAAAGTTTAGCACATCACTGCCCTTTCTTAAAGGATAAGTTTAAAAATAAATTAATAAATACAAATTTTTTTTGCAGATGGCGCTGCTCCTGTTTTTCTAAATAAAATATAATGTGCTTTGATTTATTTATTAATTTGAAACCTGAAAAGCATCTGCTGATCACTGGTGTCATGTAGATGTGTGTATCCGTACATCCCATATGGGCAAGCAGATATATTGACGGGAAGAATTGATGAACTAACACAACGCTCAGCAGCATCATGGTAGTTCATTGTGAGCTACAAGCTGACAACTTCATGTCCCGGCTTGTAGTTTATTCACACACAGAGCTGTGAGCGAAGCCCTGCACGACTGTTCTGATTTCAAATACTGACAGCTAGTACAGAAACCTTCTCCCCGTACTACTGTCATAGATAGTGCAGGGATCGGACAGCGGCTGCCGGGCAGCATTGGACTGCAGCATTGGAAATATGTTACATGTTCCACCCGTTTTTGGGATGAAACATGTAACATGTTCTCAAAGGTGAACGTCTCCCTTAAAATGTCAGTTGTGTCGACATGTAGGATGTACTATTAGTGTAACATGGAGGAACATGTTTGATGTGGGCAAGACCACTAACTCTGACAAAAGCCTCGGCAGGTAAATTTTTCCAGCATATAATCTGATGGGTTAACGTGTGACGTGAATTATTCTTTGACAGGATATATCTTAGCCATCATAAACATGCTTCAGGCCCCGTTCACACTTGGGTGATAAGAATTGAGGACAGAATCGGCACGACTCTCCTCGCAAATGCAAATCATGGAGAAATGTGTGACATGCTCTTGGGTGCCTCTCATCCTGAATGGCATCCCAAGCGTGGTGCGATTTTTCTAACATAAAGCGCTTGTAAAATAGCACCTGCTCAGGGCGAAAATTTGGTTCTTGAACTTCTTTTGGGTGACAAACACGCATAGGGAACCCAACTTAGGCGCAGTGTGAAAGGGGCCATACTGTCAGGATTTCACCTCTATGTATCCTGTATCTGTACATCTGCTGAAATTTTAATATAATTATTTTTCTCCTCCTAAGACCGAAGAAAGTTTGAGACGCCTGCGGAATCCTCTAAAACTCAAGCTTCCAATTGAGCAACTACAAGAGAGAGAATAACATGGAATTTTTTTTATTCAGTTTAGAAATGTTTTTGTGTTTTAAATAATTTTGTAAATTGAACTGAACCTTATGACCACTACTTTAAGAGACTACAATAAACGATTAATAAAAGGTGGTCCAATTTTATTTGTGCAGTCTCTATCTTTAAACGTACACTATTTATGTTGGGAGTCACAAAGTTATTTGATAAAGGAATGTGTGAGGCTGTTTTATTGATTAATAGGATTAGACATACTGTGAGTGTGACTACCTAACTTTTACTCAAAGAATGGACAGAAGCAGAAGAATATGAATAACTAGAACTAGATAATCCAATGTGTAGAAAACTCCTCTTAAGAATTAGACACAGGTCTTTCCAGTGAAGGGTACTGCTAATGCTGCAACATACAAAGATATTTTAAACAAATATGCACTTCCAACCTTGATTCCATTAGCTCTTCTTTTAAAACACAGCATGCCCCACAGGGCTAGAGAATTTCCTGTTCAATTCCGTGCTGTAGTTATCAGTTCAGTCACTCTTATGCCCGGTACACACGATCCGATTATCGGACGAATGATCGTCCGTTTTTTTTTGCATGCTAATCTCATGTCGAATCTGATGAGTTTACTAAAGTCACGAAAATTCTCGTACGGCAGAATAAAAAATCGGAAGTGATGTCATGTGTTGTAATGCATTTGTATTGCATTTTCAAACGACAGCTGTACTGATTAAACGAAAATCGTATGATCTGGCATCGTACGGAAAAAAAATCTGTGCATGTCCGATAGAAAAAAATCGGATGAACTGTCCTGATCGGCTCTCGGAAGCTCTGTACTAACGATCCAATTATCGTACGATCGTTTTGAAAGCGGCATTTTTCGTATGATTTTCGGATCGTGTGTACGGGGCTTAATGCTGTGAATGTCAAATTTAAAAAAAATACTGGCATGAATGCATG
Source organism: Rana temporaria (assembly GCF_905171775.1). Taxonomy (NCBI): domain Eukaryota; kingdom Metazoa; phylum Chordata; class Amphibia; order Anura; family Ranidae; genus Rana; species Rana temporaria. The sequence continues at coordinate 474,275,458 of NC_053489.1, read as the reverse complement.
AATGTTTATTTCCTAAAGTTAAACCTAAAGTTTGTGCAGAATATTTCCATATTGGATGGGATTGGTCAGGATTTGATCATGTGCATGGTTTACCAACTGTCTATACCTTGCCTAAAAAAATATGATCTAGGACTCAGAGAATACAGTTGGTGCTTTTGTGTCGCACGGTAGATCTCACTGCTGAAATGGAAACTGGGGAGTGAGCTGTTTGTGCTGAAGTATACAGTGCGTTGAAAAGGTATTTGTACCCCTTGAAATTTTGCGCATTTTTGTCATGTTACAACCAAAAACGTTAATGTATTTTATTGGAATTTTATGTGATAGACCAACACAAAGTGGCACATAATTGTGAAGTGAAAGGAAAGTGATAAACGTTTTTTTTTAATTGTTTCCAAATATGTGAAAAGTGTGGTGTACATTTGTATTCAGCCCCCCTGAGTCAATACTTTGTAGAACCACCTTTACCTGCAATTACAGCTGCAAGTCTTTTTGGGGATGTCTCTACCAGCTTTACACATCCAGAGAGTGACATTTTTGCCCTTCTTTGCAAAATAGCTCAAGCTCTGTTGGATTGGATGGAGAGCGTCTGTGGATAATTTTCAAGTCTTGCCACAGATTCTCAGTTGGACTTTGACTGGGCCATTCTAGCACATAAAAATGCTATTATCTAAACCATTCCATTGAAGCTCTGGCTGTATGTTTAGGTTAGTTGTCCTGCTGGAAGGTAAACCTCCGCCCCAGTCTCGAGTCTTTTGCAAACTCTAATGCCCTGTACACACGATCGGTTCATCCGATGAAACCGGTCTGATGGATCTTTTCATCAGATATCCGATGAAGCTGACTTTCATCAGTCTTGCCTACACACCATCAGTTAAAAAAACGATTGTGTCAGAATGCGGTGACGTAAAACACAACGACGTGCTGAGAAAAATGAAATTCAATGCTTCCGAGCATCCGTCGACTTGATTCTGAGCATTCGTGGATTTTTAACCGATGGATTTCCCCACAGTCGATCGTTTTTTTTTCTATCGTTTTTTTAACCATCAGATAATTTTAAAACCGGTTCTACGTTTTTTCACAGATGGGGGGGAAAAAAAACGATGAGGCCCACACACGATCGGTTCGTCTGATGAAAACGGTCCATCAGACGAACCGATCGTGTGTACGCAGCATTACTGGTTTTCTTCTAAGATTGCCCTGTATTTGGCTCCATTCATCTTCCCATCAACTCTGACCAGCTTCCTTGTCCATGCTGAAGAAAAGCATCCCCACAACATGATGCTGCCACCACCATGTTTCACGGTGGGGATGGTGTGTTCGGGGTGATGTGTAGTGTAAGTTTTTTACCACACATAACGTTTTGCTTTTTAGACAACAAGTTCCATTTTGGTCTCATCTGACCAGACCACTTTCTTCCACATGTTTGCTGTAACCCCCACATGGCTTCTCGCAAATTGCAAACAGGACTTCTTATGGCTTTCTTCTTGCCACTCTTCCATAAAGGCCAGATTTGTGGAGTGCATGACTAATAGTTGTCCTGTGGACAGATTCTCCCACCTGAGCTGGGTATTTCTGCAGCTCCTCCAGAGTTACCACAGGTGCTTCTCTAATTAATGCTCTCCTTGCCTGGCCTGTCATTTTAGGTAGATGGCCATGTCTTGGTAGGTTTGCAGTTGTTCCATACTCCATTTTTTTGATGATGGATTGAACAATGCTCTGTGAGATGTTCAAACCTACAGTAACCCTGCTTTAAACTTCTCCACAACTTTATCCCTGACCTATCTGGTGTGTGCCTTGGCCTTCATGATGCTGTTTGCTCACTACGGTTCTCTAACAAACCTCTGAGGGCTTCACAGAACAGCTGTATTTATATTGTGATTCAATTACACACAGGTGGACTGTATTTACTAATTAGGTGACTTCTGGAGGCAATTGGTTCCACTAGATTTTAGTTAGAGGTATCAGAGCAAAGGGGGCTGAATACAAATGCACTGCAAACTTTTCAGATATTTATTTGTGAAAAAAAAATGTAAAAACATTTATAATTTTTCTTCCACTTCACAATTTGTGCCACTTTGTGTTTGTCTATCACATAAAATCCCAATAAAATGTAATGGAGTATGAATACTTTACCAAGGCACTTGTAGATCTCACTGGTGGCACATTTACCGGGGAGTAAGCTGTGTGTATGCTGAAGTGTAGATCTCGGTTGATAGGGCTCTTTTACACTGGTGGCTGGGGTAAAAAAAGGCGTCTGAGCCTTGGCTCTACATTTACCCTCCCTCCCCAACCACCACCACTACTCACTGGAATTCTAACATTACAGCCTGAGGCCCCGTACACACGGCCGAGAAACTCGACGAGCAAAACACATCGTTTTGCTCGTCGAGTTCCTTGTGAAGCCGCCGAGGATCTCGGCGAGCCAAGTTTCCCCGTTGACTAACGAGGAAATGGAGAACATGTTCTCTATTTGGCCCGACGAGATCCTCGTCGGTTTCCTCGGCCAAAAGTGTACACACGGCCGGGTTTCTCGGCAGAATACAGCTCCGAGTTTCTGGCTGAATTCTGCCGAGAAACTCGGTCGTGTGTACGGGGCCTGATAGTGCAGTTTGCATGCTGCAGACAAAATACTTTGCAGAGGTTAACGGGTGAAACTGCTTGTCAAACGCGCCCAGGGGGCCGAACAGCATCCATGAGCAAAATGCTTGACTTGGAGTTGTAATGTGGTCCTGCGATGTAAAATTGCCATTAGGAAATAAAAGGAGAAAAGCAAAACCAGACATTAGGAGGTGGCAGTATTGTCTCCTGAATGTCTGCCAGATGCTGCATGACCACCCTCTGAGAAGCTATCCATTATGAATCACTTTTCAGAGGGTGGTAAGCTTCCTGCCTGTCTGAAAGGACCTGTAGGGATACTTTTAGATTTGATAAGTTGACACCTTTGTTACAAAAGATCTCCTGCTATAACCACTTTCTGAAAATGCTCAAAGTTAGACTTTAACATATGCAGCCTACAAACAAAAGGGCATAATGCCTATTTTACCACATCACATTTAGGAGTTGTCTACAATTGTGTCGTTCTGCGAAGAGCGCTCTGCGGTGGATCGCATTTCGCATATCGGTGCTCATGCAACTAACAGGCATTCAGGAGGCAATGGTGCTATCTCCTGAATGCCTGTGTTTTTTTTGTTTTTTTTTACAGCCAAATCGCCTTTTTTTTATTTTATGGGAATACTGTGCCCCAATCATGAGCTAAGTGGTTGACTTCAGGAACTAAAGATGGAAGTATGATTGAAACTAATTTTCAGGGGTCTGGAAGAGGTCTAATGGGATGTTAGGCTTTCTAATAATAAAGTCCAGCTTTGATTTTTTACATGTTGGCTTTCTCCTGATATGAGCAACAGTGAACAGGTTTGTAATATTTTCCCCAAACAACATTTAGTTTTCTATACTAATCACCAGTAGGGGGAGCCAAGAACATGAACTAAACTTCAGCCTTGGACATTCTGCGGCACTGATACGACATGTGTAGTGTATAATAGAAGAATTGGGCCTGCCCTGAACTTTACTCAGAGAATAGTCTCTCATGGCTGAGTTTACCTGTATTTTGAACTAAACATATTTGAACATTTTTGGAAAACATTACCATAGGCTCTGTCTTTTTATTGTCACTGAAAGGTTTCATGCTATGCTCAAAAAATATATACAGCGTGTCCTTTCTCTTTATATTCACACTTCACAGCGATGACTTTTCTTTCATCTGAATTCCCCAGTTCAATGCGCTTCTCCTTTTCAAAACTCCGTAAGAATAATAGTACTGAAAAATAGATCAACAGCAGGTAACAAAATATATGCCATTGGTAACAGTTTCTCTATTCACAGATAATTTGATTAAACTTATGACTACCTGGTTAAACAAAAAAGTATGCAAAAAGATGTGTTGCTATTAATATTCCCAATGACTCAAACATTGGCCACATCCACTGTACTTAGGTGGTACCGTATGCAAGTGAGATGCGTTTACTATGCCTCCGCCATGCATTTCCATTAAATAGTAAGGAAGAATAAAATCAAAGCCCAAAATGACCTTTAAAAGGGGTTGTAAAGGCAGAAGTTGTTTTATTTTATTTTTAATCTTAATGCATTTTATGTGTTAAGATAAAAAGCCTTCTTTGTGTAGCAGCCCCCCCTAACATTTACCTAAGGTCCCTCTCTATCCACCGATGTCCACTAGTTTCCTCGCCATCTGAGATTCTCCACCATCTGAGATTGATTGACAGCAGTGGGAGCCAATAGCTCCCACTGCTGTCAAAGTCAGCTAGCCAATCAGGGGAGAGAGGGGGTGGGGCCAGGTCAGGCTCTGTGTCTGGTCACACGGAGCTGTGACATGGCTTGGGTGCCCCCATAGCAAGCTGCTTGCTGTGGGGGCACTGAACAGGAGGGTGGAGCCAGGATCACAGAAGAGGGATATGAGAAGGGGAGGATCTGGGCTGCTCTATGCAAATCCACTGCAACAGAGCAGGCAAGTATAACATGTTTTGCTTAGGTAGTACTATGCTCAAATTAAAGTGGATGAAAACCCGATTCATGAAATATGACCTAGGCACATATATCTGTAGTGTTTACTTATATCTCTCCAAAGCACTAAATCCTGCTGCTTTGTTCCTCTGTTATCAGCATGATAATTTTGGACATGTTCTCAGAGATGGGAGCTATAAATAGACTAGCAGAGAGCTTGTCTATTCACAACACAGCTCTATATGTTTCTTTGTTCACCTGCCTATGTGGAGGGTGGGGGGGGGGGGCTTTTCTCCAATCAGCTGTCACACAGTGTATACCCAGACTCCACACCCACTGCTAGATAAGGAAGAAAAACTTCTAACATGATGTTCACTTTCTAAAGATTATAGAAAGCTGAAGACAGCAGATATACATGTAAAACTTATGTAGGGAGATTTATTTCATCTCTGTATCATCTGAGGCTGTTAACTTCACTGGATATAGGAGAGGGTTTACAGCCACTTTAAGCTAGCAAATCAGGAACATTACTAAAACCACAGTTGCACAGGCTCTAGAGGTTTCTTTGCCTATAGTTTATGTACATTAACTACTACATGATCCTGACATAATAAGATTTGTTTTGTCTGCTTCGACCAGGAGTGTCCAAATTGACCAATTTTCTTGGGGTTACGCTACTACAGCCCTTAGGAAACATTATTAAAAAGTATTGCCTGATATGTCAGGAATGCTGGCTGCAGAACAATAATGTGGAAGGTAAGCCACAATGATTTCATGTAGGAAAACACATTTGCTTTGATTTCCACTTAAATTTTCTTATTTTGACTTTTAGTACATCATAAAGTGTCCGTCAAAATTCTAATTTTCAGATTTCCTGGTATGTATCATAATTACGCAAACATAAAGGTTCAACTACACGGCGGTGTCACGCTTTTGTGTCTCCTGCTTCATTTACTGAAAATGTGTGGTCAGCCCAATACAACTTTTTTTTATAAACCTGAAAAATATGTAATATACTGTAGCATATTGTTAGCAATGTAGAAAAAAAACAAAAAGGGAATTTAAAGCCTTTTTTGTTTTCCTTTCTACAGTTTTTAATTGCACAAGCCACAGTCCCTCTTCCCACACACAAAGCATCCGCTCAGATGAATTTTCTGCTCTAGTTATCGTGGTCCTCATCCTGAACTCTACTAATGGATTGACCAGTAGGGGTCTGCTGTTTTATAAGCATAAGTTTTGGTATTTCCTTGAGGCTAGGGAAAAATAAGCATAAGTTTTGGTATTTCCTTGAGGCTAGGGAAAAATAAGCATAAGTTTTGGTATTTCCTTGAGGCTAGGGAAAAACCAAAGTCAGAAACACGATGAGACATTGACAGGATCGGAGAACTTGAGCTGATAGTCAGAAAAGTCTAATAGCTAGATTCAGGTAGAGTTAGGTCAGCGTATCAGTAGATACGCCGACCTAACTCAGAATCTGCGCCGACCTAAGTTTAAGTGTATTCTCAAACAGAGATACACTTAAACCTATCTAAGATACGACGGCTTGCGCCGTCCTATCTTAGGGTGCAATATTTAGGCTGGCCGCTAGGTGGCGCTTCCATTGCGGTCGGCCTAGAATATGTAAATCACTAGATACGCCTATTCACGAACGTACGCTCGGCCGACGCAGTACAGATACGCAGTTTCCGTAAGAGATAGGCCGCCTAAAGTTAAAGATGCCCCCTAGGTGGCGTAGCCAATGTTAAAGTATGGCCGCCGTTCCCGCTTCGAAATTCGAAAATCTTACGTCGTTTGCGTAAGTCGTCTGTGAATAGTGATTTACGCCATTTACGTCCACGTCAAAATCAATAGGACCGTGTGGCGTACTTAGCCGCAATGCACACTGGGAAATGTAGGCGGACGGCGCATGCGCCGTTCCAAAAAAACGTCAATCACGTCAGGTCAAAGCATATTAACATAAAACACGCCCCCTCAGCCTACTTTGAATTAGGCGCGCTTGCGCCCGCCGCATTTACGCTACGCCGCCGTAAGTTAGGAGGCAAGTACTTTGAGAATACAGGGCCAGATTCACAAATGAGATACGACGGCGTTTCTCCTGATACGCCGTCGTATCTCTGATTCTATCTATGCGACTGATTCATAGAATCAGTTACGCATAGATATCCCTAAGATCCGACATGTGTAATTGTTTTACACTGTCGGATCTTAGGATGCAGTACCGCGGCCGCCGCTGGGGGGAGTTCGCGTCGTAAACCAGGGTATGCAAATTAGGAGTTACGGCCGATCCACAAAGCTTTTTCCCGTCGTTACGTCGTCGCGAGTGTTAGTTTTCCGTCGCAAAGATAGGGCACCATGGTGTAAAAGTACTCCACCATGTTAAAGTATGCCTGTCTTTCCCGCGTCGCTTTTGAATTTTTTTCAAATCTTTTATTTTTCCCGGCGTAATTCTTCTTTGATGTCGTGATTCACAAAACGTCGGCGCGTTGTAATTTCGCGCAAAGCACGTCGGGAAATTTGCGACGGGAGCATGCGCAGTACGTCCGGCGCGGGAGTGCGCCTAATTTAAATGGTACTCGCCCCATTCTATTTGGCCCGCCTTGCGCCGGACGCATTTACGATACACCGCCGCAAGTTTCCAGGTAGGTGCTTTGTGGCTCGAGCCCTAAACCTGAAAACTTACGGCGGTGTAACTTAAATGGCTTACGTGTCCCCGGCGCAATTGTACGTGAATCTGGCCCACAGTACTTACCTCTCTGACTTAAGGCGGCGTAGCGTAAATACAATACACTACGCCGCCTTAAAGATGCGGCGCTCTTACTGAATCTAGCTACAAATTTAGTGCTAAGAAGTCCTCCAGATACTGGGCACACATGACAGGGACAGACTCGATACGCAACTGAAGGTCAAGGACTGAGTTCATGGTCCCTGCATGATCTTGTGCCTAACCTGTTATTTCTTTAAAAATAATCCACAAGATATTCCCAGAATGTACAATTGTATAATACTTTTTAGGCAAAGATATGTGAAATGATCTGTGTGATATTTGCTAAATAAGATATATACAGTATGTGTTTAATAATTTTAATTTAAGTGATCAGATCACATTTTTAGGAGCCATTCATGCAAAACTTATATATTCCTCACAACTGTAAATACAGTATCATTTGTACACATAAGCTTCTCTTTGTTTTGCTCTGGCACACAAAGTCTCAGCTCTCTAGAACAGAGGTTTTCCTGTTCTCTGGATACAGGCCCAGTGATTTTAGACACAAAGCTCCTCTGTTACTCGGCACAAAATCGTTGTATTATTTGCACTGCTGCAGCTTTCTCTCAAGCCTCGTACACGAGCTCGGTTTGTATGAGGCTTTCAGGTTTCTCGTCAAGAAAACTGTCTAAAATCTCAACGAGAAAAATAGAGAACCTGCTCTCTATTTTCTTGTTGTGATTCTCGAGAAACCCGAGAGTGTGTGTACTTACCTGTTGCCGTGGAAACGCGCGCATGCTCGAAAATGACTTTGACACATGTGCGTTAGCTTCCTAGGCATAGGTAGGGTGCAGCAAGATGACGTCACCGCGATGACGTCACCGCGTTCTTGCCTTTCAAAAGAACCGCGGTTCTTTTGAAAGGAGTGTGTGTACACTCGGGCGGCAAGAGATTCTTGCCAAGAATCTCGCCAGGAAAAACAAAGTTTTTTTCCTGACGAGATTCTGGCCCGTGTGTACAGGGCTTCACAGTCTTGAAAGATGGTTCCATGTTCTCCACATGACTTTCACTAAACTCAGAATGCAATACTCTTTTAGGCAGATTCAAAAATATTTAGGCCGGCGTATCAGTAGATACGCCGGCCTAAGTCAGAATCTGCGCCGACGCAAATTTAAGCGTATTCTGGTAACCAGATACGCTTAAATTAGGCTAAGATACGAGCGGCGTAAGTGTCTTACACCGTCGTATCTTAAAGTGTAATTTTTAGGCTGGCCGCTAGGTGGCACTTCCATTGCGTTCCGCGTAGAATATGTAAATCACCAGATACGCCGATTCACGAACGTACGCCCGGCCGACGCAGTAAAGATACGCCGTTTCCGTAAGAGATAGGCCGCCTAAAGATAAACATGCCCCCTAGGTGACATAGCCAATGTTAAGTATGGCCATCGTTCCCGCGTCGAAATTTGAAAATTTTACGTCGCTTGCGTAAGTCGTCCGTGAATAGGGCTGAACGTAATTTACGTCCACATTGAAACCAATACGTCCTTGCGGTGTACTTTGCCGCAATGCACACTGGGATATGTACACGGACGGCGCATGCGCCTTTCCAAAAAAACGTCAATCACGTCAGGTCAACCCATATTAACATAAAACACGCCCCCTCAGCCTAATTTGAATTAGGCGCCCTTACGCCCGCCGCATTTACGCTACGCCGCCGTAACTTAGCAGGCAAGTACTTTGTGAATACATCTATCCTCTAGACTATAACTTTTGCGCAAACCAATCAATAAACGCTTATTGCGATTTTTTTACCAAAAATATGTAGAAGAATACGCATCGGCCTAAACTGAGGAATTTTTTTTTTTTTTTTTATATTTTTGGGGGATATTTATTATAGCAAACAGTAAAAAATATTGCTTTTTTTCCGAAATTGTCGCTCTATTTTTGTTTATAGCGGAAAAAAAAAAACGCAGAGGTGATCAAATACCACCAAACTAAAGCTCTATTTGTGGGAAAAAAAGGACGTCAATTTTGTCTGGGAACCACGTCGCACGACCGCGCAATTGTCAGTTAAAGTGACACAGTGCTGAATCGCAAAAAGTGGCCCGGTCATTTGGCAGCCAAATCCTCTGGGGCTGAAGCAGCTTTACTGCTTAGTGAATCACTGATGATATCAGACGTATAGGGAAGGATACCTATGCTGTGATTACTCTTATTAAAAATCAAAGGAGCCTTTAAATGGCTTGGTTATCTGGAAAATACGTTCTGCTAGTAAATGAGTGCATTCCCTGCTGCATTCAGGTTTAGAAAGGAATCATTAAAGGCAAATGACGAAAACATCAAAAGGAAACCAAGGGAGTTACCATATATCCTTTTAATGTAGAAAGCAACCTCTCCTAGAGGAACATACCCTGAAATGAAAAAACTGGTCCCCTTTATCTTGTGTTAGCACAGGACTGACAAGCCTATGCCAGAAAATGATACATTATCCACAAACCAGCATGTGGTAAGAGTCAGACAGAACAATGAGTCTTGATTATGATTTATTGCTTAGAGCATGAAATATACCAGTACAGTGCTTAGTCTGGAGGATGAAGGATGTTAGTTTTCAGAAAACTCAAACAATTAAATATACCAAAAAGATTTTAGCTCTACAGAGAAACTAAATAGAAAGAAGGGGGAGTAATGAAATCAGTAAAAAACACAATATTGTACAGTGGAGCTTGCGAGTGTTTTATAATACATTACAATTATAAGTCATCAATTATTGAATTCAAACCTTTTAGTGAAAGAATAAGTATAGATAAAAAGAAAGGACATTTTTAATATGAAATTAGAAGTGAAATATAAAAAAAAACGTAAAGAATTAAAAATGTAAGTTACCGCGGGTATTAAACCATTCAGATGAAAATATGCAAAGCTTTTTTTTTAACTTCAATAAGCTTTATTTGTAAAGGAAACTTCAAACGACTGTTTTGACTCTTACATTGCAGTGCAGGGCCATTGCCACTAGGCAAACTAGGAAAACCTAGGGTGCACTGCTGCCTAGGGCGCCCAGTCACTGATGTTCCTATTCTCTTCTCTCTGCAGCAAGCAACTAAGTCTCAGCATCAGCAGGCAGCCGCCGCTCAGTTTGTCCATAGTTGCAGAGGCACAGCGGTAGGCTGCATTGATGGGCACTGGTAGGCTGCATTGATGGGCGCTGGTAGGCTGCATTGATGGGCGCTGGTAGGCTGCATTGATGGGCGCTGGTAGGCTGCATTGATGGGTGCTGGTAGCCTGCCCTTGATGGTTAATGGGCGGTTCATTAAAAAGGTGGGATATACACATGGGTAGGGCAAAGGGGTGGAGTCTGGGGTGAAGCAGGGGGTGGCTCAAAATTAGGTTTTGCCTAGGGTGTCAAAAATCCTTGCACCAGCCCTGTTACAGTGCACTTACATGTTTTTACACGCATTGTATTGTGTTGCAGTATGCCTTGTTCTCCTTTTTTTCAGTGCAGGGTAGCGCACATCAGCGCAACTGAAGAACACTGTCGAATAAATGGGATGACTGCACACCGGAACAGAAAGTCGAAGTAGAAATCTTTATTGCAAATAAGGAACACTGTCGGATGAATTGAATGGCCGCACACCAGGATAGGAACTACAAGTAGAAATCTTTATTGCAACCGAGGAACACTGTAGAACGAATGGGATGGCTGCACACCGGAATAGGAAGTCTAAGTAGAAATTTTTATTGCAACCAAGGACAGTGTACAACGAATGGGATCGGTGCACACCAAAATAGGAAGTCCAAGTAGAGATCTGTATTGCAACCAAGGACACTGTACAACGAATGGGATGGATGCACACCAAAATAGGAAGTCCAAGTAGAGATCTTTATTGCAATAGAATCTGCCATACACAGTCACAGGAGCTCATGTGACTTTGTATGGTGGATTTTATTGCATTAAAAAGATTTCTACTTGGACTTCCGATCCTGGACTGTGGCCATTTCATTTGTTCTACAGTGTTCCTATAGAAACACATTGCTTTCACAATGTACATGCACTGGCATGCGTTATCAACCGCCATCATTGGTTGTAACATGACGGTGGATCATGTGTGCTGTCCCCCAAAGCAGCTGCCTCCTCTACCTTGAGGTTGGCCTGGCCCTGTATATAACAGATGTTCAAAATTATATATAAAGTTACTGACTTATATACATTGTATCTCACTGGTTGCTATGGTATAGTGTACATTTGTACCCCCCCCCCCCCCCCCCCAAAAATAAAATCATTGCCTGGATGTCTTTTCTGGTGATGATTATTATTATTTGTTTAATTTCATAATTATTATTTAAATAATTTTGTCATATACAGATAAAAATGATCCAATATGGAAATAATCTAAGTATGCTACATTTTTGTTTATTATTATTACATATACATCTTACTGATCACACTAATGATCAATGAGCTGTGGTATAAAGACAAAAAGCTGCTCTAGATAACAACATTCAACCTGTCCAATGTTTAATGAACAAAGATGCTCACTTTGTGCCAGTGCACAGGAAAATAACACAATCACCAGCACTTACACTGTGCTAAATCACCCATGTTATGTGTAACTTGGCCCAATTGTTTATGATCAAAGGTTAATTGTTACCCAGATTTCATTTACTCTTGTTAATTGTGGAATGTTCTGATAAATCCTCAATAAATGTCATCTGACTGACGCTTTCCAATAAATCAGGTTAGGAAAATGAGCCACACTTGCCCTTCCCGTCATACCCAGATATGAAGATATCACGTCATAGCTGGTGCTTATGGTTGTCTAGGGAACATCAGCAGGCTGTATTTTACATTATCAAGCAAGGTATTTTGGCTCATATCATCAGTTTCAGATAACCCCAAAAACATCAAATCAAGTTTGAGCTACTTAAAGCGGAGGTTCGGCCGTTTCTTTTTTTTTTTTTAAAGCCAGCAGCTACAAATACGCCAGCTGCTGACTTTTAAAAAATGGACACTTACCTGACCAGTGTGCCCGCGATGTCAGCAGCCGAGGCTGAGCAATCGATCGGTCCTCGGCTGCTTCCGCCGCCATCCTTGGTGAGGGAATCAGGAAGTGAAGCCTTTCGGCTTCACTGCCCGATTCCCTACTGCGCATGCGCGAGGATCGCGGCACCCCGTCACTGGTCCCCGCTCTCTCCTGGGAACAGTGTTTCCCAGAAGACAGCGGGGGGGGGGGGGGTGATGTCTCAGACAGGTATCTGCACCCCCTTCCCGCCTGAAAGGTGCCAAATGTGACACTGGAGGGGGGGAGGGATCCAAAAATACTGGATCATGCAGTATGCAATGCAAAGATACATTTAAAAGAAAAGCAAAGGGCTCTATACTAAAGACTGTAAAAAAATAAAATAAAAATTGTAAATGCACATGATTTTGCATGTAATAAAAAATGTGCATTAATATTTATTTATTTTGACCATGGAGACTGTAAAGCGTTGCACTCATGATCAGTAAATGGTTGATGCAATGTCAGGCTCTTGCAGGCACTTATGACAGCTGTCAGCCCAGACCTCCATTAAGGTAAACAGTTACTCAGCTGCCGTAAGTGTCCGTGAACTACGAGGGAGTGGATGAGTGCCCTGGTAGTTCATCAAGAACTACAAGCTGTCTGCCGTGACAGATGGGACTTGTAGTTCATTTATTCACAGATTGCTGTAAATTAATGGCATTGCTGTAAATGCTGTTTTTAAATTAAGACAGTGGATGCGGGGAGAGAATCCACTGCCCGCTGTCACAATAGGGGATCAAGAAGGGGGGGGGAGGGTGGCGAGGCTGATTCGTTAGTAACATGCTACATATTACACCCTGATTAAGGTTGGAACATATAACATGTTCCTAAAGGTGAATTTATCCTTTAATTATTCACTTTTAAAGTGCACCCAAGTAAGACATTTTAATTTCTGTTAGTTATTAGTATTCATATACTGATTTTCTAAATATCTCAGATTTGCGTGGTAAGATATTAATAGATGAGTTTTTTTTATGTTTTTTAATGTCCCTGATCCTTTGTTTACATTCTGAAGTCAGCCATTGATCCATGTTTACTATGCTTCAGTTTGTGAATGAACTGGAAGCTTCAGTGCATTTCCCATTCATTCACTGCCCATTGCAGCTGAGGCTGCAGAGAAAGGGATTGAGGAATCTCTGTCCTTAGTCACTTTCTCTTTCTCAAATGTGAGACATTAGGGGATTTCGACCCCTGATATTTCAACAAAGCCCAACCCTAACAGAGCCGTCAGCAGCATTTTGATCGCTTTTGACAGGTGGTGAGGAGGCATATTGTCACCTCACTGTCTACCTTAATCCCACACTAAGGCCCCATACTCACGAGCAAACATGTCTGCTGAAACTGGCCCGCAGGCCAGTTTCAGCAGACATGTTTGGTCGTGTGTGGGCGCGAGCGGGCCGAATTCCAGCAAACATTTGCCCGCCGGGCCTTTTCCCAGCAGACAAATATTCCTGGACTTGTTTTAAAACAGTCCGCTGGAATTCAGCCCGCTCGGACATGTACGGTCGTCAGTACAGACCTACCGTACATGTCCAGGCGCCCGCCGTCCCTCGCATGCGTCGAATGACTTCGACGCATGCGTGGAAGCATTTTAAAGGCGGGCCGCGCACGTCGCCGCGTCATTGTCGCGGCGACACCGCGTCATCGACGCGGCGACACCGCGGACACGCCCCGCGTATTGTTTACGCGCGGACTTCTGTACGATGGTGTGTACAACCATCGTACAGAAGCCCTCTGGCAGACATGTATGGTGAAAACGGTCCGACGGACCGCTTTCACCATACATGTTTGTCCGTGTGTACCCGGCCTAACACTGCAACATGCTGTACATGCAGAGCTATTCAATTGTATGGGTCTTGATCACTGAGGATATAATTTTTGCCATGGCTGCAAACAGGGGCGGACTGACAACTCATGGGGCCCCCGGGTAATAGGAGATTATGGGGCCCCCGGGCAATAGGAGATTATGGGGCCCCCAGGAAATAGATTATGGGGCCACACAGTATACACACACACATACACAGTATACACATACACACACATACACAATATACACACACAGTATACATACACACAGAATACACATACATACACTGAAAAGGTACTGGAGAGGTGGTGCAGCTATAATCTTGGGATTTTTTTAAAAACACAGATTTTTACATACTGTCCCTGGTTTTACTAAGGCTGGCAACCCTGATGGGGCCCCCTAGTGGCATGGGGCCCTCAAGCAGTGCCCGAACGGTCAGTCCGCCCCTGGCTACAAAGCATAGCATTGTGACCGTGGCATTTTATCAAAAACATAATTTTATATTTTCGGAAGGGGCCTCACAATTTGTATTTTGCAGGGATTGCTTATACATGACCGATCCCTGTGGAAGCTGCAAATCAGTGTAGAAGTCAGCACTACTACAGCATAGCTCCCAACTGTCCGTGATTTCTAGGGACTGTGCCTGATTTGGAGCAATGTCCCTCTGTCCCTCATTCCTTCTCATTTGTCCCCCATTATGATTTATATAGATGTATATAAAATGAACTTTTAATCTTTCAAAAAGTGTTTCCCAGTGCTAAATCTTTCATCAAATTTCTAGGAGCTCTTTCACACGGGGCGGATCAGTGATGATCCGCCCCGTGAACCTCCGATTGCTTAGTGGGGATCGCTCCGTTGATCCCTGCTGAGCTGGTGGATGACAGAGCGGTCCCCGCACACTGTGCAGGGACTGCCCTGTCTTTTCCCTGCTCTCCTCTATGGGGGGATCGGATGAACACGGACCATCTGTCCGTGTTCACCCGATCCGATCTGCAGACGGATGGAAAAATAGGGTTTTCCGCCATCTGCAGAATGGGAGGATTGCGGCACCGGGCGAGATTTCATAGGGACCAATGTATGTCCCTTTTTCATCCGTACACAGATGGGTGAAAAAGCAGATATACGGTCCGCCCGTGTGAAAGAGACCATAATTGCTGCATTTGTAAAATTTAAATGCCAATATAAAGGAATAGTAGTGGTAAAAAAAAGCCCTTGTGGATGTAATTAATCTTTTTTTTGGTTAATTCTTCTTTAAGGGGGCATGACAGGGGGGCGTGTCCTATGCCTACATACATTTGCTAGTAGGTGTCCCTCATTCTTATCTCAAAATGTTGGGAGGTATGATACAGTAATCAATGCAACATTCTGCATCCTGTGCCAAATGCGTTTCCTACTAGGTAGTAACCATAGGGGGTTGCTCACTTGGCCTTGCCTCCATTGGCAGAGCGCCTTGTATTTTTTCCATAAATATCTTGAATTTTCTGATTGGATGAGGTGAAGATTATGACCTCACTACACTGCAACTCCACCCCATCCAATCAAAGAACACCTTGTATTTATATTTAAAAAAATACAAGGTGTTCAGAGTGGGGAAACCCATCTACCGCCAACAACTGACCCCCCCACACCACCAACACCCCAGTCTGAACCCCCCTCCTCCAACACCCCAGTCTGACCCCCTCCCCACCAACCACTGACACCCTAGACCAGTGATGGCGAACCTTGGCACAGCACATGTTTTGGAACTACATTTCCCATGATGCTCCACTACACTGCAGATTGCACAAGCATCATGGGAAATGTAGTTCCTAAACATCTGGGGTGCCAAGGTTCGCCATCGCTGCCCTAGACTGACCCCCGCTACCACCAACCACTAACATCCCAGACTGACCATCCTCCACCGCTAACCACTGACACCCCAGACTGACCCACTCTCCTGCTAACCACTGACATTTCAGACTGACTCCCCTCCACCAACCACTGACACCCCAGACAGACCCCCCCCCCACTAACCACTGACACCTCAGACTGACTCGCTCTCCTGCCAACCACTGACATTTCAGACTGACTCCCCTCCACCAACCACTGACACCCCAGACAGACCCCCCCACTAGAAAATGGGGAGGGTAGTGCTGCGCTAATCAGTGGTGAATGGATAAGTGAATAAACAGGTGGGGGAGGGGAATGAAAGTAGGTGTAATTGAAATGAGGAGCAATATAGCCCAAATGGCATCAGCATAAAAATAAATATAAATGATCAGTGAACAATAACAGTACTGGTGCAAATCATATAACTACACAGGTTCCTCTTAATGTGATGAAATACACTATAAGTAATGGTGCAAAAAAAAAAAAAAAATCCCAGGTAACTGTGCTAAGTGACACTCCTATACTGGTGATAAACAGTCCATCAACAGAGTTTGAAAAATATTAGCAAAAAATATAAGTAAAATTTCAAAAGTCCAAGAAAGCAAAAGTGCAAGTGTAGGTCCGCAATATGGAGTGAGAGAAAAATGGGTATCCAGTGATCCTTTTAGGGTAAGTAAGGATGTCCCCTTACCTTACTGCTGTAAGGTAACAGCATATAGATCCAACCACATTAGATGGTTCACTCGATGGGCTCTGATCCAACAACGGCAGGTCCTCCTTGGAGTTCTCGTCCCAGATTGGTCAGTTTCTCGCCCCAAAGAAATAAAGCATCGATGGTGTGATACCGTTTTAAAAATTTTAATTCTCAAAGAAAATAGACAGGGGTACTCACATAATCCAAAATACAATTGAGCATGTAAAAAAGAGGGGCAATCTGTCGCCAACGTCACCTCCGATACCTCTCAGTGGACTCATGCGCATTCGTCACTATCATGTGACTTCCTCACTAACCACTGACACCCCAGACTGCCCCCCCCCCCCCCCACCAACCACTCACACCCCAGACTGACCCTCCTCCACCGCTAACCACTGACACTTTAGACTGACTCGCTCTTCTGCCAACCACTGACATTTCAGACTGACCCCCCCTCTACTAACCACTGACACCCCAGATTGAAACCTGCTAAAACTACCCTTAGCTACTAAAACTCCATACTGATACCTGCCTACCCCCAGCCACTGACACCCCAGACTGGCACATTCCCCCGCTCGGCTATTTACCAGCTCAAGCCACGCCCACTCATGACGTCACTGTCTAACGGCTCCAGCTGTTGCGCATGTCAGGTAGTACTAAGTCACGTGTCATGTCCATGTGATTTACTGGCTCAGTCCACGTCCACCCCATCCTCTGGCTACGCCTGTCCCATGCGCTGATCACGCCCACTCCCACCTGAGCTGTTGTTCTGTCGAGAAGCACTGCCCATCATGTAAAAATCTGCCCCCTTCATGTAAAAATCCACCCTCGTCTACATGAACGTGCCTCGTCAGCGCGAGGCACAATCTGACTCAAAATTTCTTCAGTCGCCTATTGTGTGCAAGCGCCGTCTAGCCAACACAACAGCTAATTGTAAACTCAACTGTTGTGCTGTTACGTACGGTGCATGCGTAGTTAGATATCGTGCACTTCTCGACAGAACACCGGTGTCCCGTCAGATATGGTGACGTGTCAGAATTAGTAATGGAAGTGACGTTTCATCGCTGCCATCTTGCCACACCTCACACTCTACCATAATAAAGATACACTGAGAAGGGGGCAAGCAGACATCTTGTTACACTAGGGTGACCAGACATCCCCAGTTTCAGGGGACAGTCCCCTGTTTGAGGACACTGTCCCCGGACCAAGTCTGTCCCTGGTTTTGTCCCCAGATTGGATTTAATAAGGGGCAGGGACAATTTCAGTCAGTGCAGAATTAAAAAAAAAAAATTAGAATTACACACCGCCGCTCCGCCTTGCCTACTAGCATAGGCGGGTTGTATTTTTCCCATGATCTGTGCCCCTTTCTGATGATCATGTGCTGGTCAGAGCGGAGGGAATATTTCTTCAGCTTCGCTTGCATGTTCTTCTGCTTTGGCTCAAATCCTGGCCAGCCACCTGCCTATCTCCTTGCCTTCCCTGGCGGAGTAATCTTCCTCCGCTCCCCATCCAGTAGTAGCCGGGGGCCCGAAGAGTGAGACTTGAGAGGCTGTGAGGCGGGCGGTGACGGCGACGGGCAGAGAGTCGCTGATTGCCGCCATTACTAGTAAAGAAAAAATATGTCCCCGGATTTCATTTTAAAAATCATTTTAAAACACCTTATGTTACACCCATCGGAGTTTTGCATTGTACAGAAGTTTGCTTCTTTTAAAATTCAACATGTAAACATATACATGGAGTTGAAGGTACTATATTTCACTATATCAACTCACTTTACTGTTAAAAATAAGTCTTAAATGCAAAACTCGGGTGGGTGTAACAAGATGTCCGCTTGCCCCTTCTCAGTGTATCTTTACTGTGGTAGAGTGCGGGGTGTAGCAAGATGGCGACGACAAACGTCACCTCCGTTACTAATTCTGACGGGTCGCCAAATCTGATGGAACATCGGCAATTGTCGGGTTATTTTTTTTTAGTCCATGCTCATTCGGCTGCTCCCCCACTCCACATCACTGACTTTTGATTGGATGTGCCTGTATCCGGACATGCGCAGTATGCACGGAGGAGGAGACTGTGCTAGTGCACCGGTCAGTGGCTTTGGTTGGCGCGGTGTTCGGTTATGCTGTGAGGTGAGGTTGTGCTGTGCTCAGTGGTTCTCTGTAGTCTCCATACGATATCCAGTCAGAGTTCTCCATGTCCATGTGAGGAAGGCTCGCTCTGCTCAGTCCTCTTCCCTCGGGTCCCTGTATCAGCCCAGCTCTGCTTTGTGTACATTTATACATTGCTGTCTTATACACGATACAATCAGCTTTATATATATATATATATATATATATATATATATATATATATATATATATATATATATATATATTAGGGCTGTGCGTTAAACGCGATATTAACGGCGTTAACGCAAACCCATGTTAACGCCGTCAATATTTTTGTCGCGCGATTAACGCAGGAGCCCTCGGGGTGGACTTGCAGAGTGTGCAGCGGCGCGGCGCGGCTTACCTTTTCGCTGGATTCACAGACAAGTTACTCACCTTGTCCCTGGATCCAGCGATGCCACCCCGCTGTGTGATCGAGCGGGTCCTCCTTGCTTGGCGGTTCCTCCTTGCTTGGCGGGTCCTCCTCGCTCGGCGGGTCCTCGCTCGATTCACAGTGCCTGTGTGACGCCGAGCTCCGTTCCCTGCGACGTTACGACGCACGGGAGCGGAGAACGGCGCCAAATTTAAAAAAGTAAACAAACACAATGCATACAGTATACTGTAATCTTATAGATTACAGTACTGTATGTAAAAAATACACACCCCCCTTGTCCCTAGTGGTCTGCCCAGTGCCCTACATGTTCTTTTATAAAATAAAAACTGTTCTTTCTGCCTGAAAAACTGTAGATTGTCCAAAAGTGTCCCTTTATGTCAAAAATGGTTTTAGATCAGCTAGAAAACAGCGATAATAAATTATAATCACTTGCAGAATTGTGCGATATTTGTGGGGAAATTCGTCATAAATTAGAGCGATTAATCGTGAGTTAACTATGACATTAATGCGATTAATCGCGATTAAAAATTTTAATCGTTTGACAGCACTAATATATATATATATATATATATATATATATATATATATATATATATATATATATATATATATATATATTCTGAAAGCAGAGACCTGGGATAATAAAATAGGGGTTGGCTTTATGTTACACAGCTGTTTATTAAACACAATTTATCACAGGTAAAACCGCTTGCTGACCAGGCACCTTCTGGAAGTATAAAAAACTGTATTTTTTTGTCACAGTATTTGTGCAGCAGTCTTTCAGGTGCAATTTTGTTTTAAAAAAAAAAAAATACACTTTAACCGAAGGTCACCCAAAAATATAACTTTCTGCCATTAGATCCAGCATACTGCTGACATCTGCAGTATGCTGTTTTTTTTTTTTTTTTTGTACTTATCGTTTTATCAGCTGTTGTTATCCGGCTCCGAGCGGGGATTCCTTCCGGGAATAGGCGTTCCTAAGCCAAGCGGAGTTGATTGACGGGCTGCTAAAGCCCGTCACGCCTTCCGAAAATACCCGAAGTGACACTCGGGTGTTTACGGCGCCTGCGCAGTCAGCTCTACACGGCAGGCGTCGTATAGCGCCGTAAACACCCGAGTGTCACTTTGGGTATTTTCGGAAGGCGTGACGCGCTTTAGCAGCCCGTCAATCAAATCCGCTTGGCTTAGGAACGCCTATTCCCCGCAGAAATCCCCGCTCGGAGCCGGATAACAACGGCTGATAAAACGATAAGTACAAAAAAAAACCAGCATACTGCAGATGTCAGCAGTATGCTGGATCTAATGGCAGAAAGTTGATTTTTGGGTGAACCTCCGCTTTAAGCCCCGTACCTTTAGGTAGCTAAATGCCCAGGCCAGGTTTTGCGATTCGGCACTGTGTCGCTTTAACAGACAATTGCGCGGTTGTGCGACGTGGCTCCCAAACAAAATTTGCGTCCTTTTTTTCCCCACAAATAGCTGTTACTTTTGGTGGTATTTGATCACCTCTGCGTTTTTTTTTTTTTGCGCTATAAACAAAAATAGAGCGACAATTTTGAAAAAAAAACAATATTTTTTACTTTTTGCTATAATAAATATCCCCCAAAAACATATATACATTTTTTTTCCCTCCGTTTAGGCCGATACGTATTCTTCTACCTATTTTTGGTAAAAAAAATCGCAATAAGCGTTTATCGATTGGTTTGCGCAAAATGTATAGTGTTTACAAAATAGGGGATAGTTTTATTGCATTTCTATTCTTTATTTTTTTTTTACTACTAATGGCGGCGATCAGCGATTTTTTTTTTTTTTTTCGTGACTGCGACATTATGGCGGACACTTCGGACAATTTTGACACAATTTTGACACATTTTTGGGACCATTGTCATTTTCACAGCAAAAAATGCATTTAAATTGCATTCTTTATTGTGAAAATGACAGTTGCAGTTTGGGAGTTAACCACAAGGGGGCGCTGAAGGAGTTATGTTTCACCTAGTGTGTGTGGCTGTAGGTCTGACGTCATCGATCGAGTCTCCCTATAAAAGGGATCACACGATCGATTCTGCCGCCACAGTGAAGCACGGGGAAGCCATGTTTACATACGGCTCTCCCCGTTCTTCAGCTCCGGGGGGCGATCGCGAGGGGGCCGCGCCCTCATCCCGGATCGCTCCCCGACAATTTCCGACCGCCGCGTGTACCGGGGGGTTCCCGATCGGACCCCCGACCCGCGGTAAGGCAGGGACGTACATGTACGCCCATATGCCTGTACGTGCCATTCTGTGGACGTACATATACATGCGCGGTCGTTAAGCGGTTAACCACTTCAATACCAGGCAATTTTGCCCTTCCTGCCCAGGACAATTTTTGGCTTTCAGCGCTGTCGCACTTTGAATGACAATTGCGTGGTCATGTAACATTGCACCCAAACGAAATTTATCATTTATTTCATACAAATAGAGCTTTCTTTTGGTGGTATTTTATCGCCTCTGCAATTTGTATTTTTTGCTAAACAAACTAAAAACGTTTTGGGAAAAAAAAAAAAAGTTTTTCATAGTTTCTGTCATACAGTTTTGTTTTCCCCTTCACTGATGAGGCGGCACTGTATGTAGAATTGATGGGCACTGATGCGGTACTGATAAACACGTGATACTGATTGGTACTGTGGTGGGCTCTGATGGGCACTGGCAGTCGTTTTATTATGTGGACACTGATTGACACATCTGAGGGGTCTGTGCTGATACTCATTGTGATGATTATCAGCACAGAGCCCCCGACAGGGGGAGCTGCCGATCGGCTCTCCCTGTCAGCGCAAACCCAGGAATGCTGTTTACTATCACTTCCTGGTTCACGCGATGATCAGCTGTGATTGGTCACAGCTGATCACATGGTAAGAAGCCTATGACAGAGGCTCCTTATCACGATCAGAGATGTGGCATGTCAGAGTGACATGCCGCGCTGCGTGCCCCCACTTTATAGGCCGGGTGGGAAGTGCTTAATGAATAAACATAACACGTTACCCCGATTTTATTCATATAATGGGAAATATGATGTGACGCAAGGGTAAATAGATACCTACCTAACACGTCACACTTTAAAATCATGGATTGGTGACAATCGGTGAGGTTTTTTAAAAGTGTTTATTGGTCACCTGTTTAGAGTTATAGAGGAAGTCTTGCACTAAAATGATTGCTCTCGCATGCGCCCACAATGCTGCAATTTAAAGGGGACGCCCATTTGCCCAGCCGTGCCATTGTGCCGACGTATATCGTCGTGCTGGTCGGCATGTGGATAATTGCTATTTTAACCTGTGTGTGCCACCTTTTGTGTCTGTACCAAGGCCAAACATTCCAGGGTATGTAAACTTTTTATCAGGGCCATTTGGGTTATTTCTGTTATGATTTAAAAAGGATCCAAACAAACTATGTGATGATAAATGTCTTCATGTGATTGTGATCCTTAACCACTTGCTTACTGGGCACTTAAACCCCCCTCCTGACCAGACTAATTTTCAGCTTTCAGTGCTCTCACGCTCTGAATGACAATCGCGCAGTCATACAACACTATACCCAAATTCAATTTTATCATTGCCCCCCCACCCCCCACAAATAGAGCTTTCTTTTGGTGGTATTTGATCACCTCTGAGGTTTTTATTAAAAAAGAAAAAAAAAAAAAAGACAAAACCGTTTTATATTTTGTTATAAAATTTTGCAAACGGGTAATTTTTCTCCTTCATTGATGTACGCTAATGGGTGGCACTGAGAATTGACACTGATAGGTGGCAGTGATGGGCACTGACTGGCACAACTGGTGGACATTGATGGGTGACAGTGATGGGCACTAATAGGTTGCACTTTACTGGTGGGCACTAATGAGGCTGATGTGCCTCTTCCACTGGGGACTAATGTCCCTTACACGAGAGTTGGCGATTACCGAACTTTGTTTACATCAGGTGATCAGCTGACGTTGGCTGACAGCTGAACACGTGGTAAGGGGCCGGGACCGGGTATGATTGGCTGAGACACAGTAACGGCGCAGCTGCTGTCAATCAAACTTGGCCTATCAGGAGAGCGAGCAGGCAGGGCCGAACCACAGCTCTGTGTCTGAATGGCATCTGCAGCTTGGGTTCCCCTATAGAAAGCTGCTTACTGTGGGAACACTCAACAGGAGGGATGGGCCAGGAGCCCAAGAAGAGGAGGATCTGGGGCTGCCCTGTGCAAAACCACTACACAGGGCAGGTAAGTATAACATGTTTGTTATTTTAACCACTTTAAGACCGGGCCTATTTTTCAAACTTGTTTACAAGTTTAAAGCATCTTTTTTTTTTGCTAGAAAATTACTTGGTAAATTGATACCCAACATGTTGCACTTCAAAAGTGCGCCCACTGGTGACAAACATTTATCCTTAAAAATCTCCATATGCAACGTTAAAAAAAAAATACACGTAAGTTATCCTTATACACATATAAACATCCCTTGTAATAGAAAAAAAACATGACAGGAACTCTTAAATATAACATCTGGGGTCAAAAAGACCTCAGATCTAATTTTTACACTAAAATGCAATAATAATAATAATAAAAAAAAAGTGGTTTGAAAAAAAATGTTTTTCCCTTTTTAAACTATGTGCGATAGTGACGTTTTGACTTCACATCTGCCCTGCAATGGTGAGGGGAAGTTGGCCTCCAGACCAGGTGGGGGCCAACTTCCCCTCACTCGGCTCCATACCACAGAGGGCAGAGGACGCGATCGGCGGCGGAGGGCACCCAATGGGAGAGGGGGGGCCCTCTCCTGCCCCCGATAAAAGTGATCTTAGGTCGAAACTGCCACTGAGACCACTTTTATCTGAAAACCAACCGTCTGCTGAAAAAGAGGTTACCAGTGTTATGGCAGCTAGCTGCTGCCATAACAACAATATTCCTCTTCAAAGTGCCGTCGTATAAAGTGGTCAATAGGGAAAAAAAGAGACTTTACAATCACTTTAGGGTCCAGTTAGTATTATGCTATGACTAAGGCCACCCGGCAAAACGTTTAAGCTCTATTATTCTGTTATTACCCTGTAGCATGTAAAGATGAATGCACTTGGATGTTTCGGGTTGCCCACGGCCTATGTTCGTTTACATTTTGTATGAATGATTGAAAGACATTCGGAGCCTGAGTACTGATTCCTCAACTCCCTGAGAGGACTTTATGGGACTCAGGTTTGTGGTTGTGTTGCTTCTCTGGATTCCCTTGCCAGCATTGTCCACTTCTCCCTGCTGTCAGTGCCCCCTTCAGTTAGTGGTGTGGTAAGGGGGGTACTTGTTTGTATGTGCTTCCAAGCCAGGCTGTGGGCATACATAGACTCTCTCAGTGCCAGTAAGCCATGGATGGCCCAGCTTCCTTATCACAGGAGTTTGGCTGACAATATCAGGAGCCTATGGCTCCCTCTGCTGCCTGTGTCTCCTGTGAGACCAGGAAGAGAAGAAACTGTGCTTCAGACATGACATTGCAGGAATAGTGAGAGGAATCTGGTAAGTGTTTAGGGCTGGGGGTAGGGGGGACAGGCAGTGGGGGTGCCTTTTATATTAGAAACAATAGTCTAATCTAGACAATCGGCAATCCTGAGCTTTACTCACAATGATGTCCTGTGCAGCTGAATGTGGCTGCTCAGAGGCACTTTGTGGAACCATAGTCTGTGTAAGCATTACAGTACAGGTCCCCCGGCCCAGCATCGTCTGTGAGTACAAAAAATCCTATTTTTTATTTGTTTTATAGCCTAGATATATACTAGCATTTAAAACGTTTTTTTTTTTTTTCTTGTTTATAACATAGGTTACCTGCTTAGCTATTAATGCACTCTTTTTCCAATAGTGGTTCAAAAAGTGACTATCCTGTTAACTTCATTTTTTATTTTTTTCAGAATGCCAAGTTGTTTTGTTAAATCGTGTTCCATTTCATGGAGATCAGACAAAGAAATTTTACACGTCTTTCCCCGAAATCGTGATCGTATAGGTATATGGCTTGAGAAACTTAACATTCAAGGACAAGAATTTGAATATCTTTTAGAAAGGATTGCAACATCACAAAAGGGCAGATTCAGAATTTGCTCTCGTCATTTCAAAGAAACGGATTATAATATCAGGGGTCCACAAAAGTTTCTGAAGAATACAGCTTACCCTTCCTTAAATTTGGAAAATATTAGTGAGTCCTCAAATACAAGCTTACGATTTAGCGGAGCTGAAGTTGAGCACAATTATCATAAACGTCTCAGAACAGATGGTTACCAAACGTCAGAATCTACAACTAATACCTCAGAAAGTAGCTCTGGAAGAAATGTAACTGATATGGAAATAAGTTCTGAGAAAAGTGATTGTTTACAAGGTTCTTCATCACAAATCACTAACTGTAATCTTGAAGAGAGCCAGTTTGTAGACTGCATCTTGGATTCAACAAGTGAAAGCATCTATTTTAATACTGAACACAGTTTAGATATTCCTCTATCACATACCCAGCCTCAAACAAGAAAGCACTGTAAAATTTGTCCACATGGTCTAACAATCCCTAGAAATTCCAAAATAAAGAAAATAAATCGAGGCATACAGTGTGCAGAGCCAACATTTTCTATTGGTACACAGTGTTCTCTTGTTGAATTGCCTCCACTAACTTTACTTCCAGTAAAGGAAACAATTTTTTTGAAGATTGAAAATTTGGCACCATCCAGTGAGGATATTTTACAATCCTCTTTTAGTAAAAATATGTTACCAGAACACACAAGTGATCCACCTGCCATACAAGACAACAAGTACAGAATGCATCATGATCCAAACATCGACATTGTTGGATTAACACTAAAACAAGAACATTTATCTGCAAATGATGAAACATTATATCATTTGGATAGTTCTATTACACCTCAAAATAAAATAATTGACAAAGACACCTCTTGTAATCCCTCCCAAAAAGTACAAGTAAAATCTGAAGAAATTGGGGATGAAGAATTGTATGTTGATTCTGTGGATCCAGACCTTTCCTTTGTATATTTGCCACCAGATAAAGAACGTGCAAGCATGGCAAGACAGAAAAAGTTTTTAGTCTTTGAAGAATGTTTAGACAAGCTACTTATGAGTTCTCATTGTTTGCATGATCCATGCTGCACTGGGATCATAATAGAGCTGAGAAAATACATGGTTGGGTCAGCATTAGTAGTGTATGCGGAGTGTAGTAACAAACACAAGTTTAAATTGTGGAATAGCCAACCTTTTATAGGGCAGGTACCTGTGGGCAACTTGTTAATTTCATCAGCAATCTTATGTAGCGGATCTAATTTTTTCAAGATGCAGAATTTTTTTTCTGTATTGGATATGTTAGCGATTTCGGCAGCCACACACTACAATAATCAAAGAAAATATCTGTTTCCAACCATTCAACATCACTGGACCTCTCGGCGCAAAAAGATCATTGAAAAAATAGGACACAAAGCTGTTGCATTAATTGGTGATGGACAATGTGAGTCACCAGGGTTTGACGCAAAATATTGTACTTATACTTTAATTGATGCAGAAACAAATTGCATAATAGATTTTCAGGTAAATCAGCTTCAGCCTGGACATTCTTCTGTTACACTAGAAACACTGACTTTCGTTGAGGCCCTAGATCGAATTATAGGGGATCACATAAAGGTAAAAGTTATTGCCACTGACAGACCTGTTTCCATTGGAAAAATTATTAGGCAGAAATATCCATGCATAAAGCATGAATTTGACATATGGCATATGGCCAAATCTATTGAAGCAAAACTTGATGCAGCTAGTAAAAAAAGCACTTGCAGAGAATTGTCTAGCTGGGTATCTTTGGTCAAAAACCATTTGTGGTGGGCATTAAGCACTTGTCAGAATAATCCTACACTCCTTAAAGAGAAATGGCTTTCTGTAAGTTATCACTCTGCGAATGTACATGAATGGACGGGTAATACTTTGTACCATCGATGTTCACATCCGCCAATAACGGGTGAAGAAGAAAGAGTCTATGAGTGGTTAACACCTGGTTCTGCAGCTCTACATCATCTCAATTCTATAGTTCAAGATCAAAGACTCCTAAAGTACCTTGAGCACTTTTCTGGATTTCTTCACACAGGAGAAGTTGAAATATTTCATAGCATGGTCCTCAAATATCATTCAAAACGTTTTTTTAATTTGGATGCCATGGTGGCAAGAACCCAACTGGCTGCCATGGATCACAACAAAAATATCAGTAGTCTTCAAGCAGAGATTAGTAAACCCAAAGCGGAATCCGAGGAAACATTACGTTATCATTGTGGCTTCAGCAAAGCAAAAAAGGACTTGGTTGTGAGAAAAATATATCAGGCACCCTCTCAGGATTTTGTGAAGGATATAATGTCTGATGTAGTAGACTATGCTGCTGGAATTAAACGTTTTCAGTGGAATTCTAGACAGTCAACATGTGTAAAAACATAGCCTTGAACAAGTGAGCTTCTCTCAAAGCATCTCCTTTCCCTCAAAAGCAGTAGTTATTTATTTTTTATTTTATTTAAAATTTTCACTTTGCACATTATATATATGTGTGTGTGTGTGTGTGTGTGTGTGTGTGTGTATTATATAAACATTTTTAGAGCTGCACGATTAATTGTCAAGAATCGTTATCGTGTTGTTTCCCCCCGATCTTGACAAAGTATTTTCTGATTCTTTTTATGCAGAGAATTCTGACAGCCATAAAATAAAGGAAGAGAAAAACAGGCAGTCTGCCAAGTATCACAACCTTATTTTAGCAGTGGAACTAAAGACTCGTACACACGATTGGATTTTCATCGGAAAAAGCGCAGGACTTTTGTCCGAAGCGCGTTGGCCAGGAACTTGTCTTGCATACAAACGGCAAAGAATTGTCGGCCAACAAACACGAACGTAGTGTCGTTCTATGTCGTTTTTCAGCTCTTTAGCCCCACCGTTTGGGCACCTTCTGCTAATGTGTTTGGTGAGCATTGCTTCTGAGCATGCGTGTTTGTACTTTGGACTTTTACCTGACGGACTTGTGTACACACAATTGGAAAATCCAACAACAGACAAATGTTTACGCAAAATTTTTAAAGCACACCATCCAACATTTGTCTGTGAAAAATCCGACAACAATTGTCCGATGGAGCATACAAACGATCAGGCCAACAGCCTGTCATCACACAATTATTGTCTAAAAATCCGATTGTATGTACGAGGCTTAAGTCTAAACATTGGAATAATAATGGCGTTTTCAGGCCTAAAGATATTCCACCAAAAAGATGGCGCAGCCAATGCTAAGTATGGACGTCGGAACCGCGTCAAATTTTTACGTTGTTTGCGTAAGTCGTATGTGAATGGGGCTGGGCGTAATTTACGTTCACGTCGAAACCAATAAGTCTTTGCGGCGTAATTTGGAGCATGCGCACTGGGATACGTCCACGGACGGCGCATGCGCCGTTCGTTCAAAACGTCATTTACGTGGGGTCATGCTTTATTTACATAAAACACGCCCACCTCTTCACAATTTGAATTAGGCGCGCTTACGCCGGCACATTTACGTTACACCGCCGTAACTTAGGACGCAAGTGCTTTGTGAATACAGCACTTGCCTCTCTAACTTACGCTACGCATGCCTAACGTTAGGCACGTGTACCTGAATCCAGCTATAAACCTTTTTTCTGACATTTGTTGGTCTCAAAATCATTTTTTTTTATTTTTTGCTAGAAAATTACTTGGAACACCCAAACATGTTATAGGCGCAGCGCTGCAAAAGTGTATACAACAATAATTAAGTGCAATACGAATAAAAATATGAGTGAAAATATGAATATATGGGAGAAGTCCAAAAATAATTCCTGTGATCAAAACACAGGCAAAGATCCCAGCTGATTAAAAACCAATTCCGTCCATATTTTGTGGTAATCTACCAACACCACCACTCGTGAAAAGTGCAGGGGAATGTGAAACCACCCCTGTTGAAATTGCTCTTACCAGATGGAGCTGAAACAATAGCCTCAAATGATCACTGGTGTGCTAATGAATAGATGGGACTCTCATCTCACAGACGCTGGGGGGGGGGGATCTCAAGCTGATACTCATGCAAAGAAAAACGGAATGACCACAATAGCATAATTCCGTATAACCTTTTTGTTCACCATAAAAACAAAGCCCCCTATTGGAATTGCATTTGCAAAGTTGAACTATAGTAAAGACAATACATCATTTAGACATCCAACCACATCCGGGAACGGTGAGATACCAGAGCGGCGTCTCCTACCTGGCTCTGCTCACTCCGCCTGACTCCCTAGTACACGCTAGTTCCGATCAACATAGTGACGTTACTCTACTGGCAGTCGTTATGTCCAATCCAGACGTGTTTCGTCATTACTCAACATCATACATTTTATATTTATATATATATATATATATATATATTCTGTGTGTGTTAAATATATATGTAGTCATTTTATGTTGGAAATGTATATTTGTAATTGATACGAAAAAGGATCATAGACTTCTTTTTTTTTTTTTTTACATTTAAAAATGTATTTTTTCCTTATGTGGCTTATTCTGTCTAACTTGTATGTGATTGTGTATTTATGTCATTTTTTTTTTTTTTTTTTTAACTATAAAATAATTTTTTGATAAAGCAGCAAATTTATTTAGTTATGTGCAGTGACGTGTCCTCCTTTTGTTAACCACTTAAGGACCAAGCCTATTTCTGACACTTGTTTACAAGTTAAAATCAGTATTATTATTAGTTCGAAAATCACTTAGAACTCCAAAAAATATATTAGAGATATCTCTATCTAGCAGGGGGACTAATCAAATTTAGTCAAAGCTTAAATGGGTTGTAAAGGTCCATTTTGCTTTTTAATGTCCTTATTTCTTCTGAGAAATCCTCACTTCCTGTTCTTCTGCCTGTAACTCCACACAGTAATGCAAGGCTTTCTCCCTGGTGTGGAGTGTCGTGCTTGCCCCCTCCCTTGGACTACAGGAGAGTCGGGACTCTTTCTACGTTGCAGATAGAGAAAGGAGCTGTGTGTTAGTGGGCTTCCTGACTCTCCTGTTGTCCAAGGGAGGGGGCGAGCACGACACTCCACACCAGGGAGAAAGCCTTGCATTACTGTGTGTAGTTACAGACAGAAGAACAGGAAATGAGGATTTCTCAGAAGAAATAAGGACATTTAAAAGCAAAATGGAAGGATGAGGTAAGTGATGGAGGACTGCACTAAGGTAAAGGAAGCTATTTAAGCAAAGAATCGTACCTTTACAACCCCTTTAACAGCAGACGCCCCTTATCTGCTTGAGATTATTTTTGGTAAAGGTGAACTAAGCCTTTAAAGAGGAACTGCAGTCTGCTCACATAATTTGTAATAAAAACATCTTTGCCATTCTGAGGCTTCCTTACAACCACTTTGCATATTTTATATATACTGTGATTCTGTACTTGCCAAATATGCTGCAGAAATCTCCCTCCGCTGAGTCTGGCTGCTATCATTTTTAACTGTGGGCAGCTGAAGTTGCTGCCTGTTCACTTCCTGGATTTACACAGAAGCACACATCCAGCTCTGCAGCTCCCATTGGCCCTCTTATGCCTCCTCACCTCTCTCTTCCTGGCAAACTCTCATGACCGTGACAGAGAGCTGTGCATTATGTCATAAGCCTAGGCTTCTTTCCAGACAAGAAACAGGAAGTGGACTGTATGAATAATGTGTGGAGTAGAAATGTAATTTCATTGTAAAAAAAATTCTACAATGACAATAAATCTTATCTTATAAGGTATTTTACTGAAACAAAAACAAAGTTTTACTGCCCTTGACGTTTTAACTTCAGATAGAACATTTAATAGATGAAAAAATTACTGAAGTTCCATTTCAAAGGGATTGTAAAGCCTCTTCCCTTTTTAATTAACAAACTTGTTATACTTGCCTCCTGTGCAAGGGTTTTGCATAGAGTGGCCCTTGATCCTCCTCTTCTGGGGTCCCTCCACGGTGCTTCTGGCTTCTCTTCTCGAGTGCCCTTCTGGAGAAGCACTTTCCCTGGGGGCACTCATGCGGGTGCACTCCTGTGTCCTGCTGCTGCGTCCGTTGACACAAACAGCAGGACCTGGCCCCACCCCCTGGCTCTCACGTCATTGGATTTGATTGACAGCAGCTCCTGCTGCTATCAATCTATCCAATGAGGACCAGAGGCACCATTTGGAGCTGGTGTGCTTGTCCCCGTCGCTGAAAAGACCGGGTTCAGGTAAATAAAAGGGGGGCAGCTGCAGTACAAGAGGTTTTTCACCTTAATGCATAGAATGCTTTAAGGTGAAAAAACCCTGAGGACTTACAACCCCTTTAAGAACTGGCTCGGCTATTAACCACTTCCGGACCGCTCACTTTGAAGAGGGATATCGTTATGGCAGCAGCTAGCTACCATAACCCCGGTATCCTCTTCTTCAGTGAGCGGTCCGGTTTCAGATAAAAATAATCTCTGCGGCGGATTCGCCGAAAGATCACTTTTATTGGCCGCAGGAGAGGGGGCGCTCTCTGGTGCCCTCCGCCGATTACCGGAGCCGTCGGTAGCGGCGGAGGCGATCGCGTCCGCTTCCTAGCTTGGTATGGAGATGAGAGAGGGGAAGATGGGCCCCACCCGTCTCCATACCATTGCAGGATGGAAGCAACGTCAAAACGTCACTTCCACCCATGGCTCTTAAAGAGACTTTTTTTTTTATTATTGCATTTTAGTGTAAATATGACATCATAGGTCTTTTTGACCCCAGATCTCATATTCAAGAGGTCCTGTCATGCTTGTTTTCTATTAAAAGGGATGTTTACACTCATTGTAATAGGAATAAAAGTGACACAATTTTTTTTTTTTTAAAGAACAGTGTAAAAATAAAAGGTAAAAAAAATATATATATTTTTTTGTGAGCAGTGCCCTCAATATCGATCACTCTGTTCATTCATCACTAATAAAGTAAACTTTACTCTGTGTCAGTTTGTGAATGAATGGGAGTTTCTATGCATGTGTCTTTCACAAACTCAAATTTTCTAAGGGAAAAATAAAAAGGCAATGGAAAAATTGCAAAATGGTCTGGCCACCTGTGTTTAAAAGTGTAGCACAGGACTTGCCAGAATGGTTAATGCAATAGAATACCCAATTGTTGGGTATCTACATCATGTTTTACATTTTACCTAATGTCATGCTGTAAAATTGCGTATCCCTGTGAAACGGTACTGAGCTGCGGTACCTAAATATCTCAATAGGAGATGCTTTAAAAGCCTTTACAGATTACCACTTAATTATTTCTCTGCATGCTTTACTTTTCTTTTGTTTTAAAAAGATTTTTACATTGTACTTTTTTTTTTGGCTCAACCTAATGAGGGGTGAATTTTGATGGGACAGGTTTATTAGACCCCCATATCTTTCCTCTGGTTTCCAAAGCATCTGATCAAACCAAGATCGGTAACGGGTGGTTTACATGGGACCAAAACTGGATGTGACTAAATTCTTGTTGCCTCTGTCTTCTGATGTAACATAGTGAGAGGAACTACATCACTATTCGCATCCTTACTGGGTTCCCTGATTGGATGGTAAAGGCGGCGTAGGGCCTCTCCCTTTTGCCGCCTGTAAAAGTGATCCAGTAACTCTAAAAAAGAGAATTGCCGCCTCCTAAAAAAAATAGTTCCACTAGCCATCTTAGCTCCCCCCTCTCATCTGTACACTCTCGGCCCCCCCCCCCCCTCACACCGGTTTGCTCTCAGCCCCCCCCCCTCACACTTGTACGCTCTAAGCTCCCACCCGCCTCACACCTGTATGCTCTCAGCTCCTACTCCTCACACCATTATGCTCTCAGCTCCCCCCCTCACATGTGTGTGTGTGTGTGTGTATATATATATATATATATATATATATATATTAGTGCTGTCAAGCGATTAAAATTTCTAATCGCGATTAATCGCATTAATGTCATAGTTAACTCACGATTAATCGCGCGATTAAGGAGGTTCACCCTTTAAAACATTTTTTTTTTTGTTTTCTTATTTATTTTTTATTTTTTTATAATATTAAATTGTGTTTTTTTATTTTTTTACATTTTGATCACTTTTATTGCTGTCACAAGGAATGTAAACATCCCTTGTGACAGCAATAGGTGGTGACAGGTACTCTTTATGGAGGGATCGGGGTCTAAAAGACCTCCGAGCCCTCCTTTGCACTTCAAAGTATTCAGATCGCCGAAAACGGCGATTCTGAATACTGTGTACTTTTTTAAATCCGGCGCCATTGGCAGCCGAGAAACCCGGAAGTGACGTCATGACGCCGCTTCCGTGGTTTCAATGCGGAGACTGAATCAAAGCCGTTTACGGCTTAGTGTCAGTCTCCGCCTGAACACAGAACGCGGCGGATGGAGGATCGGGTCTCCCGGTGGGACAGGAGGCCCGGTCAGAGCGGCAAAAGGCGGCGGGAGGGGGGGATGTCCCCTCCCGGTCCTCCGGCATAACAACCGAGCGGCTTTTAGCCGCATCGGTTGTTATGTTTGGATAGCCGATCGCCCGCTCTAAACAACGGTACCGGGATGATGCCTGCGGCTGCAGGCATCATCCCGGTATAACCCCCGAACGCCGAGGACGCATATATGCGTCCCGTCGGCGTGAAAGGGTTAAGAGGTACGTGCTGACAAAAAAAAAATGTTTTAAAGGGTGAACCTCGTTAATCGCGTGATAAAAAAATTGACGGCGTTAAAATGGGTTTGTGTTAACGCCGTTAATAATGCGTTTAACTGACAGCACTAATATATATATAAAACAAGTACACGCACAGACATGTACCCAGCCACACTCCCCCCCCTCCCTTTCACTTGGACAACAGCCGTTACTTGTAAGGTGGTCTTCCTAGTCCCAGCTCTTGTTTCCACATGTGGCTGAGATACAGATAAGAGCTGCAGTCCAGGATACAGTACAGGCAGTACACACAAGGAGTGCACATGCAGGAAGTTGCCAGAGGTGGCAGCTAAGAGCCTGATGTGAGCTCAATGAGACATAGCAGCGGCAGACTTGCACTCTATATAGAAGCAGCCACAGAACTCCCCTGCACTCGCATGTGCTTTCTTTCATCCCCGTCAGATGGGCGATCCCTTTGAGATGCTCATGTCCCTTACAAGTGTATGGGTTGTACCCCCCTGATGACGGCCCTGAGCATGAGCATAATAAATGTCGTAGAGGTCTGAAAGTGACGGTCAAGAGAGAACTTTTCACACAACCAGCGACATCTGTTAACTCTACCTGAGACTAACGATAGTCGCTACAGCAACATACAGCAGATATGAAAGAGGTAATGCAGCCAAAATATTTAACAGAAACATAAGCCTAATATATTAGAACTTTAAAAAATATTTAAAGACTTCTAGAAATACCGTTACCGGTAAGTCTAAGGTTTTATCCCGATACATAATGGCAGTCAGGGTACCATTGTCTAGCCTGTAGGTCTCTGCGTCCCTCCATGGATATGCCACCCCAGACCATCACTGACCCACCACCAAACTGGTCATGCTGAACGATGTCCAGACCCTTTCATGTCTGTAACGTGCTTATTGTGAACCTGCTCTCATCTGTGAAAAGGACAGGGTGCCAGTGGCGGACATGGCAATTTTGGTCTTCAATGGCAAATGCCAATTGAGCTCCATGGTGCTGGGCAGGGCCCACTAGCGGATGTCGTGCCCTCAGGCCACTCTCATGAAGTCCGTTTCTGATCGTTCGGTCAGAGACATTCACAACAGTGGCCTGCTGGAGGTAATTTTGTAGGGCTTTGGCAGTGCTCATTCTGTTCTTTCTTGCACTAAGGAGGAAGATGCCAATCCTGCTGATGGGTTAAGGACCTTTTACAGCCATGTCCAGCTCTCCTAGAGTAACTGCCTGTCTCCTGGAATCTCCTCCATGCTCTTGAGAATGTGCTGGGAGACAACAAACCTTCCGGCAATGGCACGTGTTGATATACTATCCTGGAGGAGTTGGACTGCCTGCACAACCTCTATAGGGTCCTGGTATCGCCACATGCTACCAGTAGGGACACTAGACAAATGCAAAACTAGTGAAAAACAGTCTGAAAAAATGAGTTCTCCACCACAGTTTGGGAAAAATGTCAGTGGCCTCCACCTGTGAAACCATTCCTGTTTTGAAGGTCATCTCATTGTTGCCCATCTAGTGCACCTGTTAGTTTCAGCTGCTTTGTTGTAAATGAAATTAATTAACAACCCCCTCTGCTACTTAACTGACAAGATCAATATCCCAGTAGTTTAATTGACTTGATGCTATACTCTGATTAAAAAGTGTTCTTTTTTTTTTTGAGCTATGTGTGTGTGTGTGTATATATAAAAAAAACAGGGCTCAAAATTTCAGGTCATGAGCTACTAGCCAGGCCTCAAGGGTTGCTTGCCAGGGCCGCTGTTAGAAATCATGGGGCCCCATACAGCCTACCTGAACGGGCCCCTCCCGATCCTGCACTCGACCCCATGCTGTCACGGGGGGGAATTGGGAAAACTGATGGCAGGAGCATGTTACATATTCCACCGTAAAAACAGGTGAAACATGTTCCAAAGGGTTAACTTATCCTTTAATAACCATTAATATTCTGAATATATTACACATATTATAAAGCAGCACAGATGTCTTATTTTAGAACTTTTTTCACAACTAATTTGATGGGATGAGCTTGGGTGTGTTCGGACTGTAGTCTTGAAACCACCTTAGCTATCCTGCCAGGAAGCTGTCACAGCATCCCATCAATCATAATTGGAGCTGAATGGGACAGATGTCAGTGTTTTGATGTCCATGCCCGTTCAGTGTGTGTCCACATACATCACTGACTTGTGGTGGCTGTATGGGTGGCCAGATGTTAATGGACTTGGGTCCATTTACATCGGGCTAACTCTGATCTGCCACATTTGAAATGCAGTCCTTTTCAATTTTTTTTTTTACCTGAATGGACATGGAGGTAGGTGGGTGTAAATGGACACAAGCCCATTTAAATCTGCACTCCCTAGACCTACTGTACATGGAGCTTTCAAGCAGGTTCAAAGATAAAACTAATAGGTGGACCTAATTGGAAACCTGAGGTGAAAGGTTCTTAAAGGGTAATGGTTTGGGGGCTGGCTAAAATACAGCTCGGCTGTGTGTTTTTACTGCCCCCCAAACAAAAGTGTCAAGTAGCATCTCACTGTGTGCTTATGATGATGATGATCATCGTTATAGAGATCACAGCACAGCAGGTTCTCTATGGCTCTCAGTGTCACATGGCTGTTGGGTGTTGACATTGTTAACTTATGGCTGTACAGACTATAACACAGCACAGCCATAGCAATGTCAGCACCCAACAGCCATGTGACACTGAGAGCCATAGAGAACCTGCTGTGCTGTGATCTCTATAACGATGATGATCATCATAAGCACACGGCAGGGAGTCTGAGGACTACACTTTCCTGAGTAGCCTATGTGATTTGTCAGTGTGTCATCTGCAGAGGACTGCTTGCCTGTGTACCGCCGCCACAAGTGCTCCTGCTGAACTCAGAACTTCCTCATCGATCGTTCTCTCCCTCGGGCTGCAGCGCCAGGACTCTGATGCAGGAGAGCCACTCCACAATAGAATCCATCCGCCAGAGAAGTCACAGCGGGAAGCCGAAACTAAAATTTGTGTAGGTGCACAGGTGAAGAGCAGCATGTGGCGCGGTATTGTGTGCCTGCACCCGAAAATGGCGAAAAAGGTCCCTTCTCTGCTCTCACCTCCTGGGCCTCTCTGTTGACCCGAGGGGTCCCAGGAAATTACTATATTCCCTGGCAATCAAGTGGGTGTGGGGCTATGGGTTATAAAGTCCTATTTTTTTGTTGTTGCTAGAAATGTACTTTAGAGCTAACCAGGCCCCCTGTAGAGTTTATGAGGCCGGGACCTGGTACAACAGGGCTGGCTGTACTGCCTTATCAGGGGCCCTGTTGCTCGCCACCAGTGCTACACTCAATCCCTACCCTGTCCCGCCCCTAAACACGCCCTCATAAATTATCTCATGAAATTACACTTTAGACCCCATTCACACTAGAGCGTATTGCAGGCGGTAGAGCGTTTAAAATAGCACCTGCAATCCGCCCTCAAACAGCTGCTCCATTGTCTCCAGTGTGAAAGCCTGAGGGCTTTCACACTGGTGGTTTGGGATAGGGGTTGTGGAGTGAGAGGGAAAAGGCTGTGATCGCTGGGGGGGGGATTTAAATTGGGGTGGCAGAGGATAAGGCATAAGGGCTGGGCTATGTATTTGTGACTGTGGTCTAATTAAAGGGTTTGTAAAGGATTTTTTTTTATCTTAATAGCTTCCTTTACCTTAATGCAGTGCTGTTTTCATGTCCTCATTGTTCGTTTTTGCTCTCAAGTTGCTGTAATTCTTCTCTAATCTCCACACTTCCTGGTTGTCTGTTTCCTGATAACCACAGTGCTGGAAGCTTTCTCTTTGTGGTCACTAATCAAGGAGGTGTGATTACTGTGTGTCTAAAACCCCAGTTTCGTTTTCCAAACCATCACTGCTCTGTGGCTCTGTATGCTCTGTACAGCAGAGGCAGGAAACAACATGCAAAAACGAAACTAGAAACTACAGGTACATTATATGATTGATTCTTATCTATTTTTAATCGTTTTTAAAAGGAATCGGTTCACTATTATGTCTCTATACCCTGTAAACAGCCATTTCAGCATAACATTTTGTTTTATTTACAACTCCTTTAAAAGGAATGTATGGTCAGTCAGTTATTCATTTGCAGCTGTCAGGGCCGGCCCTACCATGGGTCCCGGTGGGTCCATAGGACCCATGCAGCACTTTCAGAGAGGCGGAAAATTGACGCCCAAGAGAGTGGTGAAACTCCCGCTCGCTCACTTCACTCCGCTGTATATTTCACTGTGGAGGGACTGCTGCTTATCCCACGGGGCCCGGTGCCCATGCTGTTAGAGCACTTCAGTCTTGGACCCAGGCAGCACAATGTCTTGGGCCAGCCCTGGCAGCAGTGGATAAGAGTAGGAGGCTTTAGCAGTTGAGGACAATGTTGGGAGGGATAGAGGCAGGTGGGAGCTGGAAAGACATGGGGGCAGAGGTGACAGCTGGCAGATGGAAGAGACTGAGAACCCAACAACACATTACTGCCAGCACTGTTCATTCCTACAAACACAGGAGGTCTGCTTCCATCCCATTGCCCCATAGAAGAAAGCAGGACTGTGCATAACGGAGCGGACATGGACCTGTCATCTGCCTGCCTAGCGGGGATCAGTGGGGAGATTTCCTGCTGAGCAAGTGGATTCTGCTTAGCGGAGGTGCCTGTGTGAAAGGGTCCTAAGGATTAGTAAGCTGCAAGATGTTCCCTTTTTGGTTTAGGGTTCAATACAACTTGAAGACCTGTGTCCTCGGCTATGGGCTTTTGTCAGTAACATCAGTTCATCTGAGATCGTTTAGAATTCATTGAGAGGTGTAGTTGACCTGCTTCTAGTGGGTCTTGCATTCTCCTACACTTGTATGGAAATGAAAAACACTTTTAAGACGCACAAAAGCCAGGTAATAAGGAATAGATACGAATGATGGTTCTGGAATGTACATCTCGTAAAGATAACCATACACTGAGCAAAAAACAGCTGGTTTCTGATGAACCCTCTGGCCTAACATCCTTCGAATTAGAAATCTAAAGCCTCGTACACACGATCGGACTTCCATCAGACAAATCCGTGGAATTTTGTCTGCAGGGCGTTGGCCGTGAACTTGTTCTGCATACAGACGGCAGAACTCAGCCAACATTCACAAAACTATGTGCTTTTTATGCTCTTTAGCACTAACCCTTTGGGCAACTTCTGCTAATGTTGTCTTATGGTTAGCATTGGTTTGGAGCATGCGTGTTTGTACTTTGAATTCTAGTCCGACGGATTTGTGTACATAGTTACATAGTTACATAGTTAGT
The DNA here is from genome assembly GCF_905171775.1 of Rana temporaria. Classification (NCBI taxonomy): domain Eukaryota; kingdom Metazoa; phylum Chordata; class Amphibia; order Anura; family Ranidae; genus Rana; species Rana temporaria. Next base: position 474,236,323 of record NC_053489.1, on the reverse strand, counting down.
CAGGTTGAAAAAAGACACAAGTCCATCCAGTTCAACCACAAAAAATAAAAAAACAAAATAAAAAACACAGTACAATCCTATACATCCAACTCCATACCCACAGTTGATCCAGAGGAAGGCAAAAAACCCCAGCAGAGCATGATCCAATTTGCTACAGCAGGGGAAAAAATTCCTTCCTGATCCCCCGAGAGGCAATCGGATTTACCCTGGATCAACTTTACCTACAAATCTTAGTACTCAGTTATATTCTGTACATTTAGGAAAGAATCCAGGCCTTTCTTAAAGCAATCTACTGAGCTGGCCAGAACCACCTCTGGAGGGAGTCTGTTCCACATTTTCACAGCTCTTACTGTGAAAAAACCTTTCCGTATTTGGAGGTGAAATCTCTTTTCCTCTAGACGTAAAGAGTGCCCACTTGTCCTCAGTGTTGACCGTAAAGTGAATAACTCAACACCAAGTTCACTGTATGGACCTCTTATATATTTGTACATGTTGATCATATCCCCCCTTATTATCCTCTTCTCAAGAGTGAATAAATGTAGTTCTTCTAATCTTTCCTCATAGCTGAGCTCCTCCATTCCTCTTATCAGTTTGGTTGCCCTTCTCTGCACTTTCTCCAGTTCTCCAATATCCTTTTTGAGAACTGGTGCCCAAAACTGAACTGCATATTCCAGATGAGGTCTTACTAATGATTTGTACAGGGGCAAAATTATATCTCTGTCTCTGGAGTCCATACCTCTCTTAATACAAGAAAGGACTTTGCTCGCTTTGGAAACCGCAGCTTGGCATTGCATGCCATTATTGAGCTTATGATCTACCAAAACCCCCAGATCCTTCTCCACTACAGATCCCCCCAGTTGTACTCCCCCTAGTATGTATGATGCATGCATATTCTTATTCCCTAAGTGCATAACTTTACATTTATCAACATTAAACCTCATCTGCCACTCAGTCGCCCAATTAGACAGAGCATTGAGGTCGGCTTGTAAATTGGAGACATCCTGCAAGGACGTTATTCCACTGCATAGCTTGGTGCCATCTGCAAAGACAGAAATTTTACTTTTGATCTCAGACCCAATATCATTTATAAATATATTGAAAAGTAAGGGTCCCAGCACTGAACCTTGGGGTACACCACTGATAACCTTTGACCATTCAGAGTAAGAATCATTAACTACTACTCTCTGAATTCTGTCTTTCAGCCAGTTTTCTATCCATTTACAAACTGATATATCCAATCCTGTAGACCTTACCTTACACATGAGCCGTGTGTGCGGAACTGTATCGAACGCTTTTGCAAAATCCAAGTATACCACGTCCACAGCCACTCCTCTTCCAGGGTTTTACTTACCTCTTCATAAAAGGAAATCAGGTTTGTCTGACAACTTCTGTCTTTCATGAATCCATGTTGTCTGCTGCTTAAATAGTTTTTTTCCAGCAAGAACTCATCCATGTGGTCTTTTATTAAACGTTCCAGTATCTTCCCAACTATAGAAGTTAAACTAACAGGTCTATAGTTACTTGGTAAAGACTTTGTTCCCTTTTTAAATATGGGCACCACATTGGCCCTGCGCCAATCCAGTGGTACTATTCCTGTCATTAACCACTTACCCCCCGGACCATATTGCTGCCCAAAGACCAGAGTACTTTTTGCGATTCGGGACTGCGTCGCTTTAACAGACAATTGCGCGGTCGTGCAACGTGGCTCCCAAACAAAATTGGCGTCCTTTTTTTCCCACAAATAGAGCTTTCTTTTGGTGGTATTTGATCACCTCTGCGTTTTTTATTTTTTGCGCTATAAACAAAAATAGAACGACAATTTTGAAAAAAATGAATATTTTTTACTTTTTGCTGTAATAAATATCCCCCAAAAATATATAAAAAAACATTTTTTTTCCTCAGTTTAGGCCGATACGTATTCTTCTACATATTTTTCGTAAAAAAAAATCGCAATAAGCGTTTATTGATTGGTTTGCGCAAAAGTTATAGCGTTTACAAAATAGGGGGTATTTTTATGGCATTTTTATTAATATTTTTTTTACTAGTAATGGCGGCGATAAGCGATTTTTTTCCCGGTATTGCGACATTATGGCGGACACTTCGGACATTTTTGACACATTTTTGGGACCATTGGCATTTTTATAGCGATCAGTGCTATAAAAATGCATTAGATTACTATAAAAATGCCACTGGCAGTGAAGGGGTTAACACTAGGGGGCGGGGAAGGGGTTAAGTATGCCTGGGTGTGTTCTTACTGTGGGGGGGGGGGTGGCCTCACTAGGGGAAACACTGATCCTCGGTTCATACAGTGTATGAACCGAAGAAAAGCATTTCCCCTGCTGACAGGAACGAGAGCTGTGTGTTTACACACACAGCTCCCGTTCCCCGCTCTGTACCGAGCGATCGCGCGTGCCCGGCGGCGATCGCGCCCGCCGGGCACACGCACGGGAGTCGGGGGCGAGCGGGGGGCGCGTGTGCACCCCTAGTGGCGGCTAAAAGGTAGGACGTCATAATACGTGATCTCGCCTAGGAGAGCCACCTTGTGGACGTATTATGACGGTGCGGCGACGGCAAGTGGTTAATGAGTCCCTAAATATTAGATACAGTGGCTTTGAAATGACAGAGCTCAACTCACCTAGGATCCGTGGGTGGATGCCATCAGGTCCAGGTGCTTTATCCACCTTTATTCTGTCTAAATATTTCTAGACCATATCACTTTTGAGCCATTGTGGATTTGGGGCTGTGTCACTCCCACCCCCATTTTGGACATGAGCTCCCCCATGCTCCTTTGTATACACAGAGCTGAAGAAAGCATTTAATAAATTTGCCTTCTCTTTGTCCCCAATTACCCACTCTAGATTATTTTGTAAGGGGCCTACATTCTCAGACTTCACCTTTTTACTATTAATATATTTAAATAATTTTTTGGGGTTTGTCCTACTATCTTTTGCAATCTGTCGTTCGTTTTGAATTTTTGCATCCTTGATTTCCTTTTTACATATCCTGTTATATTCTTTGTAACATTTAAACAACACTAGCGTTCCTTCATTTTTATATTTTTTAAAAGCTCTTTCCTTATAGTTTATAGCTTTTTTAACTTTGACCGTGAGCCACATAGGTTTTATTTTTAGCCTTTTAAACTTATTGCCCATGGGAACATACTTTGCAGTGAGGTTCCACACAGTCTTTTTGAAGAATTACCATTTCTGTTCTGTGTTCATCTGTGCCAATAGTCCCTCCCAGTCCAAGTCCTGGAGAGCAGCCCTCATCCTTGGAAAATTTGCTCTCTTAAAATTTAGTGTTTTAATATTTCCTGTATGTATTTCTTGCTTATAGTTAACATTAAATGAAATCATGTTATGATCACTGCTACCCAGGTGTTCCTTTATCTGAACATTAGTAATAAGCTCTGCATGGTTTGAGATTATCAGGTCCAACAGGGCATCATTCCTAGTTGGGGCCTCAATAAACTGCACCATAAAATTGTCCTGCAATAGGTTTTTAAATTTTTGTCCTTTAACTGTCCCAGAAGTGCCATTAATCCAGTCAATTTCTGGGTAGTTAAAATCCCCCATTATTATCACCGTCCCAGCCCTTGCAGCCCTTTTCATCTGTGCAAGGAGTCTCCACCTTCTCATTAACATTGGGTGGTTTATAACAAACTCCAATGATTAATTTTGAACTACGCACATCTGTATGCAGTTCCACCCATCAGCCTCATCACACTCTCCATCAACCAGGTTCTCTTTCACGCTTGCACACGATCGGATGATCCGACGGAACACACTTGTTGTCGGACAATTTGAAAGCATGACCATGCAACATTTGTTGGAAATTCCGACAACAACTGTCCGATAGAGCATACAGACGGTCAGATTATCTGACAAAACACGTCCATCGGACAATTGTTGTCGGAATATCTGATCGTGTGTACCGGCCTTTAGGACCCTGGTGATACATTGAAGGCTGAACAGCAGCTGCATCTGCTATCCAAGTACAGCATGCGGACAGCCAATGGCACTGCAGATTCCTCCATCTACCCTGTATAGTGGGAATGAGAGAGATTTGTTAGCCTGGTGGGCCCTTTGGGCTGATAGATTTCTTTCAATCAGCTCTGGCTAGCCTAAGCAATTGTAACTCCTGTTGCTCCTGTTTTTTGTTTGTTTTTCTGAGAGAAATACGATGACGTCTGCCATTGCTTGCCATTTTTGGAAAATGCTGTCTCTAATAATTTGAGGCACAAGCTTGCAGTAAGTAAAGTCCTAGGCCCCTTTTACATTGGACCGGGAGCCGCGTTGGCGGTATATCGGCGCTAAAAATAGCGGCGCTATACCGCCGGGATTGCCGCGGGAATCGGCCGCTAGCGGTGCGGTATTAAGTGAAGGAGCGGTATACACGTCGCTCCTCTCACCGCTCCAAAGATGCTGCTGACAGGAGATTTTTTTTTCTCCCGCCAGCACATCGCCTCAGTGTGAAAGCCCTCCAGGTAGCTGGTCAGGAGTTTTTCAGGCTGTATAGCAGCGCTATTTTTAGCGCTGTACTGCCTGAAAAACTCCGCAGTGTGAAAGGGGTCTAAGAGAAGCCGAAATGCAAGTTCTGCATATTTCTAAATTTATAACTGGATAACAACTCAAAAGTTATTGTAGCCATGATATCTACACACCAGCCAGGCAGCTAGCATCTTCCTTAGAAGAATACAATAGGAAGGAGGTAGAGGGATACCACTATTCACATGCCCAAGAATACCATTGAATGTAAAACCACATGTATATCTTAAAGTATCTTAAGATAATCAGAAAAATCAAACATAAAATAGTAAGAAAGAAAAGTATAGTCCGAGAGAGAGAAAGGGAGAGAAAGAGAAGGCCAGCCAAGGACTCACTAAGGTACTGATAGATATTGTATACATGGAACCCATGTTGCATCAAACTTCTTAGTAGAGTTACGAAGGATACAGGTAAGCCTGTCATTAACCATGATCCAGTTTAAGTTTATTCTTACAAAAGAGATAAATTGACTATACCTAAATGTTTCACTAGAGGGCATCTGTAGTTTTTGTTTTAAAGTGTTGTAAGGAGTACAGCCGATCTCCATTGAGATAATCTCCTATTCTGAAAAGCCCCTTGTTAAAGTGGTTGTAAACCCTGTTACACCACGTTTACCTACAGGTAAGCCTATAATGAGGCTTACCTGTAGGTACCTTGAATATCTCCTAAACTTGCACAGTTTAGGAGATATTCAGTATATGCTCTGATGCCGACGTCATCGGCACATGCGCACTGAAGAAACAGGCCGATGGTGCCGTTCCTTCAGGAGTCGTGCACTCCCACGCCAATGCGTGGGAGTAATATCGTCGTGACTCCAGCCAATCACAATGTCGGAGCCGCGAACACGGAAATAACTCCAGCGGAAGATGTCTGCGTTGTACTCGGAGGGCCGACACTGATCCAGGGCATCGTTCTAAGGTAAGTATTTCATAATGAGTTAGTATGCAATGCACAGCTAATGAGTGTGAGTGGTCGGGATGTGAGACAGAGAGGACGTGAAGTCACTGAGCTCCTACGTTTATCCTGTCAGCTATTTTCGGGCTAGAATTTTCACTGCCAATACCTCCTTACAGCCATCCTGGGGTCTAGAAGGACATACGGCACTCCGTGTACTCTTTCACTGTCTCTGGGTAAGCTGCGATCCTCCTTCACGAACACCACCTGCTCCTCACCCTTAACGGCAGCCATCTTGACCACGAGGCTGCTTGCTGCCACAATGTCGGTTAGCACTCAAACAACCCCAGAGCCAGCTACCTCTTCCCACGCTGAACTCTTAGCAGCTATAAAAGCTGGTAACAACTCCATGATGGTCAAAATTGACCACTAGTTTACGAATGTCGGCCTTATATGGCACAATATGAACAAATTTAGATCCCGGTTTGCTGAGACAAAAGGCTGCATATCCCAACTCAAGAATTCTACTAGATCTGACTCCTGTGACCTACAGATACAAGTCAATGCATTACAGGAGAAAGCAATATACACAGAGAACCGGCTAAGACGTAACAACATCTGTATCTTGGGCTTGCCGGAACAGGTCTAGGCCTGCTGAGTTTGCAGAGACCTTCTTCCCCACGCTGCTGGACTTATCTTCTATGCCGCCCACCTGCGTGGTGGAGAGAGCGCACAGAGTTCCCCCAACTCCACCGATTTTGGGGAATCCGCCGCGGCCTTTTCTGCTAAAGCTGCTTAATTACAGGGAACGGGATCGTGTTCTGGCGGTTGCCAGAGTGAAGCAAGACCTGCGCTTCAATAATGCAAAAATCCTGCTTTTCCCTGATCATTCACCAGCAAACTCCAGGTGATTCATGGGGATTGCGCCAAATTCTTTGAAGATCCGGAGGCTGCACTCTCCTGGCTGGATAGCCATTGATCAACTTCCTCACACAACAAGTATTGAAGCTTGTCCCTGCCAAGTTTATTAAGTTTCTCAGGTTTTGGTTACCAGTTTTTACCGGATAATTCTTATACTGGACACGGGTTTACATACTCCCTGTTGGCCTAAAACTGGGCTCCATGGATTCTATTGATCAGATACCTTCTCGCACTAAAGACCCTCTTCCAGCTATAGAGTACTAACAGCTCTCTATATGGAGCTGGATTGGTCAGTCCTCTGCTGGGGTTGCATTAACAGCTTAGTTCAATTTACAGTTTCTGCTATCTTGGGAACAACTTAGACCCCATCCCTTGGGACTGTTGTCGCCCTGCATTGCAGTGGATTCCCATCTGAACAGTCTTAGGACCACCACAAGTAGTACCCCCCCTCCCAATATCTAGAATAGTGTCTGTTTATGACGCTATCAAGCTGTGAAGTGTTCAGGCTGTATATGTGCCTATAGAGACTTGTGTTTTAGGGTTATTCGACGCGGAAATCTACGAAAGCGCCACCTAGCGGCCAGCGTAAATATGCACCCTAAGATATGACGGTGTAAGAGACTTACGCCGCTCGTATCTTAGCCGAATTTATGCGTAACTCATTCTAAGAATCAGCCGCATAGATACGACGGCTCTCATTCGGACTTACGACGGCGTACATGGTGCTACGCCGTCGGAAGTTCTTTGAGAATCTGGGCCATAGTGTCTACAAACTATGGGATATCTTTATGGAATTTGTATTTATTTTACTAGTAATGGCGGAGAGCAGTGATTTTTAGCGGGACTGCTACATTGCGTTGAACAAATCAGACACCTAACTGACACTTTTGACATTTTTTTGGGGATCAATGACACTAATACAGTGATCAGTGCTAAAAATATGCACTGTACTAATGACACTGGCAGGAAAGGGGTTAACATCAGGGACGATCAAAGGGTTAAGTGTGTGGGGAACAGACAGAGATCGGTGTTCCTGCTTAGCAATCTTTTTTTTCATCCCTGTTAGAACAGCGATCTGCCTTGTTTACATAGGCAGATCGCCTGTCTGCCTCTCTGGGGAACGATTGCGGGTGACCGACGGACATCGGGTCTGCAGGACCCGCTGATTGGCATCCCATGTGTCCAATCAGCGGGCGATCGCGGTGCCCGCGTGCCCGCCAGTGGTTATTGCAAGAAAACACATACAGGTACGTGATTTTTCGCAATGGAGCTGACCTGCCGCAGTAAGTATGCAGTAGGCAGTCTTTAAGTGGTTAAGTTATGCTTAAAGCTGGAATATAAATAAGGAGTTCACAGTCCTGTTAGGGACAGATGATCATTCCTGGATACAGACTGCATTCAGGGCAAATAATCTTTCCCTAACCGCAAGTAACTTCTTGTTCTTTGCCACAGGATTTCCCCATCCAGTCCTATTGTTAGTTGGTGGAAAATTCACGTGTCCTAACATTACTTCAGTCATAGTCTTTAGATAACAACTCCTTGGCTTGCTCTTTATCAGAGAGGACATTATAAAAGTATACTTTATAGTTTGGTCTTATGATAATATCTACTGCAGCTCATTCCAAACTAAAAGATATTGCATCATCATAAACTACAACTAAACCGACTGATTTTTTAAAGCAGATTTCCAGGCAGAGGAAATACAGTACATATGTGGAAGCTGTTTTCCCTGCCAAAGGATTTGTATTTCTGTCTATCCAGTCCTGAGATTTACACAGCTGTACCCCATAGCACAACCCTATCTGGCAGGGCAGGAGGCCTGATTTTTCTCTGCTGCAGTTTACTGGACACATACAAGTCTACTTTCTGTCCCCAGGCCGTGACTCGATAGTGAAAGGAGAAGTATAATACTGATGACCTTGACACTCTCTCACACTCTGCTCTCTCCTCCTATCAGCATGCTTTGTGTCACCACAAAAGCACTGCAGAACAAAAGGTAAGTGAACCTTTTGTTTTTAAGTAACTATTATTGAATGGGACTTACTGATAAAGCCTTATCTTAGGCCACTCCCCTGCCCCCTGTTTCCCCCCTTTTTTTTAGCTATTACTGATACATCGGCCATTAGTTGTATTTTTTGGTGCTGTTCATGTATTTATTTTTTTGCACTTTTATATGTAAACTGTCTAGTAATCTTGATTCACATTTTTGGCAGTGCAGTAATTTATAGGGTTCACAAATGTGACAATATTAGGCACATTTTGAAGACTGCAGCAGCCATAATCACATTTATCTGAGTTTTTTTTTTTGCCTGTGGTGCAAAGTTTTCATTGTTATATAAAACTTTATTTTTACTTTATAATAAAGTAAAAAATATATATATACTGATTGCTGAATAAAATAAAAATAACTCTATGGTGGTCCAGTTAGGCTTTATCTGTAAAGAATACAATAATCCTGCTGGATATATATATAATTACCAGAAGTATTGGGACACCTGTCTTTGCACGCACATGAATTTTAATGGCATCCCAGTCTTAGTCCATAGGGTTCAATATTGAGTTGGCCCACCCTTTGCAGCTATAACAGCATGAACTCTTCTAGGAAGGCATGAAATTGTCCATAATGTCTTGGTATGCTGACGCCTTAAGAGTTCCCTTTATTGGAACTAAGGGGCCAAGCTCAACCCCTGAAAAACAACCCCACACCATAACCCCCCCTCCACCAAATGATTTGGACCAGTGCTCAAAGCAAGGTCCATAAAGACATGGATGAGTGAGTTTGCGATGGAGGAACTTGATTGGACTTCAGAGAGTCCTGAACTCAACCCGATAGAACACCTTTGGGATGAATTAGAGCAGAGATTGCGAGCCAGGCCTTCTCGTCCCACATAAGTACCTGACCTAACAAATGCGCTTTTGGAAGAATGGTCAAACATTCTCAAGGACACACTCTACAGTGTAAATTTGCTGTCCCCCTCAAAATAACTCAACACAGCCATTAATGTCTAAACCGTTGGCAACAAAAGTGAGTAAACCCCTAAGGGAAAATGTCCAAATTGGGCGCAAAGTGTCAATATTTTGTGTGGCCACCATTATTTTCCACCACTGCCCTAACCCTCTTAGGCATGGAGTTCACCAGAGCTTCACAGGTTGCCACTGGAGTTCTCTTCTACTCCTCTACGTCACAGAGCTGGTGGTCTGGAGAGATGATTGGCCAGTCCATCACCTTTATCCTCAGCTTTTTTTAGCAAGGCAGTGGTCATCTTGGAGGTGTGTTTGGGATTGTTATCATGTTGGAATACTGCCCTGCGGCCCAGTCCTCAAAGGGAAGGGATCATGCTCTACTTCAGTCACAGTACATAGAAAAGCCAAATTTTTTTGCGCTGGGAGCATATAATATCTTAAATAATAATTAGTATAAAACAGCAGCTATCACAATATGCATGGACAAAACACAAGCAAAATATATAGAAAATGGTGAAGTACATGTTGGAATTCATGGTTTCCCTCAATGAACTGTAGCTCCCCAGCACTCATGCAGCCCCAGACAATGACAATCCCACCACCATGCTTGACTGTAGGCAAGACACACTTGTCTTTGTACTCCTCACCTGGTTGCCGCCACACACGCTTGACACCTCTTTCCCTTGGCAGCAGCAGCTGAAGAACTTGGACTTCTCTGGTCTAGCTGCCCCTCTCTCTTTAAGGTATGGAGTCCCTCTTTAAAAAACTTTTGGAGAAGGCAGGCAGCGAAGGGGGTGAAGAGTGGCTGCCTAACTCTGGGGGACATTGTCCCTGAAGAACAGCCAGCTGAAGTGGCGGCAGGCTCTGGGTTTGTGTTACCCATGGAGCAGCAGAGGGAGAGCGCGTCTGTGAGCGGGGAGCCCCCTGTCAGAGCGCGGAGGAGTCAGCCTCCGGAGCGTGCAGGGGAATCCCAGTCAGCTGAGGAGGCGGAGAGGAGGCGCAGGGAGTGTGAGGAAGAAGATGGCGGGGGCGGTCCCGCAAGCGTGCGCCGTTCAGTACGGCAGAAGAGAAGCATGTCACAGTCCCCTGTGAGGGGAAACGCCAGGAGAGGCAGGGCTGTGCAGCCCACAGCAAGCGTGGGGAGGGGGCGCCCGCTCCCCCCACGTTCACCCAGACAGCCACAGGTCTCCGTTAGGGGACAGGAGCCACAAGTCTCACCTATCAGGGAGGAGCCTGCAGCAGCCATGCTGAGAGGAGAGCCTGGTCCAGCCGTCAATGCACAGCCTCCAGCAGTGGGTGAGTGTGCTCAGTTACAGGCTTTGAATGTGATTGTAGATTCACTGTCTTCCCTGGTTAGAACACTGACCCCTGCTGGTGCTGTGTCTGCAAGTCCTGTGTCACATTTAAGGATTAATCCTATACTCAGCACACATTCCTCCATTGCTCCAGTACATCAATCCCCCAATGTGGTTATGGCTCCGGGGAGTATGGCGGGGGAGGGTAACTCCCCTGGGAGGGTTAGTGTGCCGGAGGCGTGCATGAAAGAAGTGATGCCCTGCGAAATGTCTCCTCTGGGGTATCACCTGAGCATGTCAGTAAAGGAAAAAATTTGGAGGGGGGAATTTATTGACATTCTATCCCTTTTACCCTCCCAGAAGGACTTTATGGCTAAAACGGAAAAAAATGACAAGCATGATGATGACAGACGCAGACCCATACCTAGGTCATTCAATAACTGGTTGCAAGCGTTTTGCATTTTTGCAGGTGTCATGACGGACAAGTACCCGGAACGCAGTAGTGGTTTGTTCCAACATGTGGATCATATCTTGGAGGCTTACAAGAGTTTTGGTGGACTTGGCTGGTTCTACTACGACGAGTCATTTAGACAAAAATTGGCGGTCCACCCCTTGTTGCGTTGGGGTATGAAAGACGTTGGCCTGTGGCTAAATCTGCTGGCCCCGCAGAGGTCTGCCATGCCAAAGCCAGCTGCGGTTTCCACTTCTGGAGCAGTTTTCAGGAAAGGGAGCTGTTTCGCGTTCAACGATAGCCAGTGCCGCTGGAATGCGGCTTGTAAATACAGACACGAGTGTTCGTATTGCGCAGGGGCTCACCCTGCGGCCAAGTGTTTAAAGAAGTCGGCGAATGCTGCTAGTCAGAGTGCTAGGGATATTTTTCCAAAAAGCCTGCACGCCAGTGAGGCTGGAAAGTATGCGCCCATGGCTGGAAATCTATCCAGACCAGGTGACGGCGCAATTCCTCAGTAGAAGTTTTGAATTTGGTTTCCCCCTCTCTTCATTCTCAGGGGCTGGATGCACAGTAGTGGGTAATTTAAAATCAGTCAGTCAGTTTCCACAAATTGTGAGGGAAAAGGTTGAGAAGGAAATTGCGGAAGGTCGCATTGCGGGTCCTTTTGAGCACCCCCCTTTGACAATTTCCGCATATCACCTCTAGGGGTGGTGCCCAAGAGGGAGCAGAATGCTTATAGGATTATACATCACCTATCCTTCCCTAAAGGGGATTCGCTTAATGACGAGATTGATGTGGAGCTTTGCTCGGTCACGTATGCGACTTTTGAGGAGGCGATTGTTAAAGTATGGCAGTGTGGCCCAGGTGCGTTGCTGGCAAAAGCCGATATTAAATCGGCTTTTCGTCTGTTGCCCATAGCCCCTGAGGCATTTAATTCTTTAGGTTTTTATTTTGACGGGGCCTATTTCTTTGATAGGTGTCTGCCTATGGGGTGTTCCGTATCTTGCTCGTACTTCGAGGCGTTTTCGTCTTTCCTGCATTGGGTGGTTGGTTTTCGTTCAGGTGATGACAGGATAGTCCACTACCTGGATGATTTTTTGTTTATAGGACCAGAGGATTCTGGGAGTTGTCAGGAGCTATTGCAGGCTTTTCAGGATATGGCGGCGCAGTTTGGCGTCCCGCTGGCGGAGGAGAAAACGTGTACCCCGGTGACATCTCTGGAGTTCTTAGGCATTTGTATAGACACGTGTAGGATGGAGTTTCATTTGCCGGAGGCAAAATTGGTGAAATTAAATTCATTGATAGCTTTCTTTCTGTCAAGGAAAAAAGTGCTGCTCAAGGAGATGCAGTCGCTGCTGGGCGTCCTGGCGTTTGCTGGCAGGATCATGCCCGTTGGGCGTATTTTTTCGCATCGTTTGTACTTAGCGATAGCGTGTTTAAAGTCCCTGTTTGCCCATGTCAGGCTGACGAGTTCGATTAGGGCAGATTTGTTGGTCTGGGCACGGTTCCTGGAGACGTATAACGGCAGATCATTTTTTCAGGAGGAGTTTGTGGCGGCGCCAGATTTCAGGTTATTCACGGAGGCGGCGGGGTCCAAGGGCTTTGCTGCGATATGGGGAACACACTGGTGCTGTGCAGCATGGCCAGAGTCTTGGGTGGTTCAGGAGGTCACAAGAAACATTGTTCTGTTAGAGTTGTTCCCGATATTGGTGGCATTGACGTTGTGGGAGCTCAGTTTGCAAACAAAAGGATTCTGGTGGAAACAGACAATAAAGGTCTCCTCTTTGCCATAAATTGCCTTTCGTCAAAGTCTTTGCTCGTGGTCAAGATTTTAAGGCAGGTTGTGTTTCTTTGTTTACACTTTAATGTTTGGCTAAAAGCCAAGCACACACCGGGAGTGCAAAATAATCTTGCCGATGCTTTATCTCGGTTTCAGATGGACCGTTTTCGTCAGCTGCTGCCGGAGGCGGATGTGGAAGGGATTCGTTGCCCGGAATATTTGTGGGACCTAATCTGGACATAGTTTCAAGAGCAATACAGGGTTCGGTGGCACCAAAGACGTGGTTGTGCTATGCTGCTTCTTGGAAGAGCTGGCTGTCCTTTGCAGAAGAGTTAGGAGTTAGTGATGGCCGCCCTTCCGAGGGGTCATTATTAGCGTTTGTGGCTTCCCTTATGGAACAAAGTTTGTCTTTTAGCCATATCTCAAAAACCTTAGCAGGAATATCCTTTTTTTGCCGGCTACGGGGTTTTACGCCGTGCACGGCTTACTTTTCAGTGAAACAGGCCTTAAAAGGGTATAAAAGGGCTAATTTTGTTCCAGATGACAGAAGGCCGATTTCACTTGATCTTTTGGGTAAGTTGTGCGAGATAGCGTCGTCCGTTTGTTTTTCGGGTTTTGAATCCCTACTTTTTAGAACGGCGTTCGTGCTTGCATTTCATGGGGCTCTACGGATATCAGAGCTACTCCCAAAATCTAAACTGGGTGGGTCGGGTATTTTAGTCAATCACGGAATTCAGTTGTGGATAAGTCGTTCTAAGACCGACGCATTAGGTAAAGGCGTTAGGAATCGGTTGGCGGCCCAGGACGTTAAGTTGGTTTGCCCCATAGATGCGGTGACTCGTTTTTTAGGCGTCAGGCCCCCAGTTCCAGGGTTATTTTTAGTTCACCAGAATGGAGGGCTGCTTACCAAATATCAATTTGATGCGGTGCTTCATAAGTGCCTGCTAAATTTGGGTTTGCAGAACATGCGAATATCCTCCCACTCATTTAGGATAGGCGCTGCATCAGAGGCGGCCCGGAGAGGGGTATGTGAATCGGCCATTAAAGACATGGGGAGGTGGAAATCAAATTGTTTTAGAGTTTACGTTCGTCCTAACTTGTTTATTTAAATTTTTCAGGTCAGCCCCGCACAGTTTGGATTCTGGGACATTCCTACATTCACTGGGCGCATAAGAGAGCGGCCTTGCGTAGGTATTCAACTAATTTATCACTTTGTCCGGAATCATTCCAGGTTTTTTGGAAAGGTGTGCGGGGACTTCAGTGGCACCAACTTTATTTTCACTTAAGTGGGCTTAGTCAGCGATGGCCTAAGCCGGATGTATTATTAGTTCATGCAGGTGGGAATGATTTGGGTAAAGTAAGGACTTTGGATTTGCTATTTTTGATTCAAAGGGATCTGCAGTGGTTTTTGCTAGCCTCTCCAGGTACAATTTTAATTTTCTCAGAAATCGTTCCGCGCCTCTCTTGGCTCTCCTCTCCACAGAGGAGGGCCATGGAGAAGATGAGGAAGCGTATAAATCGGGCCATGGGCAAGTTCATGACCCAACTTGGTGGTTTGTCTTACAGACATGTGGATTTAGAAGGGGGTTTTACCGGGTTATACAGGCAGGATGGCGTCCACCTCTCGGACGTGGGAATTGATATATTTAATTTGGGATTCCAGTATGGAATCGAGCAGGCCCAGCTTGTGGGACGTGATATGTCAATTAATGATTTAAATGCTGCTTGAGTTACAAAAACTGAGCAGTTGCACATATTTTGGTTTTGCTTGATTAATGGCAATTTTTTGATGTTGAAGTTATGAAATAAAATGGATATGATGATTTAAAAATTCTTTGTGTTTAAACCAATAAAGTTACCGCGGCCTTTATTCGCCAATGGGGGGTCAGTGTATTTATTTGTTATTGTGCCTGGAGTAAGGTTGTTGGGTGAAGTGTATGGCCTACAGTCCCATAAGAAAGGGGGCACATTAGGAGCCCACTTGAGTGGGATTGTGGCCATCACAGGGTTAATATGTTAATAGGTGCTGGAGTATGGGTTGTATTTAGTTAATGTTTGCATGTAATTCCTATGTACTGTACCTTTAAATTCGGGATCATCAGCCAGCCAATGGGAGGTGACGGAAGCTTCTGGGAGCCAGGAAAGGCTTTATAAGGATTGGCTGGGCTGGGAATCTCCCTCTTTCCCTTGGCAGCAGCAGCTGAAGAACTCCCTCCCTCCTCCCCTGTCGCAGTAAATTTTATGTGGTAGGCGTCACCTTGGGAGTCCAGGGGGGACGTGATATGTCAATTAATGATTTAAATGCTGCTTAAGTTACAAAAACTGAGCAGTTGCACATATTTTGGTTTTGCTTGATTAATGGCAATTTTTTGATGTTGAAGTTATGAAATAAAATGGATATGATGATTTAAAAATTCTTTGTGTTTAAACCAATAAAGTTACCGCGGCCTTTATTCGCCAATGGGGGGTCAGTGTATTTATTTGTTATTGTGCCTGGAGTAAGGTTGTTGGGTGAAGTGTATGGCCTACAGTCCCAAGGGGTAGTGCTGCGCTGTGAATAGGGAATGGGATAAACGTGCAGAGGAAGTGTGGCAAATCCCTATATATGAAAAAATATAATCTGGCTACTAATCATAATAGCAATAATAAGGAATGATACTAGTATACCATAACAAATAGATAACATCAAAATAAACGTGCTACAGTGCAGCTAAAACTAGCTGACAAAAATGTGGAGTAGTACAAAGTGACAGTGCTGGTGTCATATAGTGAGATACAGTAGTAACAAATGTACTAATACACAATAAGGTGTACAGCGTGCATAGCACAACACACAACGGTGACTGGAATAAACTGGGTTAAATGTCCATGCAACAGATAACTAATAGGCACAACAGAGGAAGAAAATGAAAGTGCTGGTGTAGATGCCAAAGTAACATGAAAAAAGGTGGGTTTCCGGTGTTTTCTTCAGAGTAAGTGAGGATGTCCCCTTACCTTACTGCTGTAAGGTAACAGCATATAAACCCAGGTACACTTTTCTGGTTGTATCCACATAGGGTGTCATCCAAATGGACTGTAATTGAAAAGGTAGATCCCTCTCGGTAGTCACGTCCAAACAGTGACAGTGACTCGCACCCAGGGAGATAAAGTGCCAATAGTGCAGTATCGTTTTAAAATTGGGTTTATTCAAACAAAATAATACACTTGGTACTCACATTGCTGTGATAAATACAGGCATGTAAAAACAGGGCGTTCGCCGACGTCACCTTCGGTACCTCTTGGTGGACTCTTTGTTACACTCAGTCTTAAAGTGTCACTAAACCCACATCACAAAAGACTATCAATAAATGGTGTATTACATGTTGTTCATACTCACTCGGTCACTATGAGATTTGTTTTCTGTATTCTGCCAAAATCCTGGTTGATCCTCCTGCTCTCTATCTCCCCCTTCTGTTCATGTCCCCAATTCAGCTAGGGATTTTGCAGCTGTAGTGGCAAAGCTGCACATGCTCAGTTTTCAGTGAGTTTCTATGCTGAGCATTTTTTCCCCATCACATCTGAGCGGCCCATGTGACTATAGAGTCACACATGACATGACATGACACATGACAGTGGTAAATGACAGCCCACCCATTCACTCCTTCTTCATGTCCACTCACCAGCTAAACACAATGGGCTAGATTCAGCAAGAATTTACGCCAGCGTATCTATAGATACTCCGCGTAAATTCAAAGCTGCGCCGGCGTATCTTCTTTCTGTATTCAGAAAGCAAGATACGCCGAAATTAGGCTAAGATCTGACTGGAGTAAGTCTCTTACAGCGCACTCAATGTTAAATATGGACGTCGTTCCCGCGTCGAATTTTGAAATTTTTACGTCGTTTGCGTTAGTCGTTCGCGAATAGGGCTGTACGTAAGTTACGTTCACGTCTAAAGCATTGACGATTTGCGGCGAAATTTGGAGAATGCGCACTGGGATTCTTTCATGAACGGCGCATGCTCCGTTCGTAAAAAACGTCAAATACGTGGGGTCATGTTTTATTTCCATAAAACACGCCCACCTCTTCAGAATTTGAATTCGGCGAGCTTACGCCGGCAGATTTACGCTACGCCGCCGCAACTTACAGAGCAAGTGCATTGTGAATACTGCACTTGCCTCTCTAAATTGCGGCGGCGTAGCGTAAATACCAATACGCTACGCCCGCACAACATTACGCAGGGCTACCTGAATCTAGCCCAATGGGGCAAGGTTTTACATGTAGATTAATGGAGGCTTCACATCCCTCTTATTCTAAGACACAGACTGGAGGGGCATGATGCAACCTATGACTGGCAGAAATCCACCCACACCATGTTATTGCCAAACAATAATAAAGATTTGATTTCAAATATATATTTGTATTGAAAAAATAAAACAGTTTATTGATATATTTTTCTTTGTTATTCGGTATCTCAAAGTCTTTGGGCCGGATTCAGAAACAATGGCGTAACTTTATGCGGGCGTAGCGCATCTCATATGCGCTACGCTGCCGTAGCTTAGAGAGGCGAGTACCGTATTCAGAAACAATTTGTGTCCTAAGTTACAGCGGTGTAGCGTATATGGGCCAGCGTAAGCCCGCGTAATTGAAAGTAGGTTGGCAGTGGGCGTGTTTTATTAAAATGAACCGTGACCCCATGCAAATGAGGGGGCGAACGAACGCCGCATGCGCCGTCAGTGGACGTATCCCAGCGCGCATGCTCAGAATCACATCGCAAATACTCGATGCTTACGACGTAAACCACGTAAAATGACGCTGTTCCGACGTCCATACTTAACATTGGCTGTGCCTCATATAGCAGGGGTAACTTTACGCCGGTCATACGCCTTACGTAAACTACGTATATTGATATGCTGGGCGCAAGTACGTTTGTGAATCAGCGTATCTTACTCATTTGCATATTTTGAATGGGAACGCCCAATGCGTCCAGCGTAACTATGCGCCCACGATACGCCGGCGTAGGCAAGTTACGTCGGACGGCTGAAGCCATGTTTTCAGGCATATCTCGCTTTGTGAATCGGCGTAAAGATGCGACGGCGCACATTTGAAATTACGGCGGCGTATCTGGAGATACGCCGCCGTAAATCGTTTCTGAATCCGGCCCTTTATTTTTTATTTTTTTATTGTGAACATGTAACCAGCAGCAGAGGACTAGAAGCTCCTCCATCTTATGTTTCCCTGCAGACAGGCTGGGAAAGAGCTGGGTCATGTGACAGCTGTATATCGATTAGGAAAAAATGAAAATATTTACAGTGCCATCATCCATCTACGGAAATAGAAGGGACAATGTAAATTAAAGAGTGTGTTAAGTATCACTTTAAAGCGGAGGTTCACCCATAGAGAACACATTTTCCCCTTAGCTTCATGCTCGTTTTGTCTAGGGGAATCGGCTAGTTGTTTGAAAATATGAGCTGTACTTACCGTTTACGAGATGCATCTTCTCCGCCGCTTCCGGGTATGGGCTGCGGGAATGGGCGTTCCTTCTTGATTGACAGTCTTCCGAGAGGCTTCCGACGGTCGCATCCATCGCGTCACGATTTTCCGAAAGAAGCCGAACGTCGGTGCGCAGGCGCAGTATAGAGCCGCACCGACGTTCAGCTTCTTTCGGCTACGAGTGACGCGATGGATGCGACCGTCGGAAGCCTCTCGGAAGACTGTCAATCAAGAAGGAACGCCCGCTCCCGAAGACCCATACCCGGAAGCGACGGAGAAGATGCATCTCGAAAACGGGTAAGTACTGCTCATATTTTAATACAAATAGCCGATTCCCCTAGACAAAACGAGCATGAAGCTAAGGGGAAAATAGAAAAAAATAACGAATTGGGTGAACTCCCGCTTTAAGGCTAGAGTACTAAGGCTAGGTTCAACAGAAATCGTCTGACATTCGACCAGTGTGTACAGCAGCCTGCCCGACAGAAGCTGGTCTTACGTCATGGTGATGCTAATGCAAATCTGAAACAGTCAAAGGAATCCAGTAAGTTATTCATTCTGTTCATTTATATCAAACCTAGATCTTCGTCAGTGAAGCAGAAAACAATGCACCTGTCCCAGTAGAGCTCACTAATATCCCTACACAGTAATTATACAAACTCACCAGGGCTAGTCATTACCGATGCTATAACAACCAAAGTAATCTCTGTTGCTCATTGGACCCCATGGGTCCTCTCTATAAATCATTTAGCAAAGTTTTATTTTTTTTCCGTTGTATCAATGGAATCATCATTATGTGGGTTTAGTAAATAGATGCTGTATTGTCAGAGATATCTGAGAAAGGGACATGTGTATTGAGTTAAAGTGATATTAACCACTTCCTTACTGGGCACTTAAACCCCCCTCCTGCCCAGACCAATTTTCAGCTTTCAGCGCTAACTGAATGACAATTGGATGGTCATACCACACTGTACCCAAATGAAATTTTTATAATTTTTTTCACACAAATAGAGCTTTCTTTTGATGGTATTTAATTACCACTGGGGTTTTAATTTTTTTGCTAAAGAAACAAAAAAACATGGAAAATCTTGAAAAATAAATAAATAATGTTTCATAGTTTCTTATAAAATTTTGCAAACAGGTAATTTTCTCCTTCATTGATATGCGCTGATGAGGCGGCACTGGTGGGCACTGATAGGCTGCACTGGTGGGCACTGATGGGCACAGATAAGGTGGCACTGATGGGGACAGATAAGGCATCACTGATGGGGCTAGATAAGGCGTCACTGATGGGGACAGATAAGGCGGCACTGATGGGCACAGATGAGGTGGTACTGATGGGCAAGATGAGGCGGTACTGATGGACACAGATGAGGTGGCACTGATGGGTGTTACTGAGAGGTACCACTGATGGCACTGATGGGCACTGGTAGGTGGCACTTATGGGCACTGGTAGGTGACACTTATGGGCGGCACTGGTAGGTGACACTTATGGGTGGCACTGTGGGCACTGATGGGTGGCACTGTGGGCACTGATGGGTGGTGCTGGTGGGCACTGGAAGGCGGCACTTTTGTGCACTGCTAGGTGGCACTGGCAGGTGGAGCAGGTGGTACAAATGAGCAGGCGGCTGCTCTCCCTGATAGGGACCGATGTCCCTCTATCAGTGTGAGGAGAAAAAATAGCCGATTACCGGTTCTGTTTACATCACATGATCAGCGGTCATTGGCTGACAGTTGATCACGTGGTAAAGGGTAGGGATCGACCCCTTACTCTGATCTGTGATCCAGCGAGTCTCATTGACAGATCGCAGGCCGCTCGAGCATGGGAGGAAGTCCAGGGACGCCCTCCCGGCAATTCAGGTCCGCACTGAAGCCGTCTTTCAGCTATAATGTGGGTCTGAAGAGGTTAAAGTATGTTTTTTTTTGTTGAAAAATAACAAACATGTTATACTCACCTGCTCTTCCCAGGTCCCTCTCGGCACTCCTGGTTTGCTATGGGGGCATCTGAGCCAAGCTACTGCTTTGTGTGATTCAGACATAGAGACATTCAGACATAGAGGCTTGGCCCCACCCACTCTCCTTTTCCTTATAGGATCACTGACTTTGACAGCATTGGGAGCCAATGGTGCCCGCTGCTGTCTCAGCCAATGAGGACTTTGTGGCTCTAATGAAACATCATTGGGTTGAGATGGGGTTCAGGTAAGTATTAGGGGGGCTGCTGCACACAGAAGGTTTTTTATCCTAATGAAAATGCATTAAGTTAAAAAACCTTCTGCCTTTACAACCACTTTAAGCCCACCTGCGAGAATTGAAACCATGACCCCATTACTGCAAGAAAACAGTGCTTACTGAACTACTGTTAAAATTTACCTAAAGCCAAAATTACTTTTTTTTTTCTGTTCATTTTGGATAGTGGAGTCGGATTAGAACACCTGTCAGGTTTTTTATAGTTGTCTGTGTTCCTGTTAGAGAGATTCGCCCTCTATATTTGTCATGTTTACTGTTATCAATGAAAGTGAACGTTAATGAAAATCCCAAAGTTTGGGTTATCACCATCAAATCACCATCAAATCATCCAATGGGGACACTAGTTTTGGTAGTTTTTGACAACCAGGGATTACTTCACTTCCTGTTTTGCCTATAGGATAGGAAGTGGAGGAAAACCTCCCCAATGAGATGCAGATAGCAATAAAACAACTGACATATATAACCCTTTCTTACTCTAGACAAACTAAAAATATATGTTTTTGCTTTTGGTGGTGTAATTGTCATTTAGTTTTCATCACTGTAAAAAGACCGCTGATGAAAATTTTGACGAAAATGTTTTTGTCGACCAAATTAACCTTGTGGTTCAAACACCTGTCCTAGGCAGAGCACTGCGAGGCTCCAACTGTAGTAGTCACAGCCCAGAGCCACCATGATTAAAGCCATTCGTTACCTTCAAAAACCATGGCAAGCCCAAGGTCTGCAAAATCTACCAGCACTATAGTGAAGGCTCACAACTGCAACATTCTATTTTGTTTCTAAACATGATGAGAATGTCCGCAACTTCTTGGAAGCAAGATTATTATTAGGAGGATCTGAAAATAAACCCATGTACTGTATCAAGAATATGCAACATTGTCATTTGTCTTTTGTGTGGATTTTTTAGAAAGTGAACTTGGTATTCTAGATCTTATACAAATTGTATTAGTGGAAACCTTGGACAAATGTTTTGAGAACATTTGTAGATAAGGGCCCAGATTCAAGAAGCAATTGCGCCCGTGTAACCATAGGTTACGCAGCGCAAGTGCTTACTTGCTCCGGTGTAACGAGTGCTCCTGATTCAGGAACCTCGTTACACCGACTGCAGGCTAAAATCTGCGCGGCATAAGGCTCTTATGCCTCGCAGATTTTAGGCTGCATTCTTGCGGGGGCCGCTAGGGGGCGCTCCCATTGTGTATCAGCGTGTAGTATGCAAATTGCATACTACCACTGATTCACAAGCTTGCGCGGGCCCCGCGCAAGCCAGGTACGGAGTTTCCGTACGGCTACTTTTAGCGCAAGGCTGCCCCTTCTAATAGTAGGGGCAGCCAATGCTAAAGTATAGCCGGCCTTCCTGCGCCGTGAAATTTGAATTTCTTTATCGTTACATCACGGGACACAGAGCGGCATTCATTACTATATGGGTTATATGGAGTACCTTCAGGTGTAGACACTGGCAATCTTCAAACAGGAAATGCCCCTCCCTATATAACCCCCTCCCATAGGAGGAGTACCTCAGTTTTTACGCCAGTGTCTTAGGTGTTAGTCATGGTTTAGCTTGCCTCCGCATCCTTGGGATTAGGTGAGCTACCGGTTCTGTCCAAAAAAGCCTGCGCGCTAAAGTGGTCAGTAACCGGACCCCAAACCCTTGGGGTATAGCCCATAATGCTTTCTTTTTAAGAGAGCTGGACCCTGGGCCCAGAACTTAGAAAACCTTTGGGGCGCCTAATGTTTTCTGTTTGCCAGGGTGCTGTATGGGCCCAGGACAGTGGATCCTTCATGGAAGAAGAAGGTTCCCAGGGCCTGAAGGTCTAGACATCCCCACGGAGATGGGGGAAGATTGGACCTCTTGCTTGGCAAAGTCCTGCGGCATGGAGCAGGTAAGTAAGGGGAAAAAACCTGCGGGGCTTGGCTCTTAGCAAGTTTTTTCTGGGAGGTCACAGGGGACATGCCTAAAGGTTATGCATTGCATCTGGCAAACCAGTCACATATCATGAAGATAGGATGGCTCTATATGTTATATTTCCCCATAAAAAGTGACCTCCCTGGTAGTGTTGCAAAAGCTGTGAGTGGGGCCTTTTATGTACAAGTGTATGTGTGTGTCAGAGAGCTATGCTTACCTGCAAGCCTCCAGGCGATGCTCTATCCAGTCCTCTCCCTCATGCCTGCAAGGCAGGCAAAACGCTGACCTCCTCGTGTGTTCCAGGCCTGCGGCTGCAGGAACAGAGAGGCCCTTCCTCCCAACCCCCCCCCCCCCGTCGGCGGGCGCGCGCGCGGTGCGCGTGCACGTGTTATAGACGCATTTGGCGCCGTTTTAGCTGGGGGGGAAGGGCGGGTCAGTGGTTTAAAGGAAGGGGCGGCCCTTCCTTAGATGCCACAGCTCATTCATTTCTCTGGCTTAAGGGAGGAAGGACTGGAGTGAAGCACGGGGCGCTGAGGACACACAGTGGCCAGAAAGAATACTACAGTCTTCAGAAGATTGTGGTTTAGCCTAGGAATAGGCTGGTTTTCTTTTCCATCTCATAGTCTTTTCTTTGGCAATACTACTCAGGGGGATAGAATGTTTTTTCTTGCCTAGATTGAAAAAAAAAAGAAAAAAAAAAAAAAAAAAAAAGAAGAAAAGTTTTTCTTTGAAAAAAAAAAAAAAAAAAAAAAAAAAAAAAAAAAAAAAGAAGGTGTCATCTAGGGTAGAGGAAACATTTTTTATTCCCCAAACAGGTGTTTGGGCATTTAACTATTATAAGTCCCAGGTACCAATAAGTAGCAGGTGTACCTCGGTATTGTACCATGGCATCAAGAGCAGAGGGTACAAAAGGTGGGGATTCCCCCGCAGAATCTGAGGTCTCGGATAGAGCTATGCCGCTGCTTTCCCCACAGGGAGCCTTTGGGCCATCGGGGTCTGGGGCTAGAGCTGACGCGAGTCAACCCAACCCTAAGGTGGTCACGGAGGAGGTGTTACTCGCCTCTTTAAATGAGATGCGGAGAAGCATGGGAGAAATGATAGCCGCAGCCATGCGGGGTAGTAAGCGGAATAGATCTCCGTCACCCGTGCGCGGACCCTCGGAAGAGGAGGTCCTTTCCTCTGGGGAATTGGACCTCTTGGACAGAGACCAGGTAGGTTCAGGGATCGAAGATCCGGATACAGAGGAGTCTGGGGCAGTCTCCCTGAGGGAGAGCTGGTGGATTCAGGGCTTGACGGACTTGGTCCATAAGGCATTCAACCTACCTGTACCAGATCTCCAGGTATCCACGGTTTCAGCTTTGGGCTCACTGAGGGCGCCTCAAAGCAGTGCTGTGTTTCCGATCCATCCTCTATTGGAGGAAGTCTTGTTCCAAGAGTGGAACAAACCAGACAAGGTTTTCTTTCCACCTAAGAAATTTTCTGTCTTATATCCTATGGAAGAAAAGTTTTCCAAGAGATGGGCTTCTCCTGCAGTAGACGCAGCCATCTCATGTGTTAACAAATCGTTAACATGTCCTGTAGAAAACGTACAGGTTTTCAAAGATCCAGTTGATAGACGCTTGGAAGCCCTACTTAAGAACTCCTTCACTTCTGCAGGGGCAGTAGTACAGCCAGCCGTGGCTGCGATTGGAGTCGCTCAAGCTTTATCGGATCAATTTAAGCAAATGCTTGAACTTATTCCTGCCGAGCAGGCAGAAGAATTTTCGGATGTCCCTAAGGCCATATGTTTTACGGTAGACGCAATCAAGGATTCTATCCAACAAGCGTCACGTTTATCATTATCCCTTATCCATATGAGAAGACTCTTATGGTTAAAAAGCTGGGAGGCTGAGCCCCCATGCAAGAAGCTCCTGGCAGGGTTTCCCTTCCATGGAGGACGGCTCTTCGGAGAGGACTTAGATAAATACATTCAGACCATTTCAAGCGGCAAGAGTACTCTCTTGCCAACTAAGAAGAGGGTTCAGGGACCTGCGTTTAAACGACAGTCCTCCCCTGGGCAGGGGCCCTCTAATGCCAAGCAGTATCGACGGCCTCCTGCAAGAACAAACTTCGGCTTCAACAGCAGATCACGAGGACAGGCTGTTAGGGGCAAGAGGCAGTGGTTTCGCAAGCCAGCAAAACCAGCCCCCAAGTCTACCTCATGAAGGGGCGCCCCCACCCACGAAGGTGGGGGGAAGGCTGCGACTCTTTTCGGAGATTTGGGAAGCCAACATTCCCGACGAGTGGGTACGGTCTTCCGTGGCCACAGGCTACAAGCTAGAGTTCCTAAGGTTTCCTCCTCCTCATTTCCAGGAGTCGAGGATTCCAAACGATCTGGAGAAAAGAGCCGCATTAAGGTCGGCTCTAGATCATCTACTTTCCCAGGAAGTAATAGTAGAGGTACCAGTCCTGGAACAGGGGCTGGGTTTCTACTCCAACCTATTCATCATCCTAAAGCCCAATGGAGATGTCAGGCCAATTTTGGACCTAAAGATGGTAAATGCATACTTAAAGGTCCGCTCATTTCGGATGGAATCTGTGCGGTCAGCAGCTGCCACACTCCAAAAGGACGACTTCATGGCGTCCATAGACATAAAGGATGCCTACCTTCATGTTCCAATTTATCAGCCACATCAAAGATATCTACGCTTTATGGTGGCTTCGCGTCATTTCCAATTCGTGGCGCTTCCCTTCGGGTTGGCTACGGCCCCCCGGGTGTTCACGAAGGTTCTAGCTCCAATCCTAGCCAAGCTAAGGATCCAAGGGGTCACGATCCTAGCATACCTGGACGACCTCCTAGTCATAGACCACTCATCTCCCGGCTTGGAACGAGCAGTGGCCCTCACGGTCCAATACCTCGAGAGGTTCGGCTGGGTCCTAAATCAAGAAAAGTCAACATTCCAGCCCACAAGGCAGTTGGAATATCTCGGCATGAGATTAGACACGGAACAACAAGGGGTGTTCCTACCTCTGAGGAAGGTCAAAGCCATCAAGGAATTAATCCTACTGGTTCTAAGCAAGAAAAAACCGACTATTCGCCTATGTATGAGATTACTAGGCAAGATGGTGGCTACTTTCGAGGCGGTGCCATACGCCCAGAGCCACACTCGCATCCTGCAGGCAGCCATCCTGTCAGCATGGAGCAGAAGGCCACAGGCCTTGGATATCCCGTTGCCTCTCTCATCAAGAGTCCGGCAAAGTCTGTGTTGGTGGTTAGACCCTCAGAATCTACTGAAGGGAAAATCTTTCAGCCCAGTGGCTTGGAAGATAGTGACCACAGACGCCAGCCTGACGGGCTGGGGAGCGATTGTGGATGGTTCCACTCGCCAAGGTATTTGGGCAAAGCCAGAGAAGCTTTTACCCATCAACATCTTGGAGCTCAGAGCTGTTCGACTAGCCCTCAGGGCTTGGACGTCGAAATTGCAGGGGCTCCCGGTGAGAATTCAATCAGACAATGCCACGGCAGTGGCATACATAAATCACCAAGGGGGGACCAGGAGTCAGGCCGCTCAGAGAGAAGTGAGCTTGATTCTCTTATGGGCAGAGGCTCATGTGCCCTGCATATCGGCAGTATTCATTCCCGGAGTGGACAACTTTCAGACGGACTTCTTAAGCCGCCAGACTCTATGGCCGGGGGAATGGTCTCTGCATCCACAAGTCTTTCAAGCACTCTGCCAAAGATGGGGAGTGCCGGACGTGGATATCATGGCATCGAGACTCAACAAGAAGCTAGACAGGTTCATGTCCCGCTCAAGGGATCCGATGGCCTGCGGAACCGATGCTCTGGTTTGCCCTTGGCATCAGTTCAAGCTTCTTTATGCGTTTCCCCCGCTCCAGTTACTACCCCGCCTGCTGCGCAGGATCCGGGTGGAGCACATACCAGTTATCCTGGTAGCTCCAGCATGGCCCAGAAGGGCTTGGTACTCACTAATCCTAAGGATGGTAGTGGGAAACCCTTGGACTCTGCCTCTAAGGCCAGACCTGCTATCGCAAGGTCCGATCCTCCACCCTGCCTTACGGCATCTAAATTTGACGGCCTGGAAGCTGAATCCTTGATTCTCAGGGGTAGAGGTCTGTCTCAGAAGGTAATCTCTACCCTAATCAGAGCCAGGAAACCGGTCTCTAGGGTGATTTATCACAGGGTCTGGAAGGCCTATATAGGCTGGTGCGAGTCCAAGCTATGGCTTCCTCGCAAGTTCACCATAGATAGAGTTTTAAGTTTTCTCCAGCAAGGAGTGGATAAAGGATTGGCATTAAGCACAATCAAAGGACAGATTTCTGCCCTGTCAGTGTGGTTTCAGCGGCCACTGGCCACCCACTCGCTGGTTAAGACCTTCCTTCAAGGGGTCTTACGTATTAAACCTCCAGTTAAATCCCCGCTTTGTCCGTGGGATTTAAATCTTGTTCTGTCGAGTTTACAGAAACAACCGTTTGAGCCGTTGGCTGAAGTTCCTTTGGTTCTACTGACAAGGAAGTTGGTGTTTTTGGTTGCCATAGTTTCCGCAAGAAGAGTTTCGGAACTAGCAGCCTTATCCTGTAAGGAACCATATCTTATATTTCATAAGGACAAGGTCGTTCTCCGCCCTCATCCTTCCTTCTTACCGAAGGTCATATCCAGTTTTCATTTGAACCAGGATTTGGTATTACCATCCTTCTTCCCTAAACCTACTTCCAGAAAGGAAGGGTTGCTGCATACCTTGGATATTGTCAGGGCCATGAAGGCCTATCTTAAAGCTACAGAGAAGATCCGGAAAACAGATGTCCTGTTTATTCTACCGGATGGGCCCAAGAAGGGGCAGGCAGCTGCAAAGTCCACCATTTCTAGGTGGATTAAGCAATTGATCACTCAGGCCTACGGCTTGAAAGGGTTGCCTCCTCCAGTATCATTAAGGGCTCATTCTACTAGAGCCATGGGCGCCTCCTGGGCAGCGCACCACCAGATCTCTATGGCTCAAGTTTGCAAGGCGGCAACCTGGTCTTCTGTCCACACATTTACAAAATTCTACAAGTTGGACGTAAGAAGGAATACTGATACTGCCTTCGGGCAGGCAGTGCTGCAGGCTGCAGTTTGAGACCCTCGGATTCCGGGGGCTCCTCTTTTTTTGAGTTAAATTTAAAATTTAAGATTATTTTTCTCAAATAAGTTGGATTTATTATGATTTGAGTATATCTCTAAATTAAATCCTTTTGTCTTGGAGATGTTCTCCCTCCCCTCATTGTAAGCATTGCTTTGGGACATCCCATATAGTAATGAATGCCGCTCTGTGTCCCGTGATGTAACGATAAAGAAAAAGAGATTTTTAATACAGCTTACCTGTAAAATCTTTTTCTTGGAGTACATCACGGGACACAGAGCTCCCACCCCTCTTTTGAGGACCATTTTGGGAGGCATACTGCTTGCTACAAAACTGAGGTACTCCTCCTATGGGAGGGGGTTATATAGGGAGGGGCATTTCCTGTTTGAAGATTGCCAGTGTCTACACCTGAAGGTACTCCATATAACCCATATAGTAATGAATGCCGCTCTGTGTCCCGTGATGTACTCCAAGAAAAAGATTTTACAGGTAAGCTGTATTAAAAATCTCTTTTTCACGGCGTTTGCGTAAGTGAAACGTGAATGGCGCTGGACGCCATTCACGTTCACTTATAAGCAAATGACGTCCTTGCGATGTCATTTGCCGCAATGCACGTCGGGAAAGTTTCCCGACGGAGCATGCGCTGTACGCTCGGCGCGGGAGCGCGCCTAATTTAAATGATTCCCGCCCCCGGCGGGATCATTTAACTTGCGCGCGCTTACGCCGGGAAAATTTGCCGGCGCGCCCTTGCAATTCACGGAGCTACTGCTCCGTGAATCGAGGGCAGCGCAAAATATTTGCGGGGGCGCAGGGCAAAATCGTTGCCCTGCTCCCCCGCAAATATCGCGCAATTCTACTTGAATCTGGGCCAAGGTTCATAACATCCCGACAGAAATTGTGATGGGAAGTATGCTTCTAGAGACCGATATGAATTAAACTTTTACTTAGATTGAGGCACAGACAAAACTGGAAAAGCTAGATTAGCAGGTGCTCTGGCTCTGACTCCTCTGTAAAGAACATGAACCTTCCTAAAATTCCAAGAAACATTAACAATGGTGACTTTAGTATAAAAGTTGCTTTCTCTTAAAGCGGTAGTTCCCCTTCCAAAAAATTGTTACCCTTAGATTAATGCTCGTTTTGTCTAGGGGAATCGGCTAGTTGTTTTAA
Organism: Rana temporaria; assembly: GCF_905171775.1. Lineage (NCBI taxonomy): Eukaryota > Metazoa > Chordata > Amphibia > Anura > Ranidae > Rana > Rana temporaria. The sequence goes on along the minus strand of NC_053489.1, from coordinate 474,207,577 downwards.
AATCGAAGCTGTACTTACCGTTGTAGAGAGCGATCTTCTCCGCCACTTCCGGGTATGGGTCTTCGGGAGTGGGCGTTCCTTCTTGATTGACAGGCTTCCGACAGGCTTCCGACGGTCGCATCTATCGCGTCACGATTTTCCGAAAGTAGCCGAACGTCGGTGCGCAGGCGCCGTATAGAGCCGCGCCGACGTTCAGCTTCTTTCGGCTACTCGTGATGCCATGGATGCGACCGTCGGAAGCCTGTCGGAAGACTGTCAATCAAGAAGGAACGCCCAGTCCCGAAGACCCATACCCGGAAGTGGCGGAGAAGATCGCTCTCTACAACGGTAAGTAAAGCTTCAATTTTAAAACAACTAGCCGATTCCCCTAGACACAACGAGCATCAATCTAAGGGTAACAATTTTTTGGAGGGGGAACTACCGCTTTAAATAGCATACTACTAGGGTGACCACGTGTAACGGATAGCCCGGGACAGTCCCGCATTTTGCAGGTCTGCACCTTCATTCCAGGACAATACAGTGTCCCAGAATGAAACTGACACAGCCACCCCATGGGCCAATCTGATGCCCCCAAAAAAGGCCGCCACATCACCACTTTACTCACTGACAGTACTTGTCCTGGCCCGGGAATGCCTGGAGGAGCACAATCCCCACCCCTGCCTCTGATTGGAGAAATCATAAATCCCGCCTCTTGTGTCCAATCACTGTGCTGTGATTCGTTACAGCACAAGCTGATTTTTGGGAAGGAAGGGTGTCCCTGAATGGTAGTTTGCAAATGTGGTCATCCTACGTACTACTGCCTTGCCTCACACACAATTCATGTTCAGATAAATTTAGAACATTTCTATGAATTTTGAAGGAACTGTTTGGGTTGTTTGTGCTAAGCTGCAGTGTTGGGTGCAAACATTAATTACCAATGCTAAAGCTCCTTTTTTAAGGCATGTTACGGTCTTGGCTGCTGCATGGTCAGAGAAAGTATTGAAAAAAAGAAAACAGTCCAACTAAGTGGTGGGCAATACAGGAAACAAAACAACAACAAGCCCACTAAAATGGAAGGGCTCAACAACAATAGCTTGAATCAGCTTACACCCAAAATGGTATCATATGAGGCTGAACATCCACTTGGTAAAACTTAACAAACATGTGAACAGAAGCCCAGCTGGCAGCCTGGAAAATCTGAGAAACACATGCCTAATTCAGAAAAGCCCACCAAGCACCAATGGATCTAGCAGAGTGTTCCTTTACAGGGAAGGAAGCAACCCTTATGCCGCGTACACACGATCATTTTTCGGCATGAAAAAAACGACGTTTTTCGGCATGTAGAAAAAACGACGTTTTTCCAACTTCATCATTAAAACGACGTTGCCCACTAGGAGTGCAACGAATGAAAAAACTCACGGATCAAATTGATCCTCAGATCAGTCACGGATCGGATAATTTTTCGGATCAGAAAAAAAAAAAAAAAAAAATCTTGTTACACCCAACAGAGTTTTCGATTTTACAGTTATTTTCAACACAAAACGGAGCTTTTGTGCTTAAATACAGTTAGCTGGATTCACAGAGAGTTAACTCGGAATCTACGCTGACACAAATTTAAGCGTATTCTGGAAACCAGGAAACCAGATACGCTTAAATTAGGCTCAGATACGAGCGGCGTAAGTATCCTAAAGTGTACTTTTTAGGCTGACCGCTAGGTGGCGCTTCCATTGCGGTCGGCCTAGAATATGTAAATTAGTACATACGCCGATTTCACGAACGTACGCTTGCCCGACGCAGTAAAGATACGCCGTTTACGTAACGCACTTTCAGGCCTAAAGTTATTCCATCAAATAGCTGGAATAGTAATGTTAAGTATGGCCGTCGTTCCTGCGTCAAAATTTGAAAATTTTACGTCGTTTGCGTAAGTCGTCCGTGAATAGGGCTGGACGTAATTTACGTCCACGTCGAAACCAATACGAACGTGCGGCGTACTTTGCCGCAATGCACACTGGGATATGTACACGGACGGCGCATGCGCCGTTCGTAAAATACGTCAATCACATCAGGTCACCCCCCATTAACATAAAACACGCCCCCTCAGCCGAATTTGAATTAGGCGCGCTTACGCCCGCCCGATTTACGCCGCCGTAACTTAGCAGGAAAGTACTTTGTGAATCATGCACTTGCCTCGCTAACTTACGGCGGCGTAGTGTAAACGCGATACACTATGCCACCGCAAAGTTAAGGCGGTCTTTCTGAATCCACCTAAGTATATGTAAATCTGACGGACTCTTTACATGTTAAATTTTAAAAGCAAACCTACTGACCTCACATGGTTGCTAATGTGACAGAACACCTCTGATTTTTACATTTAACTAAATGTGAAAATCAGAGGTGTTACATAGTTACATAGTTAGTCAGGTTGAAAAAAGACACAAGTCCATCCAGTTCAACCACAAAAAAATAAACAAACAAAATAAAAAACACAATACAATCCCATACACCCAACTCCATACCCACAGTTGATCCAGAGGAAGGCAAAAAACCCCAGCAGAGCATGATCCAATTTGCTACAGCAGGGGAAAAAATTCCCTCCTGATCCCCCGAGAGGCAATCGGATTTACCCTGGATCAACTTTACCTACAAATCTTAGTACTCAGTTATATTCTGTACATTTAGGAAAGTATCCAGGCCTTTCTTAAAGCAATCTACTGAGCTGGCCAGAACCACCTCTGGAGGGAGTCTGTTCCACATTTTCACAGCTCTTACTGTGAAAAAACCTTTCCGTATTTGAAGGTGAAATCTCTTTTCCTCTAGACGTAAAGAGTGCCCCCTTGTCCTCAGTGTTGACCGTAAAGTGAATAACTCAACACCAAGTACACTGTATGGACCCCTTATATATTTGTACATGTTGATCATATCCCCCCTAATTCTCCTCTTCTCAAGAGTGAATAGATTTAGTTCTTCTAATCTTTCCTCATAGCTGAGCTCCTCCATGCCTCTTATCAGTTTGGTTGCTCTTCTCTGCACTTTCTCCAGTTCTCCGATATCCTTTTTGAGAACTGGTGCCCAAAACTGAACTGCATATTCCAGATGAGGTCTTACTAATGATTTGTACAGGGGCAAAATTATATCTCTGTCTCTGGAGTCCATACCTCTCTTAATACAAGAAAGGACTTTGCTCGCTTTGGAAACCGCAGGTTGGCATTGCATGCCATTATTGAGCTTATGATCTACCAAAACCCCCAGATCCTTCTCCACTACAGATCCCCCCAGTTGTACTCCCCCTAGTATGTATGATGCATGCATATTCTTAGCCCCCAAGTGCATAACTTTACATTTATCAACATTAAACCTCATCTGCCACTCAGTCGCCCAATTAGACAGAGCATTGAGGTCGGCTTGTAAATTGGAGACATCCTGCAAGGACGTTATTCCACTGCATAGCTTGGTGTCATCTGCAAAGACAGAAATGTTACTTTTGATCCCAGACCCAATATCATTTATAAATATATTGAAAAGTAAGGGTCCCAGCACTGAACCTTGGGGTACACCACTGATAACATTGGACCATTCAGAGTAAGAATCATTAACCACGACTCTCTGAATTCTGTCTTTCAGACAGTTTTCTATCCATTTACAAACTGATATATCCAATCCTGTAGACCTTACCTTACACATGAGCCGTATGTGCGGAACTGTATCGAACGCTTTTGCAAAATCCAAATATATCACGTCCACAGCCACCCCTCTGTCCAGGGTTTTACTTACCGCTTCATAAAAGGAAATCAGGTTTGTCTGACAACTTCTGTCTTTCATGAATCCATGTTGTCTGCTGCTTAAATAGTTTTTTTCCAGCAAGAACTCATCCATGTGGTCTTTTATTAAACGTTCCAGTATCTTCCCAACTATAGAAGTTAGACTAACAGGTCTATAGTTACTTGGTAAAGACTTTGTTCCCTTTTTAAATATAGGCACCACATTGGCTCTACGCCAATCCAGTGGTACTATTCCTGTCTTTAATGAGTCCCTAAATATTAGATACAGTGGCTTTGAAATGACAGAGCTCAACTCACCTAGGATCCGTGGGTGGATGCCATCAGGTCCAGGTGCTTTATCCACCTTTATTCTGTCTAAATATTTCTGGACCATATCACTTTTGAGCCATTGTGGATTTGGGGCTGTGTCACTCCCACCCCCATTTTGGACATGAGCTCCCCCATGCTCCATTGTATACACAGAGCTGAAGAAAGCATTTAATAAATTTGCCTTCTCTTTGTCCCCAGTCACCCACTCTAGATTATTTTGTAAGGGGCCTACATGCTCAGACTTCACCTTTTTACTATTAATATATTTAAAGAATTTTTTGGGGTTTGTCCTACTATCTTTTGCAATCTGTCGTTCATTTTGAATTTTTGCATCCTTGATTTCCTTTTTACATATCCTGTTATATTCTTTGTAACATTTAAACAACACTAGTGTTCCTTCATTTTTATATTTTTTAAAAGCTACTTTCTTATTGTTTATAGCTTTTTTAACTTTGCCCGTGAGCCACATAGGTTTTATTTTTAGCCTTTTAAACTTATTGCCCATGGGAACATACTTTGCAGTGAGGTTCCACACAGTCTTTTTGAAAAATTCCCATTTCTGTTCTGTGTTCATCGGTGTCAATAGTCCCTCCCAGTCCAAGTCCTGGAGAGCAGCCCTCATCCTTGGAAAATTTGCTCTCTTAAAATTTAGTGTTTTAATATTTCCTGTATGTATTTCTTGCTTATAGTTAACATTAAATGAAATCATGTTATGATCACTGCTACCCAGGTGTTCCTTTATCTGAACATTAGTAATAAGCTCTGCATGGTTTGAGATTATCAGGTCCAACAGAGCACCATTCCTAGTTGGGGCCTCAATAAACTGGACCATAAAATTGTCCTGAAATAGGTTTTTAAATTTTTGTCCTTTAACTGTCCCAGAAGTGCCATTAATCCAGTCAATTTCTGGGTAGTTAAAATCCCCCATTATTATCACCGTCCCAGCCCTTGCAGCCCTTTCCATCTGTGCAAGGAGCTGAGTCTCCACCTCCTCATTAACATTGGGAGGTTTATAACAAACTCCAATGATTCATTTTGAACTACGCACATCTGTATGCAGTTCCACCCATAATGCTTCAGCCTCATCACACTCTCCATCAACCAGGTTCTCTTTCACGCTTGTGTTCTGTCACATTAGCAAGCATGCAAGGTTTGCTGCTGCTTTTAACTGGTTAACGCCCGCCGCATGTATATGTACGTCCACAGAATGGCACGTACAGGCATATGGGCGTACATGTACGTCCCCGCCTTTCCGCGGGTCGGGGGTCCGATCGGGCCCCCCCCCCCTGGTACATGCGGCGGTCGGTAACCCGCGGGGAGCGATCCGGGACGAGGGCGCGGCTATTCGTTTCTAGCTGCCCCCTCGCGATCGCTCCCCGGAGCTGAAGAACGGGGAGAGTCGTATGTAAACACGGCTTCCCCGTGCTTCACTGTGGCGGCTGCACCGATCGAGTGATCTCTTTTATAGGGAGACTCGGTCGATGATGTCAGACCTACAGCCACACCCCCCTACAGTTGTAAACACACACTAGGTGAACCCTAACTCCTACAGCGCCCCCTGTGGTTAACTCCCAAACTGCAACTGTCATTTTCACAATAAACAATGCAATTTAAATGCATTTTTTGCTGTGAAAATGACAATGGTCCCAAAAATGTGTCAAAATTGTCCGAAGTGTCCGCCATAATGTCGCAGTCACAAAAAAAATCGCTGATCGCCGCCATTAGTAGTAAAAAATAAAAAAATAATAAAACTATCCCCTATTTTGTAAACGCTATAAATTTTGCGCAAACCAATCGATAAACGCTTATTGCGATTTTTTTTTACCAAAAATAGGTAGAAGAATACGTATCGGCCTAAACTGAGAAAAATAAATTTTTATATATGTTTTTGGGGGATATTTATTATAGCAAAAAGTAAAAAATAGTGCATTTTTTTCAAAATTGTCGTTCTATTTTTTTTATATTGCGCAAAAAATAAAAACCGCAGAGGTGATCAAATACCACCAAAAGAAAGCTCTATTTGTGGGGAAAAAAGGACGCCAATTTTGTTTGGGAGCCACGTCGCACGACCGCGCAATTGTCTGTTAAAGCGACACAGTGCCGAATCGCAAAACCTGGCCTGGGCATTTAGCTGCTTAAAGGTCCGGGGCTTAAGTGGTTAAAATTTTACATGTAAACAGTCCGTTGGATTTACAAAATACTGTATTTAAGCACATAAGCTCCGTTTTGTGTTGAAAATAACTCTGAGTGTCAGGTGGAGCAAGATGGCGGCGACGAAACGTCACTTCCTGTAGAGACAGCCGCCGCCGTGTGTACCAAGATGGTCGCCGCTCTGGAGCTAGGCCGAAGCCGGGGACTTTCCTATAGCCGAGGTTTGCGGAGCGCTCCGCGGATCGCACGGTGTGCCGATCCGAACAGGGTGACCCGTTTGGATCACGGATCAGTGACGATCCGTTGCACCACTATTGCCCACGCACCATCGTTTTTTAAAAATGCTCTAGCAAAGTGCGGTGACGTACAACACGTACAACGGCACTATAAAGGGGAAGTTCCATGCGGATGACCCTTGGGGCTGCTTCAGATGATTGCGTGTTAGTAAATGACGATTCACGCTTTTCTGTCTGTTACAGCGTGATGAATGTGCTTTCTCTATTATGAACGGTAGTTTCACCAGAACGAGCGCTCCCGTCTCATAACTTGCTTCAGAGCATGCACGGGTTTTTAACGTCGTTTTAGCCCACACACGATCATTTTTTACAACCCGAAAAAAACGTCATTAAAAAATGCAGCATGCTCGAAAAAATATTTTGTCGTTTTTCAGAAGCCGAAAAATTATGTGAAGCCCACACACGATCATTTTAAATGATTTTTTTTTAAAACAACGTTTTCTTCATGCCGAAAAATGATCGTGTGTACGCGGCATCAGGCACGAACAATGACTTGTCTAATCCACCTAGCAATGGTAGAGCGTAAAGCAAAGAGCCCCCTATAGGAACCTTCAAGAAGGACAAAGAGACAATCCAGTAGTAAAAAAGGTGGCTGCAGTCAAGAGGTAGACTCTTCAAGTGCGTACCAAGTCAAGTCCGTGAAGAGAAATGTCCTTGGATTGTTTTCATGTTTTTGCATCTATTGGGAAAATGTTCCACGTCTTTGGGGGAAGAGTTTTCCTGACTCCAGGACCATGATGAAAATGTATCATCCCAAAAAAAGAGTCTGGCTTTGCAGGTCCGACACATAAGGCGGTCTAGGGACCAAGACCGTTTGTCCCACGCAGCCTGAATATTGGGTTGCAATGGTCTGGAGTCAAACTGGTTATTCGGGACTGCCGCAAAGGAGGCTACTATCTGGCTTAAGACCCTCCTGAAGGGGGAAAAAGAGGACTGACGTCTGAACCAAAGGGTCTTAACATCTGAGTGGAGGGGCAGAAGTTTGTCCCAGGGTAGGAATATCCAATATCAGGCTCAGGTACTCCAATTGGTGAAGATTGAGGATTGATACAATTCTCTGCAAGGTCTGAACTCTCTATTGGACATTGGCTGACGGTTTTCATGGACTGGCCCTTTAAAAGAAGGTCATTAAGTTATTCAACTACATGGATACTCATTGGGCCAGATTCAGGTAGATCCACGCAATATTTGCGTGGGCAAAGGGCAACGATTTTTGCTCACGCAAATATTTTGATATGCCCGCGATTCACGGAGCAGTAGCTCCGTAAATTGCGCGGGCGATATGCTAAATAGCCCGGCGTAAGGGCGCCTAATGTAAATGATCCTGCCGGGGGCGGGAATCATTTAAATTAGGCGCGCTCCCGCGCCGAGCGAACAGCGCATTCTCCGTCGGGAAACTTTCCCGACGTGCATTGCGGCAAATGACGTCGCAAGGACGTCATTTGCTTCTAAGTGAACGTGAATGGCGTCCAGCGCCATTCACGATTCACTTACGTAAACGACGTGAAATTTAAATTTCACGAGCGGGAAGGGCGGCTATACTTTAGCATTGGCTGCCCCTGCTACAGCAGGAGCAACCTTGCGCTAAAGTCACCGTACGGAAACTCCGTACCTTGCGTGCGCAGGGCCCGCAACTTTTGTGAATCGGTGGTAGTATGCAATTTGCATACTATACGCCGATCACAATGGCCGCGCCCCCTAGCGGCCAACGCAAGAATGCAGCCTGAGATATGAAGGCATAAGGAGGCTTATGTCTGTCATATCCTAGGCTGCAGTCCGCGTACCGATGTTCCTGAATCAGGGGCATTCGCTACGCGGGAGCAAAACAGCTATTGCGCCGCGCAACCTATGGTTGCGCGGGCTCAATAGCTACTTGAATCTGGCCCATTGAGCGTAGCTGAGCTAGGACCAATGCTAACACCTTGGTGAAGACCCAGGGTGCTGTGAACAGGCCAAAGATACGGATAACAAATTGGTAATGTTGTATGCCCACAGTAAAATACACATAGCCTCCATGAGGAGGAAAGATTGGCTTGTCTGGTTAAGCATCCCTATCTACTGAGGCCAGTAGGTCCTCTGGTAGAAGGGAGGCAATGACCAACCGGGCAGATTCCATGTGGAACTGTAGAACAAGTTGAGAGTTTTCCAGATCCAGAATGTGCCGAATGGGCAGATTCAGGCTGATTTAACACCAGGCATGAGTGCATTGCCCTAAAAGGGGTACCAATTGTAACCATAAGTCTTTGTGAGATCTTAGCCAAAGACATTTCATCCTGATTCAATTCCTCACAATTAGAGAGGGGCTCCTCCTAGTCTACCTCCTTCCCATACAGCACAGCAGGCACATAAGTACAGTCAGGGACCAACTCAGAGGGGGAGACAGAAGGGGCTCACTTGTGACCCCTGCAAATGACACTCAATTGGACTGAGATCCTGCTTATAAAGTCAGACATGGAGGCTGAAAACTCATCTCTAGATGGGTAGAGAGGGGTGTGCAAGCTAGGTATCAGTACCCAAAGGAAGGCATAGAATTATTCTAGGGGCATAAAAGAGAGGTCAATGCCCTTTTAATATAGACAATAATCCCCAACCCCCTTCTTAGCCATTAGCTTAATCTGAGCCGGCAAGGCCATCTGACCCCTAATCTGCCATGTGTGGTACTAGAAGTCCCTAAAAGAGTAAGCTCAACCTTGACTGCTAGCACTGTAGGCTGCTAGAACCCAAGAAGCACCCACCACCAGAAGTCGTCCCACCACTCCTGTGTGTGGCCCTCCTGGCCGGGGGTGCGTGTTCAGAGTTCCTGGCTCGGGACCACGTTGGTCTGGAGTCATGATTTGCCGGGCAGACCCAGTAGTCAGACTGGGTCTGCATTGATGAAGTAGTCCTGCGCTATCCTTCCTAGAGGGAGGAAGCCACCGAATGAAGTACCTGTTCTGGAGAGCACCGAGCACAAGGCTGGTACATTCAGGAAGTCCTGAACTTCATTGAATGACACACTACTACTGAAAGGCTGAGCAGTGGCGGCCTGTCAGTTTTCTTGATTTCACAAAAAAATTACGGGACATCCGGGTGCTTAATCCTAAAGTGAGAGGATTCTGGACCGAACGTATCTCCACCTTTGGGAAGGTCAGTGGCAGAGACTGTACCAAGGTTCCGTGTAGCACCCTGGCTGCTTGGACTAGTGAGAGAGGCCTATCCAGGGGCACACCACCCACTCTGGCTAGAGTGGCGACGAGAGCTTATTTATGTCTGGAAGCAGGAGTGCTTCTTATCAAGTCCTACACCTGAACCCACTACCTATACCCTATTTTACCTCTTCAATCTATTGTTCGTTCTTTTACCACGTTCGGTAAATAAAGCAGAGAAAAAGGAACGTAACGTGTGGACAGTGGGGTAGATTCAGGTAGATTTGCCCATTAATTACACATGTGCATCTCAGCTCAATTGCTCTGCGCCGGCGCAATTGGGCAAGATTGCCACCTGATTCAGGATGCCTTTTGTGTGTAAATTTGCGCCTGTGTAAGCAAAAATTGAGGGCGCAAGCCAGTGCAAGTGAAAGTGGGTGTGCCCCTATGCAAAGGATGGTCTGTCCGTTCAGCAGTGGCTTGCGCCCGGCGCATCCCCGACGGCGCATGCGCAGATCGAACGCTCCTGTGTGCGCATGCGTGCAAATGCGCCTGTCCTACTTCCTGGGCTACGCCGGCCCACCTGCTTGCACTGAGCAAATTTTACAAAATTACATCCTGCTTTTTCCACCCCCCCCCCCCGAGCAAGGTAATTTTGCCCTTTCTTTATTTGCGATGGCACCTCCTCGGAGAGAAAAAAAGAGAAAAAACAATTTCAATTTATCTGAGATGGAGATCATGCTGGCGGCACTCACTCGCCATACTGCTGTCCTGTATGGTGCCCAGCGGAAGAACACCACCACAGCCCAAAGGAGGGCAATCTTTGATGCCATCACTTTGGACGTGAATGCGCTGGGCAATGAGGAGAGGACCTGGGACAAGATCCAGAAAAAACTAAATGATATGCAGCGTCGGGTCCGGGATAAAATGGTGTTAATGCGCAAGCATGCCAGGGGCACGGGAGGAGGACCAGCCTGCCCATTACGTTTAAATGCGGAGGAGGAGATGATTGCCCAAAGTTTCTCGCTGGAGCAGGTGGAGGGAGTCCCAGGATATGATTCCACTGTTGGGGACTTGGGGACAGGTAAGTTTTTTTTATCTCATATTTGCTGTGTATCATGGGAGGGGGTAGAAGGGAACATGTGAGGGGGTAGAAGGGAACATGTGACAAGTGTGTTTTATCTCATATTTGCTGTGTATCATGGGAGGGGGTAGAAGGGAAGATGTGAGGGGGTAGAAGGGAACATGTGACAAGTGTGTTGCTCCAGCAACATGTATTTTTTTGTGTCATCCACAGATGTTGAGGATGAAGCTGGGCCGTCGTCGGCTGCAGGGCGACCCACGCCATCCCCACATCCTCAGGTGGTCCAGTCAACCCCCATGGAGATCCTGGCCATGTTGGTGGAGGAGGAGAGCAGCCATAGGCCATCTATGGAGGAGGAAGTGTTGGAGGAGTCGATTGACCTCCAACAGGAGGACTCCATATACCTCCAGGAGGATCCCACCATCCCTGACCTCCCCACCACCCCCCGACCATAACGTCATCCCCCTCCAGTGTCCCTCCCACCATTGAGGAAGTAGGGGATGCTGCTGCTCCCCCCCTCCATCCCCACCCCATGCTCCATCCCCACCCCATGCTCCATTCCCACCCCAGGCTCCATCCTCAGCCCAGGTTCCACCACGCCGACTGAGGAGCCACAGCCGGGGCACCCTTGGCACCAGGATGACGAAACGAAAAAAATAAAAATGTTCCTGTGCCTTTTTTTTTTTTTTTACACATCCCTTGGTGCTCAGATAAGGAGCTTTTTCTATTTAGTTGGATTATGCTCATATGATGATTTGTTTTTGATATTTATTTTTTGCTCAGATTATGAGCTTTACTATATTTATTTAATGCTCAGATGATGAGCTTTTATATTTTTATTTTATGCTCAAAGTTTGAGTTTTCTTGTTTATTTTGTAGTCCCTACACACGGTGAGGAGTGTATACTACAGTGTGACTGGTGTGTGAATAGGGGGGGGGTGTCACTCCTGCTGGAAAAGGGGTGTCACCCTCTGCCATGTGAAAGGTGTATGAATGGACAGCAACATAATTGGAGCCTTGACGCGGCGTTGCTGCTCCCTAATACCATGGGGTATCCTTGGGTCTAATCCAATTTTGGGTGCATGTGGGGTGTGCGTGCTAGGGACCACAGTGGTGTGCACGCGTGCATTCTACTTGTGACATGATTATTGTGTGTGTTTAACGTGCAAAGAGACGTTCCACGAGACCACTCCTGATTGCTCTTCCCTCAGTAGACTGGGCAGAGTTACTTGGGGGGGGGGATTGTGTGGTTCGGGGGTCAGGTCATCACATATGTCAATCTCCAGGCCCTTTCTCACGGCGAAGTTGTGCAGCATGCAACATGCCCCGATGATCTGGCACACAAAGTTTGGGGAATACAACAGGGTACCCCCAGACTTATGCAGGCATCTGAAACGGGACTTCAGAAGGCCAAAGGTGCGTTCCACCACTGCACGGGTACGTGCGTGTGCCTCATTGTATCTTTCCTCTCCTGGGGTTTGGGGGTTCCGGAATGGGGTCATGAGATGGGGTCCCAGTGCATATGCCGCATGACCTGGAAGAGAAAAGACAGGAGGATGTTAGTCATGCATGTGCCCCTCGTGATGTCTGCATCATGGGGTGGACAGTCATACCTGACACCCATGTCACTCACCAACCAGCCAGCTGTCCCCATACACGTTCTGGTCAAATTCTGTGGGGATGCTGCTCTGACAGAATATAAAGCTGTCATGACAGGACCCGGGGTGTTTGGCACGAACGTGCCATATGAGGCCTTGGGCATCCACTATCACCTGGACATTGATGGAATGCCAATGCTTTCTATTGCAGTATATGTGCTCCATGTCACGGGGGGGCTGTAGTGCCACATGGGTGCAATCAATGGCGCCCACGGTGCGTGGGAATCTGGCAATTTGGTAGAAATCTGTCACTGCCTTCTGCCGCTGGACCTCCTGGGTGGGTTTGATGAAGTGGTGGGACATGCGTCTCAGGATTGCAGGGATAACCTGGTGCACACATCTGATCATGGAGGATTGTGACATCCCAGCCACAATTCCACCTGTGCGCTGAAAAGATCCAGTGGCCAGGAAATGCAGTGTTTCCACTACTTTGACCAGTGGCTCCACTGCATGTCCACGATGTGTCTGGCTGGTGATGTCATCATGCATGATTGTAGCTGATTCCAGGATGACTTCAGGGCTGAATCTAAACATGCGATACACCTCCGAATCCCCCATGGCAAATATGTTCCTGCGCACTCGGTATATCCTCTCCCGTGCCCTCCTACGAGTCGGTTCACTCAGTAGTATTGCTAGTACCATAGCTGCCCCTGGCATGTTGGCACACAGATGTGAGGTCCTGCAAGTGTGGGTGCTCTGCTTGCTCAGCTCGTCCGTAACGGTGCTGCTGTAGTTGCTCTCCAGCTGACCTGTGGACGTCTGTTGCCAAGTTGCCCCTGCTTTTATGAGGAGCAATTTTGCCCTGGCCAAACAGCTTGCGCGCTTGGTGTGCAAACTGCGCCTCACACGCGCAGGTTTTTGAATCAGCGTTAGTTCCTCATTTGCATATTTGCTGAGGGAAAACAATGAGAGCGCAAGTTGCACCCTGCGCAAAAATGCACATTACATGCTCCGGGGCAGAGAAACTGCGTCCGTTGGAAAAAAGCCTAATTTCAGGCTTAGCTTGTTTTCTGGGTCATCCGCTTATTTGCCTGGGCGCAAATCCGTACTTGCGCGGCGCATATCACGATTGCGCCCGCGCAAGTCGTACCTGAATCCGGGCCATTGACTTTGTTTCAGCTCTCATCCAGTACCCTAGACGGCGGAGAAATAGAGGTAACATGCCGCCCAAAACTAACCAGCAGCTCCTTCGGGGGTAGTGCTACATAATCATTAGCATATAATTTGGAACACCTGATGCTAATTTCATGGATTAATGGTGGTGGCAAATGTACGAGTGTACTACCTTTTTCCATAGGACAAATCTGCATTTTTGTTTATGTAGGTTATGCAAATTAATATACCGTACATCACGTCATCTGCAGGCACTATTTGAATGAAGATGTTTGCCAGTTCAAACAGTTGAAAAGGTGAGTAATTACTATGTAGTATACTCACTTTTTTATTCAACTGTAAAATAGAAATAGTTTCTATGAATATGTTTTCAATATGTTTTCATTGGGACAGGTATATCACGTGTGCAGGCTGTACCTCCCGCTTAGTAGTTTTCCACAATAATTATACTAGTTTGGTTCAGGCAGTTAACCTCTAAATACAATGCAAACATGAAAATATGAGAGAGCAAATGTTAATATGCAGATAAAGATCTCAGAGTGTATACTAACTGAAAGCATTCCTTGGTATTTATTTAACCACTTGCCGACCAGCCTCCGCAGTTACACTGCGGCAAGGTGGCTCGGCTGCACGAGTACGGCGGTTTGTGCACTAGCTTCTGTGGGCGCACGTGCGCCAGTTGGCCAGCGGGGGAGTCAAGCAGCTGGTCTGTGGACTCGATGTCCACCGGCCGCCCACGATCTTCACCGCAGAGACAGAACGGGGATCTGCTGAAGTAAACGAGGCAGATCTCTATTCTAACAGGGGATTACACTGAGATCCTGTCTTTCTGCTATGCAGGAAGATGGATCTCTGTGTTATCCCAGGCAGCCCATCCCCTATACAGTTATTAAACCCACCCAGGGAACACAGTTAACCCCTTGATCGCCCCCTGATGTTAACCCCTTCCCTGCCAGTGTCTTTAGTACAATGTCAGCGCATATTTTTAGCACTGATCACTGCAATATCCCTGGTTCCCAAAAAAGTGTGAAAAATGTCAGATAGGTGTCCGATCTGTTCGCCGCTATGTCACAGTCCTGCTAAAAATCACTGATCGCCACCATTACTAGTAAAAAAATAAATATATCCCCTTTTTTGTAGACGTTATAACTTTTGAGCAAACCAATATATGCTTATTTGGGTTTTTACTAAAAATATGTAGCAGAATACATATTGGCCTAAATTGATGAAGAAATTCGATTTTTTACTTTATTTATTGGGTATGCTTTATAGCAGAAAATAAGTAGACAGTATTTTTTTTTTTTTATAACACAAAAAATAATAACCGCAGATGTGATCAAATACCCCCAAAAGAAAGCTCTATTTGTGGGAAAAAAGGGATATCAATTATATTTGGGTACAGCGTCGTAAGTCCGCGCAATTGTCGGCTAAAGTAACGCAGTGCTGTATTGCAATAAATAGCCTGGTCATTAAGGGGGTAAAACCTTCCGGGGCTGAAGTGGTTAAAGTGCATCTGTGCCCAAACTCTGGACATACATTTTTTACATAGTCTTAGATAGTAGTAAACAAGTTTTAAAACAAGCTCTCACTGAACTTTGTAGCCACATGAACTGTAAAGTAATTCATCCTCAAAGATCACAACAGAGAGGCAGAAGTCAGGTTTCTAACACCTGCAATTTGTTATTTATATGGCTTACATGTCAAGTTTCTGATATGTTTTGGTAAGGCATGTTGCGTGTGTCGCTACAAACTGCACCCCACCCCTACTCCACCTGGGGGGGGGTGAGGGGTGCAGTTTGACATCTTTGCCCCGGGCACCGGATGACCTTGTACCGGCACTGGCAGCGCTGCAAGGTCTGTGTCACTGGGCACAATAGGAGACAGTAACATTTGTATGGCCACAAAAAGAGTTATATGGACACAATAGCATCTTCATGCTATTGTGCCCATATAGATGCTGTTGCGCATCTATATGGGCACAACAGCAGCTATATGGGTGCAATAGCATAAAGATGTTATTGTGCCCATATGGCTGCTGTTGGGCCCATATAGATGCACAACAGCAGCTATAAGGGCACAACAGCATAAAGATGTTATTGTGCCCATATAGAATTTAAAATCTTCACTGGCTTAAGCCAATGCTGCACCATGCAGGTGTAGTTTTTGTAATTGATTGATTGCGTAATTGTATGTTTATTTATACCTTCACTTGCTGTGGTCGCTCGCAGCATATTTTGCATGGTTTTGCATGTGGCTCAGGTCGCCATGGCAAAACCAGGTACACTCTTTCCCCCAAAAACTGCCAAATGTGGCAGTGGAAGGGGGTGCAAAAAAGTGGCGCTTCCATTTTGGGTGGAGCTCTGCTTTAACACTGCCACAGGCCACCAATAGGGAGGGTAGTTTGAAAGTAG
This sequence comes from Rana temporaria, assembly GCF_905171775.1. NCBI lineage: Eukaryota > Metazoa > Chordata > Amphibia > Anura > Ranidae > Rana > Rana temporaria. Next base: position 474,191,672 of record NC_053489.1, on the reverse strand, counting down.
AATTTTAGCTGGCGCTAGCCATAAAAACAGCCCCCTGCCACACCCCCTTAAAGGAAAATTAACCCCCCAAAAAATGTTAATTAAATCCTCAAGGGCTTTTTTTTACTACTACTATTTCTTTATCTTGGCTTTTAAAATTTACAAATGCAGCCATTTAGAAATTGGATGAAAGATTTAGCACTGGGAAACACTTTTTTTTTTTCATTTCAATGGTTTTTATTCAAAGTTTTCAATTTTCCATAATAAAGAAAGAATACAAAACATAAACAATTTTGTGGCAGTAATTACCACTCCTCTCATTAAGGCAATCATACGCCTCCTATGATACAGTACTGACATAATGCCTTCAGGGATGCAATGTATATTAACAAAACAACTACACACAAGTTACTCCAGTGGGATCTGAATTTAAAATAGATAAACATTTTAGGCTACAGGCTGACACTCAACATAGCTCCATCATCCTAAACTGGTACAACCAAGAGGACAATTGCACCCAACAAGAGGTAGTTTAAAGTGGAGGTTCACCCGGAATTACCACTTTTTACCCTTAGATTGATTCTCATTTTGTCTAGGGGAATCTGCTAGTTGTTTTAAAATCAAAGCTGTACTTACCGTTGTAGAGAGCGATCTTCTCCGCCGCTTCCGGGTATGGGCTGCGGGACTGGGCGTTCCTATTTTGATTGACAGTCTTCCGACAGGCTTCCGACGGTCGCATCCATCGCGTCACGATTTTCCGAAAGTAGCCGAACGTCGGTGCGCAGGCGCCGTATAGAGCCGCACCGACGTTCGGCTTCTTTCGGCTACTCGTGATGCGATGTATGCGACCGTCGGAAGCCAGTCGGAAGACTGTCAATCAAGAAGGAACGCCCAGTCCCGAAGACCATACCCGGAAGCGGCAGAGAAGATCGCTCTCTACAACGGTAAGTACTGCTCGGATTTTAAAACAACTAGCCGATTCCCCTAGACAAAATGAGCATCAATCTACGGGTAAAAATTTTTTTATGGGTGAACTCCTGCTTTAAGAAGAAAAGAAAAGAATAAGGAAAGAAGTTGAAATGAAGAAAGTCACCCTCATACCCCAACCTCCGCCCCCCGCCAGCCCCCACAATGTTGTGGTCCCGACTCCCCCCTTAGATATTGGATCCAGGGACTCCATATCTTTTCAAACTGCAACATTTTATTTAAAGTTGCAGTCATTCGTTCGTTAAGCATAATCCAGGATAGTTTGTGTTTGAGCTGGTTGCATGGCACCACCACCGACCTCCATGATTTTGCAATGGTAATTTTAGCCGCTGTAAATACAAATGTTATGAAACGTCTCTGGTGTTTTGAGTCCAACTCGGCCCCCAGCAGCGCCTGTCTGGGAGATTTAATCAGGTTCACTTGGGTGAGGGAATACACAAAGTTGTAGACCCTGATCCAATATCGCCTCACCTTGGGACAAAACAAAGTGGGGATGCCTCGGGTAGAAAGGCCGCCAGCCTTACAGGGATCATATACCATCACATTAAAACTTTGAAGTTGGCTTCTATTAACCACTTAAGACCCGGACCAAAATGCAGCTAAAGGACCCGGACAGTTTTTGCGATTCGGCACTGCATCGCTTTAACTAACAATTGCGCGGTCGTGCGACGTGGCTCCCAAACAAAATTGGCGTCCTTTTTTTCCCACAAATAGAGTTTTCTTTTGGTGGTATTTGATCACCTCTGCGGTTTTTATTTTTTGCGCTATAAACCAAAATAGAGCGGCGAGTTTGAAAAAAATGCAATATTTTTTACTTTTTGCTATAATAAATATCCCCCAAAAATATATAAAACATATTTTTTTTTCCTCAGTTTAGGCCGATACATATTCTTCTACCTATTTTCGGTTAGTTTTATTGCACTTTTATGAAATTTTTTTTTTACTACTAATGGCGGCGATCAGCGATTTTTTTTCGTGACTGCGACATTATGGCGAACACTTCGCACAATTTTGACACATTTTTGGGACCATTGTCATTTTCACAGCAAAAAATGCATTTAAAATGCATTGTTTACTGTGAAAATGACAGTTGCAGTTTGGGAGTTAACCACAGGGGGCGCTGAAGGGGTTATGTGTGACCTCATCTATGTTTCTAACTGTAGGGGGGTGTGGCTGTAGGTGTGACGTCATCGATTGTGTGTCCCTATATTAGGGAACACACGATCGATGACAGCGCCACAGTGAAGAACGGGGAAGCTTTGTTTACATACAGCTCTCCCCGTTCTTCAGCTCCGGGGACCGATCACTGGACTCGTGCGCGACCCCACGGCTGGGCTTAAAGGGCCACGTACATGTACGTGGATGTGCCCAGCCATGCCATTCTGCCGACGTATATCGGCGTGAAGGGGTCCTTAAGTCGTTAATGAAGTATTTATGATGGATTTTGTGGCTCCCTGGGCAATCTTATGCCACTCGTCCAGCTCAATGTTCTCCTGAAGGTCAGTCTCCCATCTCTGCATGTATTCTAACTTTTCAGAACATGTGGTTAGGACAACATATATTTCAGAGACATGTCCCCTAATCTTGTCATACTGTGTACAAAAGTATTCCATCGGGGTCATTGTAGTTATATCCGAACTTTTCGAGATGGTAGATAAAAAATGCACTGGGTGTACCAAAAGTATTCAGATGTCGGCAAGTGATGTTGATCCTCTAGTGCCTTTCTCGTTAAGATACCACTTCGATCACACACATCTGCTCTCCTCAATAGCCCTTTGTTTGTCCACCAGTCAAACCTTCTAGGGGTGAGGCCCGGGGTAAAACTCACATTTCTCAAGATTGGAGCTAAAGGGGTATGTAATGATTAAAATGTATGGGATTTGAGCAGTCTATCCCAAATACTTAAGGAGGTAGAGAGTGTCGGACAGAGAATTGGGGGTCTCTGCTTAGGGAATAGCCAAATAATAAAGGAAATCGGGTGTGTCTTACATTCCTCAGCCTCTATCCGCATCCAAATCAGATGGGGACGTGAGCTATGGAATCTAGTAATATGAGCCAGCTGTGCAGCATAATAATACTTCAACAGGTCTGGGAAGCCTAGTCCTCCATACCTCTTGGGGGCATACAGCGTGCGCGAGTTCACCCTAGGCCTCTTGTTCCCCCAGATAAATGACAAAAGTCTTGTTTGAAATGCTTTCAGGTCTAGCTTAACGAGCGCCACTGGCAACGCTCTAAAGAGGCATAATATTCTTGGTAACACATTCATCTTAACCGAGTATAGTCTACCAAACCATGACGGTGGATGAAGCGACCATCTTGTCAGGTCTTCCCCTATGGTTTTAATCAGTGCAGGGTAATTTCGGGAGTATAGTGTGCTCCAGGATGGGGTGAGATTTATTCCCAGATAGGAAACACATTTTTTTAAGGATAAAAAGTGCATTTTATATACAACTATATGGATCAGATCAAAATAAGGGACACATGAGAAGGAAAGAGGGACAGAGGAACAAATCAGGGACCGTTGGGAGCTATGCGTTACCCCTAACACCTATGCTAACTAACCTATATTCAGACTGCTTCAATCTGATCATGTCATCTCACCTTTGTGATCCAGCAGGGGAGAGGAGGGAGCACCAATAACGACTGTGACATGGGAACCTATGGGTGACATCACCTCATCAGGCTTTATCAGCCGTCGCCAAGTGCTTTCTCCCCTGTAGCCACTGTTGACTGGCACGGGTAAGATCACATGACCAGACCTTAAAATGATGCCCCCTGAAAAAAGTTCTGCGGACACCCATGCTGATGCCATAGAAAAGGGAAAAGGACCTGAGATTTCTGTTGTAAACTTTAAAAAAATAATTTCTCCACAATACCGTAGCTACAGAGGGCTTGATTTAGGCCTCATTCACACGGACATTTAGGAGCAAGCTACAAATTCCTATGGGAGACTAAGCAGGGTCATGTGTGCTTACATGTCAACAGCTACAAATGGCCACAGGCGCTGTCATCCTCTCTTTACTTTTTTGGAGGCTTCCCATCCACAGCTGTTTGTAGAAACCCAGCTGAGTCTTCGGAAGAAGAATAGTAGTGTGCCCCTAAACGCACTTGGGAATGAGTCCTTAACGTCTTGACAATCGAGGACGTCCCTGGGGCGTCCTCGACTTTGTGCGGTGATATCTGAATGATGCCTGCAGCTACAGGCATCATTCAGATATCACCGTCTTCAGCCACCGATTCTCTGCATGATAAGAATGATCAAAGCGGCAGTTCCGCCGCTTGATCATTCTTATAGGCAGCGGGAGGGGACTCCCCTCCTCCCGCCGCCATCCGGTGCTTCTCCGGGCTCTCCCGTGCCGCCTGGAAAGCATAGAGATGACTGGTGACCAGATGGTCACCAGTCATCTCTATGACCGTCGGAGGCCCAGGCGCGACGTCATGACTTCATGCCCGGTACCCGGAAGTAAACAAAGCCGCAATCGCGGCTGTCGGCATGTGATCAGTGATTTTTTTTTTCACCGATTTCATGCTTGTAAGCCTGGAGGAGGAGAGATGTGGGGGTCTTATTGACCCCACATCTCTCCATAAAGAGGACCTGTCACAGTGATTCCTATTACAAGGGATGTTTACATTCCTTTTAATATGAATAAAAATGATCAAATTTTTTATTTTATTTTTAAAAATGTAAAAATAAAAAAAATTAAGTAAAATAATTGTATTTTTTTTAAAACGCCCCTGTCCCCGTTATCTCGTGCGCAGAAGCGAACACGCATGCAAGTCCCGCCCACATATGTAAACGCCGTTCAACCCCCACATGTGAGGTATCGTCGCGGTGCGTTAGGCCTCGTACAGACGAGGGGACAGTCCGCCGGACCGTTTTCAGCGGACATGTCCCCTCGGAGATTTCTGTCTGATGGTTGTACACACCATCAGACAGAAATCCCCGCGTACACGATACGCGGGGACGTGGCCACGCCGTCGCCGTGACGATGACGCGGCGACGTGCGCGGCCCTGGAAGTTCAAAGCTTCCACGCATGCGTCGAATCACTTTGAGGCATGCGAGGGATTGCGGCTGATCGGACATGTATGGTGAGTCTGTACAGACGACCGAACATGTCCGACGGACAGGCTTCCAGCGGACATGTTTCTTAGCATGCTAAGAAACATTTGTCCGCTGCAAAACGGTCGGCTGGACAAACGTCCGCTGGAAACCTGTCCGGTCGGCCGTACACACGACCGAACATGTCTGCTGAAACTGGTCCGCAGACATGTTCGGTCGTGTGTACAAGGCCTTAGAGCGTGTGCAACAATTCTAGCACTAGACCTCCTCTGTAACTCGAAAATAGTAACCTGTAAAAAATGTTAAAGCGTCGCCTATGGAGATTTTTAAGTACCGAAGTTTGGCGCCATTCCATGAGTGTGCGCAATTTTAAAGTGTGACATGTTAAGTATCTATTTACTCGGCGTAACATCCTCTTTCACATTATATAACAAAATTGGGCTAACTTTACTGTTTTGTTATTTTTTAATTCATGAAACCGTTTTTTTCCCCAAAAAAGGCGTTTGAAAAATTATTGCGCAAATACCGTGCAAGAAAAAAAGTTGCAATGACCGCCATTTTATTCCCTAGGGTGTCTGCTAAAAAAATATATATAATGTTTGGGGGTTCTGATTAATTTTCTAGCAAAAAAATAATTGTGATTTTTACATGAAGGAGAGAAGTGCCAAAATAGGCCCGGTTGTCAAGTGGTTAAAGTGCTGTTATTGCTTTTTCAGAATAAATAATTTACCACTCATAGTCTTGCCATGTATTCACGTCAAAGAAAATGTGCACTGAGAGAAACACATGAGTGAAATGCTGACCCGTTACTGAAAATGCTAGTTACCTGGCTGACACGTTGCAAAAAGTGCTCTTTAAATTACTGACCCTGAGTGTGTTTGTATCTCAGGAGTTTCTATCTTAACTTCCAACATGCTTGCCCTGTGTTTGGATAATAATGACAGACACAGATCATAATTTATGATACAAATCCGCTACTATTTTCATCCTGACAGATTCTCTTTAGGACCTTGATGACCGTTTCCACTTTAGGCTCCATGCACGCTGGAATAAAAAATGTTGCTTCTACAGGAGTTTTGTGTTCTGCCTGTAGAAGCAACTCAATGTTATCCTTTGTGTCCATGCACATTATGACGTTTAGGCTGCATTCACACCTAGGCGTACGCGGCGTATTTTGCCGCAATTCGTTTAACTTTTTTTTTTTTAACAAATCATTTCCATTGCTGTCTACGGCCGAACGCCAATGCCGTCTGAAAAAAAGGGTCTGGGACTTGTTTTCAGGCGGCAGGCGTACGGCGTTTCGGCGTTCGATGTGAACCATCTCATAGACAGCAATGGAAATTCGCCCCTCCAGCATATCAAGCGTCGGGCGTTTTGTCGCCAAGGTGTGAATGGAGCCTTACAGGCATATTTTAAGAACAACGTTTAGAGGCATAAAAAAAAACCTTTCTCATTTGTGTTTCTGATTGGAGCTCACTGGCAGAAAAAATTCAAAACTCTCCTAAACTCATCTAAACTTTGTACAAAAAATGCTCTATATATGGACGTTTTTTACTCCAAAAAGAACAGACGTTTTTTTAAGCCCAGGCTTTCCAATATATTGTTTTATGTTAAGTAAATTGTTTATTCATCTCAGCTCCTTGGTTGTAAATGACGTGCTTCACCAACTAGTTAAACAGGCTTTGCATCTTGTAAAGAATGTAAATTGTTATACCATCAACATCTACGAAATTGTGTAGGTATGTACAGTTTACCAGTCAGGACCATAGAACAAGCAAATGATATTTTTCAGGACATGTATAAAGCAGTATGTCACAGTCACCAAGAATTCATTGCAGCTGAATTAATCTCTGTAATTTAAAACTACCAGGAAGATTCACCTGTAGTGAATGTTTGGTGAATCTCATAAATACACATCCCATTAGGGGTGCAACGGATAAAAAAACTCACGGATCGGATCGATCCTCAGATCAGAGTCACGGATCAGATCATTTTTCGGATAAAAACAAAAACAAAAAACGAATCTTGTTACACCCAACGAAGTTTTAGATTTTACAGTTATTTTCAACACAAAACGGAGCTTATGTGCTTAAATACATTGGCCCTGATTCACATACATCGGCGCATATTTATGCCGGCGTAGCGTATCTTTTTTACAACTACGCCGGCGCAGCGCGGAGAGGCAGATGCGCCAGTGTAACGTATTTTCCAAGGCGTAGGCCAGCGTAAGTGTAAGTGGGCGTAACCCCATGCAAATGATGTTCTGAGCGTGTCGCAGTGGTTTACGTCGGGCGTATCTCGAACGGCGCATGCGCTGTGACGTGGACGTATGGCCCGCACCCCTCTGTGCATGCTCACAACTACGCCCGGCGTAACCCCTAAGATACGCCGGCCCACTGCCTACGCCCAGTGCATAAATACGCCCAGACATGCGCCCGTCGAGCGCAAAAGTACACCAGCCGCTTTTGGTGTTTTGGTGTAGGTACTTTTGCTTTCTGATATCTAAACCATGTCTGCTCCAGTGACCTAAGGAGAGGAGGAAAAAAAACTTTGCACCAGAGGAGAAGGCAATTATCATCGATGCCATCTCAAGGCACGACAAGTACTTCCATGGTGCTGAGAGTGGCACGACCAGCAAGGTCCGGAGGGAGGAGATCCTGCAGGAGATAACAACGCAGGTCAATGTAGCATGTGAGGGGGTGGAAGGGAACATGTGACAAGTGTGTGGGTCCACCAACATGTGAATGCTTTGTGTCATCCACAGATGTGCTGGAGGGAGCTGGGCCGTCGTCGGCTGCTGGGCGACCCACGCCATCCCCAGAGGAGTGTGCCCACACCTCTCCTCTAGAAAGAGCAGGAGATAACAACGCAGGTCAATGCCCTTGGCCATGAGGTTCGGTCCTCAAAGGACATTGTAAAAAAGATTAATGACCTGCGTCGTCTAGTCAAAGACAAGGTGGCCACGATGAGGAGGCACGCCAGGTGCACGGGAGGTGGACCAGCCACTAAGATCACCCTCACTCCTGATGAGCAGGTCATTGCCAGGTGCCTGGAGAGGGAGCAGGTAGAGGGCCTGGAGGGCTATGACTTCCTTGATCAGCCCTTGAGGACAGGTAAGTGTGAGGACAGCGACACCATTGGGGCCTTGGCGTGGCATTGCTGCTCCCAAGTCCTGCATGGTGGACTTGGGCTAATCCAATGTGAGGTGGATGTGGTGTGTGTGTGAGCTAGGGACCACAGTGGTGTGCATGCGTGCATTGGCCATGTGCCATGATGAATGTGTGTGTTTAATGTGCAAAGATGCGTTCCACGAGGCACCTCCTGACTGCTGTTCCCTCAGCAGACGGGGTAGCCTTGGGCAGGGGGGGGCTGTCTGGTTGGGGGGTCAGGTCATCACATATGTCAATCTTCAGGCCCTTTCTCATGGCGTAGTTGTGCAGCACGCAACATGCACCGATGATCTGGCACACGAAGTTTGGGGAATACAACAGGGTCCCCCCGGACTTATCCAGGTTTTGGAAACGGGACTTCAGGATGCCAAATGTGCGCTCCACCACTGCACGGGTACGTATGTGTGCAGCATTGTATTTTCTATCTCCTCTGGTTTGTGGATTCCGGAATGGAGTCAGGAGATGGGGCCCAAGTGCATATGCCGAGTCACCTGGAAGGGAAAAGACAGGAGGATATTAGTCATGCATGTGCCCCTTGTGATGTCTGCATCAAGGGGTCGGACAGTCATGCCTGACTCCCATGTCACTCACCAACCAGCTAGCTGTCCCCGTACACGTTCTGTTCAAATTCTGTGGGGATGTTGCTTTGACGATATATGTAGCTGTCGTGGCTGGCCCCTGGGTGTTTGGCACGGACGTGCCATATGAGGCATTGGGCATCGGCTATCACATGTACGTTGATGGAATGCCAATGCTTACGATTGCGGTATATGTGCTCTGTGGCACGGGGGGGGGCTGTAGTGCCACATGTGTGCAATCAATGGCCCCCATGGTGCGTGGGAATCCGGCAATTCTGACAAAATCCTGCATTGCCTTCTGCCGCAGGTGCTCATGGGTGGGTTTGATGTGGTGGGACATGCGTGTGAGGATTGCGGGGACAACCTGGTGCACACATCTGCTCATGCTGGTTTGTGACATCCCAGACACGACTCCACTTGTACGCTGAAAAGATCCACTGGCAAGGAAATGCAGTGTTGCCAGTACCTTGACCAGTGGGTGCACTGCATGTGAGCGTTCTGTCTTGCTGGTGATGTCATCATGCAGGGCTGTGGCTATTTCCAGGATGGCAGCAGGGCTGAATCTGAAGATGCGATACACCTCCGATTCCGCCATGCCAAAGACGTTCATGTGCGTTCGGTATATCCTCTCCCGTGCCCTCCTCTGTGCCTGTAGACGCAGTAGTGCTATGACCATGGCTGCCCCTGGCATGTTGGCATACAGATGTGTTGTCCTGCAAGTGTGGTTGCTCAGCTCGTCCATAACGGTGCTGCTGTAGCTGCTCTCCAGCTGACCTGTGCACGTCTGTTGCTGAGTTACCCCTGCTTTATGAGGGGTAACTTTAGGCCGGACGTACTACCTACGCGCACCGCCCGTAGCCTGCGCCGGCGCATGTACGTTTGTGTCAGGGAACTCCTGTAAGACGCTTTGCACATAGACGTGCGCAAGCGCATAGCCTTTGCCATAGAATGGCTCACAGGCACGCCAGAGCTCGCAATTGCGGGCACGCATGCGCACAGATACGGGCACGCGCGCACACGTACGAGCCTAATTCAGTTTGGCGCCAGACAGCCTATTTAAAGGGAGTCTGGGCTCTTGTGCCTTGCTGACTGATCCTCAGCTGTGTTCCTGAACCTTGCTCTGATCCTGTGTGTTTTCCTAGTATTTGACCCGGCTTGCTCTTGACCTTGGCTCTGTGTTCTGTTCCTGTATTTATGTCCATCCCTGACCCGGCTCCGTTCCTGTGTCTATGATTTGGTACCTCTCTGCCCGCTTGCTGACGAACCTGGCTATCCCTGAGACCTCGCTCCTGTCTACGTTCCTGGTTGCTGTTAACCCTCAGTTACCTGCCTGGCTGTTACCTGTTCCTGCTAAGCTCATTACAGTCTGTTCCAGGCCGCTGAACCCTGCCAAGCTGTTCCCTAGGGACCGCCGGCTCCAGGCACTCGTGTTCCTCTTGTCCTTCGGCTTCCTCTGTTTCACCTTCAGTGGAGCCAGGACAGGAGATATAAGAGAGGCAGACCTCATCAAATCAGTCTCCCATCCGATCCCTGACAGTTTGTGAATAGCCGTATCTCCCTCATTTGCATATTTAAATAGGAAATCAATGGGAGTGTCAGATGCGTCCATCGTAAATATGCGCCTACGATACGCCGGCGTAGGAAAGTTACATAGATCGGATGAAGCCTATTTTCAGGCGTATCTTGTTCTGTGGGTACGGCGCATAGATACGACGGCGCACATTAAGACTTACGCGGCGTATCTCGAGATACGTCGGCGTAAGTCGTACGTGAATCCCGGCCCGTATATGTAAATCTGACGAACTGTTTACATGTTAAATTTTAAAAGCAAACCTGCTGACCTCACATGGTTGCTAATGTGACAGAACACCTCTGATTTTCACATTTAACTAAATGTGAAAATCAGAGGTGTTCTGTCACATTAGCAAGTATGTAAGGTTTGCTGCTGCTTTTAAAATTTAACATGTAAACAGTCCGTTGGATTTCCAAAATACTGTATTTAAGCACATAAGCTCCGTTTTGTGTTGAAAATAACTCTGAAATCTAAAACTCCATTGGGTGCAACAAGATGTCCGCTTGCCCCCTTCTCACTATCATTACTGTGCAGGAGTGTCGGGTGGAGCAAGATGGCGGCGACGAAACGTCACTTCCTGACGAGACAGCTGCCGCCGGGTGTACCAAGATGGCCACCGCTCTGGAGCTAGGCCAAAGTCGGACCGCGCGGTGTGCCGATCCGAACAGGGTGACCCGTTTGGATCACGGATCGGTGACGATCCGTTGCACCCAGGGCTCGAGTCCTGCGGGAACGCGTGGGAACGACGTCCCTGCACTATTTTTACAGCAGGAACGCCCGTCCCCTTTGCAGGACTAGCCGAGCCGCCCGAGCCGATCAGAGTACAGCCTGGCCTGTATGAGGCATGCGACACCCTCCTCCTCTGTGGCGTTGCTAGCGGGGGGGCGGGGGTTGCACCCGGGTGACACCAAGGCAGAGGGGGGGGAGCGTGAAGAGATGACAGTGCGTGCAGTGCAGGCTTAACTGTGCCCGATGGCAGATGAACATGGCATGCACATCGGTACACAGTAACAGATAGATCACTGCCAAAGTCCTACCCTGCACAGAGCTGCAGCGAGGTGCCGAGTGCTGGAACGATCCCTGCACTCCTACACTCAGCAAAGTAGATATCCATTCCACTGCACCCGACAGATTATTTCTAGTCCCCGCCTCTGACATGATGTCATTCAGAGGCTGGACAGGAAGTGAGAGAAAGGCACCGCGCGGGAACATGCATGTTGCTGGCATTAGGTAAGTGAGTAATGGCAGACTGTGGAAAATATATGTTGCAGTGACTCTTTTCCAGTGCACAGGACTTGTTAATGTTTAATTCAGCACAAGGAGTTAATGAATACTGCCATTGATCTCTAATGCAGTCAGGGCCGTCTTTACCGCAGGGCAAATGGGGCAGGTGCCCTGGGCCCTGTCACTGTTGGGGGCCCAAAGCAACCCCCTTTAAAAAAAAAAAAAAAAAAAAAATTATTTTTTTTTTTTTTTTAGGGGTCCGGAGGCCCCCAGGGGCCCGGAGGACCCCAGGGCCCCAGATGGCAACCCCCCCTTTTTTTTATTTATTTTTTAAATAATAAAAAAAATATATATATTTTTATTAAAGGGACAATTTTTTAATATATATTTTTTTTATTTTTTTATTAAAGGGCCAATTTTTTTTTAGAGGTCTGGGGGTCCCCAGGGGCCCATAGTTCCCCAGGGCCCCGGATGACAACCCCCTTTTTTAATAAAAAAAAATCGTTTATATATATATATATATATATATATATATATATGTTTATTATTATTATTATTATTATAGGACCCAGAGGTCCCCAGGGCCCCGGATGGCAACCCCCCTTTTTTTTTATAAAAAATATTTTTTTTATATATTTTATTTCTTTATATATATATATATATATATATATATATATATATATATATATATATATATATATATATATATATATTTTTTTTTATTATTAAAGGGCTCAGAGGTCCCCATGTGGCAAACACCCTTTATCTTTTTTTATAAATGTTTATTTTTTTATTTTTGTTTATATATTTGTTTTATTTATTTTTAATTTAAGGGCCCAGAGGTCCCCAGGGCCCTGGATGGCAACCCCCCCCTTTTTTTTTTATAAATGTTTCTTTGAATATATTTTTTATTAAAGGGCCCAGAGGTCCCGGATGGCAACCCCCTTTTTTTGTAATTTATTTTTATTAAAAAAAAAATATTAAAGGGCCCAGAGGTCCCCAGGGCCCCAGATGGCAACCCCCTTTTTAAAATATATTTTATATATATATATATTTTATTTCTTTTTTTCTTTTTATTAAAGGGCCCAGAGGTCCCCAGATGGCTACACCCCTTTTTTATATATATTTTTCTTTATTTCTTTCTTTATTTCTTTTTTTGTAAAGGGCCCCCCGCTTCTAAATTTGCGGCAGCCCCCCCCTGCTTCTCAATTTCAGGCGGCAGCACTCCCCATCCCGGTTCTCTGCTCCAGGGGGCCCATGCCTGAAGCTGTGTAAGTGGCCCCATAATTCCTGATGGCGGCCCTGCCTCCCGTTAAGCCCCTGTGCTGCCCACAAATCAGGCTGAAAATCATCAGCGGCACGCAGCCAGTGACAGTACTGCTTCCCTTCCCAGTGTTTTAAAATGTACAGCACCCCTGACTTCCCTTTAGACGCGCACTTCTCCCTTCCTGCCACTGGGTGCTGCTTGTATATAAAAGTGAATTAGAATGTGATTTTATAACATCCCCAGTTTGCTCTTCCTGAGGCTGACTTCTTCATGTCCTGCTCCTCAAGGTATGTCACTGTTTGCTAATCTATATTGTAAATTGAAGTTTTCTGTAGAGTGTGCCCAAAGTCTTTATAATATTTGATGATTCACTGCAGGTCTGGTCAGTGTTTTAAAAAGTTCCTCTATTTTACACATGGCATGGCATGGGGTCACAGCACCGTCTGTCCATTCTGCTTTAGCACCATGGGACCCCATGCCATGCCATGTGTAAAATAGAGGAACTCTTTAAATCACAGACCAGACCTGCAGTCCAGGCTGAGTAAAGCCTCAGAGTACATGACATTACTGTCTGTATTTAACTGCTTGATGGGCTTATTTTGGGCCTGGCTGGTTCACATGTATGTGTTTTGGCGGCCCACATTTGCGCAGGCACAGCAGCCCATTCATTTGAATGGGCCGACATGCCTGCGTTTCCTGCAAAGAAAAGCGCATGCCTCATGTAATAGGCTGCGCACACGGCACGCCTATGCCCATCAAGCACTGAAATACAGCACTGTCTGTCCATTCTGCTGTCTGCTGTGACTTATCTGCAGTTCCCGCACTGTCAAACTTGCTGCATTTTTAGATGTTTAGGTCACGCTTTTAAAACACAGTGCGTTTGTGTGTGCAAGAACTGCAGGTAAGTAGCATGGTGCAAAAGCAGAATGGATTTCAAGGCAACTGTATTTTTAAAATGCTGAATGCACCTTTTTTCTGCAGGAAACAAAGGCATGGCAGCCCATTCAAATCAATGGGCTGCTGTACCTGCACAAATAAGGACCGCCAAAACATACATGTGAACCAGCCAGGCCCAAAATAAGCTGGAGGGGGGCCCAAAAAAAATGTTTGCCCTGGGCCCAAACCATATTAAAGACGGCCCTGAATGCAGTAGTGCCCAGTAGAAGTTAATTAACCCCCTTGTGCTGTATTAGTGGTCAGTGTCAGTGTTAATGAACCCATTCATGCTGCAATAAAAAGGGGTAACTAACACTGACCACTTATACAGCACAAGGGAGTTAATTACCACAGCCACTGGCCACTACTGCATTAGTGATCCATTGCAGTGTAAATTACCTCCTTGTGCTGCAGGGCTTTAAAAAAGCATTAATGCCACTGACCATCAATGCCAGGGCTATTATTGTAGCTACTGCACCAATGCTTTGAATCATTGTACAAATGGACACCAATGCTGACAATTATTTTTGCAGAAACTGACACTGTACTGGCAGCTATTAATGCTGGAACGGGTACTGATCCGGATGGGGGGTTGTTATTTCCTGGGGAGTTCTAATTTTTTTCATATCATATTGTTAGTTAAATGTGCTGATTGCTTTATAGTTGTTAACGGCACTACTATTGGCATTATATGCAGTGTTATATGGGAAAAATAAAATGGGGGGGGTTTCTTACCGCACCAGGTGACACCAACCCTAGTGACGCCCCACCCCTGGCTGTGTAAAACCCCCTACCACCCCTGGCTGTGTCTAACCCCTCTACCACCCCTGCCTGTGTCTAACCCCCTCCCTACCACCCTGCCTGTGATTAACGCCCCTCAATACCACTCCTGCCTGTGTTTAACCCCCCCACCCTACCACCTGTGGCTGTGTATAAACCCCCACCACCCCTGGCTGTGTCTGAATCCCACCATCACTGTTGCATGTAAATCTGACTTACTGATAAATTTTTATTTGGGTTTTAATTGCAATGATATAAAATAATTAATGTGGGGGCCTTTTGGTGGGCAATATTTTTTTTTTTTGGGGGGGGGGAGCACTTCATTCCTGGGCCCAGGCAGCACAATGTCTTGGGCCGTTCCTGATATATATATATATATATATATATATATATGTATGTATTTTTGAGGTGGGGAATCTTGGGTGAGTTCCCACACTTTTTTTCCCAGGACTTGACCCCTGGTTGCACCACTAACTCCCATTAGACCCACTCAGACCAGAGGCACAAACATACACACGGATTACTTCAGAATAACAAAAGGTAGGAATCTGCAACAAAGTTTGTTATACTCCTTGCAATGTACATAGATCACACAGAGGGGAACATTTTTTTTCTTAACAAAAGTGGAGTTACACTTTAAGTAAACCCCAGAAAGTCTGAACCACTTTGTTGCTCTGGTCATCCTAGTCCCTGGCTTTTGCTATCCCCTTTCTGCATCATATGCCTAACTAGTATAAAAGCCATCAATTTCAGTTATGGGGCAGTAGTAACGCACAATCTGGGGAATTCAATAAGGCTATAAGGACAATTTTTTCTTTCCATTTAGAACTACCTGCACCTAATTTAGACAAGCATTTGCGCCAGTGTCAGTAACATTACCGACGCATGCATCAAATTCAGGCAGTTCTTACTACTGCCAATTTCAGAAACAGATTCTTGAGAATCACTGTCAGTTCTCAGGTTAGGAAACTGGTGGTAACTAAAAGATAAGTTCACCATTTGATGAAAAATATTGAATGAACAATTTTTTTTTGTTCATTCAAGATCCCCACTAGCTCCTCCAGGCCCTGCCTACAAAGGCTGACATTCAAAACATGCTGGGGCAATGGACAGGAGCCCTGCTAGAGGACATAGAGGAGCTCAGATCTAGTGCACAAGCTGTGGATCTGCGTGTGCAGACCTTGGAGGAACAAAATGCCCGAAATTAAACAGTTTTTGGTCTCATGTAGGTACTACGATTAAGACGCTGACAGGTGGCATGCTCAATAAAAACCCTGTAGCCTTTCTATTAAACAAAAAATTCAAGAACTGCTTACTCAGACATTTACTTGCCAAAGCTTGTATTCCAGCTCTGTGGAAGAGTACTTGCCCTCCTACAATTGCCCATTGGCGTACCAGAGTAGCAGACATTTAGGTGATGGAAAATCTTACCATGACTTTAAAAGAACAGGAGGACAAGTACTGGAAGATCTAGACTCCTTACTTTTACTATAGGGATCAGACCCTGTTAGCCTCACAGCCTAATGAAACACTGGAGGAAGATTAGGTTTTAAGTTGGGGAGAGTCTCTCTCCCCCTTTCTCAACCCCCCTTTTTTTTCTTCTTTTGCCTCTCTTTCTTTTTCTTTGTTCTCCTGCTATACGGTCATAGAGATCGATTTCTCACTCTCTTCTATGCTTCAATTTGGAAAATATAAAATCAACCGGGAAATGGGCAGGGCATTTCTAACATCCTACAATGTGCATTGATCTCAGCGGTTACCAATGGTTCATTAGATAGTCAACCTAGCAGCCGTTTCTGTACTAGTTTAGAGGTGCTGTTATTACTACATGGCGATGTTTGTTTATGTGATAGGTTGTGCACAGCCCTGTGTCTATTTCCTTGACTGACTGAAAAATAAAGAATAAAAATAAAATAAAAAAATTGGGAGTGTATACATGTCACCAAAGGGCTTATCATCCCTTGGTGACACTACAAAAAAAGTGCTTCAAAATATATATATATATATATATATATATATATATATATATATATATATATATATATATATATATATATATATATATATATATATATATATATATATATATATATATATGGTTTGGGAGTCTTTTACAAAAGCTGAAAAATTATAAAATGAAAAAACTTCAAAAATGTTCTGGCCACCTAAAGTGAAAAATGGAGCGTAGGACCTGTCTGCGAAAGGGTTAATGCGCTATTCCTTTTTCTTCTTGTTTTTGGCTGGAGTTCTATTTTAATAATGCATAGGACTCACTTACTTTTGCTACTAGAAAGTGCTTCAGTTAAAAAAAAAAAAAAAGGTATTAGCAGCTATCGTAGTAAATGAATATACAGTATATAAAACAGTATGCTAAATATACTTTTCTTTTTGTCCATTGAACATTATGGGGAACAACATGCTTAATCTAAATTTTTAAATGACGACGGCTGATAGTTCTTCACTGGATTTATGTGGAGGAGTAACCATACTTCAGGTTTGATATAAATACCTCTACATGCATCAGAATACTGTACAGCAAACATTTTTATGTAATCCTTGCTTTCTGCATCCTGTGTTTGTTTTACCACAGCACCGCTAACATTTTCACATCCCTCTTTTTATCCTGTTCTGGTTCCTGCACTCTAGTCAGCACCATTTCCTGTTCCATAACTCACACCGAGAACATCACAAATCTATTCTGACATCTGCCCTGACTTCTAACTTGCATCTTTTTATCTGAGATCGTTCTCTACCAACCTGCTCATCGTTCTACTTTGTTGTGCCTATGTAGCTTCTATTACTTTGTACAGGGGCAACCAGCAGACTTGGAAATGTGTCTGGTAAGTTTTAACATATAGAATACAAAAAAAAAAAAAAAAGCTGAAAATATGCCCTGGTAGGTTAGAGAAAATACTAAAATAATAATAATTTACAAGCAAAAACACAATAAACAAAAATTAAATAGAGAAGTACATTAAATAAATCCAAAATAGGGAGGGGCAAAACAAAAAATTCACATAAAGGTTCACAGCATAAGAGCCGTTTAGAGGGTCCAGAAGCCCAATGAGTCAGGATACAAAAACATGAGTGAAAAAAACATAAGGCAAAGGATCAAAGCACTACCCAAAAATGGTAAAGGCCAAGTGTAGTACAGAAAGAAAACATTAGATGATAATAATGTCTCCGTAGCTCCACCACTATATCAGTAAGTACGGAGAACAAACTCAGCAGTATCTGACTAACCAAAAGCCCCACCGAAGTCCATACTTTGAGGAGAGATCAGTAAAAAGGATAAGAGAGGGGAGGAGGAGAAAGGGAAAGTGGCACAGTCCCGAAAAAAAAAAAAAAGAAAAAAGGTGGTCACTGAATATTATCCCTAATCACCTGCTACCCACCTTATTGGGAGAGATTACAATACAAAAATATCAGATATAATCCTAAAATTACTCTAATCCCAGCGCTCAATGGTATAATCAAAAATGTCACGATGTTTATAAGGTATATAGCGGCTATTATAAAATCAACAATTACTAAAAAAAATATGTGTTATCAGAGGAAAAAACTTAATAAAACATTAACAGCGCTTTCAAGTCACTGGCGTGACTTATGAGTTCAAAAGAATCTCATAACCTTAAATGAGATGATAAAAAAGCTCTCAGGGTCAAAACATTTGTTTGGCGGCTCCTATCAGTCTCTTTATATGACCAGCTCAGTCAAAGAACCAAACTGTATGTGTGATGAAGTGTCCATTCACATATTGCTGCCAAAGCAGAAATTGTAGATAAAAACTTCTCCAAGCACTACAGGACTGTGTGCTTCACACTGATATCCTCCCCCTATAGGTAATGTACTCACCACATATTAGGTGAAAGACAGCATAATGAATCCTGAATCTCTGCTTGTTTCCTCAAAACTCTGGATGGATGTCAGCTGTGATGGGATCCTGGTGTGGAATCACTCTTGCTACAATTTATCTCTCTGCAGTTGTAAAGAGGCTCGGCCAGGCTCGGCTTCGCTCGTAGTCACGCTCTGACGTTTATGCGTGAGAAGCCGAGCCTGGCCGAATATACCCGAGTGTACTGCGCTCGGTATACGTCGGCGGAGGCTTCAAACTGAGCGCGGGAATTCGACATAAGGACAGCGCGGGAGAAGCCGGGAGGACACCACAGAGGCCGCAGACGGATGCCGGACCGGACAAGGCCGCCGATGGACGCCGGGCAAGACACCAAAACTGTAAGTAGTAAAAATGTAATAAAATGTTTTTTTACAGGATTTTAGGGTCAAAATTAGGGGTGTGTGCTATACGCCGGAGCGCGCAATACCCCGATAAATACGGTATATTGTGGAAAGTGTTCTTCTATACCAGGGTTATGGAATTACAATTCAGAGGTCCGGTCAGTCAAATTTTCTTCCAGCGCAGGTGTCCAAGTCATTATATATATATATATTTATATATGCAGTCCCCTTTACAGTTCACCCCCTTTTCCTTGCATCCCAGTCCCCTTCACAGCCTCCCCCCTCTTTCCTTGCACCCCATACCCTTTCCTTGCATCTCAATCCCCTTCACAGCCCCCCTCTTTCCTTGCACCCTGGTCCTCTTCGCAGCCCCCCTTTCCTTGCACCTCAGTCCCCCTTTTCTTGTATACCAATCTCTTCACAGCCTCCCCTTTCTTGTATACCAGTCCCTTCACCGCCTCCCCCTTTTCCTATACCGGTCCCCTCCATGGCTCCCCTTTCTTGTTTCCCAGTACCATCTACAGCCCCCTTTTCTTTACATCCCCCAGTCCCCTTTACGTATAAGCCCCCTCCCTTACGGTAAATCCCATTTCCCCCTTCCAATCATAGCCTTTCTCCAACATTTTCAATCCTACTTTGCACTGCAATTGGTGAGCTGGGGGCATGGCATGTCTGGACAGGGTCTGGGACAGTCCAGCTTTTCCTGTTGGTGATTGGTTGTTGAGACTACCCTTTGTCCTGCTGCCTGCAAGTCACTGGCCTGTGTGCTTGGGCGCTCCTGCCATCTGTTCGGGGGTGCTGTAGCTTCTGCCTGTCAGCTGCTGTAGTAATGAAAGCTGAGGTGGCGAGGGGGGGGGGGGGGTATCAGCCGGGAGAGAACACCCAGGCTGCTGGATGGTGGAACCATGGTCTGGATAGAACTGTCACTTTATCCGGTTCGAACCACAGTGCGTCATTTAGTGATGCTTGTAACCAAAAAACCCAAAAGGATCTCAGGGCAGCAGTAGCTGATCAGGGCACTGGGTGATCGATTAGAAGGCAATTAAGATTGCTGACAGTCTCCTGTAAAACAGAAATGTTGCTTTGCCCAGCATGGAAAAAAGCATGTTTGCGCTACAAGGTACTAACCTGTGTGATGTTTTCAAATTGATGTTTACAATAAGCATACTAAAAAAAAAAAAAGCAATAAGTGCAAAAATAATGGGCATGTGGTAAATTCAGCTTATCTGTACCTTGAACTGAAAAAAAAAAAAACACACAACACGTGAATTATATTTGACTTAATTGACCTTTATGGCTAGAAACTCACAGAATGGATGATAGCTCTTGGGTAACA
This sequence comes from Rana temporaria, assembly GCF_905171775.1. Lineage (NCBI taxonomy): Eukaryota > Metazoa > Chordata > Amphibia > Anura > Ranidae > Rana > Rana temporaria. The sequence continues at coordinate 474,171,545 of NC_053489.1, read as the reverse complement.
ACAGAATGATACAGATGACCTGATAAACCTCATCTCTGCTTTACATTTAAATCGAATTGTGTTGTTTGTAGTCGTTGGTGCTCATTTAAGAAAAATAAAGCACAAAAAAGTGTCCAGATTTCTTCTTTACAGGTATCCTTTTCATGAGATTTTGTCTGGTTGGGATTCATTTAATTCACTGTGGTTACATCCATGTACATATGATGTCTGATAGCAGCTCTTTCTGAATGCTTTGATAAATCTATAGATGGCTAAAGCATCAGAAATCATAGGATGGCTAAAAAGTTTACTAAATCAGCTTAAAAAAAGATAGCCAAACTTCAAAAACACGTAATATAAATGCAATATATTGCAGCTTAGACATGGCGTTTGCATTACATAGGTTGGAAAAAATAAATACAATTCAGTCCCCCTATACACAATCCTTCACCCACAGTTGATCCGAAGGAGGGGGAAAAACCAGAGCAAAGCATCTCCAATTTGCTACAGCAGGTAAAAAGATTCCTTCCTGATCCCCCAAGAGGCAATCGGATTTTCCCTTGATCAACTTTACCTATAAATAATAGTACCCAGTTATATTATGTACATTTAGGAAAGAATCCAGTCATTTTTTTTTTTTTAAAGCAATCTACTGAGCTGGCCAGAACCACCTCTATTCCACATTTTCACAGCCTTTACTGTGAAGAAACCTTTCCGTATTTGGAGATTAAATCTTTTTTTCCTTTAGACATAAAGAGTGCCCCCTTGTCCTCTGTGATGACCTTAAGGACCGGACCAATATGCTGCTACCTGACCCAAGGGTTTTTTACAATTCGGCACTGCGTCACTTTCACAGACAATTGCGCGGTCGTGCGACATGGCTCCCAAACAAAATTGGCATCCTTTTTTCCCCACAAATAGAGCTTTCTTTTGGTGGGATTTGACCACCTTTGCGGTTTTTATTTTTTGCGCTATAAACAAAAATAAAGCGACAATTTTGAAAAAAATGCAATATTTTTTACTTTTTGCTGTAATAAATATCCCCCAAAAACATATATAAAAAAAAAAATTTCCCTCAGTTTAGGCCGATACGTATTCTTCTACCTATTTTTGGTAAAAAAAAAAAAAAAAAAAAAAAAAAAATCGCAATAAGCGTTTATCGGTTGGTTTGCGCAAAATTTATAGCGTTTACAAAATAGGGGATAGTTTTTTTGCATTTTTATTAATTTTTTTTTTTTTTTTTTTACTACTAATGGCGGCGATCAGCGATTTTTTTCATGACTGCGACATTATGGCGGACACTTCTGACACATTTTTGGGACCATTGTCATTTTCACAGCAAAAAAATGCATTTAAATTGCATTGTTTATTGTGAAAATTACAGTTGCAGTTTGGGAGTTAACCACAGGGGGCGCTGTAGGATTTAGTGTTCACTTAGTGTGTGTTTACAACTGTAGGGGGGGTGTAGCTGTAGGAATGACGTCATCGATCGAGTCTCCCTATATAAGGGATCACTCGATCGATGCAGCGGCATAGTGAAGCACGGGGAAGCCGTGTTTACATACGGCTCTCCCCGTTCTTCAGCTCCGGGGAGCGATCGGGACGGAGCGGCTATAAACAAATAGCCGCGCCGTCGTCCCGGATCGCTCCCCGAGGGAACCTGACCGCCGCGTGTAGCGGGGGGGGGGGGGGGTCTCGATCGGACCCCCGACCCACGTCTAGGTAGGGACGTACAGGTACGCCAATGTGCCTGTACGTGCCATTCTGCCGACGTATATGTACATGCGGCGGTCGGGAAGTGGTTAAAGTGAATAACTCAAACACCAAGTTCACTATATGGACCACTTATGTATTTGATGATATCTATCCCCCCTTAATCTCCTCCTTTCAAGAAAGAATAAATTCAGTTCCTCTAATCTTTCCTCATAGCTGACCTCAAGCCTCTTATCAGTTTGGTTGTATTAGTTTGATTTTTTTTTTTTTTCAAGCAAAGAACATTTTTAGCAAATATGAAAAATACTGGTTGTTCTTGCCAGAGATGCAGTGCCCCCTTGTCACTTTCTGTGAGCTGCATCAAGGACCATTGCCCCCCCCCAGTTACTTTCTGTAATTTAACAGCTGGCCTGCAGTTAGTACCCCATAAATACTCCCTACATAACATTTTTATGTTTTAATCATTGTTCAGTGACAAAAGAGGCCATGCCCAGAGTGCACCTTTGACAACCATTAAAACTTGCCGACAAAGTAAATTTTGAGTCTGGACTAGATCAGACAGTGTATTTTAGGTAGGATTACCACTTAATCTCCAGGTTTTTTTGACACTTTTCTTTAAAAAGTTTTTGTATTTTTTCTAGAAGATTAGTTAGAACCCCCAAATTTTTTTTTAAAGCAAAGGCCCTAGAGCAGTGGTTCTCAACTCCGATCCTCGGGACCCACTAACAGGTCACGTTTTCAAAATAACTGAAACGTTTTCAAAATAACTGAAATTAACTGAAACGTTTTCCTCAAGGTAATATTTAAAATCTGGCCTGTAAGTGGGTCCCGAGGACCGGAGTTGAGAACCACTGCCCTAGAGAATGAATTGGTGGGTGTTAAAGGAGCAAGCAGTGCTGCTGGGGGCCGCAAGAAGAGCCAATAAGTATTTAGTGTGCCATATCACTGCACAGAACAGGTAATAGGCATCATGCACACTGGCCATTTTAACATCAGCCGTTTTTGGCTTCAAGCTTTTTTTTCTACAGTCAAACTCCATCATGTTATCCTATGTGTCCATGCACACATAGGCCATTATCAGCAGTTTTCGGCTGGGGCATGATTTGGCTTTAAAAAATAACCCAAAATGAGTGGGTTCAGAGAGAAAGTTTCCAGCTGTAAAAATGCTCCAACACCAATAAATGCTCAAAAACACGGCTCAGCATTTGATCCATTGAAAAAAAAAAAAAAAAATCCTTGCTGCAAAGCTACTGACGTTTTCATAACGTTATTTTAACGTCCAGTGTGCACAAGGCTTTAATGCTGTGTGTATCTATGGATGATCACAGCCTGGCTCAAGAGCACACGCACCCGGGTGCCTCATTAACACCCGGCTGGCTAAACAGGCACCTGGGAGGAGGGAGGGAGGCACTACATTCCATACACACACACACACACACACACACATTTATATATATAAAATCTCTCTTTGGGGGTTCTAACACCCTAGATTAAAATGGCGGTCGTTGTAATACTTTGTCACACCATATTAGCGCAGCAGTCTTACAAGCGCACTTTAGGAAAAGATACACTTTTTTGAATTAAAATAATAAAAGACAGCAGTAAAGTTAGCCCAATTTTTTATTTATATTGTGAAAGGTAATGTTACGCCAAGTAACTTGATACCCAACATGTCGCGCTTCAAAATTGCGCCTTGTCACGGAATAGCGAGACTAAACCTGATGATCATGAGTTTCAGCATTCATTTGCTTTTAGCAAACTTTTTCCTTTATCTAAATTTTCTCTTTAGTTTGACCAACACAAAAACATAACTGCTAGTAGTAAGATAACCACCTCTTGCAGACAGTTGCCCCATTTTTAAATACCGATCTTTTAAAAGAGAAAAGTGTCAACTTTAGTATTCTAAACCTTCTTCCGTTGTCTTTTGTTAGGTCACATGATGCGCTGATGCGCAGGGTCCTCTTGTGCGTTGCTCTGGCGGTGAGTGGTCCTGAATGCTGCCGAGAATGGCACTCATATCAGTATGTGAGAGCTGTCCTCTGCAGCAGTCTCCTGTGAGCTAAGATCAGCATGATGATTAGCCTTTGAAAGTACATGATTCCTTGGGATCAAAAGAAACTGAGTAATTACACTGCCCTTCACTTAACCCATCAAAAGCTGTGCCTTTATTTGCTGCATGCTTTTGTTGAGGTGGTAATGCAAAGTATCAGTCAAGTGAGTAGCATTTTGAGAATTAAAAGGGGAACTAATGGCAGCAGACTAAACTAAATCGGCTATAAAAAGTGGCATGTCTCCTATGCATAAATACAATGGATATCTTGTCAGCAGAGGCTTGAGACTGCACAGGCATGTCAAGTGTTTAGTTAAGGCTGTGCAAGAAATGCAATGTTATAAGGCCATACAGAAGAACTTCCAAACAAGAACAGTGTGTGCAGTACAGGAAAGTTCTTTTGAGTCATTTTCAATCCAATAATACAAAATTGCATTCGGCAGATTACAGAAAGTCCACTTACTCCTTTTATGCAGAACCATAACGGATCTATGCAAACCTTACTCAAGTAACATATAATTGATGAATATGTGAATAGGTAACAATACCTGTAGTCCAAAGATCTGAAAATATAAAATCCAAACCTTCATATTTATTTATTTTTTAAATAGTGCAATGAAAACTATGGAACAATAGGTAACGGACAACTTTTTAAAATTAAAAAATATTGCTTGTGCCATAATCTTTGAGATAAAGTACATTTTAAATATAATGTCACATAAAATCAGCCATTGACACAAAGCCACGTGTCACTCTACTGTATATGTATAATAACAATGCATAGAAGAGACACCAGTCCAAGAGCTTGTATGCCAAGGAACCAAAGCATTACTCCAAAAAATATTAAGAGAACGGGTTCCACAGTCCTTTCACCAAAATGCATCCGAGAAAAGCCAGTTTCCAAAAGGACTTTATTGATTTCACCAAACAGAGTCCCCATTTTTTCATAGTCGTCTTTCCTGATCTGTGTTGGACGGTTGTTCTGATCTGTTGGTGCCTGCAAGGACAGTTAGGAGACATGTTAAAATATTGTGCACAGCTATGTTCATAAAAGAATAAAAAGAAAAAGAAAAAATATATATCAAAGTATAGCACGCTCTAAATGGAAAATTATGTGCCAGAAAACAAGCGCGCCCCCCCCACACAAAACGGAAATTATTATTCCAGGCCTGGACGGACTCAGAGGTTGGCAGGTGTAAACTGACAGGATTGTCCACTTACTTCCGAATGTTCATAGGGCTGCAAAAGGAGCTTCTTGTCAAATCTGCATAAAAAACTGCAGACCTAATTGGAAAGCCCATGTGAAAGGGCCCCTACATGTGTAAGCCACACACTACCATCACTGGAATAACAAGCAATGTGGGGGGCTGCGATAACACCCAATTTGGCTCTACAACAATTATACAAGTGTCATTCCATGAAATCATTTAGGTTTTGTGTTGACAGGTTTTAAAGTGGTTCCAAAAGACAGAAGTTTTTACCCTTATGCATTAGGTTAAAAAAAAGCTTCTGGGTTCAGCCCCCCCCTCTTTATGCTTACCTGAGCCTCATCTCAAACCAGCAAAGTGCATGAGAGAAGTGGCTTTCCCGAATCTCTCTCCCCTCATAGCAGTGGGAGCCATTGACTCATGGCTGCGGTTAATTACAGCCAGTGAGCCAATGAGGAAATAGCAGGGGAAGCCACGTTCTGTGTGCGAATGGACAATGTCGAGAGTGAGTCTGCTTGAGTGCCCCCATAACAGAAGGCTTGCTATTGGGGGCAATTGGCAGGAGCAAGGACCACCAGCGGGGTACCCAAAAAGAAGAGAAACAGGCAAGTATAACAACATAACATGTTTGTTTTTATTTTCAAATTAGAACGTTTAGAATCACTTTAGGCTTGTGTCAAATGGAATCAGTTTGACATCAGCTTTTGAGATCATTCATAACTAATTTACAGGTGAATTTTGTTTAAATTAACATTTACAAGACAATATAGTGGATAGTATAAGGTTACAGGAAATATTGGAGAATCAAGGCACCTGGCCTTGGACCAGGAGGAGCAAGAGAGACGTGGAGGGGGCATACATACTATATATATATATATATATATATATATATATATATATATATATATATATATATATATATTTATTATATATTATATATTATATATAAATAAATAAATAAATAAATAAAATGATAAAAAGCCCTGTGCAAGCTCCAGAACAACTTGAGTCTGAGCATACACATGGCTTTTTCCACAGTTCCATGTGACAGTGCTGGGCCAATCAGGGAGCACTCAGTTATTTCACCTGGGGAGAAGGAGAGTGGGTGACATGCTCACTCATAGTCCGAAGAACAGGTATGGTTGTGGTAGTAAAAGGAAAAGGCGAGTATATGCTACTGGAGAGGAGGAAGCTTTTATTTAAAACGCAATATTCATTTTATATGAACCCACCTCAAAAAAGATAATTTTCATATTAAATGCCGCTAAAATATATTTCTAATCAAGATTTTGTTACAAGAAATGGGTAATGTTTAATCCCAACAGCTTTTGTAATAATGTTTCAGTGCAAAACGAAACTGACAAAAAGTATTCTAATATTCACAGCTTGGTAAAGCCCATTGAGTACATTTTTGCCAAGACATAAGTGTTGTCGCCTTGTTATACGAGCTTCACCTGTGACTAATAGTGGATCAATTAGGTCTCAGGTGTGTATAAAAAGAACACCAGTACACTAGACCTTCTCAACTGCAACTAGACCTCTGCAAACATGCCCAAGAGTCACCCGGAGACTAAAGTGTTGATTATCAAGAGGCTGAAGACCAGATCCACTGCTGAGATCAATGTGTCTCATCGTCAAGTTCAGAGAAAAAAAAAAAAAAAAAAAAAAAGATTTGAAGAGACTGGAGACATTTTGGACAAGGCAAGACAATTGCTCGAGAGGACCGTTTGTTGGCTCAAAAATCCAAGGCCAGCCCATTCTCCACGAGACCTGGTCACCTGAAGTCCCTGTGTCAACCAGAACAGTTTGTCGGATTCTGTCTCAAAATGGCCTCCATGTGCCCATAAGCCAGCACTAAACAAAAAAGACAATTGAAAAACCATGTGGCATTTGCCAAGGGCCACAGCCTGCTAAAAGGATGGACTCTGGAAAAGTGGCAGAAGGTGGATTTTTCAGATGAATCTTCTGTTGAATTACACCACAGTCGCCGCAAATATTGCAGGAGACCTACTGGAACCCACATTGAGCCGAGATTTACCCAGAAAACAGTGAAGTTTGGTGGAGGCAAAATCATGGTCTGGGGTTACATCCAGTATGGGGGTGTGCGAGGGATCTGCAGGGTGGAAGGCAACATCAATAGTCTAAAATACCAAGATATCTTAGCTACCATATTCCCAACCATAACCAGCCAAATTTTGCAGCAGGATGGTGCTCCATCGCATACTTCCATCTCCACATCAAAGTTCCTTAACGCGAAGAAGATAAAGATGCTCCAGGATTGGCCAGCCCAGTCACCAGACATGAACATCATTGAACATATGTGGTGTAGGATGAAAGAGGAAGCATGGAAGACTAAACCAAAGAATATAACTCTGGGAGGCATGCAAGACTGTTTTCTTTGCTATTCCTGATGACTTCATCAATAAAAATTGTATGAATCCTTGCCAAACCGCATGGATGCTGTCCTTCAAGCTCATAGAAGTCATACAAGATATTACATTTGGATCTCACAGCACCACTACACCCGAAAACATTTTTTAAACATTAGATTGAGGCCAATTAAGGGGAGCAGAAACTGGTATTTTTTTTTTTAAATCAATGCCGTACTTACCGTTTTCGAGATAGATGTTCTCCCGCCGCTTCCGGGTATGATCTTCGGAACTGGGCTTTCCTATTTGATTGACAGCCTTCCGACGGTCGCATACAGCGCGTCACCAGTTGCCGAACGTCGGTGCGGCTCTATACGGCGCCTGCGCACCGACGTTCGGCTACTTTCGGAAACTCGTGACGCGCTGTATGCGATGGTCGGAAGGCTGTCAATCAAATAGGAACGCCCAGTCCCGCAGCCCATACCCGGAAGCGGCGGGAGAACATCCATCTCGAAAACGGTAAGTACGGCATTGATTTAAAAAAAAAATACCTGTTTCTGCTCCCCTTAAATAGCCTCAATCTAATGTTAAAATTGTATTTTTTGGGTGAACCTCCACTTTAAATTTGCTGACATATTTTGGGATTTTCAGTAAAGTTGTTCAATTTCTGTATAGGCGACAAAATTTTTGTCTTGCCAAAATTTGACCTGTCTTGATTAACTACTTGCCGTCGCCGCACCGTCATTTTACGTCCACAAGGTGGCTCTCCTAGGCGAGACCACGTAAATGGACGTCCTACCCTTTAGCCGCCACTAGGGGCGCACGCGCGCCGCCGGAGGCGCGCGCGCGCGCCCCCCGCTCGCCCCCGACTCCCGTGCGTGTGCCCGGCGGGCGCGATCGCCGCCGGGCACACGCGATCGCTCGGTACAGAGCGGGGAACGGGAGCTGTGTGTGTAAACACACAGCTCTCGTTCCTGTCAGCAGGGGAAATGCTGATTTTCTGTTCATACAATGTATGAACAGAAAATCAGTGTTTCCCCAAGTGAGGCCACCCCCCCCCCCACAGTAAGAACACACCCAGGCATACTTAACCCCTTCCCCGCCCCCTAGTGTTAACCCCTTCACTGCCAGTGGCATTTTTATAGTAATCTAATGCATTTTTATAGCACTGATCGCTATAAAAATGCCAATGGTCCCAAAAATGTGTCAAAAATGTCCGAAGTGTCCGCCATAATGTCGCAATACCGAAAAAAAAATCGCCGATCGCCGCCATTACTAGTAAAAAAAATATTAATAAAAATGCCATAAAAATACCCCCTATTTTGTAAACGCTATAACTTTTGCGCAAACCAATCAATAAACGCTTATTGCGATTTTTTTTACGAAAAATATGTAGAAGAATACGTATCGGCCTAAACTGAGGAAAAAAAATGTTTTTTTATATATTTTTGGGGGATATTTATTACAGCAAAAAGTAAAAAATATTCATTTTTTTCAAAATTGTCGTTCTATTTTTGTTTATAGCGCAAAAAAAAAAAAAACGCAGAGGTGATCAAATACCACCAAAAGAAAGCTCTATTTGTGGGAAAAAAAGGACGCCAATTTTGTTTGGGAGCCACGTCGCACGACCGCGCAATTGTCTGTTAAAGCGACGCAGTCCCGAATCGCAAAAAGTACTCTGGTCTTTGGGCAGCAATATGGTCCGGGGGGTAAGTGGTTAAATGATAAATCTTTTTTCAGTGAAACCAATTTATTTCAGTGCATTAAACATCATTTGGGAGGGCTTTAGCTTTTCATATGAGCCATTTCTAACATCAATTGATTAATTAAAAGTCAGGTTAATAGCAGGAGTTTCTACAAAATAGAGAAGCGACAAGACTTTTGTCAGGGACTGTGTGTGTGTGTGTGTGTGTGTGTGTGTGTGTGTGTGTGTGTGTGTGTGTAATTATATATATATATATATATATATATATATATATATATATATATATATATATATATATATATATATATATATATATATATATATATATATTTCTAAGTAGCAGGCTCTCTAGAGATTATACATTAAGCATTGCGAAGGTTTCTGTGTTAAGAACGCCTATTCAAAAAGTATACAACTTATTATTATGGTCAACTATAAAAAGTTATTTATACAAATACTTAAATCCCACATAGAGCATTCATATTATTAACACCACTCACAGTATGATAATTGGCATGTGAGCCTTCCTGCATTGCTCAGGCAGATGGCATTGTAGTGTAATCCAGCTAGCATGCAGAGCAAATATGAAGTCATCATCTGAAATGTGAATATCTGTACACTGCAAGATCAGGAGGGTTTCCCCCGCTTTGGGAAAAATGCCCGCTCTAGCAAGTTGCAAAAACAAGCCTTTGCTGTACACTGTAACTCATTTCAGAAAATGTTCAAAGTTATGGGGTATCCTCCACATCTCTCTCCATTCCCTTTTAGGCGCCACACACACACACACCAAAGCCACTTTTTTAAATTGACCCAAAAATATGTGCATTGTTGTCTACAGTATATATAACAATGCATACTGCTGTGTTCAGAGTGGAGTAATTTATGCACATGCATGTATATTACAACACTGGGACTGAAAAGGGGATGAAGAGGTACAGTGGGTAAAATAAGTACTGAACACGTCACCATTTTTCTACGTAAATATATTGGTAAAGGTGGTATTGACATGAAAATTTTCACAAAAAATGTTATATATATTTTTTTTCGGTAACAACCCACGCAATTCATACAAAGAAACCAAAACAAATAAGTTCAGAAATGAAGTTGTGTAATATAATGGAATGACATGGAAAAAGTATTGAACACGCTAATTGAAATATATTTAAAGAGGAACCCTCAGAAAAAATAAAAAAATACACCCTGCAAGACAAAAAAGGCATAATGAGCTAGTTTGCTAAAACACCTGAAAAACTCCTTGGTGTGAAAGGGGCCTAATGGCCCGTACACACGATCCGAATATCGGACGAAAACGTACATGTGTACACTACTTTCGAGAGCCGATCATGACCGTTCATCTGATATTTTTCGATCGGACATGCACGAAAATTTTCCTCGTACGATGTAAGATCGTACGATTTTCGTTTAGTCAGTACAGTTGTCGTCCGACAATACAAAAACATTACAACACATGACATCACTTCCGATTATTTTTTCGGTCGTACGAGAATTTGTGACTTTAATAACCTATTTCATTTTACTTGCGACTATTAAGCGAAAAAAGTCGTACGGTCCGTCGTACGATATTCGGATCGTGTGTACGGGCCATAAGGCTGGGTTCACACTTGTCCCACAAACACTCCGACATTGGGAGCTCATGTCGCATGACGTGTGAAAATGAATGTTTCCCTATGAGAGCCGTCTTAACTGGTCCGACACAAGTCGGTCCGACTTTGAAAATGCACCGTGTACTTCTTTGGTCCGACTTTGATCCTACTTCAGCCCATTGAATATCATTGAAGTCAGATCAAAGTAGGAGCCTTGTCCTTACCATCCGACTTTTGACATCCGACATGCGATTACAGTAGCAGTAAAAAAGGAATTTATCTTACTCTGGGATTGTTTTGATTGGTCAAAGAACAAGTCAGACTATCACAAAGTCGGATCAAAGTAGTATCCTGTTCATGAAAGTCGGAAAGATGTAGGACCAATGTTGCAGAGCAAAGTAGGATGAAAGGCTGGGTTCACACTATACTACACGGCTTTCATCCTACTTTGCTCTGCGACATTGGTCCTTCATCCATCCGACTTTCATGAACAGGATACTACTTTGATCTGACTTTGTCCTGCGACTTGAAGTCCAACTTTCAATGAGCGGGGATCCGTCTTGGATCCCTGCCAATATCAGGCACTGTGTTTGATATGAATCTTGAGGGGAACTCCACGCTAAATTTTAACAAAAAAAACGGCATGGGTTCCCCCTCCAAGAGCATACCAGGCCCATGGGTCTGGTGCGGATTTAAAGGGAAACCCCTACGTCGAAAAAACGGCGGGGGGGGGGTCCCCCCAAAATCCATACCAGACCCGTATCCGAGCGGGAGCGCGGCAGGTCAGGAAAGGGGGTGGGGGATGAGCGAGCGGTGCCCCCCCTCCTTAACCGTGCCATGCCGCATGCCCTCAATATGGGGAGGTAGGTGCTCTGGGGCAGGGGGGCGCCCTGCGGCCCCCCCACCTCACAGCACTCTGCCCCCATGTTGATGAGAACAGGGCCTCTTCCCGACAACCCTGGCCGTTGGTTGTCGGGGTATGCGGGCGGGGGGGCTTATCAGAATCAAGGGGGCACCCAGATACCGGCCCCCCACCCTAGGTGAATGAGTATGAGGTACATCGTACCCCTACCCATTCACCTGGAGGAAAAGTGTCAAAATAAACACACTACACAGGTTTTTAATATATTTTATTAGTCAGCTCCGGGGGTCTCCTTCGGACTTCTCCGCTCTCCGGGGGTCTTCTTCCATCTTCTCCGCTCTCCCCGGTTCTTCTCCCGCTCTCCGGTGCCTTCTGCCAGGCTGCGCCGCCGCCATCTTCTTTGTAGCTCTCTTACTAGCGGTGGCCAGCCCGGTCTTCTTCTTCCCTCTTCTTTTCTTCGGGTGTTGACTCGACGCTCCCTCCCGCTGTAATGCCGGGTGCGCGGCTCGCACCGATTTATATAAGCCTCCCGGAGCATTCTGGGACTGTGACGTCATAAGAGGCCTATATAAATGGCCGCGCACCTGGCATTACAGCGGGAGGGAGCATTGAGTCAACACCGGAAGAAAAGAAGAAGAGGGAAGAAGGCGGCGACGGAAGAAGACCGGGCTGGCCACCGCTAGTAAGAGAGCTACAAAGAAGATGGCGGTGGTGCAGCCTGGCTGAAGGCACCGGAGAGCGGGAGAAGAACCGGGGAGCGCGGAGAGCAGAAGAGGAGAGCAAAGAAGTCGGAAAAAGACCCCGGAGCTGACTAATAACATTTTAGAAACCTGTGTAGTGTGTTTATTTTGACACTTTTCCTCCAGGTGAATGGGTAGGGGTACGATGTACCCCATACTCATTCACCTAGGGTGGGGGGCCGGTATCTGGGGGCCCCCTTGTTAAAGGGGGCTCCCAGATTCTGATAAGACCCCCGCCCGCATACCCCGACAACCAACAGCCAGGGTCGTCGGGAAGAGGCCCTGTCCTCATCAACATGGGGGCAGGGTGCTTTGGGGTGAGGGGCCAGAGGGCGCCCCCCTGCTTCAGAGCACCTACCTCCCCATGTTGAGGGCATGCGGCCTGGCACGGGTAAGGAGGTGGGGGGGGTGCCGCTCGCTCGTCCCCACCCCCTTTCCTGACCTGCCGGGCTGCTGCTCAGATACGGGTCTGGTATGGATTTTGGGGGGACCCCTACGCCGTTTTTTTCGGCGTAGAGGTTCCCCTTTAAATCCTCACCAGACCCATGGGCCTGGTATGCTCTTGGAGGGGGAACCCATGCCGTTTTTTTTTTGTTAAAAATTTGGTGTGGAGTTCCCCCTCAAGATCAGCAGAGTACAAGTCGCATGCCAAAGTCGGAGCGTGCAAGACTGCGTTCCAACGTCAATGATATTCAATGGAGTGAAGTAGGATCAAAGTTGGACCAAAGTAGTACAGGGAGCATTTGCAAAGTCGGACTAGTGTGAACCTGGCCTAAGGGTTTACAACCACTTTAATACTTTGTAAAAAATCCCTCTGTTGGCAATGATGCTTCAAGACACCTCCTGTATGGAGAAACTAGTCGCATGCATTGCTCAGGTGTGATTTTGGCCCATTCTTCCACACAAATAGTCTTCAAATCTTGAAGGTTTTGTGGGCCTGATCTATGAACTCTGATCTTTAGTTCTTTCTATAGATTTTCTATTGGATTCAAGTCAGGGGATTGGCTGGGCCATTCTAGCAGCTTTATTTTCTTTCTTCGAAACCAATTGAGAGTTTCCTTGGCTTTGTGTTTGGGATTGTTGTCTTGTGGAACTGTCCACCCTCATTTTATCTTCATCATCCTGGTAGATGGCAGCAGATTTTTTATCAAGAATGTCTTGGTACATTTTTCCATTTATCCTTCTTTCAATTATACGACGTTTGGTTTGCCAGCACCGAATGCTGAAAACAGCCCCACACCATCATGTTCCCACCTCCAAACTTCACTGTTGGTATGGGGGGCTTTTTTGGGGTGATGTGCAGTGACATTTGACCTCCAAACATGGTGTGTATAATCGCATCCAAAGAGTTCAGTTTTGGTCTCATCTGGTCAGACTATATTCTCCTAGTATTTCACAGACTTGTCTAAATTGTGCAGCAAACTTTACAAGCTTCAACATGCTTTTTCTATTGCAATGGAGTCTTGCGTGGTGAGCGTGCATACAGGCCATGGCGGTTGAGTACATTACTTATCAAAAACAATTGTACCTGCCAATTACAGGTCTTTCTGAAGCTCTTCAAAAAGCAGTTTTTGGCACTTGGACAACTCTTCTGCTAATTCTTTTCACTACTTTGTCAGAAATCTTGCGAGAAGTACCTGGTCATGGCCGGTTTATACCCCTTTCACACTGGAGGAATTTTACAGGTGTTTTAGCGCTAAATCGCGCTACTAACTTAATAGACAAAATACATATAGTGATACTATGTACATGAAAAAAAAGACAACACTGATACAAAAACTGTAAATATAGATTAGTGTATGTGTCCTCATAAGTGGCGAAGGCCCATAATTCTCCTGACGGAGAGGGCTGACATAAAAATGTCAAAAACGAAAAACAAACAAACAAAAATACAGTGTCCAAACGTTCTAAAATCCTAAAAAGGAGAGAAAAGGGAAAATCCAAATCCTCATCCACCCGAGTGATCCAGATCTTGCAGCTGTGTATTTAAGGCACCCTTGTCTCTTTCCATATATGCGATTACCACCCTTGGAGCCACTGATATGGAGACGATCCATGCCAGGCTGTCCACTTTCTACTGAGCCCAGCAGTTTGCTATACATACAGGCGATTTGTGGTCCCCTGTAACTAAGGGACCAACTTGTTCTGGTAAGCAGATTCGTATGCTTTTTGGTGGAGGGCACTATTGGAATATCACCTATCAACATATGTCACAGTTTTCTGTCTAAATTCACAACAAATCAGGACCCTTTCACTCGGGTGGATGAGGATTTGGATTTTCCCCTTTCTCTCCTTTTCTTGAGGATTTCAGAACGTTTGGACACTATTTTTTTTTTTTTTTTCGTTTTTGAAATTTTTATGTCAGCCCTCTCCGTCAGGAGAATTATGGGCCTTCACCACTTATGAGGACACATACACTAATCTATATTTACAGTTTTTGTATCAGTGTGGTTTTTTCCATGTACATAGTATCACTATATGTATTTTAGAGCTGCAAGATTAATCGCGGAGAATCGTTATCGCGTTTCTCCGGCCCCCGCAATCTCACCTGCTGGATTTGGCGATTCTCAGCGTGCGGAGTGAGGCTGCCTGTGTTGGAGCAGAGGGGAATCATCGGCCGCGACGGAGCCAGCGTGAAACGCAAATGGATACCGGAACTGACGGCAGCTAAGACCAGGAGATACAGGAACTGATGTCAGTTCCGGTATCTCCGAGCCATTTGCGTTTCACGCTGGCTCCGTCGCGGCCGATGGGCAGCAGGACTATTCTTCCCAGGGGACAGTGCAGCTAGTACAAGGCAAGGCAAGCCTGTACATGTCACACAGGCAAGTGTAAGGCTGTAAGCTGCTGCTAGTATATAATTTATGTATGTATTCTCTGGCAAATATTCATTTTATATATTCTCTGGCAAATATTCATTTATGTTTTCTCTCTGGCAAATATTAATATATCCCTCTCTAAAATAATTAAAGAACCACCGTCCCTGTGACTTTGCACGCAGAACACATACGCAAGTCTCACCCGCATATTTAAATTATGTTACGTTTTTGAGAATCGTGATCTTCATTCTAAGCAAAAGAATCGCGATTCAAATTTTTCACAGAATCGTACAGCTCCAATGTATTTTGTCTATTAAGTTAGTAGCGCGATTTTTTATTTTTCCATATTGTCCACCGTTTGTATAACACAACAAATCGCAGCTTCACTATTGTATGCTTCACAGCAACAAACACATTTTATTACACAGTTTATTTTTTGGTATTAGCACAGTTTTCACCACCATTTTTCCCGTTTTAGCGCTAAAGATAGCGCCTGAAAAATGCCTCATGTGCAATCCCAGTGTGAAAGCCAGTGCATTCACACTGGGGTGCTGCGCTGGTAGGACTTTTTTTTAAAGTCTTGCAACCAGCATCTTTGAGGCGCTTTAGGAGCGGTGTATACACTGCTCCTAAAAGCACCCCTGCCCATTGTAATCAGCCATTCGCAGTGGCGCTTTGAACCTTTTGCTCAGGGGCGCGTGTCCCCAAACTCACCCCGGGTATGTTCGGGGCTGCACAGATGTCACACTGGGACACAGTGGCTGTGTCTGAGCAGCTACATACCACAGACATCTATGAACCAGCTGGCGCGGGCATGCACAAAACTGTGCATCCCCAGGTCGGCAAAACACAGCAGTGCACAGAATATGGAAGAGGCCGGGTGAAGGAGGCCATATATGAAAACAATCAGTAAAACTTCAGTTGTACCAAAATATCTACATAAGGGCCCTTTCACACAAGCAGACCGATCGGGTCTGACCATCCATTTTTCAGGCGGACCTGATCCGACTCTTTTTCCTCTATGGAGCTGTGGGTGCAAAATGGACATGTGTCCGTTTACACCCACCGGTATCCAATCTCATAAAAAGAGATCGATAGGTATACGTTCCAGTTCCATCTAGCAGATCAGATGGCAGTCGGGTGTAAAAACGGACAGGCATTCCTTTTACAGCCAATTAACGGTCCATAGAGGAGAGTGTTACATACACAGACAAGCCATCCGCCTGCTCAGTGGGGATCAGCGGACAGATTCCCTGCTGAGAAAGTGGCCTAGCAGAGCCCGTCTGTGTGAAGCAGCCTAAAAAGGTATATGCCATGCAATTGAAAGACTAAATGTTTAAGCCACATATTTAAAAGCCATGGCTGTCTCCTTTAAAAATAAAAATCTGAAAAGGAGACAAACACGGAAAAGCCCTGATTAGAGTCAAGCATGTACAAAATCTGTACAGACGTTCTCTAGGTGACCTTGTTTGCATATGCTTTGTGCAATATTTTTCTGAGCAGTAAGTCAATAATAAATAATGTTACAGGCCAAACCTCTTCGCTGATTGTTAGTGCTGCCAAGAGTAGAGTTTGCAAACCAGGTTATGCATGCAAAATATTTCAACTGACAGGACTCCTGGCTTTGTGACAGCTAATTACTACAAACAAATGATCCAAACATTGTATTCTTTGCAAACAAGTAACATTTTGATAGAGATAAGGAGGGATCGTCAGCTTGCAGGGTTTGAAAACAATTTCCTACAATTTTCATTGTTGTATGTACAGTTCTAAGGCGCTTTAATTCATTAAAGCCCCTTTCACACTTGTGCGAAAGTCGGACCCCATGATTTCCAATGAGTTCCATTCATATCTGTGCGACTTCAAAGTAGTCCCTGCACTACTTTGGTCCGACTTTGATGCGACTTAGTCCATAGACCTCAAGATTACACAGGCATTGCTTAAAGTCGTGTCAAAGTTGTGTGACTTTCAGGTCGCACAAGTGTGAAAGGGACCTAAAGCCTACTAGAGATTTAATTGCATGCACCGTAGACATGCCTGAAGAATAAGTAGGGAACTCCCAAGTGTCTTGTTCCTATACAAGTTATCAGAAGGTTTCATATATTTACTTGGTTTCATTATGAAAAAAAAGTGAGAAGTGGACTATCTATACTGAAATCGGATCTCACTCACTGGCCTACCAGAAAAGCCAGGTGTCAAGTTAGAGGCTTTTTAGGTTAAAGTGTCACTAAACCCACATCATAAAACTATAAATAAATGGTGTATTACATGCCGCTTATACTCCGTCACTATGAGATTTGTTTTCTGTATTCTGCAAAAAACCTGGTTGATCCCCAATTCAGCTAGGGATTTTGCAGAGCATCATAGGCATGCGCACGGGGAGTGCCTGGGCACACCCTAATGCCCAGGCACATCCAACACACCCCAGGACTTGTTTTGCCAGCAGAATGTGCAGCAGATGTGTAGGTTCTCCATTTCAGCACCTCGGGTAATAAACAATGGCAGTGCTGCTACTCTGCGAGTGGGACTACTTTTAAGTTTGCTGTGAGTTCAGCCCCTGATCGCGGAGTGAGCAGGCAAGAGGCCGCATTTGCCGTTGCTACTTCTATAGTTCCAGCTACAGCACCCCTGACAGCTAAATATCACTCCGCTCCCTGCTTTCAGGGGTGCTGTGGCAGGAACTAAAGAAGTAAAACAGGGCTGAATTAACCCCACTGATTTTGGCACCTACCCACTGCCACCGCAGCCCATCACTGCCCTTTTGTCAGCTGCAGAGAAAACATTGTTTGCCAGGACCAACCCAGGCAGAGGAGGAGGATGTGACTTTCTCCTCTCTGCTCTGCCCCTGAGTGCCCCGCCTCCCGGCTTCTGCCTTGCAGTGAATACCGACAATGGAATAGACTGAGGTGAAGGAGACCCGCTGGGACTTGGGACTCAGGACGTGTCACGCCAATCTCCTCTCTGATGCAGCATTTGGGGGAAAACTGTCTCTCTCTCTCCTCGGGTTCCTGTCTGGCTGAGTCAGTCGGGGCTTTCACAGATGAAGGACAGATGGGAGGAGCAGGAAGAGGAAGAGATCATCACAGTGCACCCTCCATCTCTTTCCTCCTGTCCAGCAGACAGCACAGCTCTCCCTGGGGATGACTGAAAATTTCAGCCTTTACCTGTAAGTACTCACCTTCGTTCTCTGCCTCTTCCACTATACAATTCTGTGCTGTAAACCTGCCCTGTACTTTGCAGGACAGGGTTACTGAAAGAGAAAGTAAAATTCTTCAACAGTTTAGGAATTCCTGGGACTTGCGTTACATAAATGTATTCCACATACACATTATATCCTGTTAAAATCATTATTTTTTAATAACATACAGCGTGTGTGTATATTAAATACATCTATGGAGCACCTCAGGAGTCCAAGGAATTCCTAAACTATCAAAAAGCTTATCATATTAATACACCCCAACTCCAGGACAGTAAAAAAGTCCAGCCTTGCAGTGTGTGGGGGGGGAGGTAACCTCTTTCACTTACCTGATTCTAATCTCTCTTCCTTCACCCCAAAGCTGTGACATCATCACATACCATACAGAGACAATAACCCTGTATGGTATGATGGGGAGGTTGGAGTGCGACCACAGCTAGTAACTTAAGACCCCTTTCACACTGGGGTATTTTTCAGGCGTTTTAGCTCCTGTAAAACGCCTAAAAAAATTCATCCTCAGTGTGAAAGCCGGAGTGCTTTTACACTGGAGCGGTGAGCTTGCAGGACGTTAGAAAAGGTCCTGCAAGCAGCATCTTTGGGGTGGTTTGGTAGCGCTGTATACACTGCTTCTAAACTACCCCATGCCCATTGGAATGAATGGACAGCGCTGACGAAGTGCCTGCAAAGCTCTTCGGCAGCACTGCAACACAGCCAGTTTGAACCTTTTCTTCAGCCGCTAGCAGGAGATAAAAGTGCCCCGCTAGTGTCTGAAAAGCCCTGCTTAAACACCAGTAAAGTGCCGCTAAATCTAGCAGCACTTTACCGCTAATGCAGCCCACACCCCAGTGTGAAAGGGGTCTAAAAGCTGAGGGGACAAGTCGCACAAGTGGGGGGGGGGGGCCTGCTGGAGCAAGTCCAGTTGAGCAGGCATAGCCTTAATTTCAGTTTGGTATAGCCCTCCCTGTAAGACAGAACCTTTTTTAAAATTAGTGGCTTGCAGCCAATCGCCTACAGCACTAATCAGTATATTCTGACAGTGGGGAGTCCCCCCATCAGAATACAGTGTCCCAGCATCACTTGTGTAGATGCAAGCACCTGTCAGCTAGTGATCTGAACAAAAAACCTGTGCACGTATAGCATCTTTAGGCCTGGTTCACACCTATGCATTTTTTAGTGCATTTTCAGTTTTGCAGAAACACACTACAGTCCATTTAACATGTGTTAGTTGCCCTCTCCCCTCCTCTGCACCCACACAGCTTCATCATTAAGTCTACTTTCACACTGAGGCGTTGCACCGTATTTTTTTGCGGTGCTATTCGGTTGCCAGTGGGGCGCTTTTACCCCCCCCGCTAGCAGCCAAAAAAGGGTTAAAACCGCCCGCAAAGCGGTGTTTTGACAGCGGTGCCCATTGATTTAAATAGACAGGGTTGCTTTAGGAACGGTGTTTTACACCGCTCCTACAGCGCCTCAAAGATGTGGCTGGCAGGACTTTTTTGAGCGTCCTGCCAGCGCACTGCTCCAGTGTGAAAGCACTCGGGGCTTTTACATTGGAGTGAAAGGAGAGGCTCATTCAGGGCGCATTGCAGGCGCTATTTTTAGCGCTATAGCACTTGCAAAGTGCCTCAGTGTGAAAGTAGCCCAAGTCATAGGAATCTGAGAATGTTTAAACTACAAGTTCAATCCAACAATGCAGCTGGCACACTGATCAGCCATTCAGGTACTGGCAACAGAACTGTAGGCAGTGTCTGCAGGAGCCTGACACTTCACCCACACTCTTCTGATTGTGGGTGTAAGAGTCGGTTCACACTAGGGCGACACGACTTCCAGCGCGACTTTCAGAGGCGACTCCGACACGACTTGAGCATGAACCACAGGGCGATCTGGGGCGATTTACAACACAACTTGAAGTCGTCTCCAGGACAGGAGACTTTCCAGTGGCCGATCAAACAATCAGCTCTAGGGGAGGCAGGGGGACAAGAGAGGTTTGCCTGAGAAATGTATGTTATCTTCCTGGAAAGTCGCTTCAGTTAAGACAGTGATCAGACTTGGATCAGACTTGGAGGCGACTTCCATTCAAATCAATGGGTACAAATCGCCTACAAGTCGGATTGAAGTAGTACAGGAACTTCTTTTGAAGTCAGAGCGACTGGAGTCGTGTGTATTAACACCGCTCCCATTCACTTGCATTGTTTTTCTCGACAGCGCGACTTGGGACGACTTGAGGCGACTTCAAGTCGGATCCCAAGTCGCCCCAGTGTGAACCGGCTCTAATACTTTGCAGTCTCCAGTTTTAAAAAATAATAAACGCCCTAGCAAAAATCTATCCATTTATAATTTTTTTTAATAAAAAAGGTGAACAAAGGCACTTGGGTCAGGCAGGCACATAAATGAGTGTGTGCGCATGTGTAATATTTATTTATTATATATATATATATAATTTTACACACACGCATGTGTGTTTGAGTTTTGGGGTGCACACCCTAATGCAATAGGCTGCACACGCCTATGCAGAGCAGTGTTGGCAACTCTGCACATGCTCAATTTTCAGTGAGATTCTATGCTGGGCATTTCCTCGCTCTCACATCTGAGCGGACCATGTTACTATAGAGTCACATGTGGGCATATACACCATAGTAAATGACAGCCCCCTCCCTTCTTCTCAATGCCCATTAACCAGATAAACACAAGGGGGAAGGATATTACATGTAGATTATTGGAGGCTTCACCTCCCTCCTATTCTAAGACACGGGCTATGACTGGCATGAACATAAAGTGGGCAGATTTCTGCGAAACAATAAAGATTTGATTTCAAATTAAAATTAAATTTATATTATATATATATATATAACACATTTGTATGACAAATTAAAACAGGTTTATCAATATTAATTACTTATTTTTACTCTGTATTCCAAAGGCCGTTTTTTTTAACATATGACCAGCAGCAGAGGACTAGAAGCTTCTCCTGCTTATGTTTCCCTGCAGACAGGCTTGGAAAGATCTGGATTATGTGACAGCTGTATATCGTTTAATAAAAATGGACAGTGAAGGGAAGGGACAATGTAAATTAAACAGTGTGTGTTTAGTATCAAAAAAGGTCACATTATGTGGGTGCAGGACTACATGTAAAAATCGGCAGATGTACGGGGTGCTATGAATTCTCAATGGCACTCATACGCACTGGAAACTGCAGTAAGTTTTCCCCCATGCTGGTAAATGCATAGCACAATGCAGTTTTACTGCCACTGCAATTTTAGAAAAAGGTGCAGGGCCCTTTTCCTGCATTCCTGGCAGGTACAGCAGTCCATTCAAATGAATGGGCTGCTGTGCCAGCGCAAATGTGGCTGCAGGGAAACCAGAATAGTGTGAAGCTAGCCAGGCTTACACAATAGTCAAGATTCTTCAAACCGCCGGGTTAGACATGATGGGCAATGCAGCTTTGCCCAAATATCTACATCAGGTACAGTTTACTCAAGCTATTACTTGAAAGTATATGCAAACCCCAAATTTATTTTTCGGCATATTTGACATTGTGCCAAACTGTATAAAGTTTTCTTAAGCAATTTTTTATTCTATCGCACAGATTCTCACCTGGAGGTCCTACCAGTAACAGCACTTCCTGTTTTATGCCGACTACCCCAAGTCACTGTCTCCCAATTAAATAGCAGCAACATCAGCCTGCCTTGTGCACTTGACAACTGAAGGAGCATGCATGGCAGGCAACACTGCCGATTGTGAGGCAGTGACTTACTGCAACAGAATGTCCCATTACTGGCCAGATTGCAATGTGAAAAAAACTTTGCAATCATTAACTAAAACCAACTTGCTTAAACCCCCAAACCAAAAATCGAATATTGCAGCTTACAGATATCGATCAGTGGATGTGATGACTGTATTGTTTTTTTCCTCCCTTTTTCTTTACCTGGTGATCTAGCCAGCAACACACCTCCAGTATTAGTGAGAGACACAAAACTGGAGGAAGGAGATAAAGGGGTACAGTAGACAGCAGTATTGTCAATCTGGGGGAAGGGTAGTGTTAAAATGGATCAGCAGATTTAAGTACACTAACAAATTGCAACACTTTATAATCAGTCACAGCAAGGTTTGACAAATTTGCTTGGAATCTAGGAGCCAGCTAAAAAAGTTAGGAGCCAGAAAAAGCATCTGGCTCTCAGTTGCACACTGAAAGGCAAAGCCAGCAGGATGGATCTTTCCTGTTAGCTGAGAGCTGGCATCAGGAGAGTAAAAGTAAGCGTACTCTTTAGACCCCCAAGAAGTGCAGCCAAAAAAGCCCTGCTAATTAAAGTGGATGTAAACCCGAAATGTTTCATTTTTTTTTGTTGATGTCACAATGTAGAGAATAAGATTTCCCATCTGTGCCCAGTCTTGCCACACAGAGTTAATCCAGCTCTGGGCAATCCTTATTTTATTGTTCAGTGAAATAAAAAAGGACTTGCAGAGAAAAACCGAAGTCTGTTCTGTCTGCCCCCATGCTTCGAGTGACAGGTTATTTACATATCTAAAAAGTTCACAATTCACATCCCCTTCCAGCTCTCCCAGGATTGGCTGCCTTTCCTGTGTTTTGACTAGAGGTTTCTCATAATATGGGGTGCGATGTCTGTGCAGTGCGATTTCAGCCATACAGATAGTTTTTGTGATATCGGCCATACTATCCGACACTGTCCACTATCCTGACACCATCCTGCACGTACTACCCACCACTGTACACTCCGCATTCCTGTGAGCCGCATCGCATTGCTGTACAGATCACATGCAGTGTCTATGCTATGCGATTTCAGCCATACAAACCGTATGGCTGAAATCACATTCGGACCAAACACGCACAGGACCCTTTTTTGTTCCGCACCAGAATTGCATGGGTGTTCACACCTATGCAATCCGGTTCATGTCCTGTCAGTTCGCAGTGCGATATGCGAGCTGAAATGGGGTGTTATTACCATTGTATGACACTCCCCAGCAGTTTTCATATGGCAGTGTGAACTGTCGTGCGAGTCGGGTGCGATGTGGGAACCCGCAGTGAATACGCAGGGTTCCCGAATCGCACCAGTGTGAACCCAGCCTCAAAGCATACAGCCTACAAATGTCACCTGACTGCTCCCACCAAGGGAGGACTGACACTGGTGCGATTCGGTAACCCTGCAAATCCACTGCGGGTTCCCACATCGCACCCGACTCGCACGGCAGTTCACACTGCCATATGCGAACTGCTGGGGAGTGTCATACAATGGTATGTCATACAAAGGGTCCTGTGCGTGTTTGGTCCAAATGTAATGCGATTTCAGCCATACAGTGTCAGATACATTTTTTATTTTACAATTTAATAATATTTTTATTTTTTCTCAAAATGTTTTTTAGGACCAGTGGATTTTTTTAAATTTTTACAATTTTTTTTGTACCATTGATGGAGCGTGGGGTTTTATTTTTTAAATATATTTTTTCACAGTGCTTTTGGGAAAGGGGGTGGGGAGATGGGGCAGTGGACGATGTCAGTGGACGATGTCAGTGGTCGGTGCCAGTGAGGCAGTGGTCGGTGCCAGTGGTCGGTGTCAGTGGTCTTGGGGCTCTGGACTGTGTCGGTATGGGGGGGACGGTTGTGGTGTCACTCCCCCCCCCCCCCCCCCCCCAAATTTCATTTTTTTTTTACAATTTTTTTTTTATCAGCCCTGTTGGGGGCGTTGGTGACATGTCAGGGGTCTAAGCAGAGACCCCTGGCATCTCCCATTTGAGACAGAGAAAAGGGACAGAGGGCATTCATTCCCCAATTATTTTCTCTGCAGAGAAGACAACGTCTCCCCTCCATTCATAAACTGAAGCAGAGTAACACACAGGTTACTCTGCTCAGTTATCACAGGACACACAGCGATCGGTAACAAACGCTCTGTGTCCCATTCAAAAAAGAAAGGGGCTGGTAATTGACATACCAGCTCCGCTCTCCGTCCACCCGCCCCCCCTCGGAAGAGGAGAGAGAAGGGGAGGGAAGCCGGCGGCTGAGGAGGAAGACACGGGGGATGTAAAACACATGGGGGGGGGGGGGGAAATGTGAACACACGGGGGATTTAGACAAAAAGATCAGGACGAGGAGGGGCGGAGGAGGATGTGGACACACGGAGAGGAAAGAGGGGGAGCGGAGGATGACACGGCGCTGGAGGAAGACACTGAGGACCAGTCAGGGATGATCTGTGCGACGGGGGGGGGGGTCAGCTGTGAGCACCGATTCCCCCCCCCCCCCTGCATGGCTTTTCAGATGAAAGCCGCGGGAGGGAGAGAAGCAGATGAAGCCATGCAGGGGGGAATCGGTGCTCACAACTGAGCCCCGTCACACCGATCATCCCCCACCGTCACTGGAGATTGATGTGTACAGAAATGACAGGGGGCCGTGAGCGCGCTCTGTTTTTACCAAGAAAGCGCTTTGCCTCTCCTGTGCACGCTCTGGCCAAGGGGAGTGTAAAGGTGGGCAGGGAGTCTGCTGACATCATGACTCCGCCCACCAAGCGCAGATAAACAGACCCACCCACTGAATCGGCTGTTTTTGGGGCTTCTAACTAATAAATGGGACACATTTGACAGGTAAGGATACATGCAGGAGGCATGTATATCCTTATAGTTCAGCACTATGGCAGTACTTTATAATTGATGAAAGTGGGTTTACATCCACTTTAAGTAAAACTGGGCATACGCTAGTGATTTTCATTTTACATTTTTAGTTTAAACATTTTGTTTTTCTAAATTGTTACGGAGGCCAAATTAAAAGGTTTGTTTTCAACTGCTGTGATGAGAATATTTTAAGGAGCAGGATATAACATTAATCACTAACAAACTTCTAACAGTGTTTGTGGTTTTTGTTTGGTAAAAAATTTAAACTGCATTCAAACATTCATCAAGCCATCAAATTTTCATGAGAGAAGTGTATGGACGTGCATAGACACTCAAAAAGCTACCAGTATATACCCAGCTAAAACTGTATACAGTGAGGCATGATGCAATAAATGCTGATAAATAGATCCCCATTATGAAGCAATGTACAATTTTCTAACACTAAACATGGTTTAGAGAAGATACATAAAAGTTAGTATTTTTTCAAAGCATAAAAAAAAAAAAAAAAAAAAAAAAAGGGAGGGAACCTATGTAAAATAGTGCAGCTTTGCATAGGAGGTTACATTCACAATACTTTCCTGCACAACTGACATATGGAAGATCGAAACTGGCGCTTTCAACTGATGAATTATTGTAGAGCCATCAGCTAACCACAAAAGAGCATTACTAAATGTGTCAAAACCCACAATGAGAGCTACAGCGTAGAAGCAAGTAGAACATAAAATCCTCAGAAGTTGCAGAGATGAAACACTAAAACAGTATTAATATGTTCTTATATATTGTATAGTTCTAGTTGCCTCATTTTGGCCTTATGGTTTCAGTTTAAAAAATGTCAGCAGCTACGAATATTAGCCCAGGGATCCAGTGCTGTCCTCACCTGAAGACTGGAAAAGAACCAGTCCTGTTCCCTGGCACCGCCACGTTGACTGTGGGGAGCTGGCTGTGACTCCCCGTTTCTTCTCCACTGTGCATGCGCATGACCTGTGATGCATCCCATGAGGTTTCGGGCAGTGGAGGTGGGCATGAACTTCCACTCAGACTACCTAGGCGATTGAAGAGGAAGTGGGTACCTGCTTCCTAGGTACCCCCCCCCCCAAAAAAAAAAAAGTTCCATTATTGGCAGAGGAGTGGAACTTTGTGAAGTAAAAACTTCTCCAAGTAAAAATTACTAACCATATTTACAGAGCAGAGTACAGTATCACAGGAAAAATATATATCAAAGAGGTACAGTATAGATTTAAAATAGTTGAAGAATTCTATTGACCCCCTTGGACTTGCATAGTTTATAGTGTTATACCCCGGTTTATCTGTGATTTCACCATTTGTTTTACAGCATATATGTAGCATTTCCCCCGTGGGGCTGCTGAGTGTAGTAGTTCCACCCGTCATTCTGTCCAGCCTGGCATTCACTTCCAGTCACGCTCCAGCCAATGAACAGTCCATCAGCTTTGTTTTTGTAATTTTATTGAGGGATTAAACTTGGATGCAGTAAAGTTAATATGGGATGCCCAGAACAATAGTATTAAAAAATTAGAAAAATAAATGTCTTGCTCATACATCACGGGACACCAAGCCTTAATTACTTAAAGCGGAGGTTCACCCGCACATTACACTTTTTCCCCATAGCTGGATGCTCGTTTTGTCTAGGGGAATCGGCTAGTTGTTTTAAAATATGAGCCGTACTTACCGTTTACGAGATGCATCTTCTCCGCCACTTCCGGGTATGGGCTGCGGGACTGGGCGTTCCTATGTTGATTGACAGTCTTCCGAGAGGCTTCTGACGGTCGCATCCATCGCGTCACGATTTTCCGAAAGAAGCCGAACGTCGGTGCACAGGCGCAGTATAGAGCCGCACCGACGTTCGGCTTCTTTCGGCTACTAGTGACGCGATGGATGCGACCGTCGGAAGCCTCTCGGAAGACTGTCAATCAAGAAGGAACGCCCGCTCCCGAAGACCCATACCCCGGAAGCGACGGAGAAGATGCATCTTGAAAACGGTAAGTACGGCTCATATTTTAAAACAACTAGCCGATTCCCCTAGATAAAACGAGCATCAATCTAAGGGGAAAAGAGAAAAAAATAAATAAATGGGTGAACTCCCGCTTTAATGGGGTTATGTAGTCACCACAGGTGATTGGATTAAAATGGAGTTCCTCCCCTAAATAACCCCTCCCAAATGGAGAGTATCTCCTTTTTTTCACCAGTGTCTAAGATGGTTGGTCACGTTAAACATGTGCCAAGAAGAAAAAGCTCTTTTGATGGTCTTCTGTGGAGGCCTAGGAGCTATAACCGGATCCATACCTCGGGCCGATAGCAAAAGCCTAAGATGGGCGGTACCCGGGCCTCGTGTAAAGAAGAAACACGGTTTGCCTGTAATGTCTCTCTGCGGAGGTCTGAGCTTTGGGATCCAGGCTTTGGTGTACTTTGGTGGCACGAAAAGTTACTGGCAGAGTCTTCTACAGGTTCAGGTATGAAGTTCCTCTAAAGTAGGAACCCTTGGTAAACCTGAAGGTTTTCACAACATGCCCGCCGTGATGGGTGAAAGCTAGATCTACTTTTTAGTAGCTTTGCTGTGGATAAGGTAAGAGAGGATAATGTTTTAAATAAATTTTATCTTCTGTGAGTAGGATGTCTTTCCTGGTTTTCACCACCTGGTGTATTCTTACATAGCCATCCAGGACACGCTCAGTAAAGTCAGTCAGTTAAAACACCACTCACCTCCCCTTCTGCAGGCTCTGCTACAAAAACGCATTACAAGGGTCCTCCCCCCCTCAAGAAACCCCAGTGATCTGCTCTCCTTCCTCTTTGCCATGGGCGCCACCATGACGGTCGGTGCGCGCGCCGATGTACTGTTTATTGGCAGATAGAGAGGGGGTGGGCCGTGGTTGCTCGCGCTCGTGCGCCGGGTGCCAAGAGAGGTACAGAAGAGGTACAAGGGCTAGTAAAAGAGGCACCAGGAAATCCCCGCTCATGGCCAAGGATTCTGAGCTTGCCTGCAGTTTACCATCCCCCTCTGTCAGTCTGGTAGCAGCCTCACAGGATGATCATATGCTCCTGTCTTGTTTTGCAGCTTCTCCTATGGCAGCTCCTGTATACGTCACCGGGGACGCTTTAAAAGTTGCTTTGGATGGCTTAGAAGGAAGCATTGCTACTATTATCGCAACCTCCTTAAAAGAAAACGGAGTAGATCACCCTTCATCTGCTCTGGCTCCCTCATCGGATGAGGGTGAAAAATCTCTCTCTGGAGATGAGGATCATGTGCAGTCTGAGGTCTCAGAGGATGAGAGGATTCCTTCTACCTCTCAGTCGCTAAAGATGCAGGTGCAATATTATGCAGAGATGGTACGTGCCACTTACAAATTGCCTCCTGTTGAAGTTTCTGTGTCCTCTGCTTCTTCTTTGGGATCCCGGAAATCCCCACAGGCTGCATGCTCCTTTCCAGTTCATCCCTTGCTGGATAAACTGATGTACGATGACTGGGTTCCCCCAGATAAACCGTTTTCTTCTCCTAAGCAGTTTTCCCTCCTTAATCCTATGGAGGAAGGTTTCACCAAGAAATGTGGGGTACCTGCTATAGATGCAGCTATTTCTTGTGCAAGCAAAAGCCTGACCTGTCCTATAGACAATGCTCAGGGCTTTAAGGATCCAACTGATAAGGTGGAATCTTTACTGAAAGCTTCCTCCTCTATGGCCAGTGCTGTAGTACAACCTGCAGTTGCAGCGATTGGCATATGTCAGTTCCTCAAGGAACAAATTAAGCAGATAGTTAAACCTCAATCTCCTCTGTAGGGAGGAGGTTATGAGGACCTTCCTAAGGTCCTGTGTTTTGCGATTAATACGATTATGGACTCTGTTCAGCAAGCATCCTGCTTAAATCTCCTGCTGGTACACATGTGGTGTCCTTAGGCTACAAGCTGGAATTCAGAGAACTTCCGCTACCCTGGTTTCTGAGATCAAGAATTGCCAAAGATCCAGAAAAAAAGAAGGTCTTTGTTTTTGGCATTGGAACACCTGTTGTCCAAAGGGGTAGCCCCAGAGGATCAGGGTTCTATTCAAACCTTTTCACGGTTCCAAAGCCAAACGGGGATGTCAGGCCTATTCTAGATCTGAAAAGCCTGAATCAGTTTCTGAACATCCGCTCCTTTCGCGTGGAGTCTGTCCGTTCAGTTGTCTCCAACCTCCAGGGATCAATAGACATCAAATACATATCTACATGTGTCAATATTCCCCACCCAAAAATTTCTAAGGTTTGCGGTGGATCAGCGCCACTTACAGTTTGTGGACCTTCCTTTCGGGCTGGCTACGGCACCTCGAGTGTTCACGAAAATATGGCTGCATCCATGTACATTTTTTATGACAGTTTATGTATAGAAAGAAGATGTTTTTCATCAAACTGAACTCTGTTACGTTTGTCCAAAAAAATATATAAAAACAATTACAATGAAGACATATAATCCTGTTAGGTTAACCGATAAGGAGGGAAGAAAAATACATAAATAAATAAAATAAATAAATAAAGGGGGGGGGTGATGTACAAGTAAATGTGAGAGAGACATCACTAAGGGAGGAGGTAGAATCCTTATGGATAGAGCTACAAAAAAGGTAGGAAACTAATACTGGGCGTATGCTTTAGGTCCCCTAACCAGAGGGAGGAGGGGGGAGGCAAACCTATCACAATTTGGATTAGCAGCATGGATAGAAGGTGTCATTATAATGGGGGATTTTAATTATTCAGACAGACTGGGCGTAAGGAACCATGCATTTATCAAAAGATCGCCATTTCCTAAACGTCTTGCAGGACAATTTCATGGGTCAGATGGTAAATGCACCAACTAGAAACAAAGCATTACTAGACCTACTGATTACCAACAATACAGCTCTGATCACAGATGTGGAAATACAGGGAAATTTAGGAAACAGCCTTCACAGCGTATTTAGTTTCAGTATAAATCACACAAATAGGAAACATAAAGGGAATACAAAAGACAACTTCCCTAAACTACGATCCTTCCTACGGAATGGGATAAAATTCTAAGGAACAAAGGACACAGAGGTAAAATGGGTATGCTTTAAGAGCATATTAAATAAGGATATTAGCCAGTGCATCCCAATGGGAAATACATTTAAAAGAGTTATTAAATGTCCTGGATGGCTTAACTCCAACATAAAAATGCATATAAAACAAAAGAAGGCCTTAAATAAAAAAATAAAAATAAATACAAGGCTGAGGGATCATCATCAGCATTTCAACTTTACAAGGAATGCAACAAGAAATGTAAGGGTGCAATCAGGGCGGCTAAGATGGAACACGAAAGGCACATAGCGGAGAGTAAAAAACATCCCAAGAAATTCTTGAAGTATATAGTTAAATATGACTAAGCACTGTTGAGAGTGTGAAACGCGGATCACAATAAAGGCGTTTTAATTGGAATGCGGCTTTCCAGACCTTCCTTCTTCTGATTGCTACATGCTAAGCCTGCACTCGTTTGCCGCCACTGAGGAGAGGGCCATTTCTATACACTTACCTGGAGCAGTGATCCTCCCCCCCCCCCCCTATATAAATAGTAAGAAAGGGAGGTCAGATCATATTGGTAAGGATGGAGAGATGGGGGAAGGTATTGCATTTCTTCTTCTCCTCAGTCTTCACAAGGGAAACAGGGGGCTTCAGTAAACCAGAATGCAATGTTTATCCTTGTGACATGTCACAGGAAGCACCCTCATGGCTAACAGAGGATAGAATTAAAAATAGACTTGAATAAAAAAAACAACATTAATAAGTCACCAGGACCAGATGGCTTGCACCCAAAGGTCATTAAGGAACTTTGTCAAGTAATTACCAGACCATTGTTCCTAATTTTTTTACGAACCGTGTACTGACTGGAATGGTACCAGCAGATTGGAGAAAAGCCAATGCAGCTCCAATATTTAAAAAAGGACGATACTAAGACACGCATTGCAATATTTTCTCTGCAGGATGTGGAAACCTTGCAAACATTTTAAATAATGCATTTGGGCGACAAAAATATGAATGCAAATTTTCTCACTAGGGGGGAGAACCTCTGGGAGAATCTAGGATGGAAACAGGACCTGGGGGTCCTAGTAGATGATAGGCTAAGCAATGACATGCAACGCCAAGCTGAATATTGGCATGCATTAAAAAAAAAAAAAAAAAAGGGATCAACTCCAGAGAAAAAAAAAATTCTCCCAATCTACAAGACTCTGATCTGGCCGCACCTGGATTATGCCGTACAGTTCTGGGCACCAGTCCTCAGGAAGGATGTGCTGGAACTGGAGAGAGTCCAGAGAAGGGCAACAAAGCTAATAAAGGGGTTGGAGGACCTTAGTTATGAGGAAAGTTATGAGCATTGAACTTATTCTCTCTGGAGAAGAGACGCTTGAGAGGGATTATGATTTTAATGTACAAAAAAAAACAAAAAAAAAAACAACACATACTGGTGACCCCACAATAGGGATAAAACTTTTCTGCAAAAAGGGAAAAAAAATTCAAAAGACACGCGGCCATTCACTAAAATTAGAAGAGAACCAGTTTAAACTTAAATTGCGTAGAGGATTCTTTACTGTAAGAGCGGTAAAGATGTGGCATTCTTTTCCACAGGCAGTGGTTTCAGCAGGGAGCATCGATCATTTCAAAAAATGATTAGATAGGCACCTGAAAAACCTCAACATGCAGGGATATACAATACAAATGTGATATACAATACAATGTAATACTGACATAAAAGCACACACACACAGGTTGGACTTGATGGACTGGTGTCTTTTTTCAACCTCACCTACTATATAACTATGTAAGAGGTTGTGAGATTTTTCCCCCCTTTTCATAAAAAATATTGGGACTCTAGGTCTCTGCTAGGCAGAACCAAGACGTGTTAGAACCAGAAGAATACATTTTAGTTAATTTTGAAAAAAGTGGAAAGATCAACTCTGGTTATATAGAACAGGTATTGGAATGAAGAGGAGGACCTGTTGAGAGTTAGATTTTTTTTTTTCTCCATACCATGGTACAGGGCCATGTCATTAGCATTGCAGTTTTAAGTAATAGAAGGGCCATTATGTAATTAATAAAGCTTAGGTTGTCCTGGCATAACTGCCTGGACCGATTTGGTAGGGCATTCGGTTTGACTCAGATTGCCAGCACATGGTAAAGGACATGTAGAAAGGATTGTGTGTAAGGTGTTTTTCAGGCTTCAACATTAAGGACTGTTCCCTGTAAACACTGAACAAAGACTTTCCTCTGTTAATCTGATAGTTAGCTGTGTTCACAACATTACCAAAAACAAAAACTAAGCCACTGTTTGCACACAGCAGAATGTCAAAACACCTCCATGTGGGTAGGGGAACCTTTCTTACTTCTATTGTATGTTTAGGTGGAATAGTTTTGTATTTACTGTAAAAGTATTTTCATGTGTAAGTTGCATTCTGAAACTCATAACACAGTAGCTATACTTTATTATCCGGCCCTGTACAGTATTGTACTACGAAGAAAGAAAGAAAGAAAGAAAGAAAGAAAGAAAGAAAGAAAGAAAGAAAGAAAGAAAGAAAGAAAGAAAGAAAGAAAGAAAGAAAGAAAGAAAGAAAGAAAGAAAGAAAGAAAGAAAGAAAGAAAGAAAGAAAGAAAGAAAGAAAGAAAGAAAGAAAGAAAGAAAGAAAGAAAGAAAGAAAGAAAGAAAGAAAGAAAGAAAGAAAGAAAGAAAGAAAGAAAGAAAGAAAGAAAGAAAGAAACCACACCCATTGCAGTCATAGATCTAGCTCTCAACCCTCACCAGCAGCCATATTACGTTTTCTTAGCACCCATAATTACAGTTCTTATTCCTCCCTATAGCACCCAACCACACCAGCCATATTTAAAGTGCTCTTATCCCTCTCTATAGCGCCCATAGTTACAGTCCTCTTAAAAGGGTACAGGGAGGGGGGAAAAAAAATAAACTTATTTGATCCCCCTGCTGATTTTGTATGTTTGCCCACTGATAAAGAAATGATCAGTCCAATTTTAAATGGTAGGTTTATTTTAACAATGAGTGACAGAACAAAACAAAAATATCCAGAAAAATGTTATAAATTGATTTGCATTTTAGCTTAGGTTCACATTGCTGCAGGTTAGAAATCGTGCAAGTTCAGCTCAACGATTTCAACCCAGAAATGCAGTCTGGTTTCGGTGACGATTTAACCGATATCTGTGTGGGTACCTGCACAGATGTCTATACGGTACAAATCGCCTCCTGAAGTCCCCAAAAGTAGAACAGGAACTACTTTTGG
Source organism: Rana temporaria (assembly GCF_905171775.1). NCBI lineage: Eukaryota > Metazoa > Chordata > Amphibia > Anura > Ranidae > Rana > Rana temporaria. The sequence continues at coordinate 474,138,408 of NC_053489.1, read as the reverse complement.
GAATCGGTGGGGTGCTGCAAAGTCGGCGCCACACCCATTTGGGTGGTGCCAATGTCGGCAATAGCCTTGACATCTCAAAACGCATGCCAAATCGTACCAATGTGAACCTAGGCTTAATGAGTGAAATAAGAATGTGATCCCCTATCAGCAAGATTTCTGGCTCCCAGGTTTCTTCTATACAGATAACGAGCTGAGATTAGGAGCACTCTTAAAAGGGAGCGCTTCTAATCTCAGCTTGTTACCTGTATAAATGACACCTGTCCACAGAAGCAATAAGTTTCCAATCCCTCCACCATAGCCAAGACCAAACAGCTGACCAAGGATGTCAGGGACAAGATTGTAGACCTACACAAGGCTGGAATGGGCTACAAGACCATCGCCAAGCAGCTTGGTGAGAGGGCAACAACAGTTGGTGCAATTTTTCGCAAATGGAAGAAACACAAAATAAACTGCCAATCTCCATCGGTCTGGGGCTCCATGCAAGATCTCTGCAAAGAGGAGTGGGACACAATCCCTCCCGAGATGTGTGCAAACGTCTGACCTCCAATCGCCAACAAGGGTTTTGCCACCAAGTACTAAGTCAGATTTGCAAAAGGAGTCAATTACTTCTTTCACTCATTAAAATGCAAATCAATTTAAGTCTTTGAAATGCGTTTTTCTGGATTTTTTTCAGTTGTTATTCTGTCACTCACTGTGTATATATATATATATATATATATATATATATATATATATATAATATATATATATATATATATATATATATATATCCCCCCCCCCCCCCCGATATGGGTTTTTCTCTGGCCGATACACACACACACACCTCACCCACTCCACTCCTTCCTGCTTATTCCTGTCACTCTAGCACACACTTGATGTCCTCAGTGCAGCTGGCACTGGTTTGGAACTGGCAGGTGGCACTGATTGGCAGTGGCGGGTGACACTGGCAGGTTTCACACTAAGCCGAGTGTAACTGTGTGAAACAGAGGAGCTGTCAGCGCGATGTCGGGGGTGGGCGGGACCCAGCAGCTAAAATTACACCAGCCAATGATTGGGCTGCTTTAGAAAGGGGACAGAGCCACATACACGTAGCGGCCCGCCCAGATATCATTCCATTGGCTGGTGTAATATTGCTGCTGTGTCCCGCCCACCCCCGACATCGAGCTGACAGCTCCTCCCTCTCTGTTACTTGTCAGTTTCACACTCAGCGCGGCGCTTGTTGCTGCCAGAGTCACCGAGTGTGGAGGAGGAACGGCGGTCAGTGTAAAATATCGGCCTAATTTTGATAATAATCGGCCGATACCGATCAAAAATTGCCAAATCGGCCGATTATATATATATATATATATATATATATATATATATATATATATATATATATATATATATATATATATATACACACACACACACACACACACATACATACATATACACACACACACACACACACACACACACACACATACGAAATAGCGAAAAAAAGTCATATTGCAATTGAATGTTAAATATAAAAAAAAAAAAAAAAAAAACAAACACACATTTCCAATCTGCAGCTCTGTAATTTTCTGTAAAATGCAATATGGCTACCTGGAGGGGTTCTATACAAAGAGTATGTACAGAACACTCCCAAAAACAACATTTCCTGCTTGTGCGATTGGCTCACCGATTTCCCCAGAAGTCTACACTAAGATACAAGTCAGATATCAGGCATCCCCTTCAACAGAAATTTAACTTTTGGTGACATACTCCCAATAGGAAATCACATCTAGAGAGATGCAGACCCGGCAATTTTCCTCATTGGAGCCCTGCAGGTGCAATATCTGGTTGATAATTTAAGAAACCACTCAAATTAGACACACTTACCGCATGGACACAAAAAACACAGGGATTTCTTCATACAAAAACAAATATGTAGGAATCTGCAACAAAGTTTGTTAAAATCCTTGCACTGTACATAGGTTTTTTTCTCAAAAGTGGAGTTACTCTTTAACTTTATCCAGCAAAACACATGTATAGTTCTCTTTACAGAATCCCCTATTAACTAATCTCTAGTGTTATTGTTTGATGGTATATGGTTTAATGAATATGCTATGGATTATAATGAGCAGGTAGAACTGTAATTATTAAAAACTCCCCCAGTCAGACATATTTATATACATGGTCAAATAAATAGAATCTGATTTCCTTTGTACTTATCACGTGGCTCCTGCTTCCATGCAGTGCACACAGTGTGGCAGCAACTTTTCCCAGTCACCATGGGAACAGGTAAATCAGGATCTGTCAGCACTGCTCAATGTAAAAATTCTTTAGAGTGCAGAAAAGTGCTCCATAAACCTGTCAGCTCATCACTAGGTTTATTATGGGAGTTTGTGTTAATGGAGAATGTGGGGAGGACATGGTGGCATTTGGCTTATCAGAGGAAACATAAAAAACGGAGCAGGCATGCTCTTTATTGCAATGTCTCTACTGTAATAACATAAATATACCTACCTGCAAGTGCAGCTTAGTTTACATTCCGGCACAGCACTGTGTCTGTCGGGTTGACTAATTGTGTGCATGCACAGATCTCATCCTGTGCCGGCCAATAAAGACCACCACAGCCTGAGAAGAAGCCAGATAGATGCCGATAAGTGTTAAATCTGAGCTAACTTTTTGGGAGCTTAGGTCCGCTTACAGCATGCCTTGAATAATAATTGTTACAATTGCAAGTGTGCTAAAGTCAGCTCTCAACTGAAACATGGTTAGCAGAACCAAGATGGCAGCTTCCTTGACTGTTAAGTAGAACTAAACCCTCCTTTCCTGAACAGAGAAGTATGGAATTTTTTTTATCCCATAATCATACTTAACTAGGTGGATGTAGCATCGGTCTGATGCTGCAGCTGTCCCCCGCCGCCTCTTACCAAGAACAGAGCCTCCCAACACTGCCGATGGCTCGGTTCTGTCACCTACCCGAGCGAAGAGATGCTGCCTGTCAATCAGCAGCTCTCCTCCCCTGTTCCTCCATGCTCACTAGAGCGCCGAGCTGTGGAGGGGCGGGGAGTGGGCCATCTCAGCGGCTCGCTGAGACACCTGGCAGATTTAGACTTCCAAAGTAAGGATGACACAGTGCCTGGACCGATCTTGGTGACGTCAGAGAGCGGACTTCAAAACGGGTCACAGGAGTGCAAAACAGGTGGCACTCCTGTGACCCCAATGCCGCGCACAAGCGACCGTTTTTCATGACGAGAAAAATGCAATTTTTTTAATTGGTCATTAAAAATGATCGTGTGTAGGCTCCAGAGCATTTTTCTCGACGTGAAAAATGGCCATTTAAAATTTAGAACATGCTCTAATTTTTCTCGTCGTGAAACACGGTCGTGTGTAGGCTTCAACGATGGGAAAAAAACGTGCATGCTCAGAAGCAAGTTATAAGACGGGAGCACTCGTTCTGGTAAAATTAGCATTCGTAATGGAGATGGCACATTCGTCACGCTGTAACAGACTGAAAAGCACGAAGACTGAAAAGCGCGGATTGTCTCTCACCAAACTTTTACTAAACACGAAATCAGCAAAAGCAGCCCAAAGGGTGGCGCCATCTGAATGGAACTTCCCTTTTATAGTTCCATCATACGTGTTGTACATAACCGCGCTTTGCTCAAGCATTTTTTTTCCAGGATCGTGTGTACGCAAGGCAGGCTTGACAAGAATCACGTTGAGAAAAACGTCGTTAAAAATGGTCGCGTGTACGCGGCTTTATAAGCCCAGCCGAATGAGCTCAGGCTGGACTTTCTCCTTTAACGTCTATATCATCGTTTACCAGCGACAGAACCAATACCAGCCCAGTTGCATTCTCCTATTGTGTCACTCCCTTGCTGCCCAAACCAGCAGGATGTTCTTTCCCTTGCGCCCCCGCTCTCTCCAGTGTTTAGTCCAGAGTAGGTGTGATATTCAAGGTAAAAGTGGTAAAATCATAATTAGCACAATTTTTTGTGCCAATTATGCCGGCAGAAAATAATGATATCTGAATGATTGAATGATGCCTGTAGTTGCAGGCATCATTCAGATATGCTCGCTGAAAGTCGAGGACGTCCTTGGGCTGGAAGTGGTTAAAAGGGGGGTGTATTTTAGAGATGTTACGCAGTGAAATCTACAAGCTTTCGACTGCGTTTGGATTTGGGGCTGAAAGAACAGGTCAAAGTCTAGGATTACACCTCGTACCCTGGCATGAGGGGAGGGATTGATTGTTATTTTGATTGAAAAGTCATGGAGGGGGGCACAGGCAGGGGGGAATATTACCAGCTCACTTTGAGAGAGATTTAATTTAGGGAAGTGGTGCGACATCCATGCCGATATGTCAGCAAGTTAGTAATGCGAGAGGCGACTAAAAGGAGTGAAGAGTAGAAAGATAGATGTGGGTGTCATCGGCATATAGATGGTATTGGAAGCCGTGAGTGGTTATTAAGTGAAGTGTAGATAAAGATAAGGGGCCCAAAAGCAGAGCCTTGAGGGACCCCCACATAAAGCAGCAATAAATGAGGATGAGACAGAGTTGTAGGTAACACTGAAGGAGAGCTGTGATAGGTACGAGGAGAACCAGGATAGAGCAGAATCTTGGAGGCTAAGGGAATGGAGTTTATTGAGAAGGAGTGGGTGGTCAACAGTATCAAAGGCTGCAGAGAGGTCAAGCAGTAGGAGTATGGAGTAGTGACCATTGGTTTTAGCAGTTGGCAAATTAGTGAGTTTTACCAAGGCAGTTTCTGTGGAGTGCTGCGAGTGAAAGCCAGACTATAAGGGGTCAAGAAGGTTATTTTCAAAGAGAAAGGAGCGAAGACTGTTGTAGATTAAGCGTTATAGAAGTTTAGAGGTGAATGGGAGTAATGAGATGGGTCTTACGGTTTTCAGGTTGGTGGGGTCCACTAAGGGCTTCTCACGTATGGGAGTGATCGGCGTATGTTTTAGAGGGAGGGGAAGGTGCCACTAGAGAGGGAGAGATTGATGCGAGTCAAGGAGCATAGGATAGAATAAGAGGGTGACCGTAGGGAGTTGAGGAAACAGGGTCCAGGGGACAATTGCTTAGGTGGGCATCTGAGAAAAGTTTTGTAATCTCTTCAGTAGTAGCCAGTTCACAAGAAGAAATTTTTTTTACTGTGCTGTTAGGCAAGTTATGTTGAGTGGGGGAGATGTACGCACAGTGGTGGAGTCTTCATGCATTGCATCAATCTGGTCATTGAAGTGATTGGGAATCTCTTGGGCAGCGAGTGAGTTGGTGGGTAGAGGAAGAAGCAGGTTGAGATGAGCTGAAAGGGACTGGATGACAAGGTTCTAATGAGAGAGACAAAGTAGGCTTGTTCGGCAGAATGGAGGCAGGGATTGTATCTGAGGCCTCGTACACACGACAGAGTTTCTCGGCAGAATTCACCGAGAAACTTGGTCAAACCCGGATTCTGCCGAGAAACTCTGTCGTCTGTACACTTTTGGCCCGATGGAGCCGCCGAGGAACTCGTCGAGAAAATAGAGAACATGTTCTCTATTTTCTCATTGTTCTATGGGAGAAGGCGGCCCGCCGAGCTCCTCGGCGGCTTCATCCCTGAACTCGACGAGGAACTCGATGTGTTTGGCACGTCGAGTTCCTCGGCCGTGTGTACGGGGCCTTAGAGGACAGATTTATATAGGGGGAAGTCCTTCAGGCATTTGGTTATATGTCACAGTCGCAATCTCTACTTGCTCAATTTTACATGTGCAATTGTAAAGGTGTACAATATCTGCTTATTACAAATAACTAGATGATGCACTTCAGTAATTTTTGTATTAGCTGTATAGGCCTGTGGTTTTATCGTGCTTATTTGGTTTTGACTTACACCTATCACTGGAGAAATAAAAAAACATGATGGGTCTAGGAAGATGCGTTAATAATATGCCAAAAATGCATATGAAATACTGTATACTTCAGACATCTTACCTAGGAGGGCCTACCTAAAAACATTATGAGGCCCGATTCACACTCATGCATTTTTTGTGTTTTTTGCACTACAGAACATGTGCCATAGGGAACCGTGTTAAACAGACTGTAGTGCAAATCTGCAGAATGCAAAAAGCACTAAAAATGCATAGGTGCTAAACAGGCTTAAAAGCTGGACAACCTATCTATCCTCAGTACATCAAAAACTGCAATACAAGTTACTTTTACATTTATCTTTTGTTTTTGATAAAATGTTTGATAAAATGTTGCATAAAACTCCCCTAGATATAGGTTTTCCAATTGCGTGTCTTATATTTTACAGCTATGCAGAATCTATGCTGTACAAATAAACAGAATCTATTATTCTTGTTAATAGGTAATCACATCACACTGGAGAGAACTAACCAAATCAGAATGCTGTAATCATCTAAAAATATGCACTAACAATCAGTATGTCACAACAAGAGCGAATAGGAAAATTCCTATGAAAGATGAGGAGGCAGGCAAATGCCAACATAAAACAGGACACTTTACTTGAAAAAATTACCAGTGCTGTCTGGAAAATAATTAAATGCTTTCAGCATTTAGAAGTTTAAAATTAAACACGTGGGACAGACAGCAGAGCCGTGTCTTCAACTAATTATATTCCCTACACATTCACTAGACAATGTGCACAAACAAATAAAAAAAAGGGAATCTAGTCTTCTCAATTAGCAATCAGCTCTCTACCATCAATTATATATGAAAATAGGAGCAACAATGGCCAGTCACCTAATATTTAGTAGGTCTTTCTTTTTTAGAGTTGGGCAAATGGTTTGGGCCAAACATTAGCTGTTCGCCGAACACCCAAATTATTGGGGCGTTCAACAGTTTGTTCGGCCCACTCAATGACCACAATGCACTGTGCATTGGAAGCCCCAATTGGCATAAGCAATAAAGTGCTGCTAGATAGTTAATGTGTTATTGTGCTTCCATTTCCAGTATAGAATATTATTTTAGTGTAAATATAGTGATAGTTAAGTGTGAGTGTAATATGACCTTTAATTTTTATTTGTGCGTTACTGTACGCTTAATGCAGTATATTGCAGTGAGTTAGTGCAGTTTTACTGCAGTATATTGTAGTGTGTCTTTGTAGCGAGTATCAACAAGGAGAGGCAGACGTTTTCATTGCACTGTGAGGGGGCCAGCAGAGTATGTGTCCACATGCAAAGGTGGACATGGTCCGTCCTCAGACAGGGCATCATTTATTCTTTAGTGAGGTTGCCCGTGCCATCCAGCCACAACATGCATTGGATGATGGCAAACTCACTGACGCGACTTTAGTGCCACAGAGCAGAGGCGCAAAGTGAGGCGCAACCCTAAAGAGGCAGCAATCATGGCAGAGTAGAGCGCAGCAAATGAGAAGAGAAACTAAGGCGCCGCTAGGTTAGAACTGCAAACATTTTAATGAGATACAGGTGTATTATCCACTTGCATGGCGATTAAAAAAGTAAGGCGTGGTGTACACTGGCGTGGTGTTCACTGCAGATGGGCGTTCTGAACAGCCAATTTTTATGCCTGTGGGGGGAGAAATCCTAGCCAGCAGGATCTCTGGGACCACAGCGATGAAACCGAGGCTTGGATCAGGCCGATGGTGAGGGCTGGAACACAGCGCTGGGCAGGATGACGTCACTGGTGGTTAACGGCGTTTCGGAGCATGCGCACTGGTAGATGGAACTCAGGGCGCGCTCCTTTGTCAAGCTCTGTTCATCTCACCCCCTCCACATATACTGAGTATCCACTTCAAAAAAGGACTTATTGATGCACAAAAGTATTAAATCTCATACTATTTAGCAGCGCCACTACCCATTTCTTTTTTTTTTTTTGGAGTAGAGCGCAGCCACCATATTCCACCAGATTGTGGAGCGGTTATCGCCTGGCCCACTTCCAGCACAGCCGTTTGGGCTTTTTTAGCACACGTGCAGCCGATTGCACTGTTGCAATTTTCAAACTTTGCCTCAAGCACATCAGGTGTGGCAAAACACCAGCCATTTGGGTACCACATGCTTGACAAGGCATTTAAAATTCCACCACTCAGCTTGTTGGCAACAGCACTTGAAAGCCACACAAAAAAGGGATGCGATTCTGTTCCACCTCATCTTTCTGGTCTACCCCCGCTATACCTCATGACCTCTAAGCAGCCTCCAATGACAGGGATGATGGTATAGCACAGAGCGTCCCATGTCCTTGCAGTACATCTGCCAGTAGCACACCACCAGCTGTAGACAACAGCAGGCAAATTTCTCTGCCCCATTTGCTGCAGCGGGAAAAAAAATAAAAAAAATAAAAAATAGTCCCTGCCATCCACATGCCCAGCATCTAAATTCCAGCTTGTCAAAGCTGCTGGCCTTGTTTACAACTTCTGCCCCCTTCTGTGAATTAGCAGAATGTGCTGTACCGCAATGGCAGGTTCCCAGTCGCCATTACTTTTTATATAAGGCTATTCCAGCTCTCTACCATCATGTGGAAGGCAATGTTGTGGCATCCTTGGGAAAGGCAGTCAGCTGCAAGGTCTGCTGACATGTGGTCTAGCAAGCATTGTCAGATGTGATATTTTGCTCACAGCACACTGGGTAACTGTGCTTTCAACTCGGAAGGATGCAGGACAGGGCTCAGTGCTGCAGCTTGTGCCACTACATCATCATACAGCTAGTGGTGATAATAAAATTTGTCAGCTCCAACCAATCCTCCTCTTACATGCCCTCTTCTGCTGAATTGTCCAGTGAACTACAAGTACCTCCTAAGTGTTTAAGGGGCCATTCAATGAGTCAGGCTGAAAAGGTGCCATGCAGTGCTTCAGTTGGTTTTTTAGGGCACAGGAGCCACACTGGAGCAAAGATTCTGGCAGATCTGCAAGGGCAGGCCCAGAGGTGGTTCACGCTATGCCAGATGGAGCCAGGAATGGTGGGGTGTGATAATGGCATCCTATCCACCTTAAAACAGGGAAAATTTACTAAAAAAATAAAAAAAATTTGAATATTGTGTAAAAGTTCATTTTTTTAATAATGCAACTTAAAAATGTGAAACTAATATATGAGACGAGACGAGTCTCATATATTAGTTTCACATTTTTAAGTTGCATTATTAAAAAAAAAAAATGAACTTTTACACAATATTCAAATTTTTTTTATTTTTTTAGTAAATTTTCCCTGTTTTAAGATTGATACCCCTAAAATGGAGAAACCCGGTAAGCCCGCAAATATGGGAGTGGATCGACTCTGTAGAGGGTACTTATAGGAGGGAGAAAGTAAAATACGGTTGCGAAAAGAACAAGGCAGGAAATAAGGATATCTGGGAAACATGGATTGATTTTAAAAAGTCTCGGAAATACGCAGAAAACATGAGAGAGGAATAAGAATGCAGCAATATAGGAAATAAAAATACAAGGTGGAGTCGGGAGATGGTCTGGGAGGGGTGGGAAGGGTAGTGGGGGGGAGGGAGGGGAGGGAAGGGACTGGGATGGGGTGATGTGTCACGTTATCACGTAATGATAGCATGTTGGATCTCGTATATATGAGGAACGCTCTAGCCCGTTTAAATTGTTAAAGGGCTGAAAGAAGATATGCTTAAAAAAAAAAAAAAAATCAAACAATATGCAAATAGCAGAATAACAAATATAGAATCAAGAAAAAAAATAATAATAAAAAAAAAAAAAATATATAAACTACCACAAATGATGCTATACCTGAAATAGAGACGGAATTATGAATAAAATCATGAGCAGGTCTCTTGCTGTGGTTATGTCTGACGTGGAAAAAAATAAAAAAAAAATAAAAAAGAAACTAATATATGAGATACTGTAGACTCATTACATGCAAAGCAAGATAGTTCAAGTCGTGATTTGTCAAAATTGTGATGATTATGGCTTACAGCTCATGAAAACCCCAAATTCACAATCTCAGAAAATTAAAATATTACATGCAATCAATAAAACTAGGAACAATATCGGATCTCTGAAAAGTAGTACTCAGTACTTGGTTTTGGCCCCTTTTGCAGCAATTACTGCCTCAGTCTCGGCACCTCTCGCGCTGACGTCCTGAGCGTACAGGACGTCAGCGCGAGAGTTGCCGAGCCTGCCCGACGATACACGAGTGTACTGCGCTCAGTATATGTTGGCGCAGTATTCAAACTCGGCGCGGGAAACGAGCGGGGAGGATGCCGCAGAAGGACGCCGGACCCGACGAAGAGGACATCCGAAGCCGCAGACGGACGCCGGACCCGACGAGGCCGCCGCGCAAGACACCAAAACGAAGTAAAAAAAAAAAAAAAAAAAAAAAAGAAAAAATTCCACCGGATTCGGGGCAACTTTAGGGGTGCGCGGTATACGCAGGAGCGCGGTATACCGCGATAAATACGGTAATTTCTGTAGATGGATCTGAATTTATTATTATGGCTCATGTGAAAGTCCTCATTTGTGAAGAAGTTAAATGTGTAGACTGAATGGGACAATATTTTGGAATACTTTTATGCCGCGTACAGACGGTCATTTTTTGTGATGAAATAAAATTACATTTTTAAAAATGTCGTTTAAAATGATCGTGTGTGGGCAAAATGTCATTTTATGTCTTCTGAAAAATGACAAAAAAAAAAAATTCGAACATGCTCGAATTGTTTGTCATTTTTTAAAATGTCATTTTTTGTGTCATAAAAAATGATCGTGTGTGGGCAAAAATGACGTTTTAAACCCGCACATGCCCAGAAGCAAGTTTTGAGACGGGAGGTAAAACTACCATTCATAATGGAGTAAGCACATTCATCACGCTGTAACAGACAAAAAAGCACAAAAAAGTCTTTTACTAACAAGTAACCAGCTAAAAGCAGCCTCAAGGCGAATAGAACTTCCCCTTTAGAGTGCCGTCACTTTGTTCATCATTTTTCAAAAACCTTCTGGGTTAAAGTAGTTAATCTCACTTGGGTGTGGTGGACAGTTGCATCAATAAGTGCCGTTTCTGTTTAATGCGAAAGTTATATATGTGAATGTCTTGCGTAAGCAGATAAGGCGCAAAACTCGTAGACTGAATGGGACTGAATGGGACACAAATTTTGAACACTAAAAACAATTTTAAAAAGAAGATTTTTATTTTTGTAAGTTTCGTAATTTTCATACAATAAAAGCGCATGTTTTAGCTGACAATATGTTTGTGGTCAATTACTGTAATTCCCGTTATACATTTCCATTGTTTTAAATTTAGATCATGCTCTCATGAAATTATATGTTGTAATATACGACGTTACATATGTGGTTTGTTATTATGGTTGACAAAACAGAAAAAGTTTGTTTCCCTGTTTTGTTTTGTTTTTTAACCTTTATGCATTTAGTGATGTGTGGTTAAAGTGGATGTAAACCCTCTCCCTGTAAACTACTGCTATAGTGCTGATCTATAAGGACATAGATGCCTCCTGCATGTATCCTTACCTGTCAAATGTTTCCCCTCTGTCTGTTATAAGAACTGAAAAACTGCAGATTCTGTGGGTGGATCTGTTGTCTGGAGCTCGGTGGGTGGAGCTGTGATGTCAGTAAACTTTGAGCTTGGGCCCACCTCTACACTCCCCTTGTCAACATGCATTTTTTCCTATGTATTCCTTACACTAAATTCTACTATGATCACTAACATCCAGTCAAAATCCAGGAAAGTAACCATATGACTTCAGAAAAGGAGGTGGGAACTAAAAAAAAAAAAATAATGCCTGTCTCCAGGCTAGTGCATGAGATATGTAAATAATCTGTCACTCACAGCAAGGGGGCGGAACGGACTATGGTTTTTCTCTGTAAGTCGGTTTTATTTCACTGACCAATAAGAGGATTGCTCAGAGCTGGATTAACTCTGTGTGGCAAGACTGGGCACAGATGATGGGAAATCTTATACTGTACATTGTGACATAAAAAAAAAAAATTATATATTCGGGCTTACATCCACTTTAAAAAAGGAGATCAGTGGAGCCATCCCTACCGACAGAGCACAATGCAAGTGTTGCCAGCGATGGCCTGCAGCACGAAACGTTTGGAAAAGTTGTACACAAGATGATCAATAGTGTACAACAGGGGTGCCCAACCAGTGGCTCGCGTAGGCCTCTGATGGGGCCCACGACCTCCTGCTCTGGGATGAATAGAAGGACTGTTATTAAAGGTCAGTTTAGTGGGCTGTGACCGTGTCCGATCTGCACATGAAATCCACCGCTCCGCTCATTGTGGCCCGCGACCGGTTACCAAGTCGCTTAAGTTGCCCTCGCTCTTCAAAAGGTTGGGCACCCCTGGTGTACAACTAGGGTGCCCATACATGGATCAAAATTTTGTCTGGTCCCTGCAGAACTTTGATCCATGAATGGCCGGCTTCCAAATGCCTAGGTGCCCTTTTACACAATTTTTTTGTAGCATTTAGTGGCAGGGGCTTTTAAAGGAGCAGCAGTGTTTTGGCACAAAAAAAAAAAAAAAAAAAAGCTTGACGCTTGTAAATGCTAGTCGATTTTAGCAATTGAGCATTTAATTTCAAAGGCCAGAATTAATGTTTATTCTGGACAATGAAATTAATTAACACCCAAGCACTTGAAGCCTGTAAACAAGCCTACATGCTTGCAAGAGCGCTAGACTTTTTTTCCCCAAGGGTCATGCCGCGTACACATGACCGTTTTTAATGTCATGGAAAAAACAAATTTTTTTGCGACGTAATGCGATTCTTGTCAAGCTTAGCTTGCCTACACACGATCGTGAAAAAATAAATAAAAAATGCTCGAGCAAAGCACGGTGACGTACAACATGTACGACGGCACTATAAAAGGGGAAGTTACATTCGGATGGCGCCACCCTTTGGGCGGCTTTTGCCAATTTCGTGTTAGTAAAATTTTGGGGAGAGACGATTTGCGCTTTTCAGTCTTTGTGCTTTTCAGTCTGTTACAGCGTGACGAATGTGCTATCTCCATTACAAACGCTAGTTTTACCAGAACGAGTGCTCGTCTCATAACTTGCTTCTTAGCATGCGCATTTTTTTTCCCCGTCAAAGCCTACACACGACCGTTTTTCACGACGTGAAAAATTAGAGCATGTTTTAAATTTTTAATGCCCTTTTTTCACGACGACAAAATTGCTCTGGAACCTACACAGGGTCGTTTTTAATGACCAATTCAAAAAATTGCATTTTTCTCGTCATGAAAAACGGTGTGTACGCGGCATCAGGCATTTTTTTCTGCAAAAATGCTGCTGCCAGGAGGAAGGCTTTCAAGAGAGCTTATTTTAACATTCTGTGTGCAAGAGGCCTGAAAGTGCATTCTGTATTTACTTGTGTTTCAGATGAAGCTGAACAGGGCGAATACTACCCTTATCTAATCTTGTGCATTCCACACCCTGAACTTGTAGTAGTATCTGAATTGGTAGGTATAGGTCACTAGAGAGATTCCCAAACACAGACTCGTAACGCACTTGTCAAACGTGCAGTTGTGCGAGGTTGAACCTGATGGATTGCAGCCTTTCGGCCTCTACTATAGGTGAAATTATTTGATAAATGCTACAGGACTTTAATGCATCTAAGGCCTCTTGCACATGAGACTCCTGTTTAAAGCATCTACTTTGAGACTTAGTATGCATTTGCACATATTTATGCGCATTTCCCCATATATGTGTTTGTGAATCTTCACTCGCAAAAACGCATTCTCATGGTCTCGTTCTGCACAATAGGTTAATGGGCATAAGGCATAAATTACTATTTGTTTTAATTGAAGAATGCACAGCGCTTGTTTGAATAGGCACATTACAATTAAGGGGCTGCAATTTAGCTCAGAAAAAAAAATAAAAGCTGTACTGAGCTTTTTGAAAATGCATTGTGCAAGAGGCCCAATACCCAGGTAAAGAAGGGGCAGACACATATTAAAGGTTCTCTGCACAAATGTTACATTTTAGTGTTGTTCTGGATCTGCATAAACAAGAATTTAAACCCCCTTCCCTCAGTTTCTATAACCCAAGTTTTGCCTCGCCCATCTGAACACTTACCACAAAAAAGCAAGGACAAGAGGCTGATAATTCCCCTTCCCCCTGCATTTCTCTTGCTGTTGCTTGTCTGTGGAAAGTGCTCATAGCCAAGAAAAGCTGCTTTTCTGAAGTTGACATCCCTTTCCTTGCTGTTGTCGAATCAGCTGCGTGAGGAGGCAACGGGGAGCAGGTCAGAACTCGGAACTAGCAACATGGGACAAAATTACTACATGAACTTTGTCCCGTAGGAGGCAGAACAGTTAAAAATAATAATAAGTATATAAAATGACAGGAGTTCAGCTTTATTAGTCAAAAGCCATCTAAACATGCTAGTGCATCTAACATTACCCTCTTCACAGTTTGAGAAGTCCACTGTCTAAGGCAGGTATGTCCAAAGTCTTTCAAGCCCCCCTGGTAATGTGTATATCTTTTGTGACCCCCAACAATTCCCTGAGCGCTGCGGGGGCCACAAAAGATATATACTGTATTTATGATAGGAGGGGACAGAAGGGGGGCAGGACGAGTGCTGTCAGATTACATACAAGAAAATCTCCTGTTTACTCGGTGGCCTCTTAACCACTTAAGCCCCGGACCATTTTGTTGCTAAATGCCCAGGCCAGGTTTTGCGATTCGGCACTGCGTCGCTTTAACAGACAATTGCGCGGTCGTGCGACGTGGCTCCCAAACAAAATTGGCGTCCTTTCCCCCCCCCACAAATAGAGCTTTCTTTTGGTGGTATTTGATCACCTCTGCGGTTTTTATTTTTTGCTCTATAAACAAAAAAAGAGCGACAGTTTTGAAAAAAAAAAAAAAAAAAAAAAAAAAAGCAATATTTTTTACTTTTTGCTATAATAAATATCCCCCAAAAACATATATAAATTTTTTTTTTGTTCCTCAGTTTAGGCCGATACGTATACTTCTACCAATTTTTGATTAAAAAAAAAAAAAAAAAAAAAAAAAAAAAAAAAAATCGCAGCAAGCGTTTATCGATTGGTTTGTGCAAAATTTATAGTGTTTACAAAATAGGGGATAGTTTTATTGCATTTTTATTAATTTTTTTTTTTTTTTTACTACTAATGGCGATCAGCGATTTTTTTTCGTGACTGTGACATTATGGCGGACACTTCGGACAATTTTTACACATTTTTGGGACCATTGTCATTTTCACAGCAAAAAATGCATTTAAATTGCATTGTTTATTGTGAAAATGACAGTTGCAGTTTGGGAGTTAACCACAGGGGGCGCTGTAGGAGTTAGGGTTCACCTAGTGTGTGTTTACAACTGTAGGGGTGTGTGGCTGTAGGACTGACGTCATCGATCGAGTCTCCCTATAAAAGGGATCACTCGATCGATGCAGCCGCCACAGTGAAGCACGGGGAAGCCATGTTTACATACGGCTCTCCCCGTTCTTCAGCTCCGGGGAGCGTTCGCGACGGAGCGGCTATAAACGAATAGCCACGCCGTCCCGGATCGCTTTCCGCGGGTATCCGACCGCCGCATGTAGCGGGGGGGGGTCCCGATCGGACCCCCGACGCGCGGAAAGGCGGGGACGTACATGTACGCCCATATGCCTGTACGTGCCATTCTGTGGACGTACATGTACATGCGGCGGTCGGCAAGTGGTTAAAGAAGTCCCGTCTCCTGGGTTGGCATTGGATAACTGTTCTGTCTATAATAGGAGGCGGGACTCTGTTCTAAAGAGGCCGCTGAGTAAACAGGAGATTCTCCTGTATGTAATCTGTTGGTGCTTGTCCCGGTCCCCTCTGAGGCTGCAGATGGGCATGGATCAGACTGCACTGATGGCAATGGTGAGGCTACATTCATGGCACTTGTGAGGTTGCATTCATGGGCACTGACCCTTATTTCGCTTTGAAGTTCTTTATTTAAAATGTACTTTTTTTCCTGAAACTTCTCTCTTAAAATTAAGGTGCGTGTTATATATGCCGATAAATACGGTATATCCAAATAACATGCCCAAGCTCATCATTAGTCCTGGCGCTCAGGTATTCATTGGGGGCCCACAAAAGATAGATAAATAGATATATAAAAATTTCTCTATCACACACACACACACACACACACACACACACACACACACACACAGTCCTGATCAAAAGTTTAAGACCACTTGAAAAATGGCAAAAAATCATATTTTACATTGTTGGATCTTAACAAGGTTCCAAGTAGAGCTTCAACATGCAACAAGAAGAAATGAGAGTGAGACAAAACATTTTTTGAGCATTCAATTTAATGAAAACAACGAATAAACTGAAACAGGCTGTTTTTCAGCTGATGAAAAGTTTAGGACCACACCTCCAAAAAAAAAAAAAACGAAACCCCCCCAAAACAGAAATCCAACTTCCAAACATGAACTCAGTAATGAGTAGCTCCGCCGTTATTGTTGATCACTTCAAAAATTTGTTTCGGCATGCTTGATGCAAGCGTTTCCATGAGGTGAGTGGGAACATTTCTCCAAGTGGTGAAGACAGCCGCACGAAGGCCATCTACTGTCTGGAACTGTTGTCCATTTTTGTAAACTTCCCTTGCCATCCATCCCCAAAGGTTCTCAATTGGATTTAGATCAGGGGAACATGCAGGATGGGCCAAAAGAGTGATGTTATTCTCCTGGAAGAAGTCCCTTGTCCTGCGGGCATTGTGTACTGTAACGTTGTCCTGTTGAAAAACCCAGTCATTACCACACAGACGAGGGCCCTCAGTCATGAGGAATGCTCTCTGCAACATCTGGACATAGCCAGCAGATGTTTGACGCCCCTGCACTTCCTCAAGCTCCATTGTTCCACTGAAGGAAAAAGCACCCCAGACCATTATGGCGCCCCCTCCACTGTGGCGCGTAGAAAACATCTCAGGTGGGATCTGCTTGTCATGCCAGTAACGTTGGAAACCATCAGGACCATCAAGGTTACATTTTTTCTCATCGGAGAATAAAACTTTCTTCCACCTTTGAATTTCCCATGTTTGGTGCTCTCTTGCAAAGTCCAAACGAGTTTTTGTTTTTGAAGCCCTTCAGTCTCAAATGCCTTCTGATGGTTATGGGGTTGCAGTCAGCACCAGTAAGGGCCTTAATTTGGGTCGAGGATCGTCCAGTGTCTTGATGAGAGACCCTGCTTATGCAGTTCAGCAACCCGACCACGTTCAAAAAAAAGGGAGAGTTTTTTTGTCTTTGCCATCACAACGTGTGACTACCTGACAGAAAATGACAATGAATCCACATCTTTGCACAGATTTGGCCTTTTAAAAAAGGCATGTGGTCCTAAACTTTTGATCAGCTGAAAAACAGCCCGTTTCAGTTTAATCGTTATTTTCAATTAATTTAATGTTAAAAAAATGTTTTGTCTCACTCTCATTTCTTCTTGTTGCATGTTGAAGCTCTACTTGGAACCTTGTTAAGATCCAACAATGTAAAATATGATTTTTTGACATTTTCAAGTGGTCTTAAACTTTTGATCAGGACTGTGATAGATAGATAAAAAATCCAAATCACATGCCCAAGCTCATCTTTTCACCACAAACAACCCAAAGCATATTGATATCAAGCTTCCTCCCCCTGAAACGCAGCAGCACCATTGGCTCCCGCTGCCGTCAAAGTCGAGAATGAGAATATCGCTCTGTGTCTGAATGGACACCAGGAAGCTGCAGGTCGGGTGCCTCCATAGCTTGCTGTGGGGGCACTCAACAGGAGGGAGGGGCCAGGAGCACAGAAGGAGGAGGATCCCAGCTGCTCTGGGCAAAACCACTACACAGAGCAGGCAAGAATAACATGTTTATTATTTTATTTAATAACACCACACTTTACAATTACCTTAAACGTGGTTCTAAAGGCTCAAGGTTTGAGGCAAACATACATATGCATGAAAGTAAATAAACCTGTGCGGCAGCCCCCCCCCCCCCCATATTTACCTGAGCCTGATCTTCCTCCAGCACTATGCACAAGAGCCCCAGCTCTCAGGGCTCCCTCCTTATTGGCCGAGACACCACCAGGCCTATATTACAGTACAGTAAAACATTGGTGTGCGAGCATAATTCGTTCCAGAAACATGCTTGCAATCCAAAGCACTTGTATATCAAAGCATTTTTTTACAGGGTAAAAAAAAAAAAGAGAAGAGAGGCACCTCTAAGTGTAGAAATAAGTTGCTAAATGTTGTACCTTCATTGAATGTAACCATATTGCTACACATAGAGGCTCCTCTCTTCTTTTTTTATACTCAGTTGTGACATGACGCTACTCTTATATCAAGACATCGCTTGTATATCAAGGCAAAACATTTATGAAAACATTTTGCTTGTCTTGCAAAATGCTCTCAAACCAAGGTTTTACTGTGTTTAATTTCATTTCTATCCAGCTGACTCTTTGGCCCCCCTATCTTAATACAGTCAAACTGTAGGATTTTTTTTTTTGTTAACAGGTTGTGTAAAAAAAAAAAAATAAGATGCATTAAATAGGAATGTTTGTAATCAACTACACTGTGTAGTCTTTGAAAACAGTCCACGTGATAGCCATTTTACCATAGTCCTGGTGGCATTCTGCGGTTTTACTTACAAGTACTGGGAAGAAAAAAAAAAAAAATCAGCCCAGAAGAATCAGGAGATGCAAAGTTTTATGAAAAGCATGTTCTGTAGCTATAGAGGAGGAAGCACGATTTCATCAACCTTCCAAAATACATTCAGAAGACATAGTCAGCAAGTGCTGGGGATTCCATCTGTCAGATTTGTTTGCACAGTAGGGATCATTTATGGCCATGCTGTGAGAGAGGACACACATTGGACTGTGCATTTTTACTTTTTTAAATATAGGTCTGCTTTTGGACGCCTGTAGCTAGGTCTCATGAAGCAGAAAATTTCACAAAGAATGCAATGCTCCCCAAATGCAACATCCGACAAGAAGATGCCATCTTTGACCTGCTTTGTCTCTAATTTATAAACACCATCTGCTGACCATGAAATATGCAAAATGCCATCAAATAATTGCCGCAAGACAGGTTCACACCTTTGTACCCTTTAATCATGTATCAAAATAAAGAACGTTTTTGCCTACCATTCAAGTGGAGAAAGCAGCTCAAACTGCCCAACTCCAGTCCTGACTGTCTGGAACTGAGGAAAAGGTTAGGCGACATGCGACCTGAAAAGTAGAATTGTACGATTCCTCAGACTTATCGCTCCTGCACGAGAATTGCTTTAACATTTAGTTATGTTGATCTTTCTCTTTCTGAGACTATGTATGCTGTATTTTTTGTTCCATTTGCCAATAAAATACTTTGGTATCAGAAATTTCTAAAGTACAAAGAAGCGTGGAGTGAGGGTTGCATTTTAATGGATTATACTATAGTGGCTCCATAGTAAGTGCATTTCAGATGGGCCCCAAGTTGCTTCACCTTGCTGTGCCTCTCAGAACTTTCCATTTTTGCTGTTGTAGTTTTAGGTTGTATGATGGCCCATGACACCCAACCTCTTCCTCAGAGGTCAAAACAGCGAGGGCTGTGGAGCTTGGTTAGTTTTAACTTCTTGGATGGTAAACCACATGCCAGGTTGTCAGGGTTACACTCTCACCAACGACAGATAATCCCACCGTGTGACATGTAGGCACCGTTTTCCTCCACTGGCTTATTGAAGAAAAGGTTTATATAAATACACAAGCAAGTTGTGCTGCAAGAGGTTGTAACATTTGTCATATTACCTTGAATTTAACTATACAGCAAGAACCCCCCCCCCCACACACACACACACAAACACAAAAAAGGTGAACAACACTTTAGATACTTTTTTAAAAAATATTTAACTGCTTCCCTTGTGGCCTATAGCAGAATGACGAATGAGCAGGAGCTCTCCCATCCTGGGTGAACGTCATGACATCCTGCGCTTCTGCTTGCAGTACATGGTCTGCCCTGGTACCTTGTGACCGTTCACATGACAGTACACTATGAATGAAAGCCATTCAATGATTACAACCATCTCTGATTGGTCACAGCCATCACGTGTGTGTGTAGATAGAGATGATATACAACACACACACACACACACACACACACACACACACACTCTCTCTTGCATTACATTTTTCAGACAATATGAATGATAACACAAAAACATTTTCACTCATGGTTAGTGCAAGGCTAAAGCCATTTATCATCCACTGTGTGTACTCTTTTTAAATCATAACAGAAACTACACAAATGACCCTGATCAAACGTTTACATACCCTGGTGATTTTGGCCAGATAACTTGTGTACATATTAACAAGTTTGAATGGCTAAAAAAAAAAAAAAAAAAAAAAAAGAAGGTAACCATCCTTACCTGTGATCTGTTTGCTTGTAATTAGTGTGTATATAAAAAAAAGTCAATGAGTTTCTGGACTCCTGACAGACCCTCGCATCTTTCATTCAGTGCTCCACTGACATTTCTGGATTCTGAGTCATGGAGAAAGCAATATAATTGTAAAAGTATCTGCAGGAAAGGGTAGTTGAACTGTAGAAAAACAGGAAAGGAATAATATATATATATATATATATATATATATATATATATATATATATATATATATATATAAAAAAAATTGATATCCAAGGAGCTGAGAATGCCAATCAGCAGTGCTCAAAACTAATCAAGAAGTGGAAAAGGAGGGGGGGGGGGGGTTCTGTTGAAACCAAACCACGGTCAGGTAGACCAACTAAAATTTCAGCCACAACTGCCAGTAAAATTGTTCGGGGTGCAAAGAAAAACCAACAAATAATTTCAGGTGAAATACAGAACTCTGAAAACATGTGGCATGGCCTTTTCAAGATGCAAAATAAGGAGGCACTTGAAGAAAGATAGGCTGTATGGTCGAGTCACCAGAAGAAAGCCATTACTACGCAAATGCCACAAAGTATCCCGCTTTCAATACGCCAAACGGCACAGTGATAAGCCTCAAACCTTCTAGCACATTTGGAGTGATGAGACCAAAAATGTTGCTTTTTGCCCACAACCATAAATGCTTCATTTGGACAGGAGTCTATAAGGCCCGATGAAAGGTACAGCATTCCTACTGTGAAACAAGGAGGTGGATCGCTGATGTTTTAGGGATGTGTGAGCTACAAAAGGCACAGGAAATGTGTTCAAAATTGATAACAATGATGAATGCAGTATGTCATCAAAAAATTACTGGAGGAAGGGGGGGGGGGGGGGGAGAAGACAAAAAGTTATTTAAATATGTTGTATGTATATATAAAAAAAAGAAATGGCCAAGAAATCAAAATTCTGCCAGGGTATGTAAAGCACAAGTGAGTGTGTGTTTTTAAATACAGAGGAGGAAGCAAAAACAAAAAAGGCCATTGGTACTAAAACAATTTTCAAAAGTAAAATACATACAAAAATATTCATTGTTTTTTTCCGCTTATATCGCAAAAAAAAAAAAAGTCTGGTATTGAGATGGTTAAAGTTGGCGTAAAGTCATAGGTTACAAAAAACAAAAAATGCTGACAGGCAGGGTGTTTATAACAAAAGAGAGCCTAGAGGTCTTGTCATAGCAATGCAATATGAGCCACACATGTGCAGCTCAGACCACATTTATTGGCCCTCTCTGCGTTGTTGTGATGCAACTCCTGTGCGCATTTATGGGAGTGACGTCTCCCCTGCCCGGCCATTCACATGGCCAAAAAGACCGGGCGAACATGGAAGCGCTAAAAATCTGCAGAGAGGGTCCCATTTCTTTAGTTGGCTTGCCAACGCTTTGAAGCTGAAATCCAGTCAGCTTACAAAAACGTAATTTGCTCTTCTGATTAGTGGAGACTGCATTTAAATCACGTTTTTTGTTTTGAAGTATGCATTTATACTTTTTTCCCCCTCTGACATCTATTTGAATATTTACAGGCTGATAAAAACTGGCTTGTATTGTCGGAAAGAATGAAGTAATTTGAATGGAATCGTAAAAGTTATTTAGAGGAAACAGGAAAGCATAATGTGAATCAGCCACTGATTATCCAAGGCGCGCCTCAGCCGTGACCTTATGATGCAGCCTCTCTAATAATGTTTACCAGAATGTAAAAGAAATTCAAACTACAATTATGGCTATGATCTGTACGGGTAACAGGACCACTTCCCAACAATTAAACAGCTTTAAATCTCAAGCACACGCCTTGGAAACTGCCCACTAATTGCCAAATATTCAACCTTGCTGATATTAGTCATTGTAAGCTCTTACTCTTAGATGTAGAAATTAGTGTCCATTTAAAGTACTTGCCTGTCATTGCCAGCATAAACTATTTACCAAGAGAAAATAAAAAAGGGAACCTGTCAAAATAAATCATGCTAAGAAAATATTTTTCTTCCATGCTTTTTTTTCTCTTAGGCAAGCAACATGAAAATCAAAATGCCATTAATGTCGCCTCTTATTGTGGTGTACATAATTCACAATATGAATTATGTCACATCAGAGCCATTACCACAGCTTACAAATAGTGATGTAGTTACAGGTACACCAAACAACAGTACAGGGTACATCATTCCCCACTGTCTCCAACATCCAAGGACAGCTTCAAGTTTAGAAGCAGGTAGGGAATCCAGACATTACAGTAAAATAACCAAGTGATCTTCCTGGATGTACAGCATGAGGATTGGAAATCATAAAACAACCTCAACACAACCACAGATCTTTGATAGTAAACTATAAAACATATTGTGCGAGGACCTGCAATAGGGAGAATTTAGCAAAATTTGTGCAGTTTATAGTGAACTGAGAAAGCTGTGCTGTAGGTTTTCTCCAGACTTGGTAGTTCGGGAGCTTGATGGTTCCAAAATTGTTTTGGTTCGGGCGGAACCTTCAAATCGATGTCAAGGCTTTGCTAGTTGCCTACAGCCTATGTGAGAGTGCATCCCTTGTGAGGGGGGATTCCTTGCCCAATGACTTGGAAAGTCTGGGAGGTGGAGGAAGATGAGGGGGCTGAAGCGAGTCCAGAAGTCTCTGGCCGAGTGAAAAAGCTTGAGGGGGCTGGACAGAGTCTGGAAGTCTCTGGCAGAGTGAGCAAGCTTGAGGGAGGCTGAAGCAAGTCCAGAAGTCTCTGGCGGAGTGAGCAAGCTTGAGGGGGCTGGACAGAGTCTGGAAGTCTCTGGCAGAGTGAGCAAGCTTGAGGGGGCTGAAGCGAGTCCAGAAGTCTCTGGCGGAGTGAGCAAGCTTGAGGGAGTCCGGAAGTCTCTGGCGGAGTGAGCAAGCTTGAGGGGGGCTGAAGCAAGTCCAGAAGTCTCTGGCGGAGTGAGCAAGCTTGAGGGGGCTGAAGCGAGTCCAGAAGTCTCTGGCGGAGTGAGCAAGCTTGAGGGAGTCCGGAAGTCTCTGGCGGAGTGAGCAAGCTTGAGGGGGGCTGAAGCAAGTCCAGAAGTCTCTGGCAGAGTGAGCAAGCTTGAGGGGGCTGGAAAATCCCATTTGGAGAGTCCAGGTGAGGGCCTGTGCAGTAAGGCTGAGCGAGCCAGAAAAGCCAGTATACTAGCAGCGGTCGTGCTGTTAAAGTGAGCTGGCGGTGGCTTGGTATTTTATGTTAACATTGTTGCCGAGTGGAGTTGAAACCCCTACGTGGGAAACCTGGATTGGCTACCAGGCCCTTAAATATAGTTCCCATTTGGCATGGACATTGTGCCAAGCACCTACAATTAATTTTTCAAGCAGTTCTACTTTAAAGGAAGCTCTGAGCTGGAGCTATAGGGAGGCCATTGAAGACCATTTTGGTGAAAGTCTCTCTCAGGGTCAGTGACCCAATGTACTGAAACCAAAGACAGTTAAACACTATTATTTAGGAGGAGGTCAGAAATTGGGCTGCTTCCTGCAGCTCATCACTGGGGATCTCACTTGTATATGTTGTTGGGCCAAAAATGCAGGTGTGAATGTACCCTTACGTTTCCATTTAATTGTGATCATCCAATTTTATTTGTTCCCTTTAATGCATTTGCCTTTGTTTTATGAAACAGAACACGTGGTGTACCAAAAAATCCCAGCCCAATAATGATGACCTGATGCAATGCTTGAGCCACTTCTGACGCTAGAAGTGTTCTTCATTGCATGCAGAGATTTTTCAGCTTGTTGGAATTTTTATTTACAACCTGGCTGATCCAGAAGCAGTCAACTGTATACGTGTGTGCCGCTTTCATGCGTTGGGAAAGTCACATGAGAATCAGTAGCAAATTATGTCTCTACATACGACAGCCAGATGTGCCCCAAGACATGATCTTACAATGTTGGAACTATGGTTGATGTTCAGCATTGCAATTAAGGATTCCTTTGAAAAAAAAAAAAAAAAAAAATTATATATATATATATATATTACTAGAATTCTCCATTAAAGTGTACCTCTAGCCAAGCCTTTTCTTTATAGCTCTGGATATAATAAGAAGGTGTTAAAAATGATAATTTGCCATTTGCATCCTATTGGTGCGATTTTCCTTCAAGTTTTCTTTCAGGATGCAAGGGTAATTCCCTCCCAGACAGTTGTCACCTTACCAGTTGCTCCATCTGGAAGATCTCTCCTCGCCTCAAGCGCTGCAGAAAACTGAAAAATCTGGATCTCCCATCACTTTGTCCAAAAAAGGTTTAGGCTTGATTCACACTAGTGCGGTGCGAATTCCATCTCTGTTATCTCTGCAAAGAGATAACAGAGCTGTTCAGCAGATCAGCTCCATTTTAAATGCGAATTTGGAGACCTGGGAGAGTGGAGGTGGAGAAATCCTGATAAGAAACGAACACACCTGCGAATCACATGCGTGCCCATAGAAGATATTGGGCCTGAATTTGCACCTGAGCCGCACTGCAATATCTAGAAAACGCACACGTTTTTTGGGCAATGCGCAGTGCTAATGCATCTCGCATATGTGAACCAGCCTCATTAAAATCAATGACATTTATAATGTTATGCGAATTGGATGCGGTTTAAGCCGCACTCAATTCGCATAGGTGTGAACCCGGCCTTAAGCTCCATTCACACCTTTGTATTCCAGGAACACGTGAAATGTGCACCAAAGCATGCACTGCAATTATTTCTGAATGAAATCCAAACACAGGTAGCAATACCGCTTTTTGTTGCGTGAAAAACAAATGCATTGCAAAAAAACGACTGAACAATGGTGCAGAAGCTACTTTGGCACATTTGTTGTGTCTAGGAAAGCCCATTAAATGAATAGGCTGTCCTATGCTAAAGGGACGCATCATTCAGGTATGAACTACAGTGGTTTCACACAGGCAGTCCTAACAATTCCTAGAACAGTCTGGCAACACTATTTCTAGATACAATACAGTGTGTGAGAGTTGTTACGTTAGGAAAGGAAACGCATTACTGGCAGGATCATCATACCGTGAAGAAAACAAAACAAAAAAAAACACACAAGTATTTAGCCACCACACCGAACATCTAGTAAGATACAATATATTAAATTGTTTTGGAGTCTTAAAGCGGTAGTTCACCCTCACTGACATGATTTTTCCATCGAGACAGGCATTGTAGCGCGAGCTACAGTATGCCTGTCCCGATTTTTTTACCCCCGTACTCACTGTGTACTCGTACATTAAAGATTTCGGCTCCCGCGGGGAATGGGCGTGCCTATGGAGAGGGAGGATGATTGACGGCCGGCCCTGGCATGTCACTCTCCCCGAAGACAGCCGGAGTAGGTCTCGGCTCTTCACGGCGCCTGCGCACAGGCGCCGTGAAGAGCCAAGCCTATTTCCGGAGAAGCGTGACGCGCCAGAGCCGGCCGTCAATCATCCTCCGTCTCCATAGGCACGCCCATTCCCCGAGGGGAGTCGGTATCTTCGATGTACGAGTACAAGGTGAGTACAGGGATAAAAAAATCGGGACAGGCATACTGTAGCTCGCGCTACAATGCCTGATTTTATGGTAGAGGAAAAAAAAATTTTTTTGGGGTTTATAGGGTGAACCCCCGCTTTAAGTCTTGTTCACGCTTGCAGTGCTTCCTGGGATATATAAAACAGTCTAGTCTACTGAAGTTTTTGCCTACGTAGGATATTTGTTAATTGCAAAGCTGATAGCTCTTAAAGGGGTTGTAAAGGCAGAGTCTTTTTTTTAATCGTAATGCATCAAGATAAAAAAAGTCTTCTGTGTGCAGCAGCTCCCCGCCCCCCCCCCCAATACTTACCCAAGCCCCTTCTAGATCCAGCGTTGTTGTAGCAATGTTTCGGCTGTCCGGGACTCCCCTCCTCATTGGCTGAGACAGCAGTCCAACGCCATTGGCTCCCACTGCTGTCAAAGTTAGTCAGCCAATGAGAAAAAGGGACATGAATGGACACAGGGAGCTGTAAATTGGCACAGGTGCCCCCATCGCAAGGTGCTTGCTGTGGGGGCACCCAACAGGAGGGAGGGGCCAGGAGCACAGAAGAGGGACCTGAGAAAAAGGAGGATCCGGGCCGCTATGTGTAAAACCACTGTACAGAGCAGGCAAGTATAACATGTTTGTGAATTTTAATAAAAACAAAAAAAAAATTACTTTACATCCACTTTAAAGGGGAGTTCCAGCCATTTGTGTGTTTATTAAAAGTCAGCAGCAACAAAAAGTGTAGCTGCTGGCTTTTAATAAACAGGCACTTACCTGCTCCAGCGCTCCAGCGACGCGCCGGCCGGGGCTCCGCTCCTCTCCCCCCCTCCCCGGCCGGCGTCTTCATCTTCAGTGTGGGCACCCGGCCGTGACAGCTTTCGGCTTCACGGCCGGGCACCCACTGCGCATGCGCGAGCGCGAGCGGCGCGGCACTGCGCATGCGCGAGCGGCGCGGCCCGGCGCCGTGTAATTGGCCAGGAGATCGCCTAGGACCTGTGACGTGTCCTAGGCGATCGCCAACAGCAGCCACTTCCTGAAGGCGACTAAGCTTAGTCGCCTACAGGAAGGAGGAAGTGGGACAGGAAGTCCCACTCGTGCTGAAGCCCCCACTCCCCCCCCAAAAAAATTACATGCCAAATGTGGCATGTAAGGGGGAGAGGAGTGGGTTAAGAGGAAGTTCCAAATTTGGGTGGAACTCCTCTTTAACAATTTGCCTTTCTTGAGCCTGCAACCAAGAAATGCAATATCAGAAAATAACAGCTCTGATAAGGGTGGGTACACTTGAATTGAAGTGTCAACAGTAACATGCTGCCTATTTTGTAATCAAATACACATTCACCAGATATGCTGAAAGCCAGGTGACAAATCCCACACTACTGCAATACGATACAAACACGTGTATACATTTTATCATTTTCAGAAAAGTTAAGGGAAAAACACAACTGTGCTTTATGTGCAATGCACGTCCTTGATCTGACTGATGTGATAAAAGGCTCAAACGCGATAACTGGTGTTGTAATCTGATGATGACACTTATTTCACGCGTCTGCAGGCAGAACAGGCCATGAAAGTAAATGCACCGCCAAAAAGTTTGCCAAGTTTGATTTTTGGGCAAAGGTCCATTTTAAAGATGTTGTAAAGGTTTTTTTTTTTTAAACAGGTTATACTTCCCTCCTCTGTGCAAGGGTTTTGCACAGAGCGGCCCCGGTCCTCCTCTTCTGGGGTCCGCCAGCAGCGCTCCTGGCTCCTCCTCTTCTCGGGTGCCCCCACAGAGAGCCGTTTTCCATGGGGGCACGCTCCTGAGTGAGTCCTGCAGCTGCGTCCAATGATAGACAGCAAGACTCTACCTGTTCACAGATTTGATTAACAGCAGCAGAAGCCATTGGCTTTTGCTGCTATCAATCTATCCAATGAGGACCCGAGACAGCCGCTGGAGCAGCTGTGCTCGTTCCCGTAGCTGGAACGATCGGGTTAAGTTAAAGTGGATGTAAACCCCCCAAAAAAATTTTTTTGTTATGTCATAATGTAGAGAATAAGATTTCCTATCATATGTGCCCAGTCTTGCCACACAGAGTTAATCCAGCTCTGAGCAATCCTCTTTTATTGTTCAGTGAAAATTAACAGACTTCCAGATAAAAACCTGTCTAAATAAAAAGTCCTTTCTGTCCCCTTGCGTCGAGTGACATACATTACCTCTCACAATGAACTGTGGATCACCCCCCTTATTATGATAAACATCCAGGAATGTGCAGATGTCCAAGCTAGTGCACGAGAGATGTAAAAACCCTGTAAGGCTGGGTTCACACTACGGTTTTCCCGTCCGTCAGCCGCATACAATTTATATGAAAAAACGTATGCGGCTGAAACGGACGGGAACGTATGGCACCGCACATATGTGCGTTTTCCATTAACATTAATGTTAAAGGAAAACGTATGCGGTTGCCATACTGTTTTAAAAACGACCGCAAAACCGTGGTTGAACACGGTTTTGCGTACGTTTAAAAAACGTTTTGCCAGCAAATCGTACGCACCCGGATGCATCCGAGTGCATACGATTTGCAATGCATTGTCTATCTCTACGTTTTCCCGTCCGGGCCCGTACGTTTTCAATACTGAAATCGTATGCGGCTGACGGACGGGAAAACCGTAGTGTGAACCCAGCCTCACTCGAAGCAAGGGGACGGAAAGGACTTTTTATTTAGACAGGTTTTTATCTGGAAGTCTGTTCATTTTCACTGAACAATAAAAGAGGATTGCTCAGAGCTGGATTAACTCGGTGTTGAAAGACTGGGCACAGATGATAGGAAATCTTATTTTCTACATTGTGACATCAAAAAGAAAAAAAAAAACAATTTTTGGGGTTTACATCCACTTTAAGTAAAAGGAGGGCTCTGGGCGCTGCTGCACTATATAAAGGTCATGTTATTTGTGTAAAAAAATAAATAAATATCCACTTAGCTACTGCAGCCTGAGACACCACCACATGACAAATTATTCATATGTCACCATATGCAGGAATACAACATATTGAAATTCTGGGTCATAAGATTTAGTACTTTACTACAAGGCTACATGCGTTTCTGCCTTTTCTTAAATATAGGCCCCCCATCTCTTTCTGGTACTTATATTGCTCCTCCATTGCCCAGTTTCCCCTTTGCAACCAGGGCTGCTGATAGAAATCATGGGGCCCCGTACTGTCTACTTGACGAGGCCCACTTCAGCCCAGCTCCTAGCCCCTCCCTAGACTCCGCCTTGAAACAATAATTGCATTAAAGAAAAAAAAAAGAAGGGGTGGGGGATGAAGGACAGGCTGGTTGTACCAAAGTTGATTACTTGGGTACAATCCGCCTACCCATAGATGGTTCAAATCTTAGCCGATCCCTGCTAAACTGGGCAAGAATCTATGGCTGGCTTAGCTGACACGGACATCAATATTGAAGTCTATGGCCCCCAACGTGCATGAAAGTCAGACCACAGTAGTGCATAAACTACTCTGAAGTTGCTGAAACTTTAAGTTGCACATATATGAATGGTCATCATTGGAAAACATGGGGAATGACTTGTTACGCAACTTTGATGTCCAAAGCTGCATGACAAGTCGCATAAGTGTGGATGGAGTCTGAAGGCTCTGTGTAAAGCTTGGAACACGTTATCTTTTTTATGAGGGGGGAGAATATACAGCACCAGTGCAACCATTCCCCTCTAATGATGTGTATACCATGTTCTGTTGGCTTCTGTAACAATCCTCCTCTCTCTGATGGTGGAGACCCAACCACAACTATGAACTCCTGGTGCTGGGGAGGGTAATAGTGTGAAGGATCGTGCTGCTCGCCCTCCCTTTTCTGTCTCCCCGACCGTTCACAAAACTCCTAGTATACTGCTCCCAGAATGCAAGGTGTTCTGTGAACGGAGGATTGGCAGATAAATGACAGGATCTCCCTTACCATTCACAAAACTCCTAGTATACTGCTCCCAGAATGCAAGGCGTTCTGTGAACAGAGGACTGGCAGATGAATGACAGGATCTCCCTTACCATTCACAAAACTCCTAGTATACTGCTCCCAGAATGCAAGGCGTTCTGTGAACAGAGGACTGGCAGATGAATGACAGGATCTCCCTTACCATTCACAAAACTCCTAGTATACTGCTCCCAGAATGCAAGGCGTTCTGTGAACAGAGGACTGGCAGATGAATGACAGGATCTCCCTTACCATTCACAAAACTCCTAGTATACTGCTCCCAGAATGCAAGGCGTTCTGTGAACAGAGGACTGGCAGATGAATGACAGGATCTCCCTTACCATTCACAAAACTCCTAGTATACTGCTCCCAGAATGCAAGGCGTTCTGTGAACAGAGGACTGGCAGATGAATGACAGGATCTCCCTTACCATTCACAAAACTCCTAGTATACTGCTCCCAGAATGCAAGGTGTTCTGTGAACGGAGGATTGGCAGATAAATGACAGGATCTCCCTTACCATTCACAAAACTCCTAGTATACTGCTCCCAGAATGCAAGGCGTTCTGTGAACAGAGGACTGGCAGATGAATGACAGAATCTCCCTTACCATTCACAAAACTCCTAGTATACTGCTCCCAGAATGCAAGGCGTTCTGTGCAGGGGACTGGCAGATGAACGACAGGATCTCCCTTACCATTCACAAAACTCCTAGTATACTGCTCCCAGAATGCAAGGCGTTCTGTGAACGGAGGACTGGCAGATGAATGACAGGATCTCCCTTGCCATTCACAAAACTCCTAGTATACTGCTCCCAGAATGCAAGGTGTTCTGTGAACAGAGGACTGGCAGATGAATGACAGGATCTCCCTTGCCATTCACAAAACTCCTAGTATACTGCTCCCAGAATGCAAGGCGTTCTGTGAACGGAGGATTGGCAGATGAATGACAGGATCTCCCTTACCATTCACAAAACTCCTAGTATACTGCTCCCAGAATGCAAGGTGTTCTGTGAACAGAGGACTGGCAGATGAATGACAGGATCTCCCTTGCCATTCACAAAACTCCTAGTATACTGCTCCCAGAATGCAAGGTGTTCTGTGAACGGAGGATTGGCAGATGAATGACAGGATCTGCCTTACCATTCACAAAACTACTAGTATACAAGGTGTTCTGTGACAAGAGGAGAAGCAGACGAATGACAATATCCCCCTTATCTGTCTCCCCAGCCATTCACAAAACTCCTAATATTTTCCCCCCAGAAAGCAAGGTGTTCTGTGAATGGAGAAGAGGCAGACGAACGACAAGATCTACATTCCTGTGTCTCCAACCATTCACAAAACTTCTAGTATTCTTCTCCCAGAACACAAGCCTTTCTGTGAATGGGGAAGAGGCAGATGAATGACAGGATCTCCCTAATCCCAGAATAAGTTGCATTCTGCAAGAAAGTAAACGAAGAGTTCTGCGAATTGTTGAGGGGACATTAACCCCTGCAGCACCAGGAGTTCACAGCTGTGGGAAAGGGGGGGGGGTGTCATTACAGGAACCAGCAGACATGGGATACACATCCATAGAGGGACATTATCACACTGCAGCTGTCCCACAACAATGTTTACTGACAACACATTGTGCACCTCACTAGTGACACAACCCTAAGGAATCACCACCCTTGGTGCTCAGAGCACACTCCTATCAGTCAGAGTGAATGTGTCCCTCTAGTAAAGTGTTGCTGATGGTGGGTGACACGAGGGAAAGGTTACATTGCCATATGACTAAACCATTTGGTTTGGTCCCATTATTAGAATGTAGCGTCTTGTACAGGCGCCCCCCAGGACACCATGTTGTCAGTGAGAGGTGACAGGTTGGGTATGAGGTGAGAAGTCTTACCTGGGTCTGAGCCGTGCTCTGTACATTGTATGTGTGTGTGTCTGACACCAGCACCACTCCCCCGCCTCTCCATGGCTCTGCACACTCGTACGGCTGCTCCTGCGCTCCGCTGTGTATACTGGGCTCCTCTAGCGCTGACCTGCCAGGACGTTCCATGCTTTCTGTCACTGCCTCATTTCCTCCAGTGCCCATAGATCAGGAGCACGGCCCCGCCCCACCATGACACAGCCGCGCCCTAGCAGCTGTCTGATGACAGGGTAACCCGCTAGGCTGCATCCCCGGCATCCGCTCAGCTGTGCGTGCCGCTTCTTCCCAACGGCCGCTAGGTGGCGTGCACATCTACTCCTATTTACTATAGTTGTCCTTGTAAATAGTGCTCAGGAATAAAGACAATTTGGGGACTTTGGCATGTGTATAACCAAGGTCTTTATCTCTAGGGCAGTGGTTCTCACCCTTCTAGTGCCCTGACCCCTTGATAAAATTTCCTAAGTTGTGCGGACCCCTAACAGTAAAATCATTTTTATAGCGTGAGTTGTCAGCACCCAAGGCAAGACAAGTAATTTGCACCCCTAACCCGCGGACATTTAGCGCTTCCTGAGTCTCTTAGGCTGCATTAACACCTTGGCGTACCAAATCGCGGCGTTTTGTCCCGCGAATTGCGGCGTCAAATTGCGGCGTTTTATACTGCGATTTGCGGCGACAAAACGCCGCGATTGTGAATGCAGCTGTACCCCCTCTATGGAGATGGTTCACATCTCCTATGCCGAACGCCGAAAGCTGCCTGAAAAAAAGGTCCGGGACTTGTTTTCAGGCGGCAGGCGTACGGCGTTCGGCGTTCCATCTCCATAGAGGGCAATGTAAAATCATCCCTCCAGCGTCTCAGGGGCGGCTGCGGCGTCGCACTACAGGCGTATATACGCCTAGGTGTGAACAGAGCCTTAGGCCTCGTACACACGATAGGTTAAACAGAGGACAATGGTCTGATGGACCGTTTTCATCAGGCAAAACCGATCGTGTGTGGGCCCCATAGGTTATTTAACCATCGGTTAAAAAAAGCCAACTTGCTTTAAATTTAACCGATGGATTCCTAACCGATGGGAAAAAAAGCGATCGTTAGCAGGCACAACCATCGGTTAAAAACCCACGCATGCTCAGAATCAAGTCGACGCATGCTTGGAAGCATTGAACTTCGTTATTTTCAGCATGTCTATGTGTTTTACGTCACCGCGTTCTGACACAATAGTTTTTTTAACCGATGGTGTGTAGGCGCGACGGACCATCAGTCAGCTTCATCGGTTAACCGATGAAAACGGTCCATTCTCATCGGATGATCGTGTGTACGCGGCTTTACAGTATTAAAACCCCTTATGGTACATTTTAGGATGTACCACTCTTCTCTTTGTTCTCCTTTCTTTCCCTTTTATCTCTCTCTATCCAGGAACAGCCCAGCTGGGCGACCACAGGCTCCAGGGACAGCCCTGCTGGGAGGCCACAAAAGGGCTGGGAGAGGAACAGCCCGGGATTCAGTGACCCCTGGCAAATCATCATTTGACCCCCAGGTTGAGAACCACTGCTCTAGGAGAATAGGTGCAGGGACTCTCACTTTCTGCATCAACCCTTGTCGCCACCCCTACCCACCTCCGAGCACTGTACCTTGGTACCGACCCCTTCCCACCTCCGTCCACTGCTCCTTAGTCCCACCCCCTACCCACCTCCAAGCTCTGTTCCTTGGTTCCAACCCCTTCCCACCTCCGTTCACTGTTCCTTAGTCCCACCCCTACCCACCTCTGAGTACTGTTCCTTGGTTCCGACCCCTTCCCACCTCCATCCACTGTTCCTTAGTCCCACCCCCTACCCACCTCCGGGCACTGTTCCTTGGTTCCGACCCCTTCCCACCTCCGTCCACTGTTCCTTAGTCCCACCTCCATCCACTGTTCCTTAGTCCCACCCCTACCCACCTCTGAGCACTGTTCCTTGGTTCCGACCCCTTCCCACCTCTGTCCACTGTTCCTTAGTCCCACCCCCTACCCACCTCTGAGCACTGTTCCTTGGTTCCGACCCCTTCCCACCTCTGTCCACTGTTCCTTAGTCCCACCCCTACCCACCTCCGGGCACTGTTCCTTGGTTCCGACCCCTTCCCACCTCCGTCCACTGTTCCTTAGTCCCACCCCTACCCACCTTCAAACACTGTTCCTTAGTTCAACCCCCTACTACTACCCCCAAGCACTGTTCCTTGGTTCCAACTCCTACCCACCTTTGTGCACCGTTCCTTAGACCAACCCCCTGCTCATTTACACTTGCTTCAGCTTCAACGGCTAGTTTACACTTGCTTCAAAACAAGGCTTCGGACAGGCTATGTTAAAGCATTCTTAACGTCAGTCAAAGCCCCTGTCACTAAATAAAATGGTTAGCTTACAGTCCTGTTTACACCTTGCATTTGCTTTGCTTTGGCTTCACTTAAAAAACATGTACCCTATGTAGCTTTAGCATACCTCCCAACTTTCTGAGATGGGAATGAGGGACACCCATCAGAAAAAGTATGTAGGCATAGGGCACACCCCTTGCCACACCCCCTTAAAGGAGAATTGAACAAAAAAATAAGATTGGTTAAACCGACAAGTGCTTTATTACCACTAATATTCCTTTATATTGGCTTTTGGAATTTACAAATGCAGCAATTTTGAAATCAGATGTAAGGTTTAGCGCTGGGAAACACTTTTTGATAGATAAAAACTGCATTTTATATACATCTATATAGATCAGATCAAAATGAGGGACAAATGAGGAGAATGAGGGACAGAGGGATATTGCTCCAAATCAGGGACAGCTCCTTTAGAAATCAGGGACATTTGGGAGGTATTCTTTAGTGGTGCTTCAAAGTATCTTCAAAGCCTCCATATAAGCTTGCTTGAAGCCCCACTGAAGCCTCATCGAAGCCCCACAAAACCTCACAGAAGCCTTACCAAAACACCACCAAAGACATATCCAAGCTCCACCAAAGCCTCATCGAAGCCTCATCGACGCTCCAAGCAAAAGCAAGGTGTAAACAGGACTGTATGCTCACCATTTTATTTAGTGACAGAGGCTTTGACTAATGTTCAGAGAGCTTTAGCAAAGCCTGTCCGAAGCCTTGTTTTGAAGCAAGTGTAAACTAGCTGTTAAAGCGGGGGTTCGCCCTGTTAAAAAAAAAAAAAAGTTTTTTTTTATTAGACCATTAAATTCGGCATCGTAGCGCGAGCTACGGTATGCCGGTCTTACATTTTTTATGCCCGTACTCACTGTGGTATCGCTGATTGAAGAATCCGGGGAATGGGCGTTCCTATGGTGAGAGAAGGTGATTGACGGCCGGCCCTGGCATGTCACGCTTCTCCGGAAATAGCCGAAATAGGCTTGGCTATTCACGGCGCCTGCGCATAGCCTGTGCGCAGGCGTCGTGAATAGCCGAGACCTACTCCGGCTGTCTTCGGGGAGCGTGACGTGCCAGAGCCGGCCGTCAATCATCCTCCCTCTCCATAGGCACGCCCATTCCCCGCGGGAGTCGGATTCTTCAATCAGCGATACCACAGTGAGTACGGGGATTAAAAATTTAAGACCGGCATACCGTAGCTCGCGCTACGATGCCGAATTTAATGGTCTAATGATGGAAAGGAGGGTGAACTACCGCTTTAAGTGTAAATGAGCCCTATGTGTCATGGCAAGTCTGACGCAGTAGGCAGTACAGGTTTCCAGCATTATCATCATTATCAGTAAAAAAGGTTAAGTGGAATTGGGCTTTTATTTGCTGACAGTTTTGCGCTAAGGCCTCTTCCACACGAGGCGGACTCCATCACTACGGAGTCCGCCAGCTCCCGCCTGGCTCAGCGGAAGATCTGTCTGCTGATCTCCGCTGAGCCAGCAGATGAAAAGCCCTTCTCTGCTCACTGAGCGGGAAGGGGCTGTGCAGCACCGCTGTCTCCTATTAGGCGATCTGATGAAAACGAACAGCATGTCCGTTTTCATCAGATCTTACCTGATCCGATCCGGCATGGATGGATATGGACGTATCGCCATACGTCTGATTTTGGATCGGATCGGGTCAGATGTCTCCGCTGAAATCTGACGCTCCATAGGATTGCATGGAGCGGCCGTTCAGGTCCGCCGTCAAAAACTGACAGGTGGATCTGAAAAGTCCGACTGTGTGAAAGGGGCCTAAGAAACTTCGTAAAAGCATCTGATTGGCAGGGTTGAATGAAGAACAGGCACATATAAAGGGTTGCTGGGGATGCCTTCTGTCATACAACCCTGACCAAAGAGAAGTGTCTGCAATCAGTGTGTATCCTGTGAAAACAGAGGCTGGCCAACCTCCTCCTGTCAGTAGTGACTCCGGGGCAAAGACAAGAACGCTTCCTCATATTATTAATATTAGGGATGAACAAACGTCACAGTTTTTATTTCCCTAAATGTTGGCAAAAATTAGGAGGTTTTGCAACTTTTGCCATTTCAGCGAATTGCATTTGTGACACATGAAGTGGTTTAGTGGTTATTAGGCTTCTTCAGGCTGGTTGAGCAGTTCCTTTCACATATCCTGTTCTGTTATGTGTTCTTGTGCCAAAAAAGCTCATTGTTATTTTATGGTATTTTTACAGAGGCAAAACACAAAAAACATAAATAAATATTAAACACATAAATAAAACACAGACACACATATTCCAGCTCTAAAAATAAAGCACCTCACAATAAAACGCAGAGGACTTGAAGCTCCTGCTTATGTTTCCTCACAGACACACTGGGAAAGATCTGTGTCATGGGACAGCTGTATATCAATTAGGAAAAAGTTACTTAAATTTTTTTTTTTTAATTAAAATAATTACAGTGCCATCATCCACATACAGAAACAGATTGGACAATTGAAATTAAACAGTGTGTGTTTAGTATTACTTCAAAAGGGCTGGGGGGGAAAAGTCAGACATCTCCTTTACCAGCCAAAAGATACAGAGGAGAGGAACAGCCGAAGTCCATGCTAGAAATAAAGTGCAGTGCATTACGATGCTGGGACCAGGCTGTCATATTAACATAACACCAGGAGGGGTGGAGCTTCTGCTGAAGAGGGTCTGTAGACCCATAGGCG
The DNA here is from genome assembly GCF_905171775.1 of Rana temporaria. NCBI lineage: Eukaryota > Metazoa > Chordata > Amphibia > Anura > Ranidae > Rana > Rana temporaria. Next base: position 474,101,718 of record NC_053489.1, on the reverse strand, counting down.
TGCGCACAGGGTGTGCCAGGTGTGCCTGGGCACACCCTAATCCCCCTGTGCTGGGCAGATTCCCCCTGCTGCTTGGCTACAGAGAAAGGGACTGGGTAATCTCTGTCCCCAGTAAGGATGAGCTCTGGCGTGTTCGCATGGTACACGTGCAGAGCCCGGCAGGAAGTGTGCACGGTGCTGCGCTAATCACAGCCAGGGAGACATTTGACGATCCCTGCAGCCGAGCATCGGGACAATGTCTCCCTGACTGTGATTAGCGCAGCACCGTGCACACTTCCTGGCGCGCTCTGCACGTGTACTTTGCGAACACGCCAGAGCTCATCCTTAGTCACCAGTCCCTTACTTTATTTTTCTTTATCTCAAAAGTAAGACTTTAGGGGCCCGTTTAGACCCCTAACATTTCACCAAAGCCCCCCAATAGAAAAAATTGTAAAAAAAACGTGTGTATAAAAAATGATGCAATTGTAAAAATGTAATAATAAAAAAAAATAAAAAAATGTGACCACTCACACCAACCTCTGCCCTACTGACTTTGTCATCTAATAATAATAGTGCAGCGCAAAACAAACAATTTTAAACTATACATACAGAAAGTTAAAACATATGATATATGATATATAATTAAAAATTATATAATAAAGTCCATATAAAGTGCTCAAGTGCAAAAAGATGATCCAAATCGGAATATAATAGTGCAAAAATCCAAAGGGTGATATCCAGAAGGAACCTCCACCAAATAGCAGGAATGGCCTCTCACCTTACAACTTCGACCTGCAATAGGTCACAAAGCATAATCAGAGAACCACCTGTTCTCAGAGGACAGCAAGCAATGCAGCAGTAGAACCACGATATCAGTCAGACTCAGGATCAGGACATGGCAATCAGGGCATAAAAAACAAAGGAGAGGAAATCTAGTGCTCTCTGAAGCCAAAATACATTTATTTAAGAATAAAAAACGAATACACTCACTGTATAAGCACTCTCAAACGAGTGCAGCGAAACAGCATAAAACATCCATAAGAGCATGGGTTTCAGTCTAGGTCGGCGAGTGGGGGAACATATCAGCAATATCAAAAGGGGTATTAGGAGTCACAGTGTATCTAAACACTTTAGGCAGTGTCACCAGAGGAATCCCAAAGGGTTAAAATTCTGGGGCATTGAAAAAGTTACAAAACATTGGCGAGGGGGACATTACATCCGCCAATTGAGTCGGCGTGAGTCTTATTGGATATATGAGACTAAAGTATCCTCGCCAGCTGGTTTAAATGTAGAGTTTGACCTTAATTGTTTTATTTCCAATAGATAATCCCCCCTTTCTTATGTATCTGTATATTTTTAAATATTTTTAAATATTTTTAATTATATTTTGTATATATTATATTTTATATATATATATATTTTAATATTAATATTTTTATTTTTATTTTTAATATTCATAACATTTATGTCCAGTATCTATCTGTTACACGTAGTGTTCCTTTTCGAGACCTTAATGGGTTAATATATAAGGATTTACATATGTGTTTTTGATGTATTTTATGTAATTTGGGTGTGCGATCGTGGCTGACGTCATTTATATTTTTTATGTAAGATTTCTTTTTAAAGGGGTCTTTTTTGCCTTTGAGGATTTCTATCCTTATTGCATATATATAACTTTTGGTATTTAGGAGTCTGCCCTTTGATAGTATTCCGATCGAATGTGTTTCCTTTTTCCCATTATGATCGAATCTGTCACTTTTTTCCATCATGGTGCAGTTTGTGCCTTCCTTTGCTGACAGTCTTTGTTGTCTAATTAGGATTGATGGGAGGGCTTGATTACTAGTGGGTGTGTCATGGCAGCCACAGGCTTCTTATACCTAGACAGCGGGACGTTTGCATGCTGCCTTTTTTCACCCCACGCTGATGAAGTCCCGCTCATAGGGACGTAACGTCGTACGAGGGGAAGGGGCCACATGTGACGTCAACCGCGATCGCCGACCTAGACTGAAACCCATGCTCTTATGGATGTTTTATGCTGTTTCGCTGCACTCGTTTGAGAGTGCTTATACAGTGAGTGTATTCGTTTTTTATTCTTAAATAAATGTATTTTGGCTTCAGAGAGCACTAGATTTCCTCTCCTTTGTTTTTTATGCCCTGATTGCCATGTCCTGATCCTGAGTCTGACTGATATCGTGGTTCTACTGCTGCATTGCTTGCTGTCCTCTGAGAACAGGTGGTTCTCTGATTATGCTTTGTGACCTATTGCAGGTCGAAGTTGTAAGGTGAGAGGCCATTCCTGCTATTTGGTGGAGGTTCCTTCTGGATATCACCCTTTGGATTTTTGCACTATTATATTCCGATTTGGATCATCTTTTTGCACTTGAGCACTTTATATGGACTTTATTATATAATTTTTAATTATATATCGTATATCATATGTTTTAACTTTCTGTATGTATAGTTTAAAATTGTTTGTTTTGCGCTGCACTATTATTATTAGATGTCAATGTGAGGTGTTTTATTTGAATTTACCTTAGTGCTGGCTTGCATTTTTTAGTTTATATTTACATTCCAGCGCTGAATAATTTTTCTTTATTACTACTGACTTTGTCCACTGCTCTACCGATGCTGTCCATTGCCCTACCGCCCTATATATTTATACACATACGCGCATGTGTGTTTGAGCTTTGGGGTGCACACCCTAATGCAATAGGCTGCGCAGACCTATGTGTAGACCTAGAAGGGGTCTGTAACGGGACCCCAAATGGGACAGAGGTTAAAGCCGTTTAGGATATTCCATTCCCGAACCCAAGACAGCTATCGACACTCCACAATCCGGCGAACACGACCCATACAAATTCCCTGCCCCCCATTAACGAGACACACAGCTCTGTTTGAGGGAATGAATCTTCATTGCAAGCACATGGTAACACATTTCTCTTCACCCTTGGGAAACAGGGTGGGTTAAATTGTCCAATGACAATGGTGATACAGGTCAGGTGTGTTCAAACTTCTGCTTCAGAAAACAGTCTTAGCAGGGGGGGGGGGGGTTGCTGGATTGACCCCCCCCTTTCCCCACAGCAAGACACTTAAACATCCCATAATAGGCAGCCAGACTGTCTACCAAGCTCCAATCCACATCACCACAGTAGCAGACTTAAATACCACAATAGACAATAGAATGCAATCACACCAAGCTTATAGTGCACAACAGCCAACACACAATATATACAATGTATACCACATTGAATCTGACTAGCACAGATCATAGTGGGGTTCTCATTCACCATGTGCCCCTATTAGAGACACAGGGTGATCTACACATAAGAGGCATCGGGAAAGCTGAAACAGGAGAATCTCATATTTTCTAAAAGCTTCTAGGTGCCACGGTCCCCTCCGTTACAGGGTCTCTGGGTGATTGTCAAGCATCGTAAAGTCTGTGTTAATAAGTATTGCAAGGTTTGTCTTGCAGGGTCATCGGAGGCTGTCAGAATAGGATGACGGACTTTGTTCTTCTTCCACTGTTTCTTCCAAAACTGTGAGCTTAGCTGTAGCTGCTGCTTTTTGTCTTTTTAATTTTGAGGACATTTAGCTTGACTTCTATCTGCCAAGCTTGCCCTTTGGTGGCCTGCGATTTTACCTGTTCACATGCTTTAGTGGCTTGCGCTTCAATGACTGCTTCCCTCTTAATACAAAAAGCTTCCACCTTTGCTGGTTCTGCTTCAGTTCAGGCTGTGATAAGTTGACTACTTAGTGATGATCACTGTGAGCAGAATCTTAGCAGCAATCACTGAAAGTGGGACCTTAACGATCTATAAAGCCTCGTACACACGATCTGACTGCCATCTGACTTTTCCTTTGGATTTTTGTCCAAAGGGGCGGTGGCTGTGAACTTGGTATGCATACACACGGCAAAACATTTTCAGCCAACTGTAGCGCTACCCCCGAAGGAGCCGCTGATTTGTTATTGGGATCGGCATATTGAGTTACCTTAATGTGGCGTATGGGTGCAGTTGGAGAACAAAGCAGTGAGCGAAGGTGCAGACAGTGAATAAAGGGTTTTCCAATGCTTTATTCCAGGCCAAACATGGCCAACATCAACATTAAGTGGAAAGAGCAGGTTGATGAAGAAAAAGGAGAACCTTGCAGTGTCAGGCCCAGATATTAATTGAGCAGTACTTATTCAATAGAGTACCAAACTGTTATTCGTCGCCACTCTAGTCGGAGTGGGTAAAGTGCCCCCGGACAGACCCCTCTCACAAGCCTGGCAGCCAAAGTGTCACTTAGGATATTCTGGGAGGAACAGATCTCTTCCACAGACCTGGGTCTAGGGCCTCTGCCACAGGCCGATTACTTTAGGTGAGCTAGATGGATAAATGGAGCGAATCCTCCCAGTAGGTTTTTTAGCATAGGTCACCGAAAGACAGCAAAACGTACCTGTCAACATTCCGGTCACCAGATCCCCGATTGGTTCGTTCAAGCCCTGTTGGACAACCTGCCTCCGGGTTCTCCTCAAGCCGACCCCCCAATCGAACGGCACCCAGCCTGGGATCCTCTCAATAGAACTGGGAACCCAGTAAGTCACTGGAGTCCCTTTTCACCTCCGGATGAGGGTTTAGGTAGACTGCAATTCTGGCCTGGTGGGCCTCGTTGGCGGGGTCCATGGATGCGCGCACCCTGAAGGTGGATGCCGCACCTGGAACCGGGACCCCGCGAAACTCTGGTTAGCACATGACACCTGTCACAGATATACCCCTCCCCAGCATGCCTTGCGAGGGAGAAACTTCTCTGATTGGCTGCTGGGGAAAGTTGCTCTGCCAGAACCCCTCTGGTGCCAACTGCTGGCCAGGGATGGTATTGCATCCCTGGAGCACAGACTGACCCAGTGGACGTTTCTGGAGTGACAGAAGTCCCAATTTTAGCAAATTTTGAATGGGAGCAAAGTAACTCTCCCATTCCCCACTAACTTTAGTGTAGTGCCCATACTGAAAGTAAGGGGGCGCTACACAACATTCACCAAATCACATGGTTTTTCAGCTCTTTACCGCCACCCTTTGGGCAACTTCTGCTATTGTTGTCTGATGTTTAGCATTGGTTCTGAGCATGCGTGTTTGTACTTTGAATTTTAGTCCGATAGACTTGTGTAACACATGATCGGGTGATCCGACATGACATATTTTTTGTCGGAAAGTTTGAGAGCATGCACAGCGAACATTTGTCTGTGGAAATTCCGACAACAGTTGTCCGATGAAGAATACAGACAGTCGGATTGTCCAATAAAACACATTTGTTGGACCGTTGTTGTCAGAAAGTCCGATCGTGTGTGTATGGGCCTTAAGAGTACATTGAAGAGGTAAAGTGGCAGAACAGTTTCATTCAGTTTTTATATCTTGTCATCTAGGTATCAGTTACTTGGCCTCCAAAATTTGACGTGTTATTCTTGGCAAAGAACAGTATTTAACTGCAGAGACTCATATGTAATAATACTTGATAGCTTTCATAAGCTCCTTTTAGTTTTGCAAGTGTGCTGGTTGGTGGTTCTGTATCTTTACACAGGTTTCACCAAATGGTTGATTTTATCAATAAATAACTATTGCCATAGAAAAGGAATAGTTCATACTGCAGGTAAAGCAAATCCAGTCTGACCATGTCAATCTTTTTCTTTGTTGTGCTGAACAAACATTTTTGCAAAGAATATACACCCATAAGCCATAACTTTAAGACAATTGACAGGTTATCCATGTTGAGACGTGTCCACAGTAGGGATGAGCTTCGAGTTTGAGTCACAGACCCCCAAAGCATCCTCCCCATGTTGAGGGCATGTGGTCTGGTACGGATCAGGAGGGAGGGGGGCGCTCTCTCGTCCCCCCTCTTTTCCTGCGGCCTGCCAGGTTTGCGTGCTCGGATAAAGGGTCTTGTATGGATTTTTGGGGGATACTCCACGTAATTTTTTTTTATTTGGGTTGGAGTTCCCCTTAATATCCATACCAGACCTGAAGGGCCTGGTAATTGAATTTGGGGGGACCCCCACGCATTTCTTTTTTTTTTTAATCAATGACTTTCGATGCCTTTTCTCTGTATTGCAATTCATTATAGCCGCGAGTGGTTTTAAATTCCATTTTTCCTTCAGAAATTACACTTTGCGCAGGGACAGTTCTAAGCACGGGAAACAAGCGCTACTTTAAGGCATACTTTACACAACCCCTAGGTATGAAATTTAAAGGAATATTTCACTTTTATTGTTTCACTTTAAGCATTATTAAAATCACTGCTCCCGAAAAAACGTTAGTTTTTAAAACTTTTTTTGCATTGATAGTTACATGTCCACTGGGGCAGGACCCGGGTCACCAAACACTTTTTATGACAATAAATTCGTAATATAAGCCTTTAAAATTAGCACTTTAGATTTTTTTATGTTCGAGTCCCATCGACTTTAACGGTGTTCAGATGTTCAAACAAATGTATTGCCTGTTCGCATGTTCTGATGCGAACATAACTGGGGGGTGTTCGGCTCATCCCTAGTCCACAGTCAAAAGCACCTATGTTGGGTACCTGAGCATCAGAAGTGAACCAAAGAGAAATAGAAGAAGGTGACCTGGTCTAATGAATCATGTTCTCTTTTACATTATGTGGATGGCCGAATGTGTGTGTCGCTTACCTGGGGAAGACATGGCACCAGGATGCACTATGGGAAGCGAGCAAACTGACGAATACAGTGTGCTGCATTGGGCAATGTTCTCCTGGGAAAACTTGGTCCTGCTATTCATGTGGATATTACTTTGCCATGTACCACCTGCCTAAACATTGTCCATGACCAGGTACAGCCCTTCATGGAAACATTATTCCCTGAAAGCAGTGGCTTCTTTCAGGAGGAAAACTTCCACACCACAAAAATGGTTCAAGAATGGTTTGAGGAATACAACAATGAGTTTGATGTGATGTCTTGACCTCCACATTTTTCACATCTCAATCCAATTGACCATCTGTGGGATGTGCTGGAAAAACAAGTCCGATCCATGAAGCCCCACCTCTCCACTTACAGGACTTAAATGATCTGCTCCTGATGGTTTGGTTTGGCCGGATACCACAGCATACCTTCAGAGGTCTAGTGGCATCCATGTCTCGAAAGGTCAGGAATAATTTTGGAGCAGAAGGGGCCGTTTTGGCTGTAAAAGAGGGATCTATCCAATATTAGGTTGGTGGTCATACAGTTATGGCTGATCTGTGTATAATTGATTGTCATTCTGCATATGGTCAGTATGTACATAGGTGTCAGATTAGCACAGCTTGGTATATCAATTTTAGTGAGTAAATGAAAGACATGGTGAGACATGGTGGTGAGTAAATGAAAGCTTCTGTATTTGCTCTGGGGAATTAAGGTTTTGTGGCTGCTTGACTGTATATGAAAGTTAAACGACTTTGTAAAAAATGTACATTGCAATCCTTGATTTCGGTAATATTTTACTTTGGTTACAGTATATATTTGTAGTGCCCTGCTACTTTCATAACTGGCGCTGCCTTAAATTTAGAGGGTGGTCAGAGACTTAATTACCTCTCACTGTATTGTTTTGCCAAATGTGGGCCTCTGTTCCAGCCATGGCTGTGCTGTGAGTGACCACTATTGCTGTCTGGGGTGTTGCTACCACCCCAGGCCAAGGGTGGTCAGGGCGTATTGGGTGTTTTTCCTCGGCAGCCAATCAGTGGGGGTTGATCGCCTCGCTGTGCATGCTGGGGGGGAGTACTTAAGGGACAGACGTTATTCGTTTGCGGTCGTCGATCGCTGGTCTGTCGTCCCACCACCCCCTGTGTGTGGTTCTCATGGCCGGGGGTGCGTGTTCAAGTGTTCCTGGCCCCGGGACCACGTTGGTCCGGGGTTGTGATCTACCATGTAGACCTGGTAGTCAGACTGGGTCTGCAATCGCAGAGTGGTCCTGTGCTGTCCGTCCTGAGGGAGGAAGCCACGAGATGAAGAACCTGTCTTGGAGGGCACCGAGCTCGAGGCTGGTGTCTCAGGAGAGGCCTTGAACTTCATTGGAGGACACACGATTACTGAAAGGCTGAGTGATGGTCGCCTGTCAGTTCTGAATTCACCAAAAGTTTATTCAAGAGAGATCTGGGTGCTTAATCCTGTGTTGAGAAGAATTCTGGACCGAATACATCTCCACCTTTGGGAAGGTCTGTGGCAGAGACTTTGCTAAAGTTTCCGTGTGACACTCTGGCTGCTAGGTTGGTAAGAGAGGCCTATCCAGGTGCACAATACCCACTCTGGCTAGAATGGCGACGAAAGTTACATTGCTGGAAGAAGGACTGTTTCCGAACAAAGTTATACACCTGAACCTACCACCTATACCCTTTCTACCTTTTCAACTATTACTTTTATTCTTCTACCCCATTGGGTAATAAAGCACAGAAAAAGACACCTAAAGTGTGGACATTGCAGTTCATCTCAACTCTCATCGTATACCCCAGACGGCGAAGGAATAGGCGTAACATGCCACCAAAAACAAACCAGCAGCTCCTTCGGGGGTAGTGCTACATATATATATTATGGCCCGGATTCACATACATCGGCGCATATTTATGGCGCCGTAGCGTATCTAATATACGCTACGCCGATGCAGCGCAGAGAGGCAAGCACAGAATTCACAAAGCACTTGCCTCCCAAACTGCGCTGGGTTTCCTCGGTGTAATCCGGCGTAGGTGGATGTGGGCGAGAGCCGTGCTAATGAGGCGTGACCCCATGCAAATGATGGGCCGAGCGCCATAAACATACGAATAACGAACGGCACGTGCGCAGTCCTGTGCCCGCATCCCAGTGCGCATGCTCAGAATCACGTCGAAACAACTGCCTAAGATACGTTGAATCACTGCCTACGGCGTGAACGTAACCTATGCCCAGCCATATTCACGTACAACGTAAACGACGTAAAATACGACGGCTTGTGGCCCGAATTGTTCCCTGGTCCATACCTTTGCATGGGTTGCGCCTCATATATGGGGAATAACTTTACGCCGGACGTACGACTTACGCAAACCGCGTATATTATGCGCCGGGCGCAAGTACGTTCGTGAAATCGGCGTATCTCCCTCATTTGCATATGTGCATAAAAAATCAATGGGAGCGGCAAATGCGCCCAGAGTAAATATGCGCCCACGATACGACGGCGTAGGCAAGTTACGTCGGTCGTAGGAAGCCTATTTTTAGGCGTATCTCAGATTGTGGGCACAGCGCATAGATACGATGGTGCATAGTTACACTTACACAGCCTATCTCGAGATACGTCGGCGTAAGTGCTTTGTGAATCCGGGCCAATGTGTATATGTTTTAGGTTATCCACTTGACGACCGCCTCATAGCAGTAACATGGGTCAATGCCTTCTATTAGTAAAAGCACCCCTCCCCCACAGTAGTAAAACTATAGTCAGGCACACATTTAACCCTTTGATCGTCCCTGATGTTAACCCCTTCCCAGCCAGTGTCATTTGTACAGTGACAGTCAATTTCAGGCCAGTCAAGTTTCTCCACCCCAAACTCACTAATCAATATCTTTATGGACCTTGCTTTGAGCAATGGTACAAATCATTTGGTGGAGGGGGATTATGGTGCAGGGTTGTTTTCCAGGGGTTGGGCTTGGTCCATTTGTCCTAGTGAAGGGAACTCTTAAGGTGTCAGCATACCTCAACATTTTGGACAATTTCATGCTCCCAACTTTGTGACAATAGTTTGGGGATGGCTCTTTCCTGTTCCAACATGACTGCTCACCAGTGTCCAGAAAGACATGGATAAGCTAGTTTGTCTCTCCTGCTCCCCCCACATGCGGTATTGCATGCCATAGAAGTCAATGTGGAACAAATTCTTGTTTCCAAATTGACTTCTATGGGGAAACTTTCTTTGATATGCGAGTGCTTTAGATTACAAGCATTCTCCTGGAATGGCTTATGCTCGTAATGCAAGGTTCCACTGTATCTAGTATTATCAATGAAAACATATCCAATATAGGTGATTGTGTCCATTATATTGCACATATGACAAGAAATAATTAATCATGTTTAGAACTGTCTAAATAATCCAGTAATCCATGTACAAATATCATAACAAAATACAGAAACATTATAGAACAAACACTGTATAACTGTACTAATAATGGCTGCAGAACATACCTATAGTAAGGTAAACATGATCTCAACCTGCATAGGTTGTGCTACCAATATTTTGGAGTTCAACATAAGGATTTAATAAAAAAATGGGATAAAAAAAAAAACAGCTTTTACAAAGTATATTCCTATATAGATACATGATTGTTTAAAAAATATTTAGATATTGTATTCTGAGTGATGTGTTTAAACACGTTATAGGTGGCATAATCACTGAGGACCCTTTTTTACTTTTCAGTTTTGATGCATTTCCGTAATGTACACCTAAACATGCATCTTACTGCAATGCAAGAAGACATGTTACATTTTCAGTAGCACCCCAATACACTACAACACGCCTCTGATGCATATGGGTTGCTGCGCACCTCAACGTATGGTATGGTAATACACTACTGTGCATTGTGGTGTGCTACATCATAAAGGAAATGGTGAAGTCCATTCTAGTGCATTGGTTGCCCATTTATTTAAATGGGCTTCCTTACTGCAACGCACATTAACGCGCAACATATATCTCTTATGCAATACCATGGCAGACAAGTCTGAATAGGCTCTATTTACTGTTAAGAAGTAGGCAGGATTTTCTGTGGGAGCTTCAACTGGAGTTGTGCTGAGAGGAAGAGAAAGCCGACCGGAGAGAGACACCAAGACCGCCGAGCCCGGGCACCGAGACATGGCTGCTATCCGTAAGAAACTCGTCATCATTGGAGATGGGGCGTGCGGGAAGACGTGCCTTCTGATAGTGTTTAGTAAAGACCAATTCCCGGAAGTCTACGTCCCCACAGTGTTTGAGAACTATGTGGCCGACATTGAGGTGGACAGAAAACAGGTGGAACTCGCCTTGTGGGACTCAGCCTTACAGGAAGACTACGACAGACTGAGGCCTCTATCCTATCCAGACACAGATGTTATATTAATGTGATTCTCCATCGATAGCCCTGACAGTTTAGAAAATATCCCTGAGAAGTGGACTCCGGAAGTTAAACATTTCTGCCCCAATGTGCCGATCATCCTGGTGGGGAACAAGAGGGACCTGCGTAATGAGGAGCACACCCGCCGAGAGCTGACAAAGATGAAACAGGAGCCGGTAAAGCCAGAGGATGGGCGCAACATAGCTAACAGGATCTCGGCTTACGGCTACATTGAGTGCTCCGCTAAGACAAAAGATGGCGTCCGAGAGGTGTTCGAGCTGGCCATAAGGGCGGCTCTGCAAGCCAGATGTGGCAAGAAGAAAACCATGTGCCTTCTCATCTAACGAGAACAAAACCCACGCCGCAATCTGCACACAGCCCAACCCCCGATACCCCCCCTGCCTCATAAGACGAGGGGGGGTATCAGCATGTGTCGGGGAGAGCCCATGGCATCTTTAACGTCACGCAAAAACCTTCGAAGTAATGTTTATTAATCTTTAGAGTGTTCTTACTGGCCTGTCTTTTCCATTTATTCTGTAATGAGTTAAGAGATTTTATAAGAAGTAGGCAGGATTGCCCTAAAGGGGCCATTCACCCTCACCCAAAAAAAATAACTGTTTGTACCTGGCTCCACCCCTCTCCCTTTTCTACAAGTGGATATTTTTATTGATTTACTTTATTTATTTATATATATATATATATATATATATATATATATATATATATATATATATATATATATATATATATATATATATATATATATATATATATATATATATATATATATTGTGCGTCAGCACAGGTGAGAATTATGCTGTGGCCAATACATATGTGCTAAAGGGTTCTGCCCATGCACAAAGATGATACCATTAGTCGGTTCAGGATTCAAAAATAATGCCTTGTACCTGCTTAATGGTGCCACGTTGTGCACCTGCACATGTGCAAACATGCCACAGGGCTCTGCCAGGTCCTAAAGGATGGCGCTTCAAAGGGAGGAGCAGGTAACAGGATCCAGCAGTAAGAGGACTGATAGACATAAGAGAGCTGAGCAAACTATGACTGACCATTAGGTGTACCCTCACAGTCCACATTGTGGCATGGTTAATCAAAGCAAATTAAGATTAATACCATAAGGGCATTAATAGTTTTAACATATTGAAAATAAATATCTGTGGTGCTGAGGGAATTGTTAAATTATATCTTTATATGTATTTTTTAGTCACCTTACTTTATAGGGATTTTGGCATTAGATCCCTAAGCATTTAAGCAAGGTACTATTTATATTAATGTTTTCTTTTTTACAACCATATAGAGGTAGCACCAGCTACACCAGTGTGCAGGAAACGTGAAACTGTAGTAGGGTGTTAGCAGTCACGTGTGGTGTTTGTGGTGCTTGTGGTGGTATACATTTATTTTGACTGTTTTTCTCTTATGATGATGTGTACCATTTTGTGTTTCACTTTAATGGTAAGAAAAGGGGGGAGTTGTCCGACACATGGAGAGCTAGGACGTGTGTTCAGGAGCTCCCGCACACACCGCTTATCACTCATCACTTATCAGCTGATGCTGATGTCTCGTACTGCCGGCTGATGGAGTGCGCTTAATCCGTCAAGGCGGGACGCTGGGAGCTGGATGTCGAGAGCTAAGGGAGCCGGGAGCCGGGAGCTGAGAGCCGTGAGAGCCGTGAAACCAAACGAGTGACCAGTGACGAGCTGACCGGCAGGCTGACTGTTTGCATATCGCGCATACCGCGCATACCACATACTGCATACCACAGCGTACCGCCCGCATACCTGTACACCGTAACAGAGGAACGGAGGAGACAGAGGAGAGGAGAGGTGAGGCTTGTCTCTCATGACCACGGACCACTGACTGTCTGATCGGTTGACCAATCAAGTGACCGAGTGGCTGAAAGACTCTGTATCACACAGACTCTGTATCACACATTACCTTACCTACTTACCTGCTTGCCTACCTACCTGCTTTTATCCGCTCTCACCCGCTGTTACCTGATCATTTGCTCCATGTGACTGTCACTCCACGCTGTATCCACTTGTATTCACTCTGCATATACTGCATACTGCATACTGCTCCACACCGCTCCAGATTTGGCCTGAAGCCGCACAGCTGTTCGACCGGCTATCAACACCCTCAACACTGCTTTGCTCCAATATGCAATTTACAGCTTACAGCCTACAGTTTACAGTTTATTGCACTCCAGTTCCATCTCGCTGCATGTAGCTCTGTCTGTTGCTGTCTGCCTGCTGCTGTTTTGCCATTTTGCCATTCTACCTTGCAGCTCAGCTCAGCTTTACATATTTGACATTTATCTAACATCTACCTAGCATAACAGACATATCTGGTTAACATCAGCTAAAGTACCGACTGAAGCATCATTTAGATGTGAGCTATCATTCACCAGCTGTATACCTCTTTTTAGTAAGGACTACCAAGAAGTGCTTATTAGTAAAATTCAGTAAGATTTGCCAAGAGGCGCAGTTCACCTATTTAATTGTTTCATTTGAATGATACTGATCTGTACTGATCTGCACCGCCCTGCTTGTACTTTGTACTTTGTACAGCCTGTGCTGCCTACACAGCCTGTGTACAGCCTATGCAGCCTATACGGCCCATATATACAGTATATTGTACATTATATATTGTATATTGCTTCTCATCTGGCTGAGGGGAGTCTAAGCTAGGTAGATGTTGAGAATTGAGAATTATTGAGAATTATTGACATTGAAATTGATATTGAGACATATACAGAGATACTGAAAGCCGCTGGTCACCCGTGTGACACCGGTATACTGACTTATACATTGCTCTGTATTGTCCTATACACGCTCGATTCCCGGCCCTGGGATCCAGGTAATGGGACGGAAGAGAGGAGGAGGAGAAGCTCGTCATCCCACGGAATTAAATAGGGAAGGTGATATAGATCGCTTCTTTTTTTCTCGCCTGAGACCAGACCAGCGGGGCGCACCCCTAGCACCCTCAACAGAAATGGCTTCAGGCCGTTCCACGGTTCCTCATGAGGCACCACGTGAACCACATGGGTCGCGTGGATCGCACGGAGCACATGGACCACATGTTTCATCCTCACAACAACGCTCACAGCGCCAAACCACAGGCATGAAGACGAGGCAGAGGGTAAACTCGCCTCCTGACTCAGATGCAGGCTCAGCTGGCTCAGCCCGCTCAACAGGTCGCTCTCCAGAATCCCGTCACCTACATACAGATTGGGATAGATTGCCCACTATGCACGACTTTGAGTCATTCGTTCAACGCATGGAGCGTTCCTATAAACAAGAGATATCTGAACTTCGCAGGGATGTCACCAATAGGTTAGAAGACCTGGAGCAAAGTGTAGAGGAAACTGTGACCACCTTACAGACTCATGAAACTATATTGAACGATCACTCTGTCCAGATACAGCAGCTCATGTTAGCCCAAGATGACCAGGAGAATAGAGCCAGACGAAACAATATCCGCGTGCGCGGCCTCCCTGAGTCGATCGAAATTAAAGATCTGGCTTCAGTGATCACTGCCATCTTCAACAATTTGCTCAAGAAAGATAAAGAAGCTCCAATGGAGCTCGACAGAGTACATAGAGCATTGGGTCCCAAAAACCCAAATCCAGAACACCCTAGAGATGTGATTTGCAGGGTTCATTTTTATGCAGTTAAAGATGCTATTATGCAAGCAGCCCGCAAGCAGGAATCCATTCATTTTAACGAAATTCAAATACATCTTTTACCAGACGTCTCAAAACTAACCTTAGACTTACGCCGGGCATTAAAGCCCCTAACCGAAGCCCTCTGTGTTAAACATATTAAATATCGCTGGGGGTTCCCCTTCCAGTTAACCGCTTTCCATGAGGGCAAATCTGCATATTTTCGTACTTTGGAAGATCTCCCTAAGTTTGTAGGAACACTTGAACTACCCCAGATCGCCATATTGGACTGGCCCTTGCGGGCTGTACCCCCGAGACTCCAGTTTCCCTCTATCTGGAAGACTCAATCTAAGAAAGCACGAACCCCCCGAGCTCAGACATCTAAGCCTCCTCTGGGGTGAAGTGACAACTACTATTGTCTAGGTTACCACCTCACTTATGTGGTGACGTGATAACCATCAAAACTTGGGTCACAATCCCACTTTTGTAGTATTTGTTGTAACATTTGCTACTGTTGGCATCATACTTTGTAATGCATCAGATTTTGTATTTTTTTTTTTTTTTTTTTAGGCGGTGTGTGCGGGTTGTCTCCCTCTCTGTGTGAGGATAACGATACCCCATTTAGGATTCTCAGCTCCCCATATGGGACTGGCTGAAATGTTGTTAGCAACAATGTTAGATTGGCCACTTAGGCCCTATTTTTTCTTCTCCTTTCTTCTCTCCCCCTATCCTACCCCCTTCGTTACCCTGGAGTCGGCATACCCCCTTTCGGTAAGAAAGCATCGGTCATGTGATGAGTTTTTTCTTTTCCTCTGGCTTCTCCGGCTTATCTAACTGTGTCCTCTCTGAACTGTAGAGGCCTGAATGCCCCGGAAAAGAGAAGACAAATTATGTATCACTTTCATAAACTCCATACACAAATTCTCCTGTTACAAGAGACTCACTTTAGACTAGGCTCAATTCCTAAATTCTTTCATAAACAATATCCCACTGGGCTTCATAGTACTAACCCTATATCGAAGTCTAAAGGGGTCTCCATCTTTTTTCATGTTTCCTTCACGCCAGACATTTTAGATTCCTATATAGACCCTGCTGGAAGATTTATTTTTCTAAAATTGTCTTACAAGAAAGTCATATATACAGTGATTAATGTATACTCTCCTAACCAGGACCAGTTGCCATTTTTTACCTCCATGCTCTCCCGCCTGAGGAAGTTCAGCGTAACCAACATGATTCTTGGAGGTGACTTCAACGTTGCTTTAATACCCCGCCTAGATACATCAAATGGTAAGTCCTCACTTTCTTTGGCCACCATCACCAAGTTGCGCACTTTATTTTTGGACCTCTCCCTGGTAGACGTGTGGAGAGTACTCCATCCCTCTGCCAGGGATTATACATACTTCTCCCCCGCACACTTATCCTACAGCAGACTGGATTATATATTTATATCCCAGTCGCTGTTGGATTTTTCCCCTACTACCTCGATTGGCCTTATATTATGGTCAGACCATGCACCTATTCACATGACCTTGGGAAAAGAACCTTTTCATAAACCTAAAACCTCTTGGAGGCTTAATGACAACTTATTGTTAGACTCAGTTTGTATTGCCGATATTACTCAGACTATCACAAATTTTATCATTGATCATACAAACGATGACACTAATCCACTTATAAAATGGGAAGCACTTAAATGTGTTCTGCGAGGCACGTTTATTAAACACGGTTCTAGATTAAAAAAAAAACGCCAAGCAGACACTAATCGCCTTTTGGCGATTATCGCTTCTTTGGAGGATTCAAACAAGCGTTCCCCTGATGCATCAAAAAATGTGGATGTGGTCAACGCTCGTCGGGATCTGTTACAGATTATCTCCGACAGATCTCTGGTGGCTAGAGACAAAGGACGATTTTCATATTACTCCCAAGCGAACAAGTGTGGTAAACGATTGGCAAAGGTACTAAATTCGCCCCAGATTAGGAAACATATCTCGTTCATTTCCTCCACGAGTAAGGGTAAACTGACGGCTAGCTCCGCTATAGCAGAGGAATTCCGCCAATATTATTCAGATCTTTATAACCTTCCTCCCCAGACCCCTCTATCTCCATCGGACCATAGCGGGTTACTACCGGACATGTCTGCCTATATCACTGAAACCTCACTTCCACCTATCACAAAAATGGATTCCGATGAACTAGAACAACCACTTGCTGATATTGATTTTTTATCCACCATCAAAGAACTAAAAAATGGTAAAAGTCCTGGCCCGGACGGGTTCACTTCCCGCTTTTATAAAACATTTGGAAAACAACTAGCTCCTCTTTTAGCGAAAGCCTTCAATATTATTAGTGAACAATGTCATCCGTCTCCTTCTCTTTTACTGGCACAGATAGTGGTTATCCCCAAGCCAGGCAAGGATCATTCCCAGTGCTCTAACTTTAGGCCGATATCCCTCCTGAATATCGACCTAAAGTTATTTGCAAAAATTCTCGCAAACCGCCTGGCGCCATTCCTTTCAAACATCGTACACGGAGACCAGGTGGGGTTTGTCCCTGGACGTGAAGCCAGGGACAACACCACCAAGACTCTCCATCTGATTAGTTATGCTCAAACCCATCAGATACCAGCGTGCCTTCTCTCCTGTGATGCAGAGAAGGCATTTGATGGGGTCAGTTGGCCTTTTTTGCAAGCAACACTCACTCAGATAGGGTTGGGACCTAAGATGCTATCTCGCATTATGTCACTATACACGTCCCCTCAAGCCACTGTGCTGGTGAACGGCGTTCAGTCAGGCACGGTGCCAATCGGGAATGGCACTAGACAAGGATGCCCCTTATCCCCTCTCCTTTTTGTGTTAGTCATAGAGCACCTGGCCCAGGCACTTAGAACAAACCTTAGTATAAGAGGTATACAAACACCATCCTCCAACTGTAAATTATCCCTATATGCAGATGACCTGCTTCTTTATGTAACCCATCCCCATATAAGTATTCCGTCTATTTTGCAGGAATTGGCCAGGTTTGGTAGGTTTAGTAATTATAAATTAAATCTATCTAAAACGGAAGCTTTAAATATATCACTACCTCAACCAATTCTCAATATTCTAAAAACTAATTTTTCTTTTCAATGGAGGGAGAGCTCTGTTTCTTATCTAGGAACAGCCATTCCTGCAAAACTATCGGAGGTTTATACCCTAAATTACTGTCCTCTTTTAACAAAACTAAGACGTCTTATGGAGGATCGAATAGACCTTCCCATATCTTGGTTTGGGCGTATGAATGTTTTGAAAATGGACGTCCTGCCCAAGACACTATACCTATTTCAGGCACTCCCGATAGCGCTGCCTTCTGTGTTCTTTCGTTCACTCCGATCAATGGCCATCCGATTTGTCTGGAGAGGAAATCCCCCAAGGCTAAAACATAAACTTTTATGCTCCCCTATTACTAGTGGAGGAACAGCCCTTCCTGATTTCGAACTATACCACACTTCCGCAGTACTCTCTCGCGTTCTAGAGTGGTTTCCCCGCCCCCTGTATAAAGTCTCCACTATGGTGGAGCAAGATCTATCCCCTGTAGACATCAGGGCTTTATTATGGGGGTATGCTAAGATATACCGGTCTTTTAAAGGGCTGTCTCCTTTGACTTTAGACGCCCTGGATATCTGGTATAGGAAGAGAGAGGCATATGCTCTTTCTACTGACCCAGGGCCTCTGACTTCATTGTTCGATAACTCAGCCTTGCCGGAAAGTAGAGGTATTTCGACAATAGATAACTATAAGAGAGACTCATGGCCTACTGCTAACTGCTACCTGAATGCCTTGTCGGGGACATTTATCACATCTAAGCCCATAAATTCTTCTCGCGTGACCTGGCTTACACGACTACATCTTTTAACATACTGTAAATCGCTTCATGAAAGTGGCCAGGTCCATAGACCATTGACTGACTTTGAGCAATTATGTTCGGCCTCCCACACTCCGCTACACACCCTATCCCAGATATATAAATCGATCTTGGGTCATACACATAACTTCTTACCCAGGTTTGCCGCAGCTTGGTCGGAGGACTTAGGCAAAGATATCAGTGAGGCAGATTGGCGTAAATCTTTTTTTTATACACACAAGTCTTCCATCTCGAGTTACGCTCAAGAAAAAAATTACAAAGTATTGGCTAGATGGTATCGCGTCCCAGTCACCCTCAAGATCATGTTTCCTTCTGCTTCTGACTCCTGCTGGAGATGCAATCATGATATTGGTACATATTACCATACATGGTGGGACTGTGACCAAATTCGCCCTTTCTGGGAAAAGATTTTTCAGATATATGGAGACCTCTATGATAAAATATTAACCCCTTCTCCTTCTATAGCCCTGCTTTCCATTCTTCCCGGTTCCTTTAAGTTTGAAAATCATACCCTTTTGAAATTCTGTGTCAGTGCTGGCAGACAGTTGATCTCCAGACATTGGAGATCTGCTGTCCCCCCGACTCTGGTTGAATGGGTAAGCGAGATGAATAATATTATGCTCATGGAGGAAATGCATGCCAAATTCTCTTGACATCCAGGCTGGATTTCTCTCTACTTGGAATGTATGGAAACAATACAGTACCTCGGATAGATTAAAATCTAGGCTGAGCTCACCTTAACTCTTTGTGAATTATTAAAAAAAAAAAAAGTCGCCCTACACACCATTTCATTAGGTTGAAAGGTAGTTTTGAACCGGAAGATGCCGACTCCTTCTCCCCCTCCCCTCCCCTTCCCTACCCTCCCCCTCTCTTTTTTTCTATTTTCTTTTCTCTTTTCTTTTCTTGCTTTCCTTTTTAGCCTTTTCTTTTTGACTCTAGCACATATTATTAGTTCTGTTCTATTTTTTGCTATGTGGCCTCTACTTAGAGTTAATTAAACTAAATCGACCACTTTTTTTTTTTTCTCTTATCTGTTGTCTGCGGGCTTGGTATTTTGACCTGGTTCCCAGACAACGATGTATTTGTTTCTTGGTTTTCTCTCCGAGTCATGACTATATAAATAATATAGATATTGCCGCCCCAGTCTCGGCTGCAGTAGGTTCCCAGAGGGGCAGTCGGGACTCGGATGGCCTTAATTTCAATTTCATGTTTGGCTAGAATTTACCAGGTATTATCCATATATGTGCCTATTTAACATTTATTTCTATGTATCTTTCTTCTCCAAACATTGCTACGGTAATTTGAACGTAATTCATAACATTTATAACAAACATTTTCTTTTTTTTTTTTTTCTCTTTTTTTATCGGGTAAACCTATGTTGGGTTTAAGACTCGGCTGTTGACGTTGTTATGTTTGTTAAATTTGAAAATAAAAATAAAAATATATTGAACTCTAATGGTAAGAGAAGTCTTAATAAACTCCCTTTCGGATAGTAAACTTGAAGCCAGACATGAAAGTATCTGGGTATATGTAAAAACATATGAGAATTATTGTGCTAACCTGGAAAAGATAGAATGAAACAGAAGCTGCTACATAAGAATGTGACAAATATTCAAGGTAATGAAGTGTATACATGTAGTGCTAAAAGTGATGTACAAACAAAATGTGATTAATAAAGTAAAAATCAAAAAGTCCTGTTGTGTAAAACAGTAAATGAAAATACAAGTCCAGTGATGTGAATAAATCCTTATAAGTAGCAGCGAAAGTCCGACACAGACAAGTGTTTTTTCTCAAGTGGATAATGATGGTACAAGCAGGTATATGTAACATCCAGAGGGATATGTCATCCAATCATCGATAAGAATAAATACACTTACCGGAATGGGTGGACCCGAGTGTCAGCGACAACGAGTCAATAAGGCATAGATAACCAGATCAACAAGTCGGCCAAACGATTAGCGAAGTCCAGAACTTTGAAAAATCTTGTAGATGACAGAAAGACGGGATAGCCAAAAAAAGCTCACATCCGAAGGTGTATGTAAAGAAAAAAAGCCTCTAATAGTGTAGGTCAAAAAAGTAGGTTTTGATTAAAAACCAACATACATACCGTATTTTCCGGCGTAAAAGACGACCTTTTGGGCTTAAAAACTTGCCTCAAATCTCTGGGGTCGTCTTATATGCCGGTACCTGTCTCGGGCATCCATTATTCAAAAGCCGTGCCTCCTCCTTGTGCTGTTTTGTGATAGGCGGAACACTTGGTTTCGCAGCAGAGCCTCTGTTCGGTGTTCCGCCTATCACGGATGTCTTCTCATCTTCGGCTTCGGACGAGAGGACCTCCGTGATGGGCGGAACACAGGCGCCTTTCACGGAACAGCACGAGGGGGAGGCGCGGCTTTTGAATAATGGACAGGAACAAGGTATGGCACAGTGAGGCATGTTGATGGCACAATGAGGCATGGGATGGCACAGTGAGGCATGTTGATGGCACAGTGAGGCATGTTGCTGGCACAGTGAGGCATGTAATGGCACAATGAGGCATGTAATGGGCACAGTGAGATTTGAAAAAAAGCTGAATAAAGCCTGTTCCTGCCAGCGGAGTTTCCTGTCAGCGGTTGTTCCGGCTACCCCTCAGCTTCCAGACAGACTAGTAGGAAGGGGGTCATCTTATACGACGAGTGTATCCCAAAACCAACATTTTTGCTGGAAAATTAGAGGGTCGTCTTATACGCCCAGTCGCCTTATACACCGGAAAATACGGTATATAAAATGTGATCACAAAATAAAAGCAATGTGGGGAGCAATGAGCCAAGCAACTCTGTCCACTAGCTAAAATGTTTCCGGTGTACCCTTTCACATAATCAAAATGTTATAAGCAAATAAAAGGAGTGGCGATGGGTCCCAAATATGCTCAGAGCATTGTCAAAATGTTCTTAAATAAATGGGAAGATGACGATATTTATAGTAAAGATTGACCTCAGCTGAAGCTGTACAGGAGATCAAATTATGAAATGTTGATTATCTGGGAGGGTACACAGGAAACGTTAGATTTTCTGAGAAACATAATCTAAAATATTGGCGCCCTGTTTACAGGGAAGATGGATAAGGAACACAATAACTTCCCAGACTTGATAATATTTAAGCACAAAAGAAAACTGCAAACAAGGACCCACTTCAAAGACACAGATATGAATGGCTTCACCCCTACATGAATTTGCCAGCACTTCAAGTGGATCAAAGGACAACTCATGAGAATCAGACACAATTGCGATCTGGAGTCTCTTTATGAGGTCCAAATAGATACATTAATTAACAGATTTGTAGAAAAGTGATATAATAGGGAATCCCTGGAGAGCACCAAAAGAATAGTGAAGAGTATGGGTAGACACAAGGGGGGAGAGAAACAACAGGCACAAGGGCCACCATAGTATAATATTAAAAAACAAACACTTTATTAACCACTTGCTTACTGGGCACATATACCCCCCTCCTGCCCAGGTGAAATTGCAGCTTCCGGGACTGCGTCGCTTTAACTGACAATTGCGCGGTCGTGCGACGTGGCTCCCGAACAAAATTGACGTCCTTTTTTCCCCACAAGTAGAGCTTTCTTTTGGTGGTATTTGATCACCTCTGCGGTTTTTATTTTTTGCGCTATAAACAAAAAAGAACGACAATTTTGAAAAAAAATACAATATTTTTTACTTGTTGCTATAATAAATATCCCAATTAAAAAAAAAAAAAAATTCAGTCTAGGCCGATACGTATTCTTCTACATATTTTTGGTATAAAATAAATAAAAAAAAAATCGCAATAAGCGACTGGTTTGCGCAAAAGTTATAGCGCCTACAAAATAGGGGACAGAATTATTATTTTTTATTACTTTTTTTTACTAGTAATGGCGGCGATCTGCGATTTTTATTGGGACTGCGACATTATGGCGGACATATCGGACACTTTTTTTACACATTTTTGGCACCATTCACATTTATACTGCAACCAGTGCTATAAATATGCACTAATTACTGTATAAATGTGACTGGCATTGAAGGGGTTAACACTAGGGGGTGAGGAAGGGGTTAAATGTGTACCCTATATAGTGTTCTAACTGTGGGGGAGGTGACCGATCTGTGTCTCTATGTACAAGAGACACAGATCGGTCTCCTCTCTCCCTGACAGGACGCTGTCATAGTGAGAGCCGGCAATGAGAAATGATCTCATATGTTTACATATGAGATCATCTCTCATTGGCCGCACAGATCGCCTACCAAACGGCCACTCCGATTGGCCCTTCATGGCGATCTGTGATTGGCTGTGTCCAAGGGACACGGCCAGCACAGAAGTTCCCTGCTGCGCACCCTCGGGAGCGCGCGCGGGGAACGAGGAAAGGGGCGGCCGTAAAAAGACGGCGTCCCAGAGAAGTAGAGCCACCCTGCGGCCGTATATAGTCGTAAGGCCGTCGGGAAGTGGTTAAAACTTTAATGCCGCGTACACACGATCGGAAATTCCGACAAGAAAACCGTGGATTTTTTTTTCAACAATTTTGGCTCAAAATACACACGGTCACACAAAATTTGACTGTCAAGAACACGATCACGTACAACACTACAACAAGCCGAGAAAAACTAAGTTCAATGATTCTGAGCATTCGTGTTTTTTTGCATGTCGCAATTGCATACAGACGATCGGAATTTCTGAGAACCTTTTTGCCGTCAAATAATTTGAGAACCAGCTCTCAAATTTTTGCTGTCGGAAATTCCAACAGAAAAAGTCAGATGGAGCCTACACACGGTCGAAATTTCCTACCAAAAGCTCACATCGAACGTTTCTTGACGGAAGTTTCGACCGTGTGTACGTGGCATGTGGAAGAAGTGACAAGATTCACAGCACTGTACGTTTGTGGATCGCAGTATCTAGCTAATTTGCATACTCAAATCGGAAATCGACGGAAACGCCACCTAGCGGCCAGCGTAAATATGCACCTTATGCACCTAAGACGTACGCCAGTCGGATCTAGCACAGCTTCAGGCGTATCTTGTTTTGTGGATACAAAACAAAGATACGCCAGAGCAAACTAGAAGTTACGCGGCGTGTCAATAGATACGCCAGCGTAACTTCTTTGTGGATCTGCCCCATAGTGTGTAGAGGATATATATATATATATATATATATGCATCCCAGGTGTTGTATATATATTTATACACTGTATAGTTTAGCTAGATCAGCTCTTCCTAATTTATTGGCAGGCAGGTGATTGTGCTAGCTGCAGTATTCTCACGTGGTGTATTGCCTGTGTCCTCTGCAGTGTGCACCTAAAGCTACGTGGTGTGTACTGCCTGTGTCCTCTGCAGTGTGCACCTAAATCTACGTAGTGTGTACTGGCCATGTCCTCTGCAGTGTGCACCTAAAGCTACGTGGTGTGTACTGCCTGTGTCTGTGCTATTTTTCTCAATGATTTTCATCCATATTGCAAGGACCAGACATTACATTAAACCCACAAGCAGTCTTAAATGACTTTTTTCTTATAGTAATCTCATTTTGTGCAGGCACAGTTCAAAACACGTGCCACTTCACAGGCATACTATAGAAACCCAGCAGGTACAATATTTAACAGAATTTTTCATTTTTTTATTTAAGCATCATTAAAATCACTGCTCCAGAAAAAACGACCGTTTTTAAAACTTTTTTTCCATTGATACATGTTCCCTGGAAAAAGACCCGGGTTCTCAAAGACGTTTTACGACAATAACTTTCATATTAGGCTTTAAAATTGGCACTTTTAAATTCCAACGTTCAAGTCCCATAGACTTCAATGGGGTTCTAAATGTTCGCGCGAACGGTCGGTCCGTTCAAAGGTTCTGGTGCAAACCGAACCGAACGTGGGGGGTGTTCGGCTCATCCCTACTCATGATACATCACAGGTAGAACCCTCATGTCTAACAGAGATCACAATTAGAATTAGACTTGGGAAACTTAACATTAATAAATCACCGGGACGGGATGGCTTGCACCCGAGGGTACTTAGGGAACTCAGTCAAGTAATTGCCAGACCATTGTTCCTAATTTTTATTGACAGTCTAATGACTGGAATGGTGCCAGCAGATTGAAGAAAAGCCAATGTACCACCAATATTTAAAAAGGGCTCAAAGTATATCCCTGGGAATTACAGACAAGTTAGCCCAACATCAACAGTATGTAAGCTCTTGGAGGGGATGATAAGGGACTATATACAATATTTTAGTAATGAAAGCTGTATCATTAGCAGTAATCAGCATGGATTCATGAAGAATCTTTCTTGCCAAACCAATCTATTGACCTTCTATGAGGAAGTGAGTTGACATCTAGATAAAGGAAGGCCCGTAGACGTGGTGTATCTGGATTTTGAAAAAGCATTTGACACAGTTCCCCATAAACATTTACTGTACAAAATAAGGTCCGGCATGGACCATAGGGTGGGTACATGTATTGAAACCTGGCTACAAGAGTGAGTGCAGAGGGTGGTGATAAATGGGAAGTACTCGGAATGGGCAGGGGTGGGTAGTGGGGTTCCCCAGGGTTCTGTGACCAATCCTATTTAATTTATTCATAAACGACCTGGAGGATGGGGTAAACAGTTCAATCTCTGTATTTGTGGACGATACCAAGCTAAGCAGGGCAATAACGTCTCTGCAAGATGTGGATATCTTGCAAGAAGATCTCAACAAATTAATGGGGTGGGCAACTACATGGCAAATGAGGTTTAATGTAGAAAAATGTAAAATAATGCATTTGAGTGGCAAAAATATGAATGCAATCTATACACTAGCGGGAGAACCTCTGGGGGAATTCAGGATGGAAAGGGGCCTGGGGGTCCTAGTAGAGTATAGGCTCAGCAATGGAATGCAATGCCAAGCTGCTGCAAGCAAAGCCAATAGAATATTGGAATGCATTAAAAAAGGGATTAACTCCAGGGATAAAGAGATAATTCTCCCACTCTACAAGACTCTGGTCTGGCCGCACCTAGAGTATGCTGTCCAGTTCTGGGCACCAGTCCTCAGGAAGGGTGTACTGGAAATGGAGCAAGTACAAAGAAGGGCAACAAAGCTATTAAAGGGTTTGGAGGGTATTAGTTATGAGGAAAGGTTGCGAGCACTGAACTTATTCTCTCTGGAAAAGAGACGCTTGAGAGGGGATATGATTTCAATTTACAAATACCATACTGGTGACCCCACAATAGGGATAAAACTTTTTTGCAGAAGGGAGTTTAACAAGACACGTGGCCACTCATTAAAATTTGAAGAAAAGAGGTTTAATCATAAACTACGTAGAGGGTTCTTTACTGTAAGAGCGGCCAGGATGTGGAATTTCCTTCGATAGTTTAAAAAAATTAGATAAGCATCTGAATGACCACAACATACAGGGGTATACAAGGTAATACTGGGGAGATGGACATAGGACAGTACACATAACCTCCCTCCTTCTTGCTCCACTTTGGATATAATAGTTTTTAACTTCATTTTTTATTTATTTATTTTTATAATTCTCTGGTATTCTATTTATTTATGTGAGCAAAGATTTACTTTAATTTTAGCCCAAGGGGCAGTATTTAAAAAAATCTTATGCCTCGTACACACATTTCCTTCAGAATAAACTCTGATGGGTTTTTCCCGACGGAATTCCGCTCAAGCTGTCTTGCATACACAGGGACACACCAAATTCTGACCGTCAAAAACGCAGTGACGTACAACACTACGACAAGCCGAGAAAAAGGAAGTTCAATGCTTCCGAGCATGCGTCAAATTGTTTCCGAGCATGTGTGTTTTTTTTCTCCATCGGAATTCCATACAGACGAACGGAATTTCCGTTGGAAAAAAAGAGAACATATCCAATGAAAAAATT
Source organism: Rana temporaria (assembly GCF_905171775.1). Taxonomy (NCBI): domain Eukaryota; kingdom Metazoa; phylum Chordata; class Amphibia; order Anura; family Ranidae; genus Rana; species Rana temporaria. The sequence continues at coordinate 474,075,226 of NC_053489.1, read as the reverse complement.
CCGTCTGACTTTTTCAATCGGAAATTCCGACTGTGTGTACGCAGCATTAGTCCTGGGTCTTATGTACTGTATGTGTATTAATATTTTTATTAAGATTTTTTTATGAGTATGCAATTTTATTTACACATTTTTTATTATAATTTTTTATATCTCATATGATCACTGATTACCATTGGTGTGCGCAGCCTATTGCATTAGGGTGTGCACCCCAGAGCACCAACACACACGTGTGTATGTCAGAAGAGCAGTGTACGGTATCAGTAGCAGAATAGAAAGAGAAAGGCGCACAGACAAAATGTATTAAAGGATAAAAAGAGCAATATATACAAAAAACTTGATAATAAAATGAAGTGCCTGTGAGCTGCCGAATGCTTACACTTTGCAAAAGTTATCTATGTATGCTTTAAATTATTAAAATGTAGATGTAGGGAGGAATGCAGGGAGGGGAGGAAAAAGGGGGAAAACTCCAAAAGACTTCAAAGTGATTGTCTTTATTTATTTTTGAAATAAACGTTTACAATGGGGCAGATCCTCAAAGAAATTAGGCCGGCGTATCACTTGATACGCCGCGTAAATTTTGCGCGTCGTATCTTTGTTTTGGTATCCACCAAACAAGATACGACGGCATCTGTGTTAGATCCGACAGGCGTACGTCTTAGTACGCCGTCGGATCTTAGATGCAATTTTCCGGCGGCCTGCTAGGTGGCGTTTCCGTTGTATTCCGCGTCGAGTATGCAAATTAGCTATTTCCGACGATCCACGAACGTACGGGTGGCCGTTGCATTTTTTTACGTCGTGTCCGTTCGGCTTTTTCCGGCGTATAGTTAAAGCTGCTATATGGTGGCGTACTCAATGTTAAGTATGGCTGTCGTTCCCGCGTCTAATTTTGAAAATTTTACGTCGTTTGCGTAAGTGGTCCGTGAATGGGGCTGGACGCCATTTACGTTCACGTCAAAACCAATGACGTCCTTGCAACGTCATTTAGCGCACGGCAGGAAATTTTAGGGACGGCGCGGGGAGACGCGCTTCATTTAAATGAAACACGCCCCTTCCGCCGCATTTGAATTCCGCGCCCTTACGCCGCAAGAACTTACGGCGCAAATTCGTTGAGGATTCAAACTCAGTAAGTTACAGCGGCGTAGCGTATCTGACATTTGCGCCGGGCGCAGCGTAGGTACGTGGATCTACCCCAATATACTTACCTGCTTTGTGCAATAGTTTTGCACAGAGCAGCCCTGATCTTCTATTTCTGGGGTCCCCATCAGCACTCTGGACTTTTCCTCTCTGCTTGCTGTGGGGGAACTTGTGCGGGCTCGATCCTAAGCTGCTCTGCGTGTGTCCATAGAAACACACATTGCAGTTAGGCCTTAACCCCAGGTCCCTCCTCAGGAGCCTGCTGCTGCCTCCATGTCCAGTGAGGAGAGAGAGAGGGCAGAGAGGGCCACTGCTCTCGGACAAAGAGCTAGAGCTAGATCGAGATCAGGCTCAGGTAAGTATTTAGGGGGGCTGATCGGGATCCTGTTCAGAGAACCACTTTACAACCCTTAACACCTGCCCTATTCTTCCTTGACACCTAACCCCTAAAACACTGATCTCCTAAGCCTAACAATAACCTAACCCCTAAATTAAAGAGTAGGTCCACATTTGTTGAGAAAAAAACATTCCTCTCTGGATGATCTGTGTACATTGCAAGGATTTTAACAAACCCCAGATTCCTATGAACACCGATCTCTTTCTCTTCCTAGTCAGTCCCATCCCCCCCAAAGTTAGAAAACACCTAGGGAATACAGTTAACCCCTTGATCGCCCCCCTAGTGTTAACCCCTTCCCTGCTAGTGACATTTAAACAGTAATCAGTGCATTTTAATAGCACTGATTGCTGTATAGATGTCAGTGGTCCCAAAAATGTGTCAAAAGTGTCTGATCTGTCTGCCGCAATATCGCAGTGCCGATAAAAATCGCAGATCACCGCCATTACTAGTAAAAATAATAATAATAATTTAAAAAATGCCATAAATCTATCCCCTCTTTTGTAGATGCTATAACTTTTGCGCAAACCAATCAATATTTGCTTATTGCAATTTTTTAAAATTTTTTTTTTTTTTACCAAAAATATGTAGAAGAATACATATCAGCCTAAACTAATTGTTTTTTAAATTGGGATATTTTTTATAGCAAAAAGTAAAAGATATTGGGGGTTATTTACGAAAGGCAAATCCACTTTGCACTACAAGTGCACTTGGAAGTGCAGTCGTGTAAATCTGAAGGGTAGATCTGAAATGAGGGGAAGCTCTGCTGATTTTATCATCCAATCATGTGCAAGCTAAATTGCTGTTTTTTTATTTTCCTTGCATGTCCCCCCTCGGATCTACAATGACTGCACTTCACTTTCAGTGCACTTTGCACTTGTAGTTTGCACTTGTAGTGCAAAGTAGATTTGCCTTTAGTAAATAACCCCCTTTGTGTTTTTTTTCGAAATTGTCGCCTTTTTTTGTTTATAGAGCAAAAAATAAAAACCACAGAGGTGATCAAATACCACCAAAAGAAATCTCTATTTGTGGGAAAAAAAGGATGTCGATTTTGTTTGGGTACATCGTCGCACGACCGCGCAATTGTCTGTTAAAGCGACACAGTAAAGTATCGCAAAAAATGGACTGGTCATTGAGCAGCTAAATCTTCCAGGGCTGAAGTGGTTAATGTCTGATCTATATAGTTGTATATAAAATGCAAATGTTATCTAGCAGAAAAGTGTTTCCCAGTGTTAAACCTTTTTATCCAGTTTCTAAATAGATGGATTTACTTTTAAACTCCTGTTTTTCTTTAAAAAAATCCTAATCTCTGATAGCATCCAGGTCCTTCAAATAGAGCACCATAATTGCAGCTCTACAAAAACTTGTGACCTCATGTGTTGGTTATTTTTATAATGCACTCTTTGGGCGCCATCTTGTGGAAACATACTATTATTACCATTTTACCATTCTTTAAATTGAAAGTAACAACGGCACATTTCCATTGAACTTCAAAACTTCTTGAGATTTTGAGTTTTAAAAAGACTTTTATTTTCCTTGCATGTCTCCCTCGGATCTACAGCCACTGCACTTCCAAGTGCACTTTCAGTGCACTTGCAGTGCACTTGTAGTGCAAAGTGGATTTGCCTTTTGTAAATAACTCCCAATGTTTCTTTTTATCTCTCTTTCAACGCTTTGTTGATAAACATTGCTGGCTCCTTTTTTTTATGACAGCTGTGAGCAGAGAATGGCTCTGCACTTGTTGCATGTATCATAGAAATGCTGAATTACGATCGTTAGGGGGGGTTGAATCGAGATTGCAATTTTTTAACAATTAATCATGCAGCTCTGCACGATGAATCCTACCTGGTAACTGATAAACACAGTTAAATGATAAGTTCGACGTTTGTAACATGTTACATGTTACACCCATATTCTCGGTGTAACATGTAACAAGTTACTGATGCGCCGCCCTCCACACCCCCAATCCCCTATTTTGACAGTGAGTGGGGGATTTTCTTCCCCTGCTCACTGCCACAATCTAATAAAAATACAGCCGCGTTGGGTTCCACCCAGCCACGTCTTTAATTCACAGTGTTCTTTTGAATGTGAAAACTACAAGTACCGTCAGCCTTTGCCGCTGCTGGCTTGTAGTTCTCAATGAACTACCAGGGCGCTATTGATTGCTCTAGGTAGCTCATTGCTTCCTGACATTGTGTAATGGCCTGCCTATATCAGAGGTAAGGTCAGACAGCTACACAGACAGTCTGCAGGGCCGTAGGATTACACCCACAATCTGCTGATTGTGGGTGCAATGCTTTACAGGCTCTTAACAAAAAAAAATATATATATTAATACATTATTTTTTACCTGCAAGGTGAACTTATCCTTTTAAAGTAACTATAATGTATGAGATACAGAGTTTTTTGCTATAATATCAGCTTTAGAAGAACAGAGATATTTGACACAGGTAACCACATTTTCATATTTACAGGTAAAATTATGTACACTGCTCTAGGTGAGTAAGACCCCTTTCACATTGAGGAGTTTTTCAGGCGGTACAGCGCTAAAAATAGCGCTGCTATCCCGCCTGAAAAACTTCTTCACTGCAGACTCAATGTGAAAGCCCGAGGGCTTTCACACTGAGGCGATGTGCTGGCGGGAGACAAAAAAATCTCCTGTCAGCAGCATCTTTGGAGCGGTGAGAGGAGCGGCATGTATACCGCTACTTCACCTCTCCTTCCCATTGAAAACAATGGGAAACCGCGGCAATACCGCCCGCAATGCGCCTCTATAGAGGCGCATTGCGGGCGGTATTAACCCTTTATCGGCCGCTAGCGGAGGTTAATACCGCACCGCTAGCGGCTGATTCCCGTGGCAATCCCGGCAGTATAGCGCCGCTATTTTTAGCGGCGTTATATCGCCACCGCGGCTACAGGTCCAATGTGAAAGGGGCCTTACTCACTGCAAACTCTGCTGCAAGCAAATGGGTTTCGGTCGGGGTCTGTGCACTCTGTCAAATTGGTCGACATTGTTTGGAAAAAGTAGCTTTAGGAAACATAGTTGAAGGTCATTTAGGCGTGCTATTGTTGGTACAGTAGGTTATATGATAAAACAAGAAAATAACTGTACCCATCTTGCTTGTTTAAACGTTTTGCAGTTCAAGAATACTCCAAATTGTTCTGAACTCTAAAGATGAGGGAAAAACTTTGATCACAGCACTCTGAGCTTCAGAAAACGTTCTTCATTATAAATGACTGCAAGGGGTCGCATATGATGTGTTTCACATGATGTATAAGATAACACAACCACCACCTACACACCTATCACCTATGAATGAACTCTAACATTACTAATATTCTTTAAACTGTATTTAAATGCAAAAACAAAAATGTAATATATTGCAACCTACTATTTAGATTCAGAAGGTGAGATATGTTTTCAGAATTGTAACAACATAAAGAGAAGAGAGTGCACAACAGCCTAAGGCCCCTTTCACATTGGACCTGTAGCCGCGGGGGGCCCCTGTGCTCTACAGTTGCTCTGTGAGTGGCTGGTTTGTTTCTGTCTCTCTAGTATATAGTTTGAAAAATGGCCTATGGTGCACGCATCACAAAAGGCCTTTAACTTTACTTCTTTGCGGTTGGTCCATGAGTATCCCATTGCCTGTGCTGTCTCACTTGCACACTATCAGTGGCCTTTGGGGACCTTATCACAAAGGCTATTGTCCCTTCTGCTTTGCAGTTGGCCTGCAGAGTACCCCTTGTTGGTACGATTTCAGTTATAACTGTTCTTGTATGTTGGCCTAGGGTGTGTCCGCCATGAATGACCTTCATCTCCACCTGCTTGGTGGTTAGTCAGTACACTATCCTTCTTTATTATTGGTGTGGTGGCTGTTTGCCCCTCCTATTCTACATGTGGTGCGTTAGGTACCTTTGATAGTACTATTTAACTTGCATGCTGCTTATTTGCCAGTTTGAATTGACTTATTCACTCCTGCCCATTAACACTTTCTGTTCTGCAGTTTCTCAGTGAATCACATTGAAATCATTAATTATTTGCATTGGCTGTTCTGAGCCAACCTGAGTCCTAGATTGGCATCTTCCTAATACTGATCAAAGGACTTTGACACATTGGGTCTCTTTTGCCTTTGGACAGACCGTTGCACTGCTTGGACACAGCTTCTCTCCCCCTGGGATCATTCAAGAGGAGGCATCTGCACCATTTTTCTGTACAAAGTCCCACATTGCAACAAACCTTAATACAGGGGATCTTTTGACCTCTGTGGAGTTTGTGGAATGTCTACTGCCTATCCCCTTTTTCCTGATACCCCCAAGTTTCTTGTGCCTTTTTGGAAATCAGAAATGTATGTCTTTTTTTCCTCAGTGTGGTAATTTCTAAGATCTGTTCCCTGCGTCTTGAGTTTTCCAAGGGGCTAGCCCCTGTTCTGTGCTTGTTTCAACAGTGGGAAATTGGGCAACCTTTTTCAGAAGCCATGTTTTTTTCATACCTAGTCAGCCAAAAGCCCTTGATCTGTGCAACTGTCCTAACTGAGATCTGGGAGGAACCTAAATCTCCAAAACTCAGCTCTAAAACCATTTAATCACTTGGAGTATCAGAGCCTAATTATATTTTTGGTCCCTGTTTATGTTTTTTTGCCTTGCCTGGGGCAAGTTCCAGGCTCCTTTATCCACATTCTGACTCTGAGTATAGATTTATGTTTTTCCCAAGCATGTTTAAATCCACCTACTGTTAACTGACTCACTACCTCTGCTGGAAGCATCAGCTACCCTTTCGGTAAAATGTTTTTCTAAGATTAGTTTCTAATGCCGCGCACTTGCGATCGGAAATTCAGACATCTAAACTGTGGATGTACGCTCAAACTTCTCTTGCATACACACGGTCACACAAATGTTGTCGAAAATTCCGAACGTCAAGAACGCGGTGACATACAACACTACGACAAGCAGAGAAAAATGAAGTTTGATGATTCTGAGCATGCGTCAAATTGATTCCGAGCATGGGTAGAATTTTTGTGCATTGAATTGTGTACACACGGTCTTAATTTCCGAAAATAACTTTTGTTGTCGGAAAAATTGAGAACCAGTTCTCAAATTTTTGTTGTTGGAAATTCCGACAGCAAATGTCCGATGGAGCATACACACGGTCGGATTTTCTGACAACAAGTTCACATCGAGTGTACGCGGCATAAGATTCGTTTTAAACTTTCCTCCTGCTACTTTGAAGTCAAGTCCCCATGAACTGACTTTGCATTATGTATGAGAGCCTTTGGTCTAATGGGGTCTCTATAGGAGACAGCCTCATTTTCACTCAAAACCATTGCCATTTGGTGCTGGATGGAAGAGAATCTCTTTTGCTTAATGTCTTGGTTGGCGCTCCCTACAAACTTCAGCCCTTGGAGCTTGGGAGAAGTCCTAGGTGGCGCTTTCTCAGTACAAAGGCGAACTTTCAACTCCCAATCAATGTTCTAAAACGAAAAGCATTTAGATTATCCTTCCCCGCTGTCAAATAACACTGATCAGTGCCACTGGCTGATTGAGAGAACATTTTCCAACAGGGCGCTTGTACAGAAGTCAATCGGTTCATGGATCGAAATTTGTCTGGTCCCTGTTGAACCGGCTGAACTTTGATCCATCTATGGATGGATTAAGGTTAGTTCCACTTCACATAGACAGGCATTACAAAGGAAAGCCACTTTGTATTACACTTTGTATCAAGTGACTCATCTTGACCTTCATAAAATGTTTACTTGTTGGGTCGCTGTAGTCCTGACATAGCCTACCTGTGTGCACTTGTTTTATATGCAGAAATCTTTTAGGTGATTTTCACTGATAACTTCATGTCCTTAGCAAAGTACTCTTAACTTTAAACTTTTTCCCCTTAAACACCAGACACAACTTTGTATTTACAGAATTTATTTGTTTTGGATAGAGTGGGGAAGGGTTAGAACCTCAAGCAGTTTTAAATGCTGATTGTGTCCTGTGGGGAGATGTTCCTGTAGGCTTTTCCCATAGAGGAGATTTCTCTTCTTTTTCCATCCAATGCCGCGTACACACGATCATTTTTCGGCATGAAAAAAACGTTGTTTTAATGTAATTTAAAATGATCGTGTGTGGGCTTCACATCATTTTTCAGCTTCTGAAAAACGACAATTTTTTTCCCCTGCACATGCTGCATTTTTTAACAACGTTTAAAACAATGTCGTTTTTCAGGTTGTAAAAAATGATCGTGTGTGGGCTAAAACGACGTTAAAAACCCGGGCATGCTCAGAAGCAAGTTATGAGACGGGATCGCTCGTTCTGGTAAAACTACCGTTCATAATGGAGTAAGCACATTCATCACGCTGTAACAGACAGAAAATCGCGAATCGTCTTTTACTAACACGGGATCAGCTAAAGCAGCCCCAAGGGTGGCGTCATCCGCATGGAACTTCCCCTTTATAGTGCCGTCGTACGTGTTGTATGTTACCGCGCTTTGCTAGAGCATTTTCTTTTCATTATCGCGTGTAGGCAACGTCGTTTTAATGATCGGGTTGAAAAAAACATTGTTTTTTCTAGACCCTTAAAAACTTCATTTTTTACAACCCGAAAAACGGTCGTGTGTACACGGCATAATAGTTTTTCAAGAATGTTGCTTTTTTAACCACTTAAGGACCGCCGCCTGTGAATATACGTCGGCAGAATAGCATGGCTGGGCAGAAGGACGTACCGGCACGTCCTGTACATCTACCCAGCCGTGGGTTGCGGGCGCGACCCGGTCCGAAAGCACCAGGACCGCGGGACCCGCGGACCCGATCGCCGCTGGGGTCCCGCGATTGGTCCCCGGAACTGAAGAACGGGGAGAGCTGCGTGTAAACACGGCTTCCCCGTGCTTCACTGTGGCGGCTGAATCGATCGTGTCATCCCCTTTATAGGGAGACACAATCGATGATGTCACTTCTACAGCCACACCCCCCTACAGTTGTAAACACACACTAGGTGAAGCATAACCCATTCAGCGCCCCCTGTGGTTAACTCCCAAACTGCAACTGTCATTTCTACAATAAACAATGCATTTTAAATGCATTTTTTGCTGTGAAAATGACAATGGTCCCAAAAATGTGTCAAAATTGTCCGAAAATTGTCGCAGTCACAAAAAAAATCGCTGATCACCGCCATTAGTAGTAAAAAAAAAAGAATTAATAAAAATGCAATAAAACTATCCCCTATTTTGTAAACGCTATAAATTTTGCGCCAACCAACCGATAAACGCTTATTGCGATTTTTTTTTACCAAAAATATGTAGAAGAATACGTATCGGCCTAAACTGAGGAAAAAAAAAATTATATATTTTTGGGGGATATTTATTATAGCAAAAAGTAAAAAATATTGTTTTTTTTTCAAAATTGTCGCTCTATTTTTGTTTAAAGCGCAAAAAATAAAAACCGCAGAGGTGATCAAATACCACCAAAAGAAAGCTCTATTTGTGGGAAAAAAAGGACGCTAATTTTGTTTGGGAGCCACGTCGCACCACCGCGCAATTGTCAGTTACAGCGACGCAGTGCCGAATCGCAAAAAGGGGCCTGGTCCTTTACCTGCATTTTGGTCCGGGGCTTAAGTGGTTAACTTTCTTTGAGTTTCATAAATATTTCAAATATATATAGTTGACTTTGAAGTACAATTTGACATGCATATTGTATGTCTAAATAATAATAAAACATCATATGTTCTGCAATTTCTGACAAATGGTCAGCTCAAATATCATTTTCTGTGTGTGATGACAAATTTCCAGATTCCTATTTTCAAACTGTTGCTGATATATTATGTGAAAGGGATTACTAGCAGCTTGAGGGACACTCACTGAAATACTAATGTTAATCCTCACATCTTAATATACTGCACTGAAATATTTAAATAGTCAGTAGTTGTTTTAGGAGACTATCCAAAGGTTAAAGTGATAAATCTGAAAATTGTTGTCATAAATAATTCAAAGACCAGGCAGCTGAAACAGATGTTGCTTCTGGAAAGACCTAAAGATTTTCCAGAAGGCTATTACATAAACCTTCTGTCTTGGATTGCGCAGAAAAATGCATCTAGGCCCCATACACAAGCGTCAAAATGGGGTGTCTCTGGGCAAGGCAGGTTGGACAACAGTGTTCATGAATACCAGGCAAGGCATTAGACTTCTGAATGAGTGGGAGCTTCTGGTCACCAAAATGTTAATAATGCAATGAATTTAAATGAATTAGCTGGTTAGACAATGATCAGAATTCACCCTGTTCAGCAGGCTTAATCTCAATTCATGTGTGGCAACCCCCCCTTGACATAAATCGATCATTCAATCAACTCCTGTTGAAGGAACATGTTGGAAAGTTTTTCTTGATTAATGTCTGCAACAACTGATCAGTATATTCTGACAGTGGTGTGTGCAGCTGTCAGAATTCAATGACCTGGCGGGGGGTGTGAATACCTTTTATCCACCTTACTTGTGTGGACGGAAGAATTTGTTTTCTTTGTTTAACCACTTTAAGACCGAGCCTATTTTTCAAACTTGTTGTTTGCAAGTTAAAATAATTTTTTTTTGCTAGAAAATTACTTAGAACCCCCAAACATTATAACATTTTTTTTCTAACACCCTAGAAAATAAAATTTGGAAGAGAAAAGTTAGCTCAATTTATTATTTTATATTGTGAAAGATGATGTCAGGCCAAGTAAATTGATACCCAACATGTCACGCTTCATAGTTGTTCCCGCTCGTGGAATGGTGACAAACTTTCACCCTAAAAAAATCTCCATATGTAACGTTTAAACAATTCTACAGGTTGCATTTTTTGAGTTACAGAGGGGGTCTAGGGCTAAAATTATTGTTCTCGCTCTAACAATCATGGCGATACCTCACATGTGTGGTTTGAACACCATATTCATATGTGGGCGCTACTCACGTATGTGTTTGCTTCAGCACGGGACGGGGCGCATTGACGTTTTCTCTTATTTATTCTACCTTTTATTTTTATACTGTTCTTTAAAACAAAAATGGTGTCACTTTTATTCCTAAAAAGGACAGGTGTATCGTAGGCCTATAATACACCTCCCGGCGCCTGAATGGACAAACTATGCAAAAAACTGGGTAACAGACACACACAAATGACAGATAACTAAATCAATAAATGACTGTGAGCCACAGTCAGAAATCAAGCAAAAGCAGCTGTTTAAATAAAAATCAAATACATAAAAATGGTAAAACACTATAAAAGCACACAAAAATGTCCAGATAGTAAAACCACAAACAGCGCTGGTAGTGGAAAATTCAGTGTAGATCCCAAAAGAGACACCACCTCTACACTTAGTGCACCATCAATGATAGAGTGTAGCAGTGTGATAGGAGGAAAAGTCAGTTGATAGCAGGGTTTGAAAACAAACAGATAGCAAGCACCTTCCACCTGGATTCTTAGAAACACCGCGTGGGACATAAATCCCCCTCTGGGGTACGCACTCACCGGAAAGCAATATATGCAAGGCGATGTATGAATATCTCCAGACTGATACTACTCTTCATATCACAGGCAATCAAAAAGCATCTGTTATGAGTCTCCAATTTAAGCAAAAAACACAGAAAGAGGCATATAGCGTAATTCCGTTTAATGAATAAAAGAAGTCCCCACAGACAAAATTCCCTTCAGTATATGCACGTACATTCTGTTTCGTCATAGGACTTCGACAGAGGGTGTGGTTACACGACGGCAGATGAGGATTTAAGTAGGCCGTCCGTTCAGCACCGCTCCAATCAGTATACAGCAAAGGGCGGATCAAGGTGCCTATCCCGTCCTGCCACTGATAGCTGACAGTATATGGTAACAGACTGAATCGGACTACAGATATTAGCATACCACTTGCAACAATCAGTACAAAACCAGTAACGGCAGAGTCTAAAGTATTGCGGGCATCACACACATAATAATATATAATGCGCACATCATCCTTTTCATGATCATGATAATTCACATTATTAAAGGAAAAATTCAGTTAAAAATACAGGAATTAAAAAATAATACTAAATCGCTATATATACATACAACAATCGGTATAATCATGAATAACAGAACGACTCATGATAAAACATCAAAGATACGTAAACAGCTCCGTCATATATAACATTATATTAGATAATATATACAAATTGATATATTAAAACCATAATGACACACAGACTCCATCTTGTGGTGGTTTAGTATATCTAAAAAGACCATAAATAGTATCTGAAATTATTCAGCTTGTAAAACCAACTTAGAGGCAAACATAGCAAAAGATTGCAATAGAGAATGATATCAATGGACAAAAACACAGCTAAAAAGTCCATAGATCCTTCCCATTGCAGCATAGAGCAAAAAGAACAATCCCCATCACATGGACTCTATCCATATATGGGAAATTACAACCCAAAAGGCTGATTTAATGTAATACACCAAACATATCAATTAGTAATCACTAATGAAACAATTGATATCTAGATCAATGTTCAGGTCCCTGGGGGCAAGAGTATCGGCCGAGAAGATCCATTGGGTCTCTCTTTTAGATAGATCTCTAACTAAATTGGATCCTCTCCATGTAGGTTTCAAATGATCAATGCCCCAAAATTTCAAACCACTAGGATCCTGATTGTGGTGTAGCTTAAAATGTAAAGAAACACTATGATCTTTAAAGCCTAAAAGGATGTTGGCAATATGTTCTCCAATACGTACTTTTACGTACTTTTAGTACGTCCAATATACAATAACCCGCAAGGGCATTGGAGAGCGTACACTACATGAGTAGTGTTGCAGGTAATAAATTCACCAATGGTGAACTCCTTGTTATTGGAGCTAGAGGTGAATTTTTTCACTGCTCTCAAAGGACGAGTGATTTCACGGCATGCTCTGCACTTTCTGCATGCGTAGAAACCATCACAATCCCAAAAGCTAGATGGCCTGGTGGGAGGATCTAGTACCTTTCGCACCAATTTATCAGAAAAGCTCTGAGCCTTTCTATATATAAAACCTGGTTTGTCCGGTAATACCGTCATTAGGACTTTGTCCATCAAAAGAATATGCCAGTGGTTGGAAAAGATTTCCTCTATCCCCTTATATTGGGCATGGTAGCCAGATATAAAGTTCCATTCACGATTATTGGAGGACCTTGCAACTACTCTATCTGAGAGAAAAACATCTCGAGGTTGTGAAGCTAATTCCCTTATGATAGAATTCAACCCTTCCTTTTTATAGCCTTTCTCCATAGTCATAAAATCAGTGGTATCTGTGCAGTTCCTCTTTACACGTGTGAGCTGACCCTTAGGTATATTTTTCAACCACATCGGGTGATGCCCACTACTCATAGGTAGATAACTATTGGAATCCGTTGGTTTAAAAAATACTTTTGTGGAAAGTCCAACATCTGATCTAAAAATTTCTATATCTAAAAAATTAATCATGTCACAGCTAATGGTACTAGTAAGCACAATGGGCCAGATTCAGGTACAATTGCGGCGGCGCAACGTAACCCGTTTACGTTACACCACCGCAAGTTTTCAGTGTAAGTGCCTGATCCACAAAGCACTTACCTGTAAACTTGCGGTGTATCGTAAACACGTCCGGCGCAAGCCCGCCCAATTCAAATGGGGCGTGTACCATTTAAATTAGGCGCGCTCCCATGGACGTACTGCGCATGCTCAGTTTTGAAATTCCCGCCATGCTTTGCGCGATGTGACGTAATTTTTTTGAACGATGCCGTGAGTTACGGCGTTTCGTATTCCCGGACGTCTTACGCAAAAAAAAAAATTGAAATTCGAAGCGGGAACGACGGCATGTAAAATCATGACTAACTTTGCGACGGGAAAAAATTACTAGCGACGACGTAACGAATGCGAAAACCGCCGTGGATCGCCGTAAATGCTCATTAGCATACCCGACGCAGGAAAACGACGCAAACTCCACACAGCGGCGGCCGAAGTATTGCATCCTAAGATCCGACGGTGTAAGTCAATTACACCTGTCGGATCTTAGGGCTATCTATGCGGAACTGATTCTATGAATCGGCCGCTTAGATAGGACAAGAGATACGACGGTATATCAGGAGATACGCCGTCGTATCTATTCTGTGAATCTGGCCCATAATTCTTAGTGTTGGAATTCAGTTCGTCTAAAAATGTTTGTAAAGAAAGAAGTGGGCCATCCCATATAAAAAACAGGTCGTCAATATATCTTTTGTAAAACAAAAGAGATGGACGTGGGATCGAAAAAATTGCTTTATCCTCCCACTCTCCCATAAACATATTAGCTATACTAGGGGCAAAACAAGCTCCCATTGCTACTTCCCTGCATTGAGAATAAAACTCTCCTCCATACCAAAAAAGTTATGCCCGAGGCAAAAATCTAACGCATTCCTTAAAAAAACTTTTTTACTATGAGAGATATCATCACGTCGACTAAGGCTCCAGTTGAGTGCTAAAAGAGCGTCATCGTGCTGGATAACCGTGTACAAAGACGTGACATCTGCCGTTACAAAATAGACCTCCTCTTTACCAGTAAGGTCAATATTTTGTAACATTTGTAAAAGGCTTTTGGTATCTTTCAAATACGCTAGAGTATGGATAACACTTTCTTGTAGATACAGATCTAAATATTGGCCCAATCTTGATGTCAGTGACCCTATTCCATTAACGATGGGTCTACCTGGAGGGCATTGAGTATTCTTATGTATCTTGGGGAGCGTGTAAATCGTGGGAATCCTATTTGAGCTCGGCACCAAATATTTTCTCTCGCGATTATTCAGCACTCCTGACCTGAAGCCCATATTGATCAGATGTTCTAAGTCAGTCTCATATTGTAATGATGGATCTTTATCCAATTTGACATATGTGTTGGTGTCACTCAACATATCAGTCAACTGATTATCATAAAACTCCTTATTAAGGATAACCACCGCCCCTCCTTTATCTGCTGGACAAATTATTATGTTCTTTTTTTCTTCTAACATTTTAATACCGTCCAAGATATATTGAGGGTTAACATTTTTCTTGGGGACTATGTGTTGAAGATCTCTCAGCACTAGTCCCTTAAAGACCTCTATCTGGTGGTTCCCTTTATTCAGGGGATTGAACAGGGACTTATTCCGTAAGCCACTGTCCAAAGCTACTGAAGATGAACCAAACGCAGATTCTGAATTTTTATTGAGAAAATATTTTTTCATATTTACTTTGCGAACGTATTTATGAATATCAATAAACACGTCAAACTTATTGATGGGTCTTTTTAAATGTAAACATCCCTTGTAATAGAAAAAAAGCATGACAGGACCTCTTAAATATGAGATCTGGGGTCAAAAGACCTCAAATTACATAGTTACACAAAAAGGAAATTAAGTAAATAATTAAATGTCATTTGAAAAAAAAAAATTCAAAATGTTGCTTTAAGAGCTATGGGCGGAAGTGACGTTTTGACGTCGCTTCCACCCTGCAACGGTATGGAAACGGGTGGGGGCCATCTTCCTATCACTCATCTCCATACATAACAAGGATAAGGACGTGATTGGCTCTGCGGTGGAGGGCACCGGAGAGCGGAGGTAGGGGGTGGGACCTCTCCCACCGCCGATAAAAGTGATCTCCCACGAATCTGCCGCAGAGACCACTTTTATCTGAAAGCGGAACGCCTGCTGAAGAAGAGGATACCGAGGTTATGGTAGCTAGCTGCTGCCATAACAACAATATCCCTCTTTAAACAGCCAACGTATAACGACAGCGGGTGGTCCGGAAGTGGTTACATTTTTTTTCACTTGCCATGCAGACTAAATACAAAAAACAAGGCATTGCAAGCTTTACTGTAGTACATACAGTATATAAATCAGGAGAACTGACCTTCTTCATATATCTTCCAGCCTGCTCACTTGGGGGGGGACCCTTTCCATAAAGCTTGACCTCTCCTAAAATGAGTGGACTGAGTGATCCTTCAAGAGCATGACTCAGCTGTGTTGTTAGAGCATGGTTCACCAGGGATTGACCAGCTAACAGGACAGGTTTAGCCAGGGGCGCACTGCCCGAAGGCCCCATGCCACTAGGGGGCCCCATCAGGGTTGCCAGGCTCAGTAAAACCAGGGACAGTATGTAAAAATCTGTGTTTTTTTTTACACCTATCCCTGATATGTCTGAAACCGACATGCTTTTGATGTGAAAATCCCGAGATTTTAGCTGCCCCGCCTCTGCACTGCCTCCTGGCGTGGTGACCATCTGTAAGCCCAGGGGCCCCATAATCTTATATTGCCCGGGGGCCCCATGCGTTGTCAGTCCGCCCCTGGGTTTAGCTCTCTGTACCACAACACTGTCACAGCACTTCAAAGCCAATTCTGGAGTCTGGCAGACAATGCAATACAGAAAGTCCCTCAGTACATCATTCTGGAAGAGACCTTGCAAAATAGCAAAAAACACTTCAATAAAGTAAAGCTTAGAGAGCACATCAGAGCAAAAAGAACCTGCTGCTCCAGGTGTATGTAATGAGCTTGAATGGAACCTGACAAGGAGTGCCAGCCCCGACCCACCTCTGTGGAAATGCTTGAAGAAAATATGTAAAGGCTGCACATCCAGAGGTTCCAATTGCCTTTATTAAATCACCGTAATAACACCAGGGACACCAGTAAACAGTCACATAGACGCGTTTCACACATACATCTTGTGCTTAATCATTACAATAACTTCTCTTACTGACAGAACTTACATAGGTTTGTCCTTGCATCAACAGATGTTCAAAGTGCGGCAATAATCAGTAACAAGCACACATCACAATCGACTATTTGCATAAACAAAGCTCCCAACTGTCCCTGATTTCGAGGGACTGTCCCTGATTTGGAGCAATGTCCCTCTGTCCCTCATTCCACCTCATTTTGGTCTGATCTATATAGTTGTATATAAAATGCACTTTTTATCTTTCAAAAAGTGTTTTCCAGGTCTAAATCTTTCATCCAATTTCTAAATTGCAGCATTTGTAAATGCCAAAAGCCAATATAAAGGAATAGTAGTGGTAAAAAAAAAAAAAGCACTTGTGGGTTTAACCAATCTTGTTTTTTTGTACAATTCTCCTTTAACCACTTAACGACCACCGCATGTAAATATACGTTGGCAGAATGGCACGTACAGGCAGATGGACGTGCCTATACGTCCCTGCCTAGACGTGGGTCGGGGACCCCCCCCCCCCCCCCGGTACATGCGGCGGTCGGTAATCGGCTGGGAGCGGTCCGGGATGAGGGGGCGGCTATTCCTTTCTAGCCACCCCCCCCCGCGATAGCTCCCCAGAGCTGAAGAACGGGGAGAGCCGTGTGTAAACACGGCTTCTCCGTGCTTCACTGTGGCGGCTGCATCGATCGTGTCATCCCTTTTATAGGGAGACACAATCGATGACTTCAGACCTACAGCCAAATCCCCCTACAGTTGTAAACACACACTAGGTGAAACATAACCCCTTCAGTGCCCCCTGTGGTTAACTCCCAAACTGCAACTGTCATTTTCACAATAAACAATGCAATTTAAATGCATTTTTTGCTGTGAAAATGACAATGGTCCCAAAAATGTGTCAAAATTGTCCGAAGTGTCCGCCATAATGTTGCAGTCATGAAAAAAATCTCTGATCGCCGCCATTGGTAGTAAAAAATTTTTTTTTTATAAAAATGCAATAAAACTATCCCCTATTTTGGAAACGCTATAAATTTTGCGCAAACCAACCGATAAACGCTTATTGCGATTTTTTTTACCAAAAATGGGTAGAAGAATACGTATCGGCCTAAACTGAGGAAAAAAAAAAGTTTTTTTATATATGTTTTTGGGGGATATTTATTATAGAAAAAAGTAAAAAATATTGCATTTTTTTCAAAACTGTCGCTCTATTTTTGTTTATAGCGCAAAAAATAAAAACCGCAGAGGTGATCAAATACCACCAAAAAAAGCTCTATTTGTGGGGAAAAAAGGACGTAAATTTTGTTTGGGAGCCACGTCGCACGACCGCGCAATTGTCTGTTAAAGCGACGCAGTGCCGAATCGCAAAACCTGGCCTGGTCCTTTACCTGCATTTTGGTTCGGGCTTAAGTGGTTAAGGGGGCATGACAAGGGGTGTGTCCTATGCCTGCATACTTTTGCTGATAGGTGTCCCTCATTCCCATCTCAAAAAGTTGTTAGGTATGCATAAATCACAAGACAACTCACACTTTCCTAAAAATAGTGTTATACATAAATTTACATACAATGACCTATAGCAAATGGGCATAATAAACACATAAAAAAACAGAAGAGACCCTATTCAAATCAAATACATATGAGTATAAAAGTAAATATAAATTTGGATACTACTACATATAAAAGGTCACTGACAATTCATGTCACTCCACATAATTCGAAAAACAAAGAAGAGACATGTAAAAACAAACTAAAAGAAAAGATCAATATAAAATGCCATGACAACTTCCAGGTTATTTAAAAGATACGAATCATCTTTTTGCATTATGAAAGATTTCATAAGGGAAGATGATTTCTCTTGGGTCACTTTTGATGTCAGTAGCCTTTACTCCTCTATACCCCCACAGTTATGCAGTAACAGCTTTCCTTTTCTATTTGGAAGTGGAAGTGCTGACAAACTTGCCATTGGAACACAGGCTATATATTGCAGATGTACTTGAATATCTGCTGACACACAATTTTTGGGTGTTTGATGGGGACTTCTACCTCTAGAGGTGTGGAGATGGAAACCCATATACCTGACAGCTCTTCCCCCTATCATAAATACCATAGCAATAAACAGTCCTGATGGATTGGTTATCAGCCAAGACTCTAAAACGTATATGTCATAACTCATGAAAGAATAACAGCATAGCCAGTATAAGGATATATTTATCTCCCTCAGTTAATTCGAGCGTTTTAAGTCCAAACACCTCTATTAGACGATATAGGGAGCCACTGTCACACCCTATCCCTCCTAGGTAAAGTAGGCATCTCAAACTTGCCATATTTATATCCATTTTGAAGCTAATTTCATCACCCCCTTGGTGCCAAAGAAAAATGAAGAAGGAAAAATTAAAAGTCAGCAGCTACAAATACTGTATGACTGATGACTTTTATTTTAAGAACACTTACCTGTCCAGGGAGCCCACGATGTCGCTGCTCCAGCCGATTTTCAGATCGGCTCTTGTGTGCTTCCGCTGCCATTCATGGTAAGGGAAACCAGCAGTGAAGCCTTTCGGCTTCACAGCCGGTTTCCTACTGCGCACGCATGTGCAAAGCAAGCTGCGCTTTCTAACTGGCCTGGCGGCGGAGGAAGGAGGGTGAACTTCAGAGGGATGGCGCCGCAGCACAGTCTCTTCGAAATGGGAACAGGTTCCTGTCAAAAACAGGTACCCGTTCCTCCCTCCCCCCTGAAAGGTGCCACATGTGGCACTGGAGGGGGAGGAAGCAGGGCTTCTACTTTTGGGTGCTTTTAAAATTCCCTATCTCTTAAAAAACGATACTACATAATACATTTCTGAATATACCTGTCTGTGGTGACAGTGTGTAGAGATGTTCATTTTAACCTCCCTGGCGGTATGATTCTGTCTGGAATTACGTACCAAAAGCGGTACCATTATTTTGCATGGAAATTCTGCGTTTTATATTGTAGGCCTGCAATTCTTAGGAATAACTCACTTAAATCTGTCCAAAGAAGAGTCTAATAGGCATCCCGGGTATGATAAATTTTGAAACACAAAATCATAAAATTATAATATAATAAATAACTATAAATAATTATAACAAATGATAATTTAATTATAATAAAAATTATTCAATAATGTAATCAAATCAAAATCACTGAAATTTGCTCAGTTGCAGAATTGTCGCTGTCATTACTTTTATTTTTTTATGACGGATTTCCCCACAAATCGCTATCGCACATTTCTGCAAGTGATTATAATTTATTATCGCTGTTTTCTAGCTGCTCTAAAATCACTTTTGACATAAAGGGACACTTTTGGTTGCTATGGACAATCTACAGTTTGCAGGCACAAAAAAATGTTTTTATTATATAAAAGTGCATGTAGGACACTGGGCAGACCACTAGGGACAAGGGGTGTGTGTATTTTTTACATACAGTACTGTAATCTATAAGATTACAGTATACTGTATGTAATGTGTTTGTTTACATTTTTGAATTTGCCGCCGGTCTCCGCCCCCGTGCGTCGTAACGTCGCAGGGAACGGAGATCGGTGGCACGCGGCGCGGGCACTGTGTGAATCGAATGGAGGACAGCGATCGCTCACACAGTGGGGATGCATTGCTGGATCCAGGAACAAGGTAAGCCAGCGCGTGCTGCAGGCTCTGCACATCTACCCCGAGCGTGACTCGGGGTTACCGATAATTGCATTGAAAATCCACCCCGAGTCACGCTCGGGAATACCACTAAGGGGGTTAAAGTGCTAGGTTATGTTTATGTTACAAAATGATGCCTTCGTCCCATTGAAATATTGTAAAGAAAAGGAAGGCTGTATTGGACTATAATGGCATTGTATGAGCAACTGATAGACGGTCAAATTTATAATGTAAAATATTTTTATTACAAAGTAAACATTTCTAAACATTCACTGTAAAATATTGATTGTGACAACCATAAATCAGCTTATCATTAACATTGTATTAAAAATGATGTATACAAAACATCAAATATTGTGCAGTGTATATAAATGTTGCATGTTTCGCGGTTACTTCGGGCCTAATCCACAGCCAGCGGGTGTAACTTAAATATTCGGATTTAAGTTACACCGCCGGAAAATTTCTACCTAAGTGCCCGATCCACAAAGCACTTACCTAGAAATTTTCGGCTGTGTAACTTAAATCCGTCCGGCGCAAGGCGTTCCTAGTCTAATGGGGCGAGTCCCATTTAAATTAGGCGCGCTCCCGCGCCGGACGTACTGAGCATGCTCCTGACGTAATTTTCCCGACGTGCTTTGCGCGGTTTTACGTTGCACCAGGTTTTGAGAATCGCGACGGGCGTAAAAAAAAAATACGGGTTGCGGCGGGAAAAAAAAATTTTTGAAAAAAAAAGACGGCGACGCGGGATAGAAGGGTCTACTTTTACAAAGCCTAAACAGTTTAGGCCTTGTAAAAGCAGCCCTAATATTGCGACAGCAAACTAATACTTACGGAGAAAAAACGAAGCGTAAAAGCTTCGTGGATCTCCGTAAGTGATAATTTGCATACCCGAAGCGGCATTTCGACGAGAAATGCCCCCAGCGGCGGCTGCGGTACTGCATCCTAAGATCCGACAGTGTAAGTCCCTTAAACATGTCGGATCTTCTGTCTATCTCTTGGAAACTGATTCTGTGGATCAGTTCCATAGATAAAAACAGGGATACGACGGCGTATCAGTAGATACGCCGGCGTATCCCTTTTGAGGATCAGGCCCTTGGTGTCCGCTTTCTCAGGAGCCATACATGGGCACATCATTTATTAAACGATGTATATGGAATATGTCACAAAACTAAAAACAAAGAAATAAACATTAGTATTTTTATACATTGTGGAAAATATTTTACAATATACCAAGGTGACACTGTGGGGATAGAACAGATGTCTCTTTATAATTAGGTACATATTTATTTATATATATATATATTTATATATACACACACACAAGTAATAATATCTATAGTCCAATATATACCACCTGGCCACTTCATATGGACCAGAATATGAATATACTGACATATGTCTAATTTAAATATTTTTACCCAGGTTGTATCAATTTATGTGGGTCATCTTGCATTTTTGTGTCGCCCGGGTGGGTTGCTTCCCTGGACCGGGTTCTTGGCCACCTACCTGACACAGCATCTACAGTGAGATTGTCTTGAATGATGGTTATATATTGGCAGATGGATGTACTCTTATCTATATAACTGTAAATAATAATATATTTTCCACAATGTATAAAAATACTAATGTTTATTTCTTTGTTTTTAGTTTTGTGACATATCCCATATACATCGTTTAATAAATGATGTGCCCATGTATGGCTCCTGAGGAAGCGGACATGCAACATGTATAGCTGGATTCAGCTAGGCGGGCGCATAGTTGCGGCGGCGTAGCGTATGGAATTTACACTACGCCGCCGTAAGTTTGCAGGCAAGTACTGTATTCACAAAGTACTTGCCTGCTAAGTTACGGCGGCGTAGTGTAAATGCGGCGGGCGTAAGCACGCCTAATTTAAAATAGGCTGAGGGGGCGTGTTTTATGTTAATATGGGTTGACCTGACGTGATTGACGTTTTTTAGGAACGGCGCATGCGCCGTCCGTGTACATATCCCAGTGTGCATTGCGGCAAAGTACGCCGCAAGGACCTATTGGTTTTAACGTGGACGTAAATTACGTCCAGCCCTATTCACGGACGACTTACGCAAACGACGTAAAATTTTCAAATTTCGATGCAGGAACGACGGCCATACTTAACATTACTAGTCCAGCTATTTGATGGAATAACTATACGCCTGAAAATGCCTTACGTAAATGGCATATCTGTACTGCGTCGGCCGGGCGTACGTTCGTGAATAGGCATATCTAGTGATTTACATATTCTACGCCGAACTCAATGGAAGCGCCACCTAGCGGCCAGCCTAAATATTGCACCCTAAGATACGACGGCGCAAGCCGTCGTATCTTTGATAGGTTTAAGTGTATCTCTGTTTGAGAATACACTTAAACTTAGGACAGCGCAGATTCCGAGTTAGGTCGGCGTATCTACTGATACGCCGGCCTAACTCTTTCTGAATCACCCCCGTAGAGTTTATATACACTGCACAATATTTGATGTTTTGAATACATAATTTTTAATACAATGTTAATGATAAGAAATTTTTACTTTGTAATAAAAATATTTGACATTTTAAATTTTACTGTCTATCAGTTGCTCATACGATGCCATTATAGTCCAATATAGCCTCCCTTTTCTTAGCAATAGCTTAGGGGGGTGTATTTTTCCCCATTATCTGTGCCCCTTTCTGATGATCATGTGCTGGGCGGAGCGAAGGGAATATTTCTTCAGTTTCGGGTGCATGCCAATTCAGCTCCGCTCAAGGCACGGTCAGCTGCCTGCCTATCTCTTTGCCTTCCCTGGCAGAGTGATCTTCCTCTGCTCCCCATCCAGCAGTAGTCGGGGCCCGGAGAGTAAAGCCTCACACACGTACGGGTTTCCCAGCAGACTTTTTACCGCCGGGAAACCCGAGGGGAAAACCAGAGGGGAAAACCAAGAACCTTCCTCGGTAACTTTTTCCCCCCTACACACGACCGGGTTTCCCGACAGGAAAACCATTACTAGTAGAAAAAATATATATATGTCCCCGAAATTCATTTTAATAATCTGGTCACCTTAGTCTAGGGAAAGTTGCATTTCCCTCCTGTCCCTTCTACCATGCTAATCTGATTATCTATGATGTATCTATGGTCAGATATTTCAAACCATTATATTATCTTCCATATTATATTTCCTCACTGTTTAGACCCCTAATATTTCACCAAAGCTCCAAAAAAATTGTAAAAAGAAAAAAAAAACATTAAAAAAAATAATATATAAAAATATACTACTACTGACACTAATCACTACCCTACTGACATCATTCACTGCTCTATAGATACACTTGCACACACACACACACACGCATGTGTGTGTTTGAGCTTTGGGGTGTACACCCTAATGCAATAGGCTGCACACACCAATGTATATTATATTTCAATTATTTTTAGCCTACTCCTATTATTCTGAATGATCTTAAAGTTTGTAAACCTACTTTGTGAAGATTCCCCACATATTTGCTTTCTTGAATTCTGTCATATATGTTCTCTATGCCCTGTGAGTAGACACTTCTATGTCACAAATTTCACAGAGCCTGCCTTCTAAACTACAGAGGTGCTAAAGTCGGAGTTTCAGGAGGCGGAGTCAGTACAGCAAGTACTGCTCATAGGAAAGGAAGGCACCATGGGATATGTAGTCCTTAAAATTGAAAGTAAACAGCAGAGGAGAAGCTGCAAAGCATGCAGAGAATCAAGGAAAATCTGTCCACAGAACTATTATTATTATTATTATTATTATTATTATTTAGGTACTTATATAGCGCTGTCAATTTATGCAGCGCTTTACATATACATTCACATCAGTCCCTACCCTCAAGGAGCTTACAATCTAAGGCCCGTAACTCACATTCATATACTAGGGCCAATTTTAGACAGAAGCCAATTAACCTATCAGCATGTCTTTAGAGTGTGGGAAGAAACCACAGTACCCGGAGGAAACCCACGCAGGCACAGGGAGAACATGCAAACTCCAGGCAGGTAGTGTCGTGGTCAGGATACGAACCAGAGACCCTTTTTACTGCTAGGCAAGAGTGCTACCCACTACACCACTGTGCTGCCCACTATTAATCGTGCACTCCACAAATCTGGCCTTTATGGAAGAGTGGCAAAAAGAAAACCATTGTTGAAAGAAAGCCATAAGAAATCAAGTTTTCAGTTTATGAGAAGCCATGTGGGGGACACAGAAAACATGTGAAAGAAGGTTCTCTGGTCAGATGAGACCAAAATTGAACTTTCTGGCCTAAAAGCAAAAAGCTCTGAGTGACTGAATGTTGTCATTTACCCAGGACCATCTTAATAGTATAGTAAAGTAATGCATGGGCCCCTACCAGTCTGCCCCAATTTACACACCTACTCTCAATCAAACATACAATATATTACCAAAAGTATTGGAATGACTGGTGTGCAGTAATGTTGAAGCAGGAAGGGGCCATCCCCAAACTGTTCCCACAAAGTTGAGAGCATGAAATTGTCCAAAATGGCTTGGTATGCTGACGGCTTAAGATTTCCTTTCACTGGAACTTAGGGGCCAAGCCCAACCCCTAAAAAACAACCCCACACCATAATCCCCCCTCCACCAAATGATTTGGACCAGTGCACAAAGCAAGGTCCATAAAGACACGGATAAGTGAGTTTTGGGTGAAGGAACTTGACTTGCCTGCACAGAGTCTTGACCTTAACCCTATAGAACACATTTAGTAAGAATTAGAGCATAGACTACGAACCAAGCCTTCTCATCCAACATCAGTGCTAGACCTCACAAATGCGCTTCTGGAAGAATGGTCAAACATCCCCATAGATGCACTCCTAAACCTTGTGGACACCATTCCCAGAAGAGATGAAACTGTTATAGCTGCAAAGCGTGGGCCAACGCAATATTGAACCCTACAAACTAAGGCCTTGTACACACGATAGGATAGCCAGAGGACAACGATCTGAAGGACCGTTGTCTTAGGTTAACCAATGAAGCGGACTAATGGTCTGTCGTGCGTACACACCATTAGTTCAAAAACTGATCCTGTCAGAATGTGGTGACGTAAAACACAACGACGTACTGAAAAAAACGAAGTTCAATGCTTCCAAGCATGCGTCGACTTGATTCTGAGCATGCACAGGTTTTTAACCGATGCTTTTGCATACTAACGATCGGTTTTGACCTATCGGTTAGGCGTCCATCGGTTAAATTTTAAAGCAAGTTCTCATTTTTTTGACCGAAGGTTAAATAACTTATGGGGCCTACAGACGATCGGTTTGGACTGATGAAAACGGTCCTTTAGACCGCTCTGCTCTGGCGATCCTATCGTGTGTACGAGGCCTTAGACTGGGATGCCATTAAAGTTCATGTGCATGTAAAGGCAGGCGTCCCAATACTTTTAACAATATAGGCCCAGATCCACAAAGAAATTACGCCAGCGTATCTATTGATACGCCGCGTAATTTCTACGATGCCCCGTCGTATCTTTGTTTTGTATCCACAAAACAAGATACGACTGAATGTGGGCTCGATCCGACTGGCGTACGTCTTAGTACGCCGTCGGATCTTAGGGGCATATTTACGCTGGCCGCTAGGTGGCGCTTCCGTTGATTTCCGCGTAGAGTTTGCAAATGAGCTAGATACGGCGATCCACAAATGTATGTCCGTCCGGCGCATTTTTTTACGTCGTTTACGTAAGGCTTTTTTCGGCGTACCGTTACCCCTGCTGTATGAGGCGTACACAATGTTAAGTATGGACGTCAGGCCAGCGTAGAATTTTCCGTCGTTTGCGTAAAACGTTCGCGAATAGGGCTTTGCGTAAATTACGTTCACGGCAAAAGCATTGACTATTTGCGATGTGATTTCGAGCATGCGCACTGGGATACCCCCACGGACGGCGCATGCGCCGTTAAAAAAAAAAACGTCATTTACGTGGGGTCAAGTTGAATTTACATAAAACACGCCCACATCTTAGTCATTTGAATTCCGCACCCTTACGCCAACACATTTACACTACGCCGCCGTAACTTACGGCGCAAATTCTTTGTGGATACGGAAAATACGCTGTAAGTTTTGGCGGCGTAGTGTATCTGAGATACGCTACGCCGGACTTAGAGATGCGCCGAGGTACGTGGATCTGGCCCATAGTGTATATTTATTAAATTTCAATAAAATCAATTTTAAACAATTAGAAAACATGGCATAAATCAAAGGCTAATCAACACAAAGGGTACAGTATAGGTGGGGAGGCAGAAAGACACAGTACAGAGAAGGGGGAGTGGGGGGGGGGGGGAGTGGTTAGGAGGGCACCATACTGGGATCAGGAAGGCACATTGGGCCAGATTCTCAGAGCAAGTACGCCGGTGTATCTACTGATACACCGGCGTACTTTCAAATTTGCCGCGTCGTATCTTTAGTTTGAATCCTCAAACCAAAATACGACGGCTTCTGGCTTCGATCCGACAGGCGTACGGCTTCGTACGCCTTCGGATCGTAGGTGCAATACTTCGGCGCCCGCTGGGTGGAGTTTGCGTTGTTTTCCACGTCGGGTATGCTAATTAGCTTTTTCCGTCGATCCAGGAAGGTACGCGCGGCCGTCGCATTCTCTTACGTTGTCGCTAGTCGTCTTTTCCCGGCGTATAGTTAAAGCTGCTATTCTGTGGCGTATAGATAAACTTGCCATGTTAAAGTATGGCCGTCGTTCCCGCGTCGAATTAAATTTTTTTTTTTTTGCGTAAGTCGTCCGTGAATAGGAAAGGACGTAACTCACTTTGAAGTTCAAAAAATGACGTCGGTGCAACGTCATTTCGCGCAAAGCACGGCGGGAAATTTCAAAACGGAGCATGCGCAGTACGTTCGGCGCGGGAACGCGCCTAATTTAAATGATCCATGCCCCCTACCCGGATCATTTGAATTAGGCGGGTTTGCGCCGGAGGGAGTTATGCTACGCCGCCGCAACTTCACAGGCAAGTGCTTTGTGAATCAAGCACTTGCCCGTAAAACTTGCGGCGGCGTAACGTAAATGCGATACGTTACGCTGCCGCAGATCTACCTGAATCTGGCCCATTATTTATAGGTATAACCATTTTTTATTCTGCCTTGTATGAATACAGTTCTATGGTTCATATTCACTGTTATTGCTCACCAGGCAGATCCTTGGCATTTCCATAATTTTTTTGTGCTCAAAAGTTTTTTATTGTTTTGAAAACTGAAAATACGTAGCACATTTCCATAAATTTTGAGCAATGACTTGCTCACTCGCTTGTAATAAACAGTCTTTATATGGAAGTTATTCTATGATTTACAGCTTGCTGTAGTTTATATTAAAGCTCCTGATTTATACATTCCAAACAAAACAAATCACTACTTGATTTAGGAACACGGAGCAATCATAAACATATAGGACAAGTACTTCTGGGAACATGTAGTTATTCCTTAAGTATAATATACTGCATGCTAAACTCTTCTGTGTATTTCACATAGAAGGCAACACTGACTATCTTTAATATGTCACATAGGTAAAACACTTTAGAGTATTCCCTGATCGAAAATACAGTCTTTCTTTATAATACGGCCATTTTGCATCATTTTCAACGTTACTGTTTCTTTTTATTAGCTCAAATAAAATATGTTTACATTTATAAAGAAAGAAATATCAGCTGAAATAATCTGATGAGACACTTTAGGCTCCATTCACACTTGTACGACTCCAAAGTTGCACCGACTTTGGAGACCAACTTTGAATAGGTAGGTGCAACTTGGATACGACTATGACTTTGACCAGTAATAATGGACAACTGTTGAAAAACTTTTCCTAACATTCGGGTAGGACTTTCATGCTAATTTTGAGGGTTAACATTGAAGTCTATGGCCCTCAAATTGCATGAAAGTCGGACCAAAGTAGTGCATGAACTACTTCGAAGTCTCTGCAACTTTAAATCGCACACATATGAATGTCTATCATTGGAAAACATGGTGAACGACTTGTCATGCGACTTTGATGTCCAAAGTTGCATGAAAAGTGGCATAAGTGTAAATGGATTCTAAAAGGGGAAGAGAGAAAAATTGCTGTAGACACCTAGAGCGGTACACGCATATCTACAGCAGCATATCAAACCTTCCTTGCATGGCTGAATGCTGGACAGTTATGACAGGCAAAGCATCATTTACCGGATGTAATGCCAAAGTATGCCCACCCAATCCTACCTCCTGCACATTCCTTGTGGCCAGTGAGGTTGCTTATCATAGTGATGGGCCAGTAAGAATCTATGTACACAGGACTGATTAGCTTGTTCTGACACTATCAGGAAATGTCATAGCATTGCCGCTTATAATGGCCTAGCATTTGACCTATTAACAGAAAGGTTTGTTGCAGGTATCTTAACGCACCACTACATACAGAGGGCTAGATTCAGAAAGCCCGCCGTAAGTTTGTGCGGGCGTAGCGTATCTCAGTCTGACAGCACAGCTCCCCAGCTGATCCCACTCCTAGGTCCCTGCACAGACGTACTACTGTTCATTTACACGGCAAGCCAGCAGACCCACATGGGGTTATGTAACCACGCATGCAGTCCTAGTGCCGGGTAGGCACCTACAAAAGTAAGAGGCCAATTCAGCTTTGGTTTTTATGTATTTTTAAATAAAAGCGGTAATGCACTATAGTTTTTCTCCTGTTTTTTTGTGGATGGAATTTCTGGGATACCATTGATCCAATCAGAGTGGCAATCTTCCAGTGGTACAGTGTACAGGCACTTAAACCTGTCAAGCCCTTTAGACTTACTTTTTCATTAAAGTGGTCAACAATTTCTGGTAAGCATATACCCACACTAGAGCACATCGGGTGAAAGTTTAATCAGATGGTGGTGGCTACAGCAATATCAAGACTGATCGCATGACTATCCAATGAAACATCATGTGAAAGAGATTTCCTATGAATAGTGATAATCACTGTGGCAGTTCAGAGACACTTTTTCACTGTTGTTGTTTTTTATGTTCTATGATCAATTTTTTATGTGTATTGCATAATTTAATTTATTTCACTGTGCACTATTTTTTGGACTTTGTTTGATTAATAATCCACTATTTGGGCAATTTGTCCCTTTACAGGACTTTGTGTGCACTCTCATTTTATCTCATCAGAGATTCAAGCTGTCACTTATTGAGTGTTTAATTTATTATTATTGTTTAGCTACTAGTATTTATGTATTAATAAGATCTTCCTGCAAGGGCAACACACTAAGGAAGATTTTTTCACTAGCGCCCTCTACCTCACCTTTATCCATTTGCACTATATAACCTTTATATTTTGAACCAGAGGAGCGGCTTGGTAATTTAAGTAATTATTTATATCTTTGATGATTAATTAATATACTTTTCACATCTGGCGCGGAAACACACCCCATATACATTCTCTTACAGGGATAGTGTGCCACCTAAAGAAGGGCCCCACTGAAAGCCAACCAACATTAACTGCTAGGCGACAGGTACTTTCTACCTCTACCAGAGGCTCCCTTATACTAGAAATACATACACCCACCCGCTGTACACCAGGACCCTTTTGATTCTTCTGAACCAGTTGAGGTTGTTTAGAGACTCTAGAGACCCACTTATAGTTTAATTCAGTCTTGCTACAACACTTTGAGTGGCAGCTCGTGTGTAATTGACCATTTCTCCCTTTATAGCGCTTTTAGGTTTGTGCAATTACATGCTGACTCATTTACCTTGTGCTTGTTTGCTTTGCCTTAAAACACTTAATTAATCTACCTCCAGGTTGTTGTGGCCTAATTCCTGTGCATTATTTTGGAAGGGTAGCTTACAAGTTTTTAAAGGGGTTGTAAAGGAAAACATTTTTTTTCACAATAAGCATCCTTTACCTGCAGACATTCCTCTTTTCACTTCCTCATTGTTCGTTTTTGCTCAGAAGTTGCTCTATTTCTTCTCTGTTCTGTTCACTTCCTGCTTGTCTGATTTTACTGACCACCGTGATGGGAGGCTTTACTGTGGTGGTCAGTAACGTGCTCACCCCCTCCTGGGAACTCCATCTGTGTGGCAGGACGCTCTCTGCGTGTAAGGCCCCGTACACACGAGAGGATTATCCGCCGGAAACGGTCCTCCGGACCGTTCCAGCGGATAAATCCTCTGGCGGATTTTGATCTGATGGTTGTACTAACCATCAGATCGAAATCTGCGCGGAATCCATCCGCGGTGACGTGTCGCTCCGTCGCCGCGACGATGACGCGGCGACGTGCGCGACGCTGAAAGATAAAGACTTCCACGCATGCGTCGAATCATTACGACGCATGCGAGGGAGAGGAGCGGACGGATTGATCCGGTGAGTCTGGACAGGATTCCAGCGGATAGATTTCTTAGCATGCTAAGAAATTTTTATCCGCTGGAAATCCGTCGGCTGGAATTTTTTCCGCCGATAAATGCCCGCTCGGACGTACACACCACCGGATCTATCCGCTGGAACTGATCCGGGGATAAATCCCAGCGGATAGATCCGGTGGTGTGTACGAGGCCTTAGAGGTTTCAAGGAGGTGTGAATTACTGGGCGTGCCGCAATTCATACTGGGAAATGTAGTTCTTACATAAATGAGCGCCGCAAACCAGGAAGTGAATGAGAGAACAGAAACTAGAATGCCGGAGGTGATATAGATGAAGGAATTTAATAGGTATTTACTCATTTTTAACAGAATCATTACACTATTCTGTCTGTCTACCTTGCAGACATTAATTTTAGGCAAAATTTTTTTTCCTTTAGTGACCCTTTAAGTCACCCAGTTGTAAACTGCTTTTAGTCAATGACCAAATGTGTCAGTGGGGAAGAAGCAGTTAAGAGAGTCGTGGCAGAACAGAGGACCCATCATCAGGGGCGTTGCTAGGTGGCAAAAAGACCAGGGGCTTCAGCCCGAAGCGACTTACCTGACCTACGCGCGCGTGTATTAGTACACACACTGACGCGCGTGTGTCAGTACACACAGACACACACAGACATGTAAGTCAGTGTGTGTATGTATGTCAGTTACACACTCCATGAGATCAGCATGTAAGGAAGCTCTTAGGCACACTAGCATGTCTTTCAGGGTTGTTTCTGACACATGACCTACATACACTGGCCCGACCTGTTCTACATACACTGACCTGACCTACATACACTGGCCTGACCTGTCCTGTCTTACATACACTGACCTGTCCTACATACACTGACCTGTCTTACGTACACTGACCTGACCTGACCTGTCCTACATACACTGGCCTGACCTGACCTGTCCTACATACACTGGCCTGAACTGACCTGTCCTACATACACTGGCCTGACCTGACCTGTCCTACATACACTGGCCTGACCTGACCTGTTCTACATACACTGGCCTGACCTGACCTGTTCTACATACACTGGCCTGACCTGACCTGTCCTACATACACTGGCCTGACCTGACCTGTCCTACATACACTGGCCTGACCTGGCCTGTCCTACATACACTGGCCTGACCTGGCCTGTCCTACATACACTGGCCTGTCCTACATACACTGACCTGTCCTACATACACTGACCTGTCCTACATACACTGACCTGACCTACATACACTGGCCTGACCTACATACACTGACCTGTCCATACATACACTGACCTGTCCTACATACACTGACCTGTCCTACATACACTGGCCTGTCCTACATACACTGGCCTGTCCTACATACACTGGCCTGACCTGACCTGTCCTACATACACTGACCTGTCCTACATACACTGACCTGTCCTACATACACTGGCCTGTCCTACATACACTGGCCTGTCCTACATACACTGGCCTGACCTGACCTGTCCTACATACACTGACCTGTCCTACATACACTGGCCTGACCTGTCCTACATACACTGGCCTGACCTGTCCTACATACACTGGCCTGACCTGTCCTACATACACTGGCCTGACCTGTCCTATATACACTGGCCTGACCTGTCCTATATACACTGGCCTGACCTGTCCTATATACACTGGCCTGACCTGTCCTACATACACTGGCCTGACCTGTCCTACATACACTGGCCTGACCTGTCCTACATACACTGGCCTGACCTGTCCTACATACACTGGCCTGACCTGTCCTACATACACTGGCCTGACCTGTCCTACATACACTGGCCTGACCTGTCCTACATACACTGGCCTGACCTGTCCTACATACACTGGCCTGACCTGTCCTACATACACTGGCCTGACCTGTCCTACATACACTGGCCTGACCTGTCCTACATACACTGACCTGTCCTACATACACTGACCTGTCCTACATACACTGACCTGTCCTACATACACTGACCTGTCCTACATACACTGACCTGTCCTACATACACTGACCTGTCCTACTGTACATACACTGGCCTGACCTGTCCTACATACACTGGCCTGACCTGTCCTACATACACTGGCCTGACCTGTCCTACATACACTGGCCTGACCTGTCCTACATACACTGGCCTGACCTGTCCTACATACACTGGCCTGACCTGTCCTACATACACTGACCTGTCCTAAATACACTGACCTGTCCTAAATACACTGACCTGACCTGACCTGTCCTACATACACTGGCCTGACCTGACCTGTCCTACATACACTGGCCTGACCTGACCTGTCCTACATACACTGACCTGACCTGTCCTATATACACTGGCCTGACCTGTCCTATATACACTGGCCTGACCTGTCCTACATACACTGGCCTGACCTGTCCTACATACACTGACCTGTCCTGTCCTACATACACTGACCTGTCCTGTCCTACATACACTGACCTGTCCTGACCAACATACACTGACCTGTCCTGACCAACATACACTAACACTGACCAACTAACACTGACCTGACTGACCTACCTACATACACTGTGACTGACCTGGCTGGTAGGCATACACAATCACTGACCTACCTCAGCCGTGGTGTGCCCATCAGACTGGTGCTACCCCCTTATCAGCGACCCTGTGCTGGAGCACCGATAGAGGATGGGCAGGCAGCCATCATAGTGCAGCCAGGGAGGCTTAGGAGCCGAGGGGGCGAGCCGCCGAGCAGGGAGCGGGGATGCGGCAGGCAGCCGTGGTGTGCGGCGCTGGAGCGCCCAGTGTTCCATCAGGAGCCGTGCCGACGTGGAGAGCCGCCAAACCAAGCAGGGAGCAGAGCGGGCATGTCGTGCCGGGCGGGATTGTAATTCCCAGCTTCTAAGCTTGCGGCGCCTATGATGGACGTCACAGGTCCTGCGGTCTCGGCATTGGATCAGTGGGACTTCCATCATAGGCGTTGGGCTCCAGAAGGCGGGACCAGCCAGCCTGCTATCGCAATCGGCAGGGTCTCGGCAGCACTCGGCAGGACTCGGGGCTAACAATGGCAAGCTAAATGCCCGGGACTCGGGGGTTTACGGGGACCCATTCGGGGCTCCAGCCCCCTAAGCCCGGGCCTAACGACGCCACTGCCCATCATCACCAGAAGCTCCTGTGGGGGGTAGCGCCACATGTAACAGGACCCCGTAAATGGGGAAAAGTTTTCTCCCTCATTTGGATCTCCCCAATAATAATCAAAAGTCTCATGCTGCGTACACACAATCGGAAATTTCCGACAAGAAAACCGTGGATTTTTTTCCGATGGAATTTTGGCTCAAACTTATGTTGCATACAGACGGTCACACATAATTCCGACCGTCAAGAACGCGGTGACGTACAACACTACGACGAGCTGAGAAAAATGAAGTTCAATGATTCCAAGCATGTGTCGACTTGATTCCGAGCATACGTGTTTTTTTGTGCTTCGGCATTGCATACAGACGATCGGAATTTCCGACAAGAACTATTCCCGTCTAAAAATTTGACAACCAGCTCTCAAATTTTTGCTGTCGGAAATTCCGACAGAAAAAGGCCGATGGGGCCTACACACGGTCGGAATTTCCGACCAAAAGCTCATATCAAAATTTTCTTGTGGGAAATTCCGATCGCGTGTACGTGGTATCAGACTAGTAATGTGCCACAATAAGCAATTGAGAAATATGGTGAAAAATTCTTAAAAGTTAAATCCATTTTCATGCATTCTATTTCTAGAAGATTACCTAGCTCCCAATCATTTAGATTTTTGAAAGCATAATAAAATGGTGGCTGTTGCAATTTTTTATGTCACATGATATTTATGCAGCGGTTTATCAAACACAACTTTTGGGGAAAAAATGCACTTTAACCACTTCAATACAGGGCTTTAAAACCCACCTCCATACCGGGCCTATTCTGGCACTTCTCTTCTACATGTACAAATCATCATTCTTTTGCTAGAAAATTACTCAGAACCCCCAAACATTATGGGGTAGATTCATAAAGAAGTTACGCTGGCGTATCTATTGATACGCCGCGTAACTTCTAGGATGCTCCGGCGTATCTTTTTTCTGTATTCAGAAAACAAGATACGCCGGAATTTGGCTAAGATCCGACTGGCGTAAGTCTCTTACGCCGACGTATCTTAGTTGCATATTTATGCTGGCCGCTAGATGGCGCTTCCGTCGATTTACGCGAGGAATATGCAAATTAGGTAGATACGCCGATTCAGAAACGTACGCCTGCCCGGCGCATTTTTTTACGTCGTTTACGTTAGGCTTTTTCCGGCGTAAAGTTACCCCTGCTATATGAGGCGTATCCTATGTTAAGTATGGACGTCGGGCCAGCATCGAATTTTCTGTTGATTGCGCCGTTTGCGTAAGTCGTTCGCGAATAGGGCTGTGCGTAATTTGCGTTCACGTCGAAAGCATTGGCTTTTTGCGGGTTAATTTGGAGCATGCGCACTGGGTTACGTTCACGGATGGCGCATGCGCCGTTAGTCAAATACGTCATTTACGTGGGGTCATGATTTTTTTATGTACATAAAACACGGCCACCTCTTCACAATTTGAATTAGGCACGCTTACGCCGGCAGATTTACGCTACGCCGCCTTAACTTAGGGCGCAGGTTCTTGGTGAATACAGAACCTGCCTCACTAAGTTACGGCGGCCTAGCGTATCTGAGATTACGGCGGCTATCTGAATCTAGCCCTATATATGTTTTTTTAGTAGACACACATCCGCGGCTCCATAGAGGAGCACAAAGCACCCGTACAGGTCCGCAAAAAACACTGACAGACGGACCTGTACGGGTACTCAGTGTGAAAGAGCCCTTTAAGTGCTGGTTCACACGGGGCAACCCGACATACAGCGCGACTTTGCAAGGCAACTTCAGCGGGACTTGGAGCAACTTACAACGCGACTTAAAGTTGCCTCCAGGACAGGCGACTTTGCCAGTGGCCAATCACAAAATAATCAGCTCTGTGGGATGGAGGTGTTTGCCTGAGTAAACAATTTTCTCCTTCTGTAAAGTTGCTTCAGTTAAGATGGAGATCCGACTTTGTAGGCAACTTCCATTGAAATCAATGGGTACAAGTTGCCTAGAAGTCGCCTTGAAGTAGTACAGGAACGTTTTCTGAAGTTAGAGCGATTTCAGTAGTCTCTCATTGACTAACATGGGATTTCTGATGTCAAGCGACTTGGGGCGACTTGAGGTCTGACAGGTCGGATCCCAAGTCGCTGTAGTGTGAAATGGCACTTAATCACAAAAATAGGGGCTACTGTTTATTCTTTGTGCAACTTTATTATTATTCTGGCCAAATCACGTAAACACCTCCTTTTCCCATTTCTGTAGGTCTAATTTAATCTGTCGGACCAGGGGCACAAAATTCAATTCAAATATCCTATTTAATCTATTGGGTATTTTTGTCCCGAGGTAGCTTATATGAGAACGTGTCCATCTGAAAGAAAAAAAAAATTGATAGCTGTTGTTGTAATTCTGTATTCGTCTTGATGCCCATTGCTTCCGATTTGTTATAGTTAACCGTAAAATTAGACAATCTTCCATACTTATCCATTTCAGCCATTAATGACGGCAGAGATAGAGCTGGGCGGGTTATAAAAAACAACAGGTCGTCCGCAAATGCGGCCACTTTATGTTCCCTTCCCTTCACTCTGATGCCTCCAATGTCTGAATTGGCCCTTATTGTTCTAAGAAAACTCCAGTGTCAAAATAAAGATAATCGGAGGCAATGGGCATCCCTGACGTGTTCCATTCTTTTTTTTTTTTTTTTCGCTCAGTCATTAACTTTCTTGGCGACTTTCTCATGAAAGATGGACCCCCATCGTCTCTGTAGAAGTTTTAGCATCATATGCGGATAAATGATTCCTTTTTATAAGTTTTCTAACTAATCACTTTTTTTTTTATTATAGATATTTATATTATCAATTTTAGTGAAGAGTAAGTTGATTTTAGAAAAAAGACAAATAAGGATGAGGGAATACATAAATTGAGCCAACAATACCACCCTCCCCCCCACCCCGCCATCTTGTGACTCCACTGCCCCTTCTTTGCTAATTTAGACCTAATACTACTTAACCTTTCTATAGCTCTGTCAGATTTTCCGCGTAGCCCCTGTTTTTTTTTAACTCTTTCCAATTTACCCATTTGTCTCTGTGGTCCATGTTCTCCTCATCAGACCCGTCCTTCCACCCCTCTCTCCTATAAGTATCCTCCACAGACTCCATCCACTCCCACACTTGTGGGCTTTCTGCTTCCCTCCACTTTTTAGGTATCAATCGTTTGGCTGCGTTAAGCAAGTGGGGAGTCAGGGACCTTTTATATTATTTTATGGTCTCTTCTCCCCCATGGAACAGAACTACCCATGGGTCTTCTGTTATCTCTTTCTTGATTATTACCTTAATCAGTGACAGAATTTTTTTCCAGTAGATTTTTATCTTTGGACAGTCCCACCACAGGTGGGCCATTGTCCCCCTTACTGCACACCCTCTCCAACAGTCTGCTGACTGCCCTTCTCTATAGTTGCTGGTTTTGTCTGGGGTAGCATACCACCCCGTTAGGCATTTAAAATTCATCTCGGCAGTCCTTACATCTATTGCAGAGGTATGAGTCATATTTATAATTCTTGTCACTGGCGTTTTCCCTCTGGGTGCTTCCAATTCTCTTTCCCATTTTAATATGTATTTTGGGATCTCTGACTCTTCCCCTTTCAACAGAAACCTGTATAGTTTGGAGATATTACCTTTTGAACTATCGGTAGTGCAAAGTTTTTCGATCAGTGTTTAGTCCTCACATGGGCGCAGGGGTAGCGGTAGGCGCTTAATGAAGAGTGATAACTGTATATATCGCCATTCATCTAACGTCATGGATTCTATCTTAGCTTTAATCTCGTGACGTGTCAAAATTTTACCCTTTTGAATTATATCCCTAACCTGAGTTCTATTTCTAATCCAATTTCCTCCCACCTCTTTAGTCCCTGGTGCAAAGTATTATCTTTAAGATCCATCAGTGGGGAATTAAATTTCGATTTCAATTGTTTATGTAATCTATCCCATACCCGAAGTGCGTTAGATGTGATTTCATGTGTGGTAGTGTATAAGGTTCTGTGTTGTGGTGGGTTCCAAATTATTCTCCCCAATTGTGCCCTTGCAAGTGCGCATTCAATGTTAATCCATCTTTTATCGCGATTTTCTTATTTTCTTTGGCCCACTCTATTACCCGTGAGAGAACCGTTGCGTCGTAATATTTTCTGATGTCTGGGACCGCCAATCCACCCATTTTCTTATTCTGTTTTAGTACTTGAGCAGAAATCCTCTGTTTTTTATTTTTCCAAATGTAGTTCATCAGCAGAGAGTTTATTATTTTAAAGTACGTCTGTGGCAATGCTACTGGGACCATTTAAAATGTATATAATATTTTTGGAACTAAGACCATTTTTACAACGTTTATCCTACCGAACCATAAAATTGGTCTGTTATAAATAGTTTTAATTTCTCGTTTAATTTCATTTAACAGGGGAATGTAGTTGACTCTGTAAATTTTCTCTGTAGTTGACTCTGTAAACCAATTTTATACCCAGATAGTTTATCTCTTTTTGCCACGAGAAATTGAACGTCGTTTGCAGGTATCGTTTTTCCTCCTTAGAAATATTGACGTTCAAAATCTCTGTCTTAGATATATTCATTTTAAAGTTTGAGACCTCGCCATACTGTTTTAGATTTGTCATTTGGAAGGGGAGTGTAGTTCTAGGGCTACTTATGAAGAATAGAATATCGTCTGCAAAGGCAGCCATTTTATGCTCCTCTTCTCCGACTCTCACTCCCGCAATATTGTGATTATTCCGTATCATTGCCAGGAGAGGTTCCAGTGAGAGAACAAAAAGGAGAGGGGACAGGGGGCACCCCTGCCTGGTCCCATTCCTCATATCTAGAGGTGCGGATAGAGTCCCATTAATTTTGATCCTAGCGCACGGATGGTAGTACAGAGTTTTAATCCTCCTCAACATCCTCGGACCAATTCCGATATTTTCTAGCATTTGAGTCATGAGCCCCCAGTCTACCCTGTCAAACGCTTTTTCGGCGTCCACTGACAGGAGTAGACTGGGGGACCCACTTTCTTTAATCTGCTGAAGGAGAAGGAGAGCCCTGACCCCGTTGTCCTTACCCTCTCTGCCGGGTATAAAGCCCACCTGGTCCGGGTGTACCATTGTTGTCATTATCCCCTTCATGCGTTCGGCCAGAATCTTAGCATACAACTTTGTATCTGCATTCAATAATGAGATGGGCCGATAGCCTGAACAGAGTGTATTATCTTTTCCCTCTTTTTTTATTACAGTAATTGTTGCTTCCAATGCCTTCCATTCTTAATAGAAAAGGGCTCTGAAAGTATTTCATTTATCTTAATTATGGCTTTGGGAGAGGAGTAAAGATTCATAACTAGGGTTGTCCCGATACCGATACTAGTATCGGTATCGGGACCGATTCCGAGTTTTTTCGCCGATACCCCGCCCCGATACACAAATAGAATACTTAACCCCCCCCCGCCGCCGCCACTGACCGCCGCCACCGGAGCCGCAATCCGCCGCCGCGATCCGCCGCCGTTACGCCGCATCCCCGCTACCGCCGACTGTGTAATACGGGCGGGAACATTACAGCTTTGAATAGCTGTAATGATTTGCGCCATGCATAGACACTCCCCCTTGCTCGGGTGAACTGTCCAATCCCGAGCGAGGGGGAGTGTCTATACACGCAGCGCGGCACCAATCATTACAAAGCTATTCAAAGCTGTAATGTTCCTGGCCGGCCGTAGTACTGTACACAGTCGGCGGTAGCAGGTAAGCGGGCCATGGCTGCATATGGGGGGGACACATGGCTGGATGGGGGGGAGACACATGGCTGGATGGGGGGGAGACACATGGCTGGATGGGGGGGAGACACATGGCTGGATGGGGGGGAGACACATGGCTGGATGGGGGGGAGACACATGGCTGGATGGGGGGGGAGACACATGGCTGGATGGGGGGGAGACACATGGCTGCATATGGGGGAGACACATGGCTGGATGGGGGGGAGACACATGGCTGGATGGGGGGGAGACACATGGCTGGATGGGGGGGAGACACATGGCTGGATGGGGGGGAGACACATGGCTGGATGGGGGGAGACACATGGCTGGATGGGGGGGAGACACGTGGCTGGATGGGGGGGAGACACGTGGCTGGATGGGGGGGAGACACATGGCTGGATGGGGGGGAGACACATGGCTGGATGGGGGGGAGACACATGGCTGGATGGGGGGGAGACACATGTCTGGATGGGGGGAGACACATGGCTGGATGGGGGGGAGACACATGGCTGGGTGGGGGGGAGACACATGGCTGGATGGGGGGGGAGACACATGGCTGGATGGGGGGGAGACACATGGCTGGGTGGGGGGGAGACACATGGCTGGATGGGGGGGGAGACACATGGCTGGATGGGGGGGGCATGGCTGGATATGGGGGGGGAGACATGGCTGGATATGGGGGGGGAGACATGGCTGGATATGGGGGGGGAGACATGGCTGGATATGGGGGGAGACATGGCTGGAAATGGGGGGGACATGGCTGGAAATGGGGGGGACATGGCTGCATATGGGGGAGACATGGCTGGATATGGGGGGAGACATGGCTGGAAATGGGGGGGACATGGCTGAATAATGGGGGGACATGGCTGCATATGGGGGGGACATGGCTGGATATGGGGGGGGACATGGCTGGATATGGGGGGACACATGGCTGGATATGGGGTGGGGACATGGCTGCATCTGTGGGGGGACATGGCTGCATCTGTGGGGGGGACATGGCTGCATCTGTGGGGGGACATGGCTGCATTTGTGGGGAGACATGGCTGCATTTGGGGACACATTAAAAAAAAGTATCGGTATTCGGTATCGGCGACTACTTGAAAAAAAGTATCGGTACTCGTACTCAGTCCTAAAAAAGTGGTATCGGGACAACCCTACTCATAACCCAATTCTGCATCCCCCTTTTCAGCCCTATATGTTGTATGGTCGCTCTCAGGAAGGACCAGTCGACTCTGTCAAATGCTTTTTCTGCGTCTGTGGATACTAAGACTAATGTTTTTTTTATGATATTGGGCGTAATGTATGGCACTTATAGCTCTTTGCGTATTCTCTCTGCCTTCCCTTTCTGGCGCGAATCCTACCTGATCAGGATGGATTAAGGTGGGTATATATGAAAATAATCTGGTTGAGAGTATTTTTGCAAAGATCTTTAAGTCCACATTTAGCAGTGAGATTGGGGAAGAAGAAGAAGAAGAAGAAGAAGAAGAAGAAGAAGAAGAAGAAGAAGAAGAAGAAGAAGAAGAAGAAGAAGAAGAAGAAGAAGAAGAAGAAGAAGAAGAAGAAGAAGAAGAAGAAGAAGAAGAAGAAGAAGAAGAAGAAGAAGAAGAAGAAGAAGAAGAAGAAGAAGAAGAAGAAGAAGAAGAAGAAGAAGAAGAAGAAGAAGAAGAAGAAGAAGAAGAAGAAGAAGAAGAAGAAGAAGAAGAAGAAGAAGAAGAAGAAGAAGAAGAAGAAGAAGAAGAAGAAGAAGAAGAAGAAGAAGAAGAAGAAGAAGAAGAAGAAGAAGAAGAAGAAGAAGAAGAAGAAGAAGAAGAAGAAGAAGAAGAAGAAGAAGAAGAAGAAGAAGAAGAAGAAGAAGAAGAAGAAGAAGAAGAAGAAGAAGAAGAAGAAGAAGAAGAAGAAGAAGAAGAAGAAGAAGAAGAAGAAGAAGAAGAAGAAGAAGAAGAAGAAGAAGAAGAAGAAGAAGAAGAAGAAGAAGAAGAAGAAGAAGAAGAAGAAGAAGAAGAAGAAGAAGAAGAAGAAGAAGAAGAAGAAGAAGAAGAAGAAGAAGAAGAAGAAGAAGAAGAAGAAGAAGAAGAAGAAGAAGAAGAAGAAGAAGAAGAAGAAGAAGAAGAAGAAGAAGAAGAAGAAGAAGAAGAAGAAGAAGAAGAAGAAGAAGAAGAAGAAGAAGAAGAAGAAGAAGAAGAAGAAGAAGAAGAAGAAGAAGAAGAAGAAGAAGAAGAAGAAGAAGAAGAAGAAGAAGAAGAAGAAGAAGAAGAAGAAGAAGAAGAAGAAGAAGAAGAAGAAGAAGAAGAAGAAGAAGAAGAAGAAGAAGAAGAAGAAGAAGAAGAAGAAGAAGAAGAAGAAGAAGAAGAAGAAGAAGAAGAAGAAGAAGAAGAAGAAGAAGAAGAAGAAGAAGAAGAAGAAGAAGAAGAAGAAGAAGAAGAAGAAGAAGAAGAAGAAGAAGAAGAAGAAGAAGAAGAAGAAGAAGAAGAAGAAGAAGAAGAAGAAGAAGAAGAAGAAGAAG
This sequence comes from Rana temporaria, assembly GCF_905171775.1. Lineage (NCBI taxonomy): Eukaryota > Metazoa > Chordata > Amphibia > Anura > Ranidae > Rana > Rana temporaria. The sequence goes on along the minus strand of NC_053489.1, from coordinate 474,033,647 downwards.
AAGAAGAAGAAGAAGAAGAAGAAGAAGAAGAAGAAGAAGAAGAAGAAGAAGAAGAAGAAGAAGAAGAAGAAGAAGAAGAAGAAGAAGAAGAAGAAGAAGAAGAAGAAGAAGAAGAAGAAGAAGAAGAAGAAGAAGAAGAAGAAGAAGAAGAAGAAGAAGAAGAAGAAGAAGAAGAAGAAGAAGAAGAAGAAGAAGAAGAAGAAGAAGAAGAAGAAGAAGAAGAAGAAGAAGAAGAAGAAGAAGAAGAAGAAGAAGAAGAAGAAGAAGAAGAAGAAGAAGAAGAAGAAGAAGAAGAAGAAGAAGAAGAAGAAGAAGAAGAAGAAGAAGAAGAAGAAGAAGAAGAAGAAGAAGAAGAAGAAGAAGAAGAAGAAGAAGAAGAAGAAGAAGAAGAAGAAGAAGAAGAAGAAGAAGAAGAAGAAGAAGAAGAAGAAGAAGAAGAAGAAGAAGAAGAAGAAGAAGAAGAAGAAGAAGAAGAAGAAGAAGAAGAAGAAGAAGAAGAAGAAGAAGAAGAAGAAGAAGAAGAAGAAGAAGAAGAAGAAGAAGAAGAAGAAGAAGAAGAAGAAGAAGAAGAAGAAGAAGAAGAAGAAGAAGAAGAAGAAGAAGAAGAAGAAGAAGAAGAAGAAGAAGAAGAAGAAGAAGAAGAAGAAGAAGAAGAAGAAGAAGAAGAAGAAGAAGAAGAAGAAGAAGAAGAAGAAGAAGAAGAAGAAGAAGAAGAAGAAGAAGAAGAAGAAGAAGAAGAAGAAGAAGAAGAAGAAGAAGAAGAAGAAGAAGAAGAAGAAGAAGAAGAAGAAGAAGAAGAAGAAGAAGAAGAAGAAGAAGAAGAAGAAGAAGAAGAAGAAGAAGAAGAAGAAGAAGAAGAAGAAGAAGAAGAAGAAGAAGAAGAAGAAGAAGAAGAAGAAGAAGAAGAAGAAGAAGAAGAAGAAGAAGAAGAAGAAGAAGAAGAAGAAGAAGAAGAAGAAGAAGAAGAAGAAGAAGAAGAAGAAGAAGAAGAAGAAGAAGAAGAAGAAGAAGAAGAAGAAGAAGAAGAAGAAGAAGAAGAAGAAGAAGAAGAAGAAGAAGAAGAAGAAGAAGAAGAAGAAGAAGAAGAAGAAGAAGAAGAAGAAGAAGAAGAAGAAGAAGAAGAAGAAGAAGAAGAAGAAGAAGAAGAAGAAGAAGAAGAAGAAGAAGAAGAAGAAGAAGAAGAAGAAGAAGAAGAAGAAGAAGAAGAAGAAGAAGAAGAAGAAGAAGAAGAAGAAGAAGAAGAAGAAGAAGAAGAAGAAGAAGAAGAAGAAGAAGAAGAAGAAGAAGAAGAAGAAGAAGAAGAAGAAGAAGAAGAAGAAGAAGAAGAAGAAGAAGAAGAAGAAGAAGAAGAAGAAGAAGAAGAAGAAGAAGAAGAAGAAGAAGAAGAAGAAGAAGAAGAAGAAGAAGAAGAAGAAGAAGAAGAAGAAGAAGAAGAAGAAGAAGAAGAAGAAGAAGAAGAAGAAGAAGAAGAAGAAGAAGAAGAAGAAGAAGAAGAAGAAGAAGAAGAAGAAGAAGAAGAAGAAGAAGAAGAAGAAGAAGAAGAAGAAGAAGAAGAAGAAGAAGAAGAAGAAGAAGAAGAAGAAGAAGAAGAAGAAGAAGAAGAAGAAGAAGAAGAAGAAGAAGAAGAAGAAGAAGAAGAAGAAGAAGAAGAAGAAGAAGAAGAAGAAGAAGAAGAAGAAGAAGAAGAAGAAGAAGAAGAAGAAGAAGAAGAAGAAGAAGAAGAAGAAGAAGAAGAAGAAGAAGAAGAAGAAGAAGAAGAAGAAGAAGAAGAAGAAGAAGAAGAAGAAGAAGAAGAAGAAGAAGAAGAAGAAGAAGAAGAAGAAGAAGAAGAAGAAGAAGAAGAAGAAGAAGAAGAAGAAGAAGAAGAAGAAGAAGAAGAAGAAGAAGAAGAAGAAGAAGAAGAAGAAGAAGAAGAAGAAGAAGAAGAAGAAGAAGAAGAAGAAGAAGAAGAAGAAGAAGAAGAAGAAGAAGAAGAAGAAGAAGAAGAAGAAGAAGAAGAAGAAGAAGAAGAAGAAGAAGAAGAAGAAGAAGAAGAAGAAGAAGAAGAAGAAGAAGAAGAAGAAGAAGAAGAAGAAGAAGAAGAAGAAGAAGAAGAAGAAGAAGAAGAAGAAGAAGAAGAAGAAGAAGAAGAAGAAGAAGAAGAAGAAGAAGAAGAAGAAGAAGAAGAAGAAGAAGAAGAAGAAGAAGAAGAAGAAGAAGAAGAAGAAGAAGAAGAAGAAGAAGAAGAAGAAGAAGAAGAAGAAGAAGAAGAAGAAGAAGAAGAAGAAGAAGAAGAAGAAGAAGAAGAAGAAGAAGAAGAAGAAGAAGAAGAAGAAGAAGAAGAAGAAGAAGAAGAAGAAGAAGAAGAAGAAGAAGAAGAAGAAGAAGAAGAAGAAGAAGAAGAAGAAGAAGAAGAAGAAGAAGAAGAAGAAGAAGAAGAAGAAGAAGAAGAAGAAGAAGAAGAAGAAGAAGAAGAAGAAGAAGAAGAAGAAGAAGAAGAAGAAGAAGAAGAAGAAGAAGAAGAAGAAGAAGAAGAAGAAGAAGAAGAAGAAGAAGAAGAAGAAGAAGAAGAAGAAGAAGAAGAAGAAGAAGAAGAAGAAGAAGAAGAAGAAGAAGAAGAAGAAGAAGAAGAAGAAGAAGAAGAAGAAGAAGAAGAAGAAGAAGAAGAAGAAGAAGAAGAAGAAGAAGAAGAAGAAGAAGAAGAAGAAGAAGAAGAAGAAGAAGAAGAAGAAGAAGAAGAAGAAGAAGAAGAAGAAGAAGAAGAAGAAGAAGAAGAAGAAGAAGAAGAAGAAGAAGAAGAAGAAGAAGAAGAAGAAGAAGAAGAAGAAGAAGAAGAAGAAGAAGAAGAAGAAGAAGAAGAAGAAGAAGAAGAAGAAGAAGAAGAAGAAGAAGAAGAAGAAGAAGAAGAAGAAGAAGAAGAAGAAGAAGAAGAAGAAGAAGAAGAAGAAGAAGAAGAAGAAGAAGAAGAAGAAGAAGAAGAAGAAGAAGAAGAAGAAGAAGAAGAAGAAGAAGAAGAAGAAGAAGAAGAAGAAGAAGAAGAAGAAGAAGAAGAAGAAGAAGAAGAAGAAGAAGAAGAAGAAGAAGAAGAAGAAGAAGAAGAAGAAGAAGAAGAAGAAGAAGAAGAAGAAGAAGAAGAAGAAGAAGAAGAAGAAGAAGAAGAAGAAGAAGAAGAAGAAGAAGAAGAAGAAGAAGAAGAAGAAGAAGAAGAAGAAGAAGAAGAAGAAGAAGAAGAAGAAGAAGAAGAAGAAGAAGAAGAAGAAGAAGAAGAAGAAGAAGAAGAAGAAGAAGAAGAAGAAGAAGAAGAAGAAGAAGAAGAAGAAGAAGAAGAAGAAGAAGAAGAAGAAGAAGAAGAAGAAGAAGAAGAAGAAGAAGAAGAAGAAGAAGAAGAAGAAGAAGAAGAAGAAGAAGAAGAAGAAGAAGAAGAAGAAGAAGAAGAAGAAGAAGAAGAAGAAGAAGAAGAAGAAGAAGAAGAAGAAGAAGAAGAAGAAGAAGAAGAAGAAGAAGAAGAAGAAGAAGAAGAAGAAGAAGAAGAAGAAGAAGAAGAAGAAGAAGAAGAAGAAGAAGAAGAAGAAGAAGAAGAAGAAGAAGAAGAAGAAGAAGAAGAAGAAGAAGAAGAAGAAGAAGAAGAAGAAGAAGAAGAAGAAGAAGAAGAAGAAGAAGAAGAAGAAGAAGAAGAAGAAGAAGAAGAAGAAGAAGAAGAAGAAGAAGAAGAAGAAGAAGAAGAAGAAGAAGAAGAAGAAGAAGAAGAAGAAGAAGAAGAAGAAGAAGAAGAAGAAGAAGAAGAAGAAGAAGAAGAAGAAGAAGAAGAAGAAGAAGAAGAAGAAGAAGAAGAAGAAGAAGAAGAAGAAGAAGAAGAAGAAGAAGAAGAAGAAGAAGAAGAAGAAGAAGAAGAAGAAGAAGAAGAAGAAGAAGAAGAAGAAGAAGAAGAAGAAGAAGAAGAAGAAGAAGAAGAAGAAGAAGAAGAAGAAGAAGAAGAGAAGAAGAAGAAGAAGAAGAAGAAGAAGAAGAAGAAGAAGAAGAAGAAGAAGAAGAAGAAGAAGAAGAAGAAGAAGAAGAAGAAGAAGAAGAAGAAGAAGAAGAAGAAGAAGAAGAAGAAGAAGAAGAAGAAGAAGAAGAAGAAGAAGAAGAAGAAGAAGAAGAAGAAGAAGAAGAAGAAGAAGAAGAAGAAGAAGAAGAAGAAGAAGAAGAAGAAGAAGAAGAAGAAGAAGAAGAAGAAGAAGAAGAAGAAGAAGAAGAAGAAGAAGAAGAAGAAGAAGAAGAAGAAGAAGAAGAAGAAGAAGAAGAAGAAGAAGAAGAAGAAGAAGAAGAAGAAGAAGAAGAAGAAGAAGAAGAAGAAGAAGAAGAAGAAGAAGAAGAAGAAGAAGAAGAAGAAGAAGAAGAAGAAGAAGAAGAAGAAGAAGAAGAAGAAGAAGAAGAAGAAGAAGAAGAAGAAGAAGAAGAAGAAGAAGAAGAAGAAGAAGAAGAAGAAGAAGAAGAAGAGAAGAAGAAGAAGAAGAAGAAGAAGAAGAAGAAGAAGAAGAAGAAGAAGAAGAAGAAGAAGAAGAAGAAGAAGAAGAAGAAGAAGAAGAAGAAGAAGAAGAAGAAGAAGAAGAAGAAGAAGAAGAAGAAGAAGAAGAAGAAGAAGAAGAAGAAGAAGAAGAAGAAGAAGAAGAAGAAGAAGAAGAAGAAGAAGAAGAAGAAGAAGAAGAAGAAGAAGAAGAAGAAGAAGAAGAAGAAGAAGAAGAAGAAGAAGAAGAAGAAGAAGAAGAAGAAGAAGAATTTTTTTCAAAATTGTCGCTGTTCTTTTGATTATAGCGCAAAAAGAAAAACGCAGAGGTGATCAAATACCACCAAAAGAAAGCTCTATTTGTGGGGAAAAAAGGACTCACATTTTGTTTGGGTACAGCATTGCACGACGCGCAATTGTCAGTTAAAGCGACACAGTGCCAAATTGTAAAAAGTACTCTGGTCAGGAAGGGTTAAAGGGTCCATTAAAATCATAGGGCCAGATTCTCGTAGATCAGCGTATCTACGAGCGGGGCGTAGAGTATGCCATTAACACTACGCCGCCGCAACTTACTCAGTTGCAACGTATTCAGCTCATTTGCATATGCAACGCTGAAATCGACGTAAAAGCCACCTAGCGGCCAGCGTAGTATTGCATTTAGGATCCGACAGTGTAAGTGACTTACACCAGTCGGATCCTAGCCTAATTCTGGCGTATCTTGTTTTGAGAATACAAAACAATGATACGCCGGCGGGATTTTCGAATTACGCCGGTGTATCTGTAGATACACCGGCGTAATTCTTTTGAGAATCTGGCCCCAACTGTTTTAAATTACTTATCCAACTTCCTTTCTACTACATCTTTCAAAACAATGTAACCTTGTAACCTATTGCGCTTGCAGCCACAGCAATTTATCTTATCTATTTTGTCTAATTTCCCCACCTCCTAGACTGATTGGGCCAGATTCACGTAGCTCTATAGATCCGCTCGATCCGCTCGATCTACGTGAATTAAGATCCGCTCCCGCAAGTTTAGGAGGCAAGTGGCTAATTCACAAACCACTTACCTCCAAACTTGCGACGGCGGATCCTAAATCCCCCGGCGGAATTCAAATTCCGCGGCTAGGGGAGTGTACTATTTAAATCAGGCGCGTTCCCGCGCCGATTTAAATGCGCATTCGCCATCCACGAAATTTCCCGGCGTGCATTGCTCCCACTGACGTCGCTAGGACGTCAGTGGTTTCGACGCTTACGTGAACGACGTCCGTCCGTATTCGAGAACGACTTACGCAAACAACGTTAAAAAATTCAAATTCGACGCGGGAACGCCGGCTATACTTAACATTGGCTGCGCCTGATAAAAGAAGGGGTAAGTATACGACGGGTACGCCGCTACGGAAACGTCGTAAGAAGACTGCGTCGGGTCCGCGTACGTTCGTGAATTTGCGTATCTCGCTGATTTACATATTATTTATCGTAAATCAGCGGGAACGCCCCCGGCGCCATTTTTAAATGTAAAAAAAGATCCGACAGTGTAACACAGTGTAACACTGTCAGATCTTAGCCCTATCTATGCGTATCTGATTCTATGAATCAGGCGCATAGATAGGACCAGTGTAAGTCAGAGATACGACGGTGTATCTGTAGATACACCGTCGTATCTCTTTGTGAATCTGGCCCTTAATCTATACAGACAATGTACTCTTATTATCCTTTGTCATATCTCTGTATTGCTTTTCTCTGATGTGTGTAATTTGTATATTTTTATAATATAACATATAGCACTAAGTATTATGTTGGTGCATGAATAATATTATTATTATTAATAATAATAAAAATAATAATAATAATAATAATGATGTACTTACATTTTTAAAAGCAGAATAGTGCATTTAACATTTGCATGTTAAATGTATTTAAATGTTTTTAACTTAGAAAATCTAGCACTTACCATTATGTTAATTTTCCTTTATATATATATATATATATATATATATATATATATATATATATATATATATATATATATATATATATATATATACAGTATATATATATATTTTTGTCTTTCTAATATTTGCTTAATTTTATGACGCTACTATTCACCTTGCATTAAAAACAATCTCCACTAGATGTCCCTATTATCCTACTAAAGCATGGGGTTTGATTTTACTGTTAAAAAAAAAAAGCATGGGGTTTGAATGTTGATTCTTTTGCAGTGCTTGCTTCCTCAAATTAAACCTTTCATAATGGATTCTTTTCCTCAGTAACACAAACAGAAGGGAATTGGGACCACAGCTCACATCACCTTTGCAGTCAAGAAATAACAGTGGAACTGATCTGAGGCTAGAGAGACCTTTTGTGATATGTTGCTGTTGTCTCCTCCTTTGTAAATAGGTGTACTGGGATGATTGTAGGATTACCACTAGAGACCACCAAGTCAGCAGCTTTGATTGACTTTATTAAAACAAGGGAAAGTTCAACCTACCCATTCAGTATTAACGGCAGTCATTTACATATGCAATGTCATAATGGTGTTAGTGCATCTAAAATTACTTTAGAGTGTAATGTATTATTCAGTAAATGCATGATACAAAATTAGATCTCATCTTGAAACACATTGCTATGATGGATAATAGGAACAAAATATACAGGGCCGGATTTAGGTAGATCGGTGCATCTTTCTGCCGGCGTAGCGCATCTCATATGCGCTACGCCGACGTAACACAGAGAGGCAAGCAGAGTATTCACAAAGCACTTGGGCCCAGATTCACATAGAATCGCGGCGGCGTAACGTATCGTAGAGTTTTCATCGCAAGTGCCTGATTCACAAAGCACTTGCGAGAAAACTTCCGCCGACGGCCTCCGGCGTAAGCCTGCGTAATTCAAAGGGGCGTGTGCCATTTAATTTAGGCGCGCTCCCGCGCCGGACCTACTGCGCATGCTCCCTTTTGAATTTCCCGCCGTCCTTTGCGCGAAGTGACGTCATTTTTTCGAACGGCGACGTGCGTAGCGTACTTCCGTATTCCCGGACGTCTTACGCAAGAAGCAAAAATTTTCAAATTTCGACGCGGGAACGACGGCCAATTCTTTATACAGCACATACGTGTGCTGTGTAAAGTTAGGGCACCAAAAACGACGACTAACTTTGCGACGGGAAACTAGACTAGCAGCGACGTAGCGAACGCGAAAAACCGTCGTGGATCGCCGTAACTACTAATTTGCATACCCGACGCTGGTTTACGACGCAAACTCCCCCCAGCGGCGGCCGCGGTATTGCATCCTAAGATCCGACAGTGTAAAACAATTACACCTGTCGGATCTAGGGGCTATCTATGCGTAACTGATTCTATGAATCAGTCGCATAGATACTCTGAGAGATACGACGGAGTATCTGAGATACTCCGTCGTATCTCTTTTGTGAATCTGGGCCTTGCTCCCTACGTTTCGCCAGCGTAACGTAAATTATGCGGCGTAAGCCCGCCTAATTCAAAGTAGGTGGACAGTGGGCGTGATCCATTTAAATGAACCGTGACCCCATGCAAATGATGGGCCGAACGAACGGCGCATGTGCCGTCCCGTGGACGCTTCCCAGTGCGCAAACACAGAATCACGTCGGAACGAACGCCTAAGATACGTCGAATCACTGAACGTAATCTACGCCCAGCCCTATTCACGTAGTACTACGTAAACAACGTAAAATACGACGGCTGTTCCGTCGTCCATACCTTTGCATGGGATGCGCCTCCTATAGGTGAATTAACTTTATGCCGGACGTACGCCTTACGTAAACGGCGTATATTACTGCGACGGGCGCAAGTACGTTTTCGTGAATCGGCGTATCTCAGTCATTTGCATATTCGACGAGTAAATCAATGGGAGCGCCCCTTGATGAAGCCTAATTTCAGGCGTATCTAGTTCTATGGGTATGGCGCAGAGATACGACGGCGCACATTTACACTTACGTGGCGTATCTGTAGATACGTCGGCATAAGTGTTTCAAGAATCCGGGCCACAGTATTTGATCATCCTTCATATACAGTACATTGACTTTAAAAGGTACCCCCATAAAAAAACAAAGTATGCTCATTGAGCATGATATAAAGCATAAAGTACATTTATCAAAACCTTTAAATTCAATAGCCTGTAATGAAACTTTATACAGGCAGAATAGACAGATACAGAAAACACTAAGGATCATTAATGTTGTTTGTAAATGCAACTAGCATAACTACCTTTAATGGTAATAAATAAATATATATATATATATATATATATATATACATACACACAGGGCTTTTTTTCAGCAGGAACGTGGGGGAACGCAGTTTCGGCACCTCCAGCAATGAATGTATTTTATAGCAAGGAGTGCTGGGGTGTGCTGTGCTGGGTTGTGCTGGAGGGTCTATTGATGCTGGCTGCTGAGGAATCTATTGTGGCTGGGGGGGATCTATTTTTGTGTAGGGGTCTATTATTTCTGGGTAGGACTATTGTCGCTGGTGTGGGCTCAGTTATTGAGGGAGAGGTCTATTGTTTCTGGCTGTTAGAAGGTCTATTGATGTTGGCTACTGGGAGATATGTTGTTGCTGCTGGGGGTCTATTATTTCTGGGATGGTATTTTGTTGCAGGGATCCATTAATGCTAGGGGTCTATTGTTGTGTGTGGGATCTATTGTTTGATGGGGGTTACTTATGTTGCTGGGGCAAGGGTCTATTGTTGCTGGGGGATCTACTGCTGCTGGGGTGGGGTCTATCAAATTCCATGCAAATTACTTAGTAGCGCAAAATGATACTTCTGTGTTCTCTAACAGGGGGCAGTACTGGAAGGTGGGTAAGGGGTGAACCAAGGGTGCTCAGAAGTGGGTAATGGGCATAGAGAAAGGGTGACTCGGATGGGGGGAGTTCCTGCACCTATTCTCTGAGAAAAAAAAGCTATATATATATATATATATATATATATATATATATATATATATATATATAAATGGCAGCCCTCTGAATGGCAGAACTAAGACTGCCAGAGTGAAGGGCAACACAAGGTGCCAATCGAATTATGCTGAATTTACTGTCCACTCAGACTGAGGTAAGATTATGTAGACAAACTGTACTTCTTAACTGCAGTAGAGAACAGTCATGACATCACTTCCGACTCTGTCTGGCAGATGACACTGCCATTTTGTTCCCTGAAAAGCAGAGTTCAATGTTTTTAATCTCATGCTTTCCAGGGTAGAGGAGATATCTGGGGTCTTATTGATCCCTGATGTCTCCATAAAGAGGACCTGTTAAGCCGTATTCCTATTACACAGAATGTTTACATTTCTTGTAATAAGAATAAAATAAGAATATAAAGAATAAAAGTGCTAACATTTTTTTAAAGGAAAGTATAAAAAAATAAATAAACTAAATAATAATAAAAAAAATGTTTAAAGCGCCCCAGTCCCCTTGTGCTCACATGCAGAAGCAAACGCATAAGTAGGATGCGCCCGCATATGTAAACTACGTTAGCACCACACATGTGGGGTATTGCTCTAGCGAGGACAATAATTCTAGCACTAGACCTCCTCTGTAACTTTAAATTGGTAACCTCACCTGTAAAAATTAAAAAAAAGCGTAGCCTATGGAGATTTTTAAAGGAGTTTAAAGGCAGAAGTATTTTTTATCGTAATGCATTCTATGCATTAAGATAAAAAGTCTTCTGTGTGCAGCTGCCCTCGTAGCCCCCCTAACACTTACCTGAGGGGCCGAGCACGCTGACTAATCCCCAGCCAGAACGGCTCAGATGATGGGGGCAAGCTTACTGAGGAAGAACAGGAAGTGAGAAATTTAGACAAAGAAAAAAACATTTAGAAGGGAAATCAAAGGAAAAGGTAAGTGAACCAACAATGCACTAGCTTAAAGGAACCTATTTAGAAAATAAAAAACAAACCTTTACAACCCCTTTAACCTCCTGGGCGGTGTTCCCGAGTCTGACTCGGGGTGAGATTTTTGGGCTAGGATCGGTAACCCCGAGTCAGACTCGGGCTCGCCTCGCTGGATGTACAGGGAGTTTTACTTACCTTGTCCCTGGATCCAGCGATGCCACCGCGCTGTGTGAGCGAGCGGGACCTCGCTCGATTCACACAGTGCCTCCGTGTGACGCCGATCTCCGTTCCCTGCGACGTTACGACGCACGGGGACGGAGAACGGCGCCAAATTCAAAAAAGTAAACAAACACTATACATACAGTATACTGTAATCTTATAGATTACAGTACTGTATGTAAAAAAACACACCCCCCTTGTCCCTAGTGGTCTGTCCTGTGTCATGCATGTCATTTTATATAATAAAAACATTTCTTTCTCCCTGCAAACTGTAGATTGTCCATAGCAACCAAAAGTGTATTTTTATGTCAAAAATAGTTTTAGATCAGCTAAAAAACAGCGATAATAAATTATAATCACTTGCAGAATTGTGCGATAGCGATTTGTGGGGAAATTCGTCATAAAAAAAAAAAAATAATGACAGCAACAATTCTGCAACTGAGCACATTTCAGTGATTTTGATTTGATTACATTATTGAATAATTTTTATTATAATTATATTATTATTTATAATTTTGCTTTTAAAAAAAATGTCATACCCGGGATGCCTATTAGAAGCTTGTTTGGTCAGATTTAAAGCGGTTGTAAACCGCATATATAATTTTTTTTTTTTTTTTTACCTGTAAGGCAAAATGCATAATCAGCTAGTATGCACCGCATAATAGCTGATTATGAAATACTTACCTCAAAACGAGGTGAACGACACTTACCTGGTTCACGCCGAGCGAGATGTCATCTTGCTCCGGCGTGTCTTCCGGGTATCGCCGCTCCAGCGCTGTGATTGGCTGGAGCGGCGCCGCTCCAGCGCTGTGATTGGCTGGAGCGGCGATGACGTCACTCCCGCGCATGCGCGCGGGAGATTTAAAATCGGCAAGGTCCGGCGGCTGCCGGATCTTCCGCCGTGGATCCCTCCTGCGCATGCGCCGCCCGCATTGCGAGGGGAATATCTCCTAAACCGTACAGGTTTAGGAGATATTCTTTTTACCTACAGGTAAGCCTTGTTATAGGCTTACCTGTAGGTAAAAGTGCAAATTTAAGGTTTACAACCACTTTAAGTGAGTTATTTCTAAAAATGACAGACCTACAATATAAAACGCAAAATTTCCTTGCAAATAATGGTACCGCTTTCAGCATGTTTTTTCTGAAAGAATCATACCGCCAGGGAGGTTAAGCTAAGGGGAAATGATATTGCAAAGTAAACATTCTGGACCAGATTCACAGTAGAAATACGCTGGCGTTTCTACTGATACTCTGGCGTATTTTCAAATTTGCCGCGTCGTATCTTTAGTTTGAATCCTCAAACCAAGATACGACGGCTTTAGGCTTCGATCCGACAGGCGTACGGCTTCGTATGCCTTCGGATCGTAGGTGTAATACTTCGGAGCCCGCTGGGTGGAGTTTGCGTCGTTTTCCGCGTCGGGTATGCTAATTAGCTGTTTACGGCGATCCACGAAGGTACGCGCGTTCGTCGCATTCTCTTACGTCGACGCTAGTCGGCGTATAGTTACGGCTGCTTTTTCATGTCTTATATTTAGACTGCCCATGTTAAAGTATGGCCGTCGTTCCCACGTCGAATTTTTAATTTTTTTTTTTGCGTAAGTCGTCCGTGAATAGAAAAGGACGTAACGCACGTCGCCGTTTAAAAGATTACGTCGGTGCAACGTCATTTCGCGCAAAGCACGGCAGGAAATTTCAAAACTGAGCATGCGCAGTGCATTCGGCGCGGGAACGCGCCTAATTTAAATGATACACGCCCCATTTGAATTAGGAGGGCTTGCGCCAGGCGCATTTACGCTACGCCGCCGCAAGTTTACAGGCAAGTGCTTTGTGAATCAAGCACTTGCGCTTAAAACTTGCGGCGGTGTAACGTAAATAGGATACGTTAGACCGCCGCAAATGTACCTGAATCTGGCCCTCTATTTGCCCTTAGAAATGTCACCTCAATGTGTTCCAGTAGTATAAATGCACATGAATGCCATTTTGTTTTTATTAAAAATATATTGTTTTATTTTAGTAATATGCTTGACTGTTCATCTTTGTGATTCCATTGCCAATGGCAAAGCTTGCCATTTTCTTCTAAGTTCAACTTGCAATAATCTTATTCATGACACTTGACCCAAACCTGGCCTTGACATAAACCAAATTCTCACCCTAACCATCTCTCACCCTAAAAACAAGCAGGAACTTGTGGACTATCTAATATATGATCTCCTGACAGCCTGTTAAAAAAAGTGTATCTAGGGCTTTGGTTGGAAATGTTCAATGTTCATGAGTGTCACGTCAAATCAGAACCAGTAAAAATAGGTGTGCTAAACATTTGAAAAAAAAATCCTACGTACTTAGGTCAAAATGTCTCAAGTTCGAAGCTGTCCAACTAAAAATCATTGAGAAATGTAGAAACAGATCCTCTTTTTTTACTGACTTCCCATTATCTATGTCATAGTTATTACTTCTAAATAATAACTGCATTCTCCTGTCCTTGACTGCTGCAAAGAGGTTATCCTGACCTTAAAAAATTGATGATTGAATTACTGATGTTTCCTGTTTCACCCATATCTGAATGCTGACCTATAAAACTTTCATGCGCTTTTACCACATGTTGAACTACTCAAAGTAGACATAGCTGGTCATTTCTGAGGAGGCTACTTGCAATTCCCAATCTATCATCAGAACGTCTACTTATGTTTCCATGCACATACATATTTTTTATTCACATAGACAAAAGAAGAGATTCTCAGTCACAACATTTGTCAGCAAAAGACAGTGTCCTCATAGTCCCCAATAAATCTGTCTCTTTGCAACCAACTCCTAAAAATACTTCCTCTAGATTAAGTGTGAACAGAAAAAATCTGCCACGTGAAACTATAAATTTCAGGGGAAGTTCTCAAGTACACCTACATCCATCTGCTCTACTCCATACAGTGCAATAACATCTGGGCCCATTTCAGTGAAATAGTGTACAGGAAATATTCTTACACTTTGATCCCTTTAAATGAAGCCTAATAGGAGCCCTCAGTAGCCAAACACAAGTACAGTCTGTTTGTGCTGTAAATAATGCACAGCTTTCATACGCATGCAGGCTTGTATTTGCTAATGACTTGGAAGGAACACACAAACTAATTAAATGCAGATTAAGCATACAAGCCTTAAGGAGTCTGAGAGGAGGTGGACAAAACATGCAGCCCCCATATAGAGCAATCTGATGCATTAATCAGCTGTACAGCCATGGGATCTGTTATGCATAAAGCCAAAGTGTTCTCAGGCAAGTATGGATAGATTTGCTTCATCCTTATAAAACACCAACACTGATTTTCCAGTTCAATATTCATTTCCATCCAGCTCAGCATCCCTTTCAGTTTCCTTGTGCAATATCATATTTTTGTTCTTTAATTGACATAACAGCAGTCAAATAATTAGAAAAGATTGTCCATCCAAGCTAGAACATAACTACAACAAGGGTTGCAGAATGTGCAGCTCTCCCCAGGCCTTTAGGTTCATGGAACCCAAAAATAAATGCTGTTTACCTTGAATTACCAGCTGGGTAACCCTTATAATTCATGGTGACTCTTGCAACTTCATACTTAGGCCCCGTACACACCAGCGGATCTGTCCGATGAAAACAGTCCGTGGACCGTTTTCATCGGACATGTTCGCTGCCGGATTTTGGTCTGATGGCTGTACACACCATCAGACCAAAATCCCTGTGGAAAACAAACGCGGTGACGTGTCGCGACGTGGCCGCGACGATGAAGCGGCGACGTGCGTGACCCTGGAAGGTCAATGCTTTCACGCATGCGTCAAATCACTTCGACGCATGCGAGGGCTTTCGGCCGAGCGGACATGTACGGTGAGTCTGTACAGACGACCGAACATGTCCGACGGACAGGCTTCCATCGGACATGTTTCTTAACCACTTGACCACTGGGCACGTAAACCCACTTAATAACCAGACCAATTTTCAGCTTTCGGTGCTCTCACAATTTGAATGACAATTACTCAGTCATACAACACTGTACCCAAATGAAATTTTCGTCCTTTTTTTCACACAAATAGAGCTTTCTTTTGGTGGTATTTAATTACCGTTGGGTTTTTTATTTTTTGCGCTATAAGAAAAAAAAGAGTGAAAATTCTGTAAAAAAAAATATTTTTTCTTTGTTTCTGTTATAAAATTTGGCAAATTTTGTATTTTTTCTTCATTCTTTTGCATAAATGTGAAAGATGAAATCACGCCGAGTAAATAGATACCCAACATGTCACCCTTCAAAATTGCACACGCTCGTGGAATGGCGCCAAACTTCGCTACTTAAAAATCCCCATAGACGACGTTGCAGGGTATTGTGGGGTATTGCGGAGTATTGTGGGGTATTGCGGAGTATTGTGGGGTATTGCGGAGTATTGTGGGGTATTGTGGGGTATTGCAGGGTATTGCGGGGTATTGCGGAGTATTGTGGGGTATTGCGGAGTATTGTGGGGTATTGCGGAGTATTGCGGGGTATTGTGGGGCATTGCGGAGTATTGCGGGGTATTGCGGAGTATTGTGGGGTATTGCGGAGTATTGTGGGGTATTGTGGGGCATTGCGGAGTATTGTGGGGCATTGCGGAGTATTGTGGGGCATTGCGGAGTATTGCGGGGCATTGCATAGTATTTTGGGGCATTGCAGAGTATGGGGGCATTGCAGAGTATGGGGGCATTGCAGAGTATGGGGGCATTGCAGAGTATGGGGGCATTGCAGAGTATGGGGGTATTGCAGAGTATGGGGGCATTGCAGAGTATGGGGGCATTGCAGAGTATTGCACAGGGAGGGACGGATGGCTGGATCTGTGACTGCATGTGTCACAGATCCAGCCCGCAGCAGCAGCAGCAGCTCTCTCCCCTCTCCTCTCAGTGGGCAAATGCTCATGATGCCCCCCCCACACGTGCCTTTAACGTAGGTAGCCTATATCTCTCTATACAGTAAAACCTTGGTTTGAGAGTAACTTGGTTTGAGAGCGTTTTGCAAGACAAGCAAAATGTTTTAATACATTTTGACTTGATATACAAGCGATGTCTTCATATACAAGCAGCGTCACATCACAACTGAGTATAAAAGCGAAGGGAGGCGCCTCTAAGTTTAGCAATATGGTTACATTTAATTAAGGTACAACATTTAGCAACACATTTCTACACTGAGGCCTCGTACACATGATAGGTTAAACAGAGGACAACGGTCTGATGGACCGTTTTCATCGGTCAAAACCGATCGTGTGTGGGCCCCATAGGTTATTTAACCATCGGTTAAAAAAAAGCCAACTTGCTTTAAAGTTCAAAATCCACGCATGCTCAGAATCAAGTCGACGCATGCTTGGAAGCATTGAACTTCATTTTTTTTAGCACATCGTTGTGTTTTACGTCACTACATTCTGACACGATCGGTTATTTAACCGATGGTGTGTAGGCGCGACGGACCATCAGTCAGCTTCATCGGTTAACCGATGAAAACGGTCCATCGGTCCGTTCTCATCGGATGGACTGATCGTGTGTACGCGGCATAAGAGGCGCCTCTCTTCTATTTTATACTCTGTAGCTCCTGTTGGATTTTGCTTCTAATCCCCTTATGGAGGCTTCCATTTGTGGATGAACATTTTATGGTTACACAACCTGGTCACATTGCTATAATCTTTTTATATGGACTATAAACTGAAGGATATATGAATAAATGGTTGTGGAACCAATTTATTTGAGTTTCCATTATTTCTAATGAAAAAATTGCTTTGATATACAAGTGCTTTGGATTGCAAGCATGTTTCTGAAACGAATTATGCTTGCAATCCAAGTTTTTACTGTATTCTGTATTCAGACTACAGGTAAAGAATTACACAAACCAGACTCATTTCTTTATGAGCAGGACTTGCTAAAATATAAAAGATAATATTACGCTGAGTAAATAGATACCTAACATTCCTAATCACCTTTTGTAAAAGCGATCAAGCGGCTGTAAAGAGGCTCAGGTCAATTTTACTGTGTAGGGAATTGCTAACTCTAAATAATAATATCTGGATCTGATCTGCATCCATGACTGAAATATCAGCTCTGCTTCCCAAGGATGTGTATATATATACAGGGGCGGACTGACAACTCATGGGGCCCCCGGGCAATAGAAGATTATGGGGCCCCTGGGCTTACAGATGGCCACCACGCCAGAAGGCAGTGCAGAGGTGGGGCAGCGAAAATTTTCACATCAAAAGCATGTCGGTTTCGGACATATGAGGGACAGATGTAAAAAAAACATAGATTTTTACATACTGTCCCTGGTTTTACTGAGCCTGGCATCCCTGATGGGGCCCCCTAGTGGCATGAGGCCCTCGGGCAGTGCCCGAGTGACTCAATGGTCAGTCCGCCCCTGTATATATATATATATATATATATATATATATATATATATATGTGTGTATATATATATATATATATATATATATATATATATATATATATATGTATGTTGGTTGAGAAGTGGTTATGGAATTTGTTTATTTTCAGTGTTGTGCTCAAAGACCCTCTACCTTTTGCATGGTATTTTTCTAAAAACTTTTTTTGCATTGGCACATGTTTTTGAGTAGTTTGCTGTGTAAAAAAAAAATACTGGATTATGACTGCAGCTGCAGCTATGACTGAGATAGCAGCACCACTATTGAGGATGTATATTTACATGTCAGTCGGGAAGTGGTTATGGAATTTGTTTATTTTCAGCACTTGAAGACTGTCTCCCTATTGTACAGTATTTTTCTAAAAACTTTTTTTGCATTGGTACATGTTTTTGAGTAGTTTGGCCAGAATTCACCAACAAGATTCATTCCCCACAGACTTCAATGGCATTTGTTGAATTTCAAACAACATTTGCTGAGACCTTGGCAAATTGAACCCAGGCAGATTCACCTACAGGTCACGCAAAATGCTGGCTATGGCAACAGGTCTTCATTTTCTCTGCACCATGGAAACACCTTTGTTGATCTTCACTCTATGTCAAAACTCATATTTCCTTTGGGAGCACCTTTATCCTTAAAATAATGATATAACATACTCACCTATGGCATATGATGTTAGCTGGCTTCTAATCCTGGTTGCTTTGGGTCATTGATTCGCATTTCACACATGTCCACTATCTATTTCATTTCATCTTGAAATTCTCCCTTTCACGGGCTCTTTTATGTGGATAGGAATAACGTGAGGCTTATACAACCAGATTGTTGTTAAAGCTGTATGCAATAAAATTGTCCATTTATCTCTGGGGAAAAAGAGAGTTTGAAATTTCTGTATTGGTTAGCATAAGATAGAGTTCATTCTTTACTTTGCAGTTTGTGCTAGAACTCTCAAAAGGCCCAGATATAAGTCCAATATTCTAATATGGGACCTCAGGCTCTTCCAGAGCGCAAGAGGATATCTTGCTAGAACAGTAGGCCTACATGGCTACTGCAGATGGTTCAGCCATAGGAAGAAAAGACAACTGTCTACTAAATGTTCACCTATTGCTCAGACAGGAGGGAAAGCTGATAGATACGTGAATGCTCCCTTATCTGACCATAAATGGCCAATTCAGAAGTAGCATAGTTCCCTATAAAGTTGTTTTAAATATGACAAAAATTAGCTCATAATCAGAATCATTAAAAATGTGGCTGTGCTGAAATTGAAACCATTTGGAGCATGTTTCAAATTACTACTTTGTTCATTACTTAGCTTCTCATAATTATTTAATTCCGCCTTGCTCTCAGTTTAGTAAAATAATAGATATGTTGGGCACTTGTGTGAGGTATAGAGGAGTTCCCTTTAGGCAGCTCTCCAGAGGACACGCACCATGTTAAATCCAATACACATTTGAATTCAGAAGATGCATACAGTGAAACCCAATTGGGGGTTTGAAAGGTCCACCTTTATAGGAGTTTAGTAGGTAATGCAAGAGGTGTATTCTAGAAAATAAAGCTGTAATAATACTTTGGGAATAGGTTCAAAATAGTGAGAAAAATCAGATGGAAAGGCACGGTTTCCCAATAGTGGGAGTCATTTGAGCTACATGTGAAGATAACGTATATGTATTAACAAGGGTGTCCCAGGCTTTAAGGAGTCATTGGGTGCATATAGGTAAAGTTGAGGGTGATGAAGAGGCCGCGCCCCTGAAGATGTTAGTGATGATGAAACTAGTAGGGAGGAGCCTGTAACATGTTACGCAACGCTTGTACTGGGACACGGCAGCCATCTGTATGATTAGAAGCGCTGGAAATTTCTTCTGTTTTTTTTCTGCTTGATATTTACTTCATAAATGTGAGTGTATCAACTTATGCTGAATTCAAAGACACCCAAAAATCAAAGTGAAAAAATTATCCAGCAAGCTAGTCCATTTTGCTGAAATTTCATTATGACAACTCTAAATGACCCTCAGTTTGTATAGCCCCCAAGTGCTTGTATGCATGCCTGACAACATCAGGACATGCTCCTAATGAGACGACGCATGGTGTCCTGGGGTATTTCCTCCCAGATCTGGACCAGAGCATCACTGAGCTCCTGAACAGACTGAGGTGCAACCTGGCGGCACTGGATGGACCTAAACATAATGTCCCAGAGGTGTTCTTTTGGATTTAGGTCAGGTGAGCGTGGGGGCCATTCAATGGTATCAATTTCTTCATCCTCCAGGAACTGGCTGCATGCTCTCGCCACATGAGGCCGGGCATTGTTGTGCACCAGGAGGAACCCAGGACCCACTGCACCAGTGTAGAGTCTGACAATGGGTCAAAGGATTTCATCCCGATACCTAATGGTAGTCAGGGTGCCATTGTGTAGCCTGTAGAGGTCTGTGCATCCCTCCATGGATATGCCTTCCCAGACCATCACTGACCCACCACCAAACTGGTCATGCTGAACAATGTTACAGGCAGCATAAAGTTCTCTGCGGCTTCTCCAGACCCTTTCACTTCTGTCACATATGCAATAGAGTTGATTATAGTGTGTTAAAGAAAAGTTTAGGGATTCCAATGGCAATGGTTTGAAACACATAAAACAAGAGAGGTAGAATATTCATTTTTTATTAGGTCACCCTCCCAAATCAAGTGTTTATTTTTTTTCAGTTTTAGGGAAATGTGAGTCAGCTGGGGTTTATAGTTTGAAAAATCTGCTCTAGGTGGGGTGGTTGATATACAGTACACCCAAATATTTAATGACTGATGACTACCGCACAAATGGGAAGGGATAGGGTAGGCGGCGATCCTCCGTATTTGATAGAGGATTTTTTTGTGTTTCAGAGAAAGAGATCATCTGCATATAGGCTACAAGTGCTCCATGGTCAGTGTGTCCCTGGTAATATTTAATGAAAGTTTCAGATTTTTTAATATTTAAAAATTAATTTGCAAATTACATAAGCATACTAAAGCAAAATTGATCAGTGACATTCAGAAGCATCGGCTACGGGAAAAGTACAGTATGTATGCTTCATTTACAGGTAGACTTTTTTTTTTACTTTAGCTTAGTGACAGTTTTTTCTAAACAAACAGGTCAGTTGCTATGTTTCTGTATTGACTGGTTGCTTTTAATAATTAGTGCAACAGAGTCAAAAAATATCTGAAATATCAGTAGAGCTTTCTTGGGTTGTCCAAGCTCCGCCCAATTCACAGCAAAATAGTCAAGCATAAGGCTACAACAGTACTGGATGCAAAGGTCTTGAACTTTGTAGTAAAATATTCAGTTTTTTAAAGAAAGTGTCAATACATACATAAAATCAGAAATTTAAAGGTAATTAAAAAACCCAGATAAACATTACACATCTGTGTTTTCCAATTTCCACCTTAGTAAGAAATGTTGGAAAGAATACTCAACGATGAATTAAGCTGTGTTGGGATAGATTTTCCCATCTAAGTCTTACAGAAAGGCTCTAATGAAATGAGCTTTGTAAAAACATTGAAACCCTCAGCACAAAACCACCACTCACAGTCTGGCACAGAATGGTACTTTTAGCTAGCAATCCTTACGCCAAGGGAGCGATTGAGTTACTGAAGCTTTTACACTTCATTTTAATTTATTGTGCTCAGAAACTCAAGGGGACGAAAAAATGGACTTATCAGCAGATGTCCTCTGCATCTGAAGGAAAATATGTATTTTAGAATTAGCCGCTGCTACTGTCACAGTTATTTTAGAAATATCTGAAAAATTCCATGGAAGTAAAAGGACCTTATAGTGTACAATACATTTAGTAAGGTTGCATGGATTTATTTGTTTGCTACAAAACTGATACACAGGCACACAGAATGTTCCAACATACAGAGAAAAATGAATACGGCCTATGGCACAATGAGTCTCCATCTCTAAATATAAATATACAAAATCGAGAACATGGTCCTGGGAATTTAAATGAGGCTAAACACTCAAAAACAGAATAGAATACATGATTACAAATTTATTGCATAATAGTGTAGTTATTATTAGAACGAGAGTTGAAATAGTCCTGTGCTGTTCTGATGACAGCTATCTAAGGCCTTGTACACACGGTCGGACCAAACCGATGTGAATGGTCCGTCGGACCGTTTTCATCGGTTCACCTCTGAAGTGGCCGTACGGCCTGATATGTGTACACACCGTCAGTCCAAAATCCGATCTGGTCAGAATGCGGTGACGTCAAACACACGACGTGCTGAATAAAACGAAGTTCAATGCTTCCAAGCATGCGTCGACTTGATTCTGAGCATACGCGGGTTTTGAACCAATGCTTTTCTGTACTAACCATTGGTTTGGTCCGATGGGGCAGCGGTCCATCGGTTCGGTTTTGAAGCATGTTTTAAAATTTTGGACCGAAGGAAAACAGACCGATGGCCTATACACACGGTCGTTTTGGTCCGATGAAACTGAACTTTGGTTCATTCTTATCGGTTCGGTCTGACCGTGTGTACGGGGCCTAAGAGGTTAATTTTCCTAGTCCCATAGGTAGGGGTCACTAAAGTGTTTCCCCCTCCCGTCATTCCTTATACACTGTTTAAGACTTGACCAAAAACACCTATTTCTTTAAGAGACCCAGCACTCCACACCTTTCTTTTACTTTCTGAAAATGTAGTTATTGTCTGGAGAGATTCACCCTTTCTGTCTGTCCTAACCACTTGCGGACCAGCAGCCGTAATTATACGGCGGCAGGTCGACTCGTTCCCACAAATTGTCGCACTGGTACGTCGGCTCCTTTAAGAGCCATAGCATGCACACGTGTGCCGCCCGTTGGCGCACACAGCTGCGCTGCGGGAGACCTGATGCGATGGGGGGACCTGATGCGATCACAGGTTTGAGAGCCAGAATGGGGATTTGTGTGTGTAAACACACAAATCCCCGTTCTGACGGGGAAAGAGAGACTAATGATTAGGAACAGTGATCTGTCCCCTCCTCCAGTCAGTCATATCCCCCACAGTTAGAAACACACATGAGGGAACACATTTAACCCCTTGATCCCCCTAGTGTTTACCCCTTCCCTGTCAGTGACATTTGCACAGTAATCAGTGCATTGTTATAGCACTGATTGCTGTATAAATGTCAATGGTCCTAAAAGTGTCCGATTTGTCCGCCACAATGTCGCAGTCCTGCTAAAAATTGCAGATTGCTGCCATTACTAGTAAAAAAAAAATATATATATAAAAATGACAAAAATCTATCATATATAATGTTTTTTTACCAAAAATATGTAGAAGAATACATATTGGCCTAAACTGATGAAGAAATTTGTTTTTAAAAAAAATGTTGGTGGATATTTATTATAGCAAAAAGTAAAAAATATTGTATTTTTTTTTAAAATTTTCACTATTGTCACTATGTTTTTAGCGCAAAAAAATGCAGAGGTGATCAAATACCACCAAAAGAAAGCTCTATTTGTGGGAAAAAAAGGATGAAAATTTTGTTTGGGTACAACGTTGTACCACCATGCAATTGTCAGTTAAAACGACGCAGTGCTGTATCGCAAAAAATGGCCTGATCATTAAAGGGGATAATCTTCAGGGCCTGAAGTGGTTAATGATCATCATCACTAAACCGAAAGTGATGAGAAATTCAAACTGATGTAGTTATTACCAGAACAAAAGTTTAAATAGTTCTGTTCTGATGACAGCTATCTAAGAGGTTAATTTGACGCTATATAGAGATTTTCTTTCACTTCCTGCAACTGCAATAGAACAGGAAGGGAATAGAAATCCCCCAGTGAGACATGGACAACAAAAATTACACTGGCAAAGGTTTACCGATATTTCTGTTTATTAGGTTATCATTCTTGAACATTCCAATTTCTGGATAGCAGTGCAGTGTGGAGAAAAAATAATATGATTCAGTTAATCCGGATACAAGCAGTGAAGCGTCTTGTAAAAACATGTCATTTCATTTATAAAAACATCACTTCGAAAAGTGAGAACCAAGTTCTTAAGCAAATATATTTACTGTTTTATACAAATATCCAGGATTTAATCTTGCAGTTGTTGAAAATCCCTATTTAAGGTCTCCAGTTTAAAAAAGGCTAAAGAGATTGCGAAGAACTACATATGTGATTAACTTTTTAAGGTCAACTACGTATAGAACTGTGTAAATTTGACACTGTCATCTACTCGATTCAACAAGGACCCAGAAGAAGACATCCAGAATTTGCACTTAAAGTGAGTCTCAGGCCCCGTTCACACGACCGAGTTTCTCGGCAGAATTCAGCCAGAAACTCGATCGGAGCTGTATTCTGCCGAGAAACCCGGCCGTGTGTACACTTTTGGCCGAGGAAACCGACGAGGATCTCGTCAGGCCAAATAGAGAACATGTTCTCTATTTCCTCGTTAGTCAACGGGGAAACTTGGCTCGCCGAGATCCTCGGCGGCTTCACAAGGAACTCGACGAGCAAAACGATGTGTTTTGCTCGTCGAGTTTCTCGGCCGTGTGTACGGGGCCTCAAAGAGAGCAAGACTTGACCAAGAGACTACATGACTAGGGTGAGGAATTCAAGGGCTAAGATAGGGTAAAATACTTGTGGCCAGTTAAATTTAGTGTCACACAGCGTTTGTTTTATTGTGGGAATTTTGGGGAGCAATGTTTAAAAAAGATGTATGGGAATCATACTTACCGAGGTGGATGCAGCATTGGACCAATGCTGCATGTGTCCCCTGGCGCCTCTAAGGCTGCATTCACACCTAGGCATTTTGTCGCCTGAAGCGCGACGCTACAATACGCTGGAGGGGAAAAATAACATTATTGTCTATGGAGATGGTTCACATCTCCACGCTGAACGCCTGAAGCTGAAACAAGTCCCGGACCCTTTTTTGTTGCGCGTATCGGGCGGCTTCAGGGTTTTCCATAGCCGACAATGACCTATACAAAACCGCGGTTAAAAACGCGGCAAATCACGGTACAAAATGCCGCAATTTGACGCGGCAAATCTCGGTACAAAACGCCGCAAATCGCCTACGCAAAGGTGTGAATGCAGCCTAACAATGAGAATTGAGTGATCAAACACTGCTGATCGCTCGTTCTCACAGTTCTCTGAGCAGAGAGCTGGTGACTGTCAGTCATCGCTCTCTTCTCTGTCTCACTGGAGCCCTGGGCTGTGGAGGGGGCCAGAATGGGTGGCTCAGGCTCTCAGCAACTCGCTTTGAGGCTGAGCCAGGTGCCAATCCAGGCATGTGGGAGGATCTCATCTTCATTCGCGATCTTGCCCCAGTCTGGGCCAGCTCTGTGACGTCAGCAGCCAGTGGACTTCAGCCTACTGTCAGCTGAAAAGGGGTCACGGACGTGCAAATAGAACTGCACTCCTGCTTTGGCTGTACTTCTCTTTTAAGAGACTTAAAGCGGAGTTCCACCTACAAGTGGAACTTCCGCTTAAAACACTCCTTGCCTCCTTACATGTCATTTTTGGGTTTGGGGGGTGGGGGCTTCAGTAGGAGTGGGACTTCCTGTCCCACTTCCTCCTTCTGCCCAGGGACTGCTTAGGCAAAACGTCAAATCGCCTACGGTGGCCCCTCCCTGTAGGCGATTGTCTGGGACATATGACAGGTCCCAGGTGATCGTCTGACCACTCACAGAGCGCAGCGTCGCTCGCGCATACGCAGTGAGTGCCCGGCTGTGAAGCCGAAAGCTGTCACGGCCGGGTGCCCACACTAGGAATGAAGACGCCGGCCGGAGAGTGGGGAGAAGAGCGGAACCCCGGGCGGCACGTCACTGGACCGTGGAGCAGGTGAGTATATGTTTATTAAAAGCCAGCAGCTACACTTTTTGTAGCTGCTGACTTTTAATAAACATAAACAAAGCCTGGAACTCCCCTTTAATTAGCGAATCCTCTCAGTCCTGTAAGTAATGTAACTTCTGTTTCAGTTCTACACATACAAATGAGTTTGAGGTTGTGGTTTTGCTAACTAAAAGCTTAAACAAAACATGTCTAGGTGATTTCCAGTAGATCTATATGGTATACAAACCATGCAATACATTGTAGTAGTTTGGATTTATTTTTATAATAATACAATTGTATTTTTTTACAGTGTAGGTTTTTCAGCATGTTTTTGTCAACAGTATATTTTTTTTTAAATCATTTTAATTTTCAATACTTTAAAGAAAATGCACCATTTATAGGTGTCACAAACCTTTATTATGATCTTTTATAAATGCTCTAACACCAATAGTTTATCTGTGAGTAATAACCAATGTCCGTAATCTGGTGTTGTATGTGCTTTCAGCAATCATCAGATAGTAAAAAAAATACTGAAAAAACAATCAACCAATCATAAACGATAAAACAGTAAAAGTCCATATAAGGCTGGGTTCACACTGCCACGACCGGAAAGTTGCGCAACTTTGCAAAGTGAGGCTTGCTTACAACTTCATTAACAGAATTCAATGCAGGTCGTGATGAAGCCGCCCCAAAGTAGTGCAGGAACCTCATTGCGACTTGAGCCGCACCAATTAGAACAGTTCTCTTGCAGTTAATGGGGTGTGACTTTGAACTCTCAAGGTGCATGACAAGTTGCAGCAGTGTGAACTGAGCCTTATTGTGAAAGTAGTAGTCCCATACAACTTGTGATATATATATCACTCCCAAGTGTGGCAAGGAATGTGCAAGGAGAAAACGCCTCCACCATGGTGAATCCCTTATGGGCAAACTCTCACCTCTCTGTATTGATCCCTATGACAAAGGTCAATATGTGCGCCAATACTAAATGGACTCCTTTCCTTCTCCATCAACAAAGACTCTGAAGCCTCGTACACACGCTCGGTTTACTCAGCAAGAACCAGCAAGAAAACTGCTGGCAGAGCTTTCTTGCCGAGTAAACCGAGCGTGTGTACGAGGCTTTCAGGTTTCTCATCAAGAAAACTGCCCAGAATCTCAACGAGAAAAAATAGAGAACCTGCTCCTGCCGAGAAACCAGAGCGTCTGTATACTTACCTGTCACCGTGGAAACCTGCGCATGCTCGAAATGACTTTGACGCATGTGCGGTAGCTTCCTAGGCATAGGTAAGGTGTAGCAAGATTGCGGCGATGGCAACGAATGTGAAAAGCACATGCTTGTCGTAGTCGATGACGTCACCGCGTTCGTCCCATTCAAAAGAACAGCGGTTCTTTTGAATGGAGTGTCTGTACACTTGGCTGGCAAGAGATTCTTGCCAAGAATCTTGTCAGGGAAACCTATATTTTTTTCCTGAAGAGATTCTGGGCCGTGTGTACAGGGCTTGACTCTTGGAGAACCTCAGCAGTGGGTGGATGGATGGATGATTCAGTGTATGTTTAACATGTTGAAAGTATGATCTTTGAAAACTACTACAACGTGTGTCAATCCAGCGCTGTGCATGAGAGCAGCGGTTCTGAAGAAAAGGGTTTTAATTTTAATTTGTTTAGCAAACAATAAAAAACCCAGTGGTGATTAAATATCACAAAAAGAAATCTGTCTAAAACCAAATGATACAAATTTCTTATGGGTACTGTTTTGCATGACCGTGCAATTGTCATTTAAAGTGTGAAGCCTCGTACACACGACCAAGGAACTCGACGGGCGAAACACATCGTTTTCCTCGTCGAGTTCCTTGTTAGGCTGTCGAGGAACTCGACAAGGCAAGTTTCTCCATTCCCGTCGAGGAAAAAGAAGACATGTTCTCCTTTTGGCTCGACAGGATCCTCAACAGTTTCCTCGTCAAAAAATGTACACACGACCGGTTTCCTCTGCAAAAAAAAAATCCCAGCAAGTTGCTTGCTGGTTTTTGCCAAGAAACTCGGTCGTGTGTACGAGGCCTCAAAGTGCTGAAAGCTGAAAAATGGCCTGGGCAGGAAGGGGTGAAAGTGCCCTGTGTGATTTATTTAGCAGCCATGTGACAAAATACAGTGACATTTTAAATGTGTTCAATAAAGGCTTGTTCAGTGCAACATGCTTTTGGTCTGCTTTAGGTTTCTCTGAGCCAATTTAGCATTTCCATTATTTTATTAGTATGGGGAAAAATAGTTCTGGTGCAAACACAACCCTTGAGCACAAGTCCCAAGGCAGGCCAGTCTAAATTTGTGTTGCATTCTATCTTTAATTTTTCAGCAATTATCACTAGCCAGAAAATTGAAAGCATGTTGAATGTCTATGTGGTAAAAGGTAAAATTCTCCATGGCTGGTCACACAATGGTTCAGACACTCATATAGTTTGCATCATCTCTGGAGGATTTATCTCCATGCCTCCAATCAAGCTGTGGGAGATTAATTACTCTAAGAAACCAATAATACGTGGAACATTCAGAAAACAATATAATTGCAGAGATTAGCAGATTTTACCCATAGGTGAGGAAGTTGCATTATGATCCATCATTTACCAGACAGGTTAAGAGATCATCGAAAACCCCCCGTGAGAAGCAAAGCTCACAAGAGTAGGAAGAATTGAATCACAATAGTTAACATTGTTGCTATTTCTCTCTTTGGTGGTGACTGTATACATAAAAGAATGCCAGGGGTTTCTCAAATACTTTGCCTTTCCCGAACAAGTCAACCACTGATATGACTGTTCTGCTTTGCTAACTATTTGTTAATTATTCCACCTATTATTTGCTGTCAGATGTTGTTATGGCTTCACTTGTGTGTACTAGCCTTTATAAACTTTACTTTTGAATATGTCTCTCTTGCAAAAATCTTTTTTAGCTTATCATAACATACCGGATTAATTGAGCAAAAATAAATCCATTATTGATCTGATCATAAAATGCAGTATAATCCTTCTCGGTTTAAAACTGCAGGATGACTGATTCTTGCTACGTGCAAAATCTAACATTTATTTTTGGCGTATTATGAAATATAAAAGAAACTGTATAACTATCACAGAGTTCATGAACATGATCTGTTTATTTCATACCCCATATTAAAGTTTGCTTAAACTCCTGTTTATGGGAAATACATTAGGCCTCCCCACTAAAGTAATCCACCATCCGCCACTGAAGGAATCCACCATGCACCGCTGAAGGAATCCACCAAGCACCATCCACAGCTGAAGGAATCCACCATCCACCGCTGAATGAATTCACCATGTACCATCTACCGCTAAAGGAATCCACCATGCACCATCTACTGCTGAAAGAATCCACCATCCACCGCTGAAGGAATCCACCATGCACCATCTACCGCTGAAGAAATCCACCATGCACCATCTACCGCTAAAGGAATCCACCATGCACCATCTACCGCTAAAGGAATCCACCATGCACCATCCACAGCTGAAGGAATCCACCATCCACAGCTGAAGGAATCCACCATCCATCGCTGAAGGAATTCACCATGTACCATCTACCGCTGAAGAAATCCACCATGCACCATCTACCGCTAAAGGAATCCACCATGCACCATCTACTGCTGAAAGAATCCACCATCCACCGCTGAAGGAATCCACCATGCACCATCTACAGCTGAAGAAATCCACCATGCACCATCTACCGCTAAAGGAATCCACCATGCACCATCTACCGCTAAAGGAATCCACCATGCACCATCCACAGCTGAAGGAATCCACCATCCACCGCTGAAGGAATTCACCATGTACCATCTACCGCTGAAGAAATCCACCATGCACCATCTACCGCTAAAGGAATCCACCATGCACTATCTACTGCTGAAAGAATCCACCATCCACCGCTGAAGGAATCCACCATGCACCATCTACCTCTGAAGAAATCCACCATGCACCATCTACCACTAAAGGAATGCACCATCCACAGCTGAAGGAATCCACCATCCACCGCTGAAGGAGTCTACCATGCACCATCTACCGCTGAAGAAATCCACCATGCACCATCTACCGCTGAAGGAATACACCATGCACCATCTACTACTGAAGGAATCCATCATCCACCGCTGAAGGAATCCACCATGCACCATCCACCGCTGAAGGAATCCACCGCTGAAGGAATCCACCATCCACCGCTGAAGGAATCCACCATATTTAAGCTCTGGTCTTGGATGGTGTTAAAGCTTGACTTGATGGATGATGTTTCTGTCCTGCTTATGTGACAACTTTCTTCACTGCCACATGAAAGAGGTCACATACCCCCACATACCTAGAGTGGTTGTGATGGAGCACGGCCATTTTTTCCTGAATGGTAAAAGAGCAAAGTAACATTTTGCTTTAAAAACTTTAACACATTTGATGTATGGGTACAGGGGTTGTTGAAGCTGAGATAGGGAGATATATCTACCTTTGTTCTATGGTGTGAAGTTCTGCTTTTGTTCCTTGAATTCTGTCCCTGCCTAGAATGATCTGCAAATCTGAAGACAGTGCATACACTTTCATTAGGATATCACCTATCTGAGATACACAAGAAGACCGAGTTAAAGTGGATGTAAACCCCCATACACCCAGTGAAGTGAACAGCCTCAGATGATACACAGAGATTAATCAAATCTCCCTACATAGGTTTTATATGTATATCTGCTGTGTTCACATTTATATACTGTTTAGAAAGTTGAGATCGTGTTAGAAGATTTTCTCTTCCTGGTTAACACAGAGTGTGATGTCTGGGCTTACAGCCAAGATAGCTAACATTGCTGATTGGAGCAAAGGCACACTCTCATCATAGGCAGAGACTCTCAGAGCTGTTTTGTAATAGGAGCTGCTCTCTGTTACTCTATTTTATCAACCTCCTTTGACAAAAGATTCTGGCTGCTTTTGTCTAAAAAGTTAAAAAATATGTCAGGAGTTCTCAAGCTGATAACAGAGGAACCGTTCAGAAGAGAGCTATAAGACTTGGCTCGTTGAAAAGAGATAACAAAATACTGCAGATATATGTGTGCAGCTCAAATTCCATGAATCTGGTTTACATCCACTTTAAGCCCCATACTCATAGGCTAAATATTGGGCAGTATCGGCTGGTTCAATAGAAACCAGCTGACATTCGGCCCGTGTGTGTGGCAGCTGGTCTGACAAAAGTCTGTGAACGTCTGGCTTCTGTAGAAAGAGACCGAAAAAGGTCTGCTGATCGGCATCTGATGTGTGTCCCCCTGTCAGAACACAATAGTTTTGTGGGGAGATCGATGTACTAACTTTGGATTGTTAGTACAGAATCTCCTCCCAAGATCTTCAGTTTATCGTTTGTTTAGCCTGTTGGGTTGAACAAAGAATACTAGGCTTTAGGCTGGCCATGCATTATACAATTATCTTGTACAATTTTCCTTTAGATTTGCCAAAACCATATAAAATAAGGCCAAATCTAAACACTTTCAATTTGTATGCAATCAGGCATGCCCTTGTAGTACACAGTTGAAGGAAAATCTGAAGGAAAATTAATAATAAAAGCTTTAGAATGATAGAGATCAATTCATATGGCATATTTACATTGTTTATTGGCAGGAATGGGGCCCACCACACATATTATAATCTGATTTTAAATTGTCTATATATTGTGTTTTATTATATTATGGTGCACACGTTTTGCATTTTGGAGTGCATGCATGTGTTTTCCATGCATTTTAAAATTTTAATGCATTTGTGACTGCATTTTCTAGGGATTCATTGTATCTCTTGTAATACAATATGTGAAAATACTGTGGGGATGCAAGCATCTGACACACCTGAATATGTTGGATGAAATGATTCTGCTAGTGGATATGTTTGGCAAAAGTGTGAAGATATAAGAGATAGGCAGTGAGACAGATACATTAACATTTTCAGTTTTGCAGGGTATTTTTTTGGTCAAATTTGAAATATTAGGTCTGTTCTCTAAAACAAGTATTAATTGCATTTGCTCTTCTACTTTACCGGCAAATTCAAATTTCGTCATGAAAATACTGATGTCTAGCTGCAAAATTAAGTGGCTAATTTGCATACTTTCATTTGTGGTTTCCAGTTGTTTGCAAAAGACGTTTATTTTTCCAGGGAGTGACAAAGACATGAGAGGATCAACAGCCACATCATTTGTGAAAGAAGTTTTCTGCAAACAGGATTTGTGGCTGATACTGTCAGGGCACCAGAGTACGCCTACGCGAGAATATCATTAGGTACTGAAACCAGAGGACGAGTCAGCAAGATATCACACAGATCCACATGTTTACAGCATTATTATTGTTCTTGTGGTTTCATTGATAAACCTTTCTAAGTAGGATGACCAAATACACATACCTACTGTTCAGCGCCCTGGGTATATGGCACCTTTTATTCAGAATAAATTGTAACTAGCCTTAATTAAACATTTGTAAGGCAACATCAGTATGTATATTACAGCCCAGTTTTAGCTAAAATATTTATTTTAGTTTTCTAAAGTGGAGATAAAAGTCTGGGTCGACACTTGGGTGACCTCCACATTTCCTGCACTGGTTGAACCAGGAAAAGAAATGAGCTGGTGACTAGAAAAGGAGAACTCCGACTTCAATTAAAACAGATGCTCTAACCTCTCCCCAGTCTATTAAAAAATAATGCATTTGTTACTGTGAGGCCTCGTACACACGACCGAGTTTCTCGGCAAAAACCAGCAAGAAACTTGCTGGGATTTTTTTTTTGCCGAGGAAACCGGTCGTGTGTACATTTTTCGACGAGGAAACTGTCGAGGATCCTGTCGAGCCAAAAAGAGAGCATGTCTTCTTTTTCCTCGACGGGAATGGAGAAACTTGCGACGAGGAAAACAATGTGTTTCGCCCGTCGAGTTCCTCGGTCGTGTGTACGAGGCCTCACTGTTCTCATTAGTGAGAAATTCCGTTCCTTCTTGTCTTTGGGGTTCGTGGAATGGGAGGTGAAAGAAAACCAAGTATTCAGATATGAGCAAATGATGAGGAGGGACAGGCACGAATCTCCTGGTCTGTCAATCAGAAGAGGCAAAATAAGCGGGTGAGCCATGCTGTGAGTCGGAGAATCCCAGATTATCCCATTACGTTGCCACTCACATTTACAAGAACTACGTAGTGCTGTTACAAGACCAGTGGCCACTGGCCAGGGGAGAGTGGGGATTGCGGCCACCAGTCTCATGAAGAAGGATGAGCTCAGGCATGTTCAGATCCTATCTGGTATCCATCTGATTTATCCCGCTAGAAAGCTGTCATTGCGTATCGCCAATCATAAGAATTCTCCTTCAACTGCACTTATACAAAGGTGGTGAATGCGGGATGCCTGCTGTAATCACGTAATTAATTCCAGTACTGTAAAAGAAATACATCACATAAGCAACAAATTACATTTCTGTGTAATTTTCTGTAATACTGAACTTACAAAGACACAGAAGCACTTTTAATACAGTTCCAAATAAAAAAAAATTGTGTGTGTGTGTGTGATTTAGCATACATATTTTAGGTTACATCCTTATATTAGCCCCTGTAATACCCTTTTTTCTCACATGGTAAGAGGGAGAAGCAGCATTCTGATCCAGTCAAACCCTTATTCTGTGTACACACGATCGGATTTCTGATGGAGTAAAATCCGATGGAATTTATCGTCAGAATTCCAATGAAGCTGACTTACATCAGTCTTGCCTACACACGATCAGACTAAATTCCGAACGTCCAAAACGCGGTGTCGTAAAACACTACGACGAGCCGGAAAAAATTAAGTTTAATGCTTCTGAGCATGCATCGACTTGATTCTGAGCATGCGTGGATTTTTCTCCGATGGAGTTCCACACAGACGATCGGAATTTCCTATAGTTTTTTTTTCATCGGAAAAAAATCCGATGGGGCCCACACACGATCGTTTTTTCCGATGAAAAAAGTCCATCAGACTTTTTTCATCGGAAAAAAACGATCGTGTGTACACGGCATTACTGTTTTCCATAGTGCTGTTAGTTATTGGTTTGTACTTGCCTACAGGAGAAGAGAGCGGAGTGATGACCTTACCAGTATTATGCTTTCCCTTCATTTTTCAATCTCTAGCTGGGGCAGGTTGGTTAACAAGCTGTATTACTTATTTGTAATATTGAAAAGTGAGGCTATTCATCTGCCTATGTTGTCAGTCTGAATCACAAGACTGGCAAATCATACAGTAATTACAAATCTGTTTTACAAGTAAATAAATCACTTTGTATTGGCTTTCAGTTGAGTATTTAGCTGTTTTCCAGGAGTTCGACCTAAAGTATTAGAACTTTTCAATTTTTTTTTGTAACACTAAAAGTTTGGGTTTAAAAAAGTTTGGTTTAAAAAAAAAAAATAATATTAAAGTATGTATTCTTATTTTAAAAAGTACCTTCTTTTTCTTTCAGTCTCCTCTTAATTTCCAAATTCCTTCTTTTTGGTTCTTTGATCCAGTTAGAAGGCGGTTAGGTTTATTCTCTCTTGTCCCACTCTATATAGAAACATAATCTCCATTGATCACATCTGAATGTAAAAAGAGCACATGACTTGCTCCAGGCCCCTCCTCTTCTTTTGGTGCCCCCATGGAAAGTCACAGTGGGACTCGGCCCACCCCTGCTCCTGTGTCACTGGATTTGATTGGAAACAGCTGGAGCCATTGCTATCAATCCGTCCAAGGAGGAAAGAGACAGCGGCTGGAGCTGCTGCGCTTGTGCAAATTGCTGGATCAGTTCGGGCTCTTGTAAGAAAAAGGGGGGTCTAAGGGGGGGGGGGGGGGCTACAGCACATACGTTTTTTCACCGTAAAGTGATCGTAAAGGTTATTGTTTTTTGTAAAATAATGTGTTGCCCCGATCCTCCTTTTCCGGCACTCCTGGCTCCTCCCCCTCATCGGGTGCCTCCATGGAGAGACACTTTTTCATGGGGGCACTCGCGCTGGCATGCTCCTGAGTCCTGGTGCTGCATCCATTGACTCATATAGCAGGACTCAGCCCCCCCCCCCCTGGCTCCCGTGTCACTGAATTTGATTGATAGCAGCAGGAGCCAATGGTTCCTGCTGCTTTCAATCTATCCAATGAGGACCGGAGACAGCAGCTGGAACTGCTGGGCTCATGCTCGTTGCTGGAACGATCGGGTTTAGGTAAGAAAAAGAGGGGCTCTGAGGGGCTGCTGCACTACAGAAGGTTTTTCACCTTAATGCATAGAATGCATTAAGGTGAAAAAAATTGAGGCTTTACAACCACTTTAAACGAACATTCACTGCTCATTCCAGTCAAAGGGAGGTCGTGGGGAAAGGAGATGTTTGGGAGGTCATGTAGGATGTTGCAAGGAGCAGAATAATCTATTAAGCAACAATTTCATGAAAAATTGATTACAGGGGCTTTAAAGCGAAGTTCCACTAATTTTTGTGTTTATTAATAGTCAGCAGCTACAAAAACTGTAGCTGCTGACTTTTAATAAACAGCTACTCCCCTGTCCCATGATCCAGCGATGCGGCCACTCGAACTCTCGCTTCCCTCCCTTGCCTCTCTATGGCGGCGGAATTGCAAGTGTGGGCACCCAGCTGTTACAGCTTTCAGCTTCACAACCGGGTGCACACTGCGCATTCGGGAGTCTCGCAGGGCCTCCCCAGTTGTCAGGTAATCTTCTGGGACCTGTGAGCGAGTGTCCCAGAAGAGTGCAGGGAGGGAGAGGTAGAGGAGATCTCCTGCTTGTGCCGCCTTTGCCTTTGTGTCAAAACTAGGTACCTGTCCCCCCCCCCCCCTCATAAAATGACATGCAAAGAGTGGCATATTTGGGGGGGAGGAGTCCTTAAAGCAGAACTTCCCCTTTTGGGTGGAGCTCTGTTTTAAATAGTAGATGTGTATGAATAATAATTTCCAATGATGTGTATGGATAATGCTATGCAGGACAAAGTGTTGGTTTTCTTTTGATTTCCCTGCACATAATTGGGTAATCAAAGCATAGTCTTCTTTATTTTATTAATTGAGCTGAGTGAACATTTGCTTTGCTAAGTTAACATTCACTGCTTATTTAGTAAATGAAGCCTATTGCTTCTGTACATGTGGAGAATGTAAATCTGCTCTTCTTCCTACAGATATACCCAAAGCACCCAAGCATGTAATGTGTGTGTGTTACCACAATGTGTGGCAACACATGTCACGTGCATTGTGGTGGCATTCATTTTGAATGATTTGCAGTAAGACAACACACAGAGCACGCACATGAAAGTCTATGTCACTTTCAATTGTTGGGCTGTTGTGGTGTATTGGCAGGCAATTCAGTTTAACAGGCTGCCTTATATCAACACAGCACTGAAAAATATAAATGGGCCTCTAGCAAAAAATGACGAGAAAACATCAAACAGAAATTCCAGTTCAACTTCAGGTGCAATCATATTTTTGTGATGTTAAAAATGAAATTGAAATCTTGGCTTCATCTTAAAATAATTGACGGTAGAGTCATAATTTACAGTCAGATTACATCCATTTTCAGATAACCTTTTCAGTGTAGCAGGTCACGGTTTTAATATATTGGTCACCTCCATATTCCCTATTTACAAAATTTCTGCCATGAAATCTGCAGCAACCTTTTTACCTCTGTGCCCTAATGTCAGAAAGAGCAGAAAACCATTGAAGCATGTAATGCTTTGGTAATAGATTGTATGTGATCCCTAGATACGCTGGAATAAATATTTGTACATTGCACATAAACGTTTTTAGCCTTCTGGAACCTTTTCATTGCAGATTCTCAATGGTACACTTGCTCCCCATGCCATGAATATGTTTAACAAGATTATCATGAAGATAGGTTGGCATAAGTTCTTGCTCAGGAGTCTGTGCAATAGGCACATGTGTCTGTTGTGCTGCTGTATTTTTTTGCTTTTTAGAATCTTAAACCCTGACTATATTATAATGAAATCAAGCCTACAGTCACATTTTAAGGGAAAATGCCCACTAGGCATTATGTCTAAATTGTATTATATATCTATAAATATATATATATATATAAAAATATATATATATATATATATATATATATATATATATATATATATATATATGTGTATATATATATATATATATATATATATATATATATATATATACATGCTTGTCTGCATTAGCCACATTTTATATATATATATATATATATATATATATATATATATATATATATATATATATATATATATATATATATATAAAATGTGGCTAATGCAGACAAGCATTTATAGTTATATTATATAGTATATAAATATATGTAATATACTGTAAGTATAACTAAATCCTCATCTTGTAAAACAACCCTTTCAGTTTCAGTTTTAAATAGAAATGAAAGGCAAAACATTTATGTACACATATAGAAACATTTTAAATACCTTTTTTTCCTTTTTTTTATACGTGATCACATACCCTCTGTTCTCAGCTGCATAAGAGCAAGGGAAGGAGAAACAGCAACACACTAGTCTTCCCAGTGAATGGCTGTGAGGGGGTAAGGGGGGAGGGGTCAGCGTGTCACACAAATCTGATCATTGGAGGAGAGCAGGCTGAGTTCTCAGCACAGTTATGTCCTGTACACACGATCGGTTCATCCGAGGAAAACGGTCTGATGGATTTTTTCATCAGATATCCGATGAAGCTGACTTTCATCAGTTGCGCCTACACATCATCGGTTAAAAAAATTATCGTTTCAGAACGCGGTGACGTAAAACACAACGACGTGCTGAGAAAAATGAAGTTCAATGCTTCCGAGCATGCGTCGACTTGAGTCTGAGCATGCGTGGATTTTTAACCGATGGACGTACCCACAGACGATCGTTTTTTTCTATCGGTTAGTTAACCATCAGATAATTTTAAAACAAGTTCCTAGTTTTTTAACCGATGGATAAATAACCGATGGGGCCCACACACGATCGGTTAGTCTGATGAAAACGGTCCATCAGACCGTTTTCATCAGACAAACCGATCGTGTGTACGCGGCATTAGAGACCTGACCACACTGCGTTCTCATGCCTGGTGTGGTCAATTTTTGATAGTAAATCAGAGAGATTGGCAGGAACACTAGGGATTTCACACAAAGGAACAGGATACTTTTTCATACAAGTACATGGTATAGCAGTCACATAGCAGGAACATGAAATGTTGGGCTTACATATCCTTTAATAGCAAAAGCATATAGCTTATTGAATTTCCATGCTAACAAAAAGTAAACAAAGTATGTCAACCTGGTCAAGACATTATTTTTTTGTCCTGACTGTAAATATAGTTGCAATATCTTTAGTTTTTTTAAACTATCAAAATGTTAAGATTGCCAGGTCAATGAGAGAGGCCTGTCCCGGTACGCTAATCCCACTCAGGCAGGAGTGGCGCAGAGAAGTGTTACACGTGGGAGCAGGACTGTTTCCTATCATTACGCCTGAATTTGCTATTCTCCTTTCTTCTTCAACTTTACTTTCCTCATTACAAGATTTATTGTTTTTACCCGGCTTGGTAATAAAGAGCACAGCAAAGAGCACCTGTTGCGGACATTC
Source organism: Rana temporaria (assembly GCF_905171775.1). NCBI lineage: Eukaryota > Metazoa > Chordata > Amphibia > Anura > Ranidae > Rana > Rana temporaria. Next base: position 473,996,338 of record NC_053489.1, on the reverse strand, counting down.
CTTTACTTCTACTAAATGCATCATGCACCCCTAGGAATTCAGGAGAGCCACAAGGTAAATGTGCCACCCAAAACAAACCAGCAGCTCCTCCGGGGGTAGTGCTACATATACTTTTCCTGTATAGCCAGGTTTGGTCCTGATCTCTTCATGGTCAGCATGGCCACCCATAACAAAGTGAATTGTCTCAACAAGGGCCTGCATGGCAGGATAATCAGGTATTATTATAAAGCTTATAATTTTAAAAGATTAAAAATTACTTTTAAAATAACATATTAAAGCTTATATGTAAATTTTAGTGAATGGGTTTGCATATACTATAACTACATGCAATTATAGAAATCATCAAACTTATTTTTTATATCTAATATTATTATTATTACTACCATATTTGCCGGTGTATAAGGCGACAGGGCATAAAAGACGACCCCCTAATTTTACATTTTTTTAAGATTTTTTTGCCTGTACTCACCATATAAGACGACCCCCCGTCTGATTCTTCCGACGCTTCATATTTCATCCTTCTGGAGCCATATTCTTTTTCCTTCTTGCTGGAGCTGGAGCCAATTACGGCGAGCAATGTATTCTATTAATGAATACAAAGCCTGCTTGGATTGGCAGAGGCTGTAATATCAGCCCACACCTCTCTGAAGCCTCATACACACGATCGAGGAACTCGACGGGCGAAACACATAGTTTTCCTCGTCAAGTTCCTTGTTAGGCTGTCGAGGAAGTCGACAAGGCAAGTTTCTCCATTCCCGTCGAGGAAATAGAGAACTTGCTCTCTTTTTGGCTCGTCCAGTTTCTCGACAGTTTCCTCGACGAAAATGTACACACGACCGATTTCCTCGGCAAAAAATATCTCCCAGCAAGTTTCTTGCTGGTTTTTGCCGAGAAACTCGGTCGTGTGTATGAGGCCTGACTCTCAAAGTCAATCCGAGCAGGCTACTGTATGTAGCCTGCTCAGATTGGCAGAGGTTGTTACTCCAATCCGAGCAGGCTCTGTATTCATTTGAATACATCGCTCACCGGGATTGGCTAAGCAGTATATACTGTATGTAGCCGAAGCTACATACAGTATTGCTGCACATCCAGCAGGCCTTCTGAGCAGCTGACCTGGCGTATACGACGACCCCTGATTTTTGGCCAGTTTTTTTAAGTGTAAAAGGTAGTCTTATATGCTAGAAAATACAGTATACTCTGATTCCTCCTGTATTAAATTGTATTGCAATTGTACTGTCTGCCCTCATGTTGTAAAGCACTGTGCAAATATATATTCTGTATAATAATAATAATAAAATATTTTGCCAATAGAATTTGTAAGAAAATGATGCTCGTAGAAACTTTCTTGGTTGGTCTGGTTATGCCTATGCTAAAACGTTCTAGTCTTGTAGGGTTTAAAGGATTTATTTGCTTGCGGGTCTGAAATGTGCTTCTAACATTTTATTAGATGTTTATCGTTTAGCTGCACTTATTTTGTGTACATTGTTTGAGGTTATGAGAAAACATTTATCCAAAATATAGACTACAATATTATTTAATAGAAAGGCATTGCTTATTTTAATTAGCTTTATTATTAGCCATAAAGCTCATTTTGAGGATTTCCTTAGGGCGTCAGAAATTAGGACATGACAATTAGCGAGATAGCATAAAATATTTCAGGTACCTTGAGAGACCTGGAGTTAACATTTCTTTATTATCTGTATAAAAAGAGTACATTACATATTTAACAACCTTAGTTTTTATATAAACTTGCTAAAAGGTTTGGGGATTAAGGCAAAACAGCATCATCAACAAGCCCAAACATGCATAGAAATTCCAATTATTATTTTTATAGGTCTGAGAAAATAACACTTGCTTGGTAGTGATACACCGCAAAACCCACTGCGGTGTTTGAATACATCCAGTAATTATTATTTATGCAGAATGACAGAAAATGAGCAATGCCAAGAAGCCAATATGGAACCAAATATTTATTCCGTCCATAAAAAAAAAATCCATGGCACGGCAAGCACAGATAGTAACAAATAATTACATTGACAGGAGGCCAGTGTCCCTGCAAACAAAAATCCCAACCATGGGGGAATGGATGCTGTCATGTCTCAAGAGATTGTCTCTCCCACTTCACACATCATTATATACCCCTCTTTAACCACCTCAATACAGGGCAATTTCACCCCTTTCATGCCCAAGCCATTTTTCAGCTTTCAGTGCTGTCACAATTTGAATGACAATTGCGCGGTCATGCAACACTGTACCCAAATAAAATGTGTATAATTTCTTTTCCCACAAATAGAGCTTTCTTTTGGTGGTATTTGATCACCTCTGCGGTTTTTATTTTTTGCGCTATAAACAAAAGAAAAGCATACATTTTGAAAAAAAAAGCAATATTTTGTACTTTTTGCTATAATAAATATCCCCAAAAAATATATATAAAAAACTATTTTTTTCCTCAGTTTTGGCCGATAGGTATTCTTCTACATATTTTTGTTAAAAAAAAAAAAAAAATCGCAATAAGCGTATATTGATTGGTTTGCGCAAAAGTTATAGCGGCTACAAAATAGGGGATAGATTTATAGCTTTTTTTTTTTTTTTTACTAGTAATGGCGGCGATCTGCGATTTTTATCTTGACTGCGATATTGCGGCGGACACATCGGACACTTTTGACACATTTTTGGGACCATTTACATTTATACAGCAATCCATGCTATAAAAATGCATTGATTACTGTATAAATATGACTGGCAGCGAAGGGGTTAACACTAGGGTGCGATCAAGGGGTTAAATGTGTTCCCTAGGGAGTGATTCTAACTGTGGGGGGAGGGGACTGACTGGGGGAGGTGACCGATCGGTGTCCCTATGTACAAGGGACACACCATCGGGTCCCTTTCCCTGACAGGATGTGGATCTGTGTGTTTACACACACAGATCCACGGTCCTGCTCAGTTACTGGGCAACCACGGGTGCCCATCACCCATCGCGGCCGCCGGGCACGCGCATCAGTGCGCGCCCCCTAGTGGCTGGGGAAGGAAAAGACGTCATATGACATCTGGCCAGAACGAGAGCCTCATCGTCCCGCCGCGGTAGGCTACTGGTTAAAGGAACTTTATAAAAAATAAATGAAACCTGATATAAGAAAAATATGTATTGCTAAATTGATATTTTCCTAGCCTGTGAAGGAAAATATTAGTTATATGAAGACAGGAGGCGAGTATCTTATGCATATCTCTCTTTATTAAAGCTCATAGCAGAAATACATAAAAAACTTTATGGTAATCTAAAAATAAAACTCAAAAGGACTACCAATCCCAGCAGTCCCTGGGCCAACGTAGCCCCTCCCAGGCCTCAGCCTATATATGGGACTGTCTGAGGTAACCACATCCTCTTTCTTTGTGTAGATCCGTGCAATCAGGAAACGTAAGTCCGATCCTCTCTCCTTGCGATGGTCAGGGACTTCCTTACTGGATAACGATATCCGCGTCTGAAGGGAGCGAAAGGGAAGGACCAACTGGACCGCTTCAACCGAACTGACTTCATCCCAACGGGGATCAAGGGAAACCGAAGCACTCTGGGCCGACCGGACCGTCGCCTTCAGGAAAAACAGACCAACTGCAATCCAACAGGGATTGCGAGCCACTTAAACCATCCGCATTTCAGGATCAGGACTGTAATGTTCAATAACCTGCAAGGAGAAGAGAAATAATCGTAATAGGGATGGGAAGGGAGGGAAGATACTCGCCTCCTGTCTTCATATAACTAATATTTTCCTTCACAGGCTAGGGAAATCTCAATTTATATATCAGACAGGAGGCTTCGTATCTTATGCAAGTTCAAAGCAAACAACAGAGTTAACAATGTATACAATGCAGATAAACCTCATAAAATTGACATGGACACATGGGCCTCCGGTCTGAAATAAAAATTACGAAAGGTGGACTCTGAGGACCAATCAGCCGCCCTAAGTAGGTCAGAAAGAGAGCCTCCAGAGGAGACGATTTTCGTAGCCATAGCGCCTCTAGTAGAATGCGCTCCAAATAGGGAGATGTTTATGCCCGCCATCTCCATGGTGGAACGTACCCACCGTGCCAGTGTGGCGGAAGAGACTGGGTGATGGGGCTTGACGTACGATACCAGAAGTTGGGAAAAATTCGGTGGTCGAAGAACAGACGTGTGTGTCTCATAAGTTTGTAGACAGCGAACCACGCAAAGTCGCGGATAAGTGGGAAAGAAGGGATAGAAGACAGATTGAATACCCGTTTTTGTCCTACGGACCACTGAAAATCTGACCCCTTGAGGCGAGAATTGGCACCTGGAAATGTCTAGCGCTCTCACGTCCGAGACGCGCTTGATTGAGACCAAACAGAGTAGAACTGTGAGTTTGAAAGACAGCAATCGTAGGGATAATCCATCATTGTCCTCCCATGAAGCAAACATGTCAAGTAACTTGGAGACGTCCCAAGTTGTCTGATATCTGGGCCTAGGGGGGCGTTGGAATTTAATACCCCGCAGTAGTCTACAGACCAATGGATGTTTTCCCACAGCTAAAGAGTTAACTGGACAGTGGTATGCTGATATAGCCGAGCGGTATATGTTGATGGAGCTGTAAGATTTGCCAGAATCAAAAGATTCTGCCAAATAATTCACCACTACAGATACAGGGGCGTGTATGGGATCAACCTGTCGTTGATCACACCAACGAACCCAGAGTCGCCAAGCATACCGGTAGGTTGATCTAGTCCCGGGGGCCCAGGCCACGGCGAGGAGATCCCTAGCTGATCCTGAAAGGTTGATATCCGCTTCTGAGATCCTGAAATCAGCCATGCTAGAAGGTGGAGGTTGCCCTCCACGACTAGTGGATGGAGTTCCCCGGACGGGTTGGTCAGCAGTAGTGGGAACAGGGGAATCAGTCTGGGGTAATCCACGACCATCCCCAAGAGGAGAGGGAACCAGGGTTGTGTCGGCCACCAGGGTGTGATCAGCACAATTGTTGCCTGTTGGTTCGAGGCGTGGAGGAGAACTCTGGGTATCATCTGGAATGGGGGAAACGCATAGTGAGTTCCTTCTGGCCAAATGTGACGGAAAGCGTCCACCGCGGATGCTTCCAGGTCGGGCCTCCAGCTGAAGAAATGGGGCAGCTGGTGGTTGAGGCGAGAAGCGAACAAGTCCATGTTCAACGGGCCCCAAAGACGTTCCAAAAGGCGGAACACAGAGCGATCCAGCCGCCAGTCGCTGGAGTCGACAAGGTGGCGTGAGTACCAGTCGGCTACCGTGTTGGAGACTCCTGGAATATATTCCGCGATAGGGACAATGTTGCGGGCCAAGCAAAAGTGCCAGAACTCCTTCGCCAGATCTGCAAGGATCCTGGACCTGGTGCCTCCCAAGCGGTTGACGTACTGAACCGCGGCCACATTGTCCATGCGGAATAGTACACAGCAATTGGAAGCTTGTGGGATGAAGCTCTTGACGGCAAAAAATGCCGCCAACAGTTCCAAAGCATTGATGTGCAACACCGATTCGGAGGTAGACCAAGTCCCCCCTGTGGAACCTGCCCCGCATCGGGCGCCCCAGCCGTGGCGACTCGCGTCCGACTCTATGATGATGTCGGGACCGGAATTGAAGATGGTCTTGCCGTTCCACTCGACGGCGTGGCGAAGCCACCATTGTAGTTCTTCTACTGCCTCCGAACAAAGAGGGATCTCGTCCGCATACCTGAGGCCCTGGCGTAGGTGTAAAATCTTGAGCCTCTGAAGAGCCCTGTAATGAAGTGGGGCTGGGAAGATGACCTGGATGGATGCAGCCAAGAGCCCCACTAAGCGGGCCAGAACCCGTAAGGATAAGGAGCCTTTGCGAAGCACTGCCCTGATTTTCTTTGCGAATTAGGGCTAATTTTGTTTTTGGGAGACGGAGGACAGCTTGTTTGGTGTCCACTAGGAAACCCAAGAATTCCATCACCTGGGCCGGAATTAGGACCGATTTTTCCCGGTTGATTAAGAAACCCAGTGTTTGTAGTAGGGATACCGTCCATGCCATGTGAAGGGAAACTAGGGCCCTTGAGTGGGCCATGATAAGGATATCGTCCAGATAAATAATTAGACGTACCCCTCTGCTTCGTAGCGATGCCACCACTGGTTTCATCAACTTCGTGAAACACCATGGTGCCGACGATAGCCCGAATGGGAGGCAGGTAAACTGCCATATTTGACTCTTCCAGCGGAATCGGAGTAGGTGTTGTGACTCCGTGTGAATAGGGACGGTGAGATAGGCGTCCTTCAGGTCTATTTTCCCCAACCAGTCTCCCGGTTGCAGGAGGTCTCGGAGGCAGTGAATGCCCTCCATCTTGAAATGTCTGTAGCAGACATGTTGGTTCAGGTCTCTTAGGTTTATTACGGGCCGGAACCCGCCCCCTTTCTTCTTGACAAGGAAAAGGTTGCTTGTGAAGCCCGGGGAAAAATCTTCTACTTTTAAAATTGCCTGTTTGGACCAGAGGTCCTGTATTTCGTTCTCGATGAGAGCAACGCTTTGGCGCGTGAAATTGATAGGATGAGGGACCACATTTAATGTCGGTGACGACAGAAGTTCTATTTGAAAACCCCCGACCGTCTGCAATATCCATGGGTCTGCCGTAATCGCAGACCAGGCGTGGATAAAATACCTCAGGCGTCCCCCCACTGGTATGTGTGGTTGTGGAGTGTAAGGTATACTCACCGAATGGAGGCCGGGATCGGGTGTATCCACGTCCGCCGCGTCCGCGCCATGGTCTGCCTCGGGGTGGAAAGAACGGTGCTGGTTGCGCCACTGGAACGGGGTAGGTGGGAGGAGCCTGCTGATATTGGTATTGGGGGTTTGGTCTGTTTTGTGGCCTATAGGCGGACCCACGGCCGGCAGATCGGCCTCTACCTCTGCCGGCCCTGTTAAAAACTCTTACAGCCCCTGACTTCCTCAGTGATGTTTGGGCTTTATCAAGTCCTGAAAATAATCCCACAAACTTATTGATATCCTTGAGGAGGTTATCCCCAAAGAGCATACCGCCCGCTGCAGGACCGGGTTCGGTTTCGGCCAGGTGGGAGAGTTGGGGGTCTAGCCGCATTAAGATAGAGCGGCGTCTCTCGACCGAGCAGGAGGTGTTAGCCGTGCCTGCTAGGTAACTAGCCCTCTGGGCCCAGCCGCGTAGCTGCATTAGGTCTACCGGTTGATCAGAAGCGGCTGCTTGTTCTGATAAGTTCAGAATTTTTGTTAAGGGTCCCATCAAATCTAAGATGCATTCCTGAATAGATTTAAAGGAACGCTCGATCCCTTTTTTGGGGAGTTTCCCCGATTTTGCCAGATATTTGGCCAGCATGGGGTCCACCTCTGGTGTGGCCACCACCTTGTTGGGGATGGCGGGTCTAGGACATTCGGCCCGTAGCTTGTTGCGGGCGGGTCTGTCCAGGGATTTCCTGGCCCAGTGTTCCACGTATTGAGATACGTGAGGCAAGGAGGACCAATCGCCAGATCGCGGGTGAGCGATGGCGTCCGGGTGGAAAAATGGTTCCCCCAAGGCATCTAAAATGACTTCTCCCTGTGTATCAGGGGTGGCATTGGAGTGAAATGCCGTATCCTCAGCATCCTGTCTGTCATCATCAGACCCGTAGTCGTCAGACTCGCTTTTCCCTGAAGCACCTGGTGAGTCCTCGTCCGAGGAATCAACGTAGGAATCAGGTTTAGTCCTTCTAGAGGACCGTTGCCTCTTAATGTCTAACTCCCTGAGGCCCAGGGGTCGGTCAGAGTCTGTTGGATGTTGAGGTTGGCAGGCCGGGGAGGGAACTGCCTGGAACAAGTTGTTTACTTCCCCTGTCGGGGAGTCAGGTGCTGCTAGAGTGTGTTTCTGTTTGAAAGAAACTTTGCCTTTCTTATTTGGCGGTTCGCCATTTTGAGGCGGATTAATCATAGCAGGCTTAGAGGTGCGTGGTCCCTTGGACGGGATGGCCGAGGCCAGAGCCGTCTGGACAGAAATGTTAATCAGATCCTGGATCTGAGCAGCCGTCATGAACTGCGTAGTATCAAGGGTAAAAGCCTCCCCTGCAAGGGGGGCAGTATAATTGTCTTCAGACATGAGTATATGACCCGCAGGTGTTTTTAAAATCACTGGCCACCTCTTTATATATATGTATATATAGTAAAATCAAGTTAAAACAATTGTCAAATCAATTTGTATATATATATATATATATACTAAGTGAAAATTCCCCTTTAAATTTGTTCTATCCTTACAGACTGCTGTAAGCATAGAGGTATGATAGATCTGAGAGTTAATTGGGCCTGAGTTAAACAAGTATCTTCAGGTGGGCAGATGGTTAATAAGGGGAAAGGATGGGCAGCGCAGCAGGCTTCCTCACCTATACACTGATCGATCTGCACTGGCAGCGGTGTGAGGGAGAAAGCCCGCGATCTTCCGCGCTCTGGGGCGAAGTCTCGCGAGACTACGCTTACCAGAGCGCTGATTGGTTGCCGCCGAGTCCCGCCCTTCCTCAGCGCGCGAACGTGAGGAGAGAAGGGAGAAAGATGGCGCCGCCTGGCGTGCTGCGAGCGCTGCCAGGCGAAACGACGGAGGGACGGGCGGGGGAGAACAACCTATGCAGCGGACGCGTGAGGGGAACGCGTCCGCACCTTACGCCCAGCGAGTGTGGGGGAAAAACACAGGGGAGTTAACCTGTAGGAGATTACATTGCCACAATTTGAAGTAGAATGCAGAAACCGCATGAAATACAGTAAAAGGAACAGTGACAATGAATGAATAAAGAATGAAAGAATAAACAGCTGAGAAAAAAACGGAAGGCAGGGGGTTTCCCCACACCCCAATACATTAATAACAGCTGTATGTAAAATATCAACTAATACTTATCTGAACACTGCGATGAGCAGAAAGAAAGAGGATGTGGTTACCTCAGACAGTCCCATATATAGGCTGAGGCCTGGGAGGGGCTACGTTGGCCCAGGGACTGCTGGGATTGGTAGTCCTTTTGAGTTTTATTTTTAGATTACCATAAAGTTTTTTATGTATTTCTGCTATGAGCTTTAGTAAAGAGAGATATGCATAAGATACGAAGCCTCCTGTCTGATATATAACTTCCACCTGAAAATGCTAGACCACTCAGGAAATCGCAACAGGAAAATTAAACATATTGCAAATCTGTTTTGCTGCCAAAAGGTTAGTAATACACATTAATAACAATAAAGTGCAGCGCAAAACATATAAATTAAGTAATAACACAATTGATGATCAGATAATGTATATAAATTATATATAAAAATATATATATATATTACTCTAATATTGACACAAAAAAAATCCAGAAAAGTGCATCAGTGAAAAAAGTCCAAAAGTGCTCCAAATAATGAAGTGTTGATCACTATTGGGATTTCTATTTGAATTTATCCTCCAGTGCTGGCTTGCATTTTTTATAGTGTTTTGTGTATTTTCCAGCGCGGAATTTCTTCTTTATTTTTTAGTAATACACATTGTATTGGACTTGATTTACTAAAACAGTACAGAACATTTACACGCCACTGTGAAACTATGGGGGTTATTTACGAAAGGCAAATCCACTTTGCACTGCAAGTATAATACAATATAATTCCAATGTGTCAATTTAGACATGGAGCTGTGGTTTGACCCAACCCCCCTCTCTCTCCTTATTGGCCTTTTTTTTTACACTGTGAAACATAATGTTATGCCGAGTAAATTCATACCCAACATTTCATGTTTAAAAAAAAAAGCAAATCCACTTTGCACTACAAGTGCAAACTACAAGTGCAAAGTGCACTTGGATGTGCAGTCGCTGTAAATCTGAGGGGAAGATCTGAAATGAGGGGAGGCACTGCTGATTTTATCATCCAATCAGGTGCAAGCTAAAATGCTGTTTTTTATTTTCCTTGCATGTTCCCCTCAGATTTACAGCGACTGCACTTACACATGCACTTTTCACTTGTAGTTTGCACTTGTAGTGCAAAGTGGATTTGCTTTTTTTGAAGCATGACATGTTGGGTATGAATTTACTTGGCGTAACATTATGTTTCACAGTGTAAAAAAAAAAATTGGGCTAACTTTACTGTTGTCTTATTTTTTAATTCAAAATAGTGTATTTTATTCCAAAAAAGAGAGCCAATAAGGAGAGGGAGAGGGGGGGGCTGGGTCAAATCACAGCTCCGTGTCCAAATGGACACATGGGGTATTATACTGTATTAAAGTATTTTTTTGTTTAAAAATAACAAACATGTTATACTGACCCGAGAAGAGGAGGATCTGGGCTGCTCTGTGCAAAACCACTGCACAAAGCAGCGCAGTTCCTCCTCTTTTTGGGTCCCTCGCGCCTTCCTCCTGCCTCCTTCCCCCAAAGCAAGCAGCTTGCTATGGGGGCACCTGAGCACAGCTGCTCTGTGTGTCCATTCAGACATGGAGCCATGACTTGGTCCCGCCCTCTCTCTCTCCTCATTGTCTCACTGACTTTGACAGCAGCTGGCACCAATGGCACCCACTGCTGTTTCAGCCAATTAGGAGGGACTCGGGAGAGTCCCAGACAGCCAAGTCTTTTGTGCTACATTGCTGGATCGAGGTTGGGCTCAGGTTAGTATTAGGGGACTGAGGGGGGCTGCAGCACACAGAAGGCTTCTATCCTAATGCATTAGATAAAAAAAACTCCTGCCTTTAGAACCACTTTAATGTGCTGCTTTTTACTAAATATCAATTTTTTTTCCTTTCCCCTGCTTTGCAAGGAGAAGAAACAAAAAGATTGCTCCCTCTGTACAGAGCCCTGTGTTGTTTGTCAAAACAGGATTCTGGGCTGTGATTGGACAAAATCCTGCTGTGTCTAACCACAGTGGGAGTCGGCAGAGGGGGGAGGGCCTGTCTGCGCCCTGTACCCGGAAGAGACCAGCAACGTACATGTATGTCGCTGTGCCTGAAGGAGCCGCCCACCTGCAGTACAATGTGGGCAAGAGGTCCTAAGGAAGTTAAAGCAGAACTCCAAGTAAATAAATATTTGTGATTACATTAATGTGAATTGTTTTACTTGTTAAAGAATTTTTGCATTTTTGCTCAGCCACTCTAGTGATTTACACACCTACCAACCTTTGGCAGGTTAGGATAATTCACCCATAAAATTGAAATGTGAATTTAGCTGCAATGTTTCACTTTAAAATCCAGTAGTAGTTGTCAGCGTATGAGGTCATTTTTACTAGAGTAGGCATTTTCCAGTTACGCTGGAAACCTCTTTTGAAGTTACATTTTTGTTGAGGGTATTGTGCTGTGTTTTTTTATTAGCATTCACTCTATGGCCCCGTACACACGACCGGTTTTCTCTGCAGAATTCAGCCAGAAACTCGATGGGAGACGTATTCTGCCGAGAAAACCGGTCGTGTGTACACTTTTCGCCGAGGAAACCGAAGAGGATCTCGTCGGGCCAAAAAGAGAACATGTTCTCTATTTCCTCGTTAATCAATGGGAATAGTTGGCTCGCCGAGATCCTCGGCGGCTTCACAAGGAACTCGACGAGCAAAACGATGTGTTTTGCCCGTCGAGTTTCTCGGACATGTATACGGGGCCTATGGGGTTAACCTACTAGTATTGTTCACATTGTTAGATTAAAGCAGAGGTTCACCCTAAAAATATGTATTTAACATTCCATTCAGCATAATTCCAACATTTACACTATGCCGTTTTTTTTGTTGCTGTACATACCGTCTTATTGTTATTTTCCACCCGGCTTCCGGGTTCTCACTCCCGCGGGAGTAGGCGTTCCTATGCAGAGGAATGTAGATGATTGACGCCTTGTGAAAAACTTCCTCCCCGCGCATAAGGCACGTCACCAGTTTTCCGAAAGTAGCCGGCTCTATACGGCAGCTGCGCAGTCAGCTCTACACGGCAGGCGCAGGTGCCGTATAGCGCCGTATAGAGCCGACTAACAGTTCGGCTACTTTCGGAAAACTGGTGATGTCCCTTATGCGCCGGGGGCAAGTTTTTCACAAGGCGTCAATCATCTAGCCTCTGCATAGGAGCGCCTAATCCCGCGGGAGTGAGAACCCGGAAGCCGGGTGGAATATAACAATAAGACGGTATGTACAGCAACAACAAAAAAACGGCATAGTGTAAATGTTGGAATTATGCTGAATGGAATGTTAAATACATGTTTTTAGGGTGAACCTCCGCTTTAACTGCCCTAAATATGTAAACTATTTTAAAATGAAAGCCTCTGATTGGAAGACATATTCCAGTGATAATAGCAGATTTTTGGCAGAAATGATTCTAAGCATTCTAAGTTTGCAGTGATTAGCATCAGGAGTAGATGATAAAGCAATGGTCAGGTTTCATTTGTAGAAGCAAGTTCGCACAGGGCACATTGGAATGTCTGTAAGTGGATTTCAATACAAAAGTTCAGCTTACTAGGATAATAATAATCCTCCTGCAAACAATGTATATTGCTTCAAGTTCTTCTGTAATAAAAATATTTTAGTAACACAAGAATCCAAGGAGACAGGAAATGAGAAAGGAAGGACAAAGCATCTTCCATTTTTGAGCAATGGTAAAATTAGCTTGTAAAGTAAGAAGATATGGCATTCATCTTATTTCAGCAAAGTAATCAGAGACTCTTTTATTTCGGGTGGTTAAACAAATACTAGATTTAAGACAATAATCTGCCACTTACATATTCAACAACTTATTAAGCCTATGTTTCATTCCTATCAGTTTTATTAATGTTCTATATTTTGTCATTTTTAGACCCTTTGTAGTTATATTGGGATAACATATAATTGTTTACAATACCATTATATTGATGCTGAATGCAAACTGATGTTACTGTAAAGTTGAACTCCTGGCATATATAAAATACACAAAGTAATGCATCACTTTATTAACCGCTTCCATACAGGGCATTTTCACCCCCTTCCTGCCCAGACCAATTTTTAGTTTTCAGCGCTGTCGCACTTTGAATGACAATTGCGCGGTGATGCAACACTGTACACAAATTAAATATTTATGTTTTTTTCCCCCACAAATAGAGCTTTCGTTTGGTGGTATTTGATCACCTTGGTTTTTATTTTTTGCTCTATAAACAAAAGAAGAGCGACAATTTAAAAAAAAAAAACACAATGGGCCAAATCCACAAAGACCCGGCGTAACGGCGAATTTCTAATTTAAGTTACACTGCCTTAAAATTTCTACCTAAGTGCCCGATCCACAAAGCACTTACCTAGAAATTTCTGGCCGTGTAACTTAAATTACGCCGGCGCAAGGCGTTCCTCATTTCATGGGGGCGATTCCCATTTAAATGAGGCGCGCTCCCGCGCCGGCCGTACTGCGCATGCTCGTGACGTCATTTTCCCGACGTGCATAGCGCGAAATTACGTTACGCCGGGCTTTGTGGATTGCGACGTGTCAATAAAGTTGCGTCGAAAAAAAAAAAGATACGGCGCGAAAAAAAAAAATTAAAATTAAAAAAAAAAACGCGTCGCTAGACAGAAGGGTCTGCTTTTACATGGTGTACTAACTTTACACCATGTAAAAGCAGCCCTAATTTTGCGTATGCAACTTAATACTTACGGAGAAAAAACGAAGCAGAAAAGCTTTGTGGATCTCCGTAAGTGCTAATTTGCATACCCGAGGCGGCATTTCGACAAGAAATGCCCCCAGCGGCGGATGCGGTACTGCATCCTAAGATCCGGCAGTGTAATTCAATTACACATGCCGGATCTTCTCCCTAACTATGGGAAACTGATTCTGTGGATCAGTTCCATAGTTAGGACCAGTGATAGGATGGAGTAACAGCAGTTACTCCATAGTATCTCTTTTGAGGATTTGGCCCAATATTTTAGAATTTTTGATTTAATAAACATCACAATTTTTTTTTTTTTAAATGTTTTCCTCAGTTTAGAACGATACGTATTCTTCTACATATTTTTGGTAAAAAAATCGCAATAAGCGTTTATTGATTGGTTTGCGCAAAAGTTATTGCGTCCACAAAATAAGGGATATATTTATGGCATTTAATTTTTTTTTTATATTCTTTTACAAGTAATGGAGGCGATCTGCAATTTTTTATTGTGACTGTGACATTGCGACGGACATATTGGATACTTTTGACACGTTTTTGGGACCATTCACATTTATACAGCGATTATAGTGCTATAAAACTGTACTGATTACTGTGTAAATGTGACTGGCAGGGAAGGGGTTAACACTAGGGGGCGATCAAGGGGTTAATATGTTCCCTAATGAGTGATTCTAACTGTAGGGTCAGGGGACTCACAAGGGGAGGAGACCTCTGTACTGGGACCAAACCATCGTTCTCCTCTCCTCTGACATGGACATAGATCCCTAGCCACCCGGGAAGCTGAGGACATCATATGACGTCCACCCGGAGGGAGGGAGGGTTCCCGCCGACGTAATTTTACAATGAATCGGTAGGGAAGGTGTTGATTAATAAAGCAAAATAGTTTGTGGACCCAAATGTTTGACTTAAAGAGGAACTGCATTCTGCTGGCATAATTTGTAATAAAAACATCTTTGCCATTCTGAAGCTTCCCACTGACCACTTTGCATAATATTTTATATGTACTGTGATTCTGTACTTGCCAAATATGCTGCAGAGATCTCCCTCCACTGAGTCTGGCTGCAGCCATTTTAACTGTGGGCAGCTGAAGCTGCTGCCTGTTCACTTCCTGGATTTACACAGACACACAGAGCCACACCTCCAGCTCTGCAGCCCTGCAGCTTACATTGGCCCTCTTATGACTCATCCCCCCTCCCTTCTTGGCAAACTCTCATGAGAGTAAGGCCTCGTACACACGGCTGAGGAACTCGACGTGCCAAACACATCGAGTTCCTCGGCCAGTTCAGTCCTGGAGCCGCCGAGGACCTCGGCGGGCCGAGTTCTCCCATAGAACAACGAGGAAATAGAGAACATGTTCTCTATTTCCTCGCCGAGGTCCTCGTCGGCTTCCTCGGCCGAAAGTGTACACACGGCCGGGTTTCTCGGCAGAATTCAGCCAGAAACTCGGTTGGAAGCTGAATTCTGCCGAGGAAACTGGTCGTGTGTACGGGGCCTAAGACCCCTTTCACACTGGGGCGGTTTGCAGGCGCTATTGCGCTAAAAATAGTGCCTGCCATCCAACCTGAAACAGCAGCTGCTGTTTCTCCAGTGTGAAAGCCCCGAGGGCTTTCACACTGGAGTGGTGCGCTAGCAGGACTGATCCAAAAGTCCTGCTAGCTGCATCTTTGGAGTGGTGAAGGAGCAGGGTGTATACCTCTCCTTCACCGCTCCTGCCCATTGAAAGCATTGCAGGTGGTTTTAACCCTTTCTCGACCAAATTTCTCACTTCCTGTTTCTCCTCAGTAAGCTTGCTCCCATCATCTGAGCCATTCTGGCTTGGGGTTAGTGAGCCAGAACAGCTTACTGAGGAGGTACAGGAAGTGAGAAATTCAGACAAAGAAAAAAAAAAAAAACATTTAGAAGGGAAATCAAAGGAAAAGGTAAGTGAACCAACAATGCACTAGCTTAAAGGAACCTATTTAGAAATTAAAAAATTAACCTTTACAACCCCTTTAACACGTTCCCTACCGAGTCATTGTAAAAATGACGTCGCCGGAAACCCTCCCTCCCTCAGAGTGGACGTCATATGACGTCCTTGCATTCCCGGGCGGCTAGGGCGCGCGCGCACCCCCGCCGCATTGCTCGGGGCCTGGTGCACGTGCCTAGCGGCCGCGATGTCCGCCGGACACCCGTGATTACCCGCAATCACGGCAGGACCATGGATCTGTGGGTGTAAACACACAGATCCATGTCCTGTCAGCGGTGAGGAGACCGATGTGTGTTCCCAGTACAGAGGAACACACATCGGTCTCCTCCCCTTGTGAGTCTCCCTCCCCCTACAGTTAGAACACACTTTAGGGAACATATTAACCCCTTCCTCGCCCCCTAGTGTTAACCCCTTCCCTGTCAGTCACATTTACATAGTAATCAGTGCAGTTTTATAGCACTAATCGCTGTATAAATGTGAATGGTCCCAAAAATGTGTGAAAAGTGTCCGATATGTCCGCTGCAATGTCACGGTCACAATAAAAATCGCAGATCGCCGCCACTAGTAAAAAAATTAAGATTAATAAAAAAAAAATAATTCTATTCCCTATTTTGTAGATGCTAGAACTTTTGCGCAAACCGATCAAATACGCTTATTGAGATTTTTTTTACCAAAAATATGTAGAAGAATACGTATCGTCGAAACTGAGGATTTTTTTTTTTTTTAAAAGTAAAAGATATTACGTTACGCCGCTCTAACTTTGGGCGCAAGTTCTTTATTCAGAAAGAACTTGCGCCCTTAGTTACGGCGGCGTAACGTATGTGTTGCGGCGTAAGGCCGCGTAATTCAAATGGGGATGTTGGGGGCGTGTATTATTCAAATCTAACTTGACCACGCGCTTTTGACGTATTATTTGAACGGCGCATGCGCCGTCCGTAAAATATCCCAGTGTGCATTTCTCTAAATGACATCGCAAGGACGTCATTGCTTTTGTCGTGAACGTAAATTACGTCCAGCTGTATTCGCAAACGACTTACGCAAACGACGTAAAATTTCAAAACTCGGCGCGGGGACGACGATACTTAACATTAGCTACCCCTCATATAGCAGGGGTAACTATACGCCGGAAAATGCCGAACACAAACGACGTAAAAAAAAGCGCCCGGCGGTCGTTCGTTTCTGAATCGGCGTAAATCCTCATTTGCATATTCCTCGCGTAAAAATACGGAAGCGCCACCTAGCGGCCAGCCTGGAATTGCAGCCTAAGATCCGACGGTGTAAGACACTTACACCTGTCGGATCTTAGGGATATCTATGCGTAACCTGATTCTCTGAATCAGTCGCATTGATACGACCGTCGGAACTCAGAGATACGACGGCGTATCAGAAGATACGCCGTCGTATCTCTTTCTGAATCCGGCCCATTGTGTTTTTTTTTCAAAATTGTCGCTCTTCTTTTGTTTATAGCGCAAAAAATAAAAACTACCACCAAAAGAAAGCTCTATTTGTGGGGAAAAAAGGGCGTCAATTTTGTTTGGGAGCCACGTTGCACCACCGCGCAATTGTCATTCAAAGTGCGACAGCGCTGAAAACTAAAAATTGGTCTGGGCAGGAAGGGGGTGAAAATGCCCTGTATTGAAGTGATTAAACTGCCAAATATGACCAATAAAAATGAAAGCGTTAAAGCCTTTGGATTTACAGCAGCACAATTAGGCTCCTTTAAAGGGGTTGTAAAGGTTTGTCTTTCATTTTCTAAATAGGTTCCTTTAAGCTAGTGCATTGTTGGTTCACTTACCTTTTCCTTCAATTTCCCTTCTAAATGTTTTTTTTCTTTGTTTGAATTTCTCACTTCCTGTTTCTCCTCAGTAAGCTTTCCACCATCATCCGAGCGGTGGAAAGTCATTTAGAACAGCTTACTGAACACCTTACTGAGGAGGAACAGGAAGTGAGAAATTCAGGCAAAGAAAACAAAGAAAAAAAACATTTAGAAGGGAAATTGAAGGAAAAGGTAAGTGAACCAACAATGCCCTTGCTTAAAGTAACCTATTTAGAAAATAAAAACAAACCTTTACAGCCCCTTTTAAGGCCTAACTTAGCTTATTTCTTAATTTTGAATAGAGTGGGGCAGAATTAACGTTTCTGTTGGCCTATGATTCCTGCCTGTGACCCCTTTGGGAAAAATGTCTCTCTCTTCTTGTTCCTGTGATGCTCATAAAAGAAATGGGGGTTTGGGTGTCACTGGGACAGGAAGGCATAGGAAGCATAAATAAATAAAAAATGATAATCCTTTCCTATGCTTTCTTTTCCTAAAAACGTGTTTTCATTTTTTGTCGGTGCCTTGTCAGAGGGAGTTATACAGGAAGTAATAGAAAACCTTCTAGTGAGGTAATAGACAATAAGAAAATATGACAGGGGCTATTTGCATGTTTCCTGCTTACTGGTGAATCTAGTTAGTGATGCAATACTATGTATTTGACTTACTAAAATTGGAGAGTGCAAAATTGGGAGCAGCTGTGCATGGTAGCCAATCAGCTTCTAACTTCAGCTTGTTCAAATAAAGGGGTTGTAAGCCCTCGTGTTTTTTCACCTTTATGCATCCTATGCATTAAGGTGGAAAAACTTCTGTCACTGACCAGCCCCCCCCCCCCCATTTACTCAC
This sequence comes from Rana temporaria, assembly GCF_905171775.1. Classification (NCBI taxonomy): domain Eukaryota; kingdom Metazoa; phylum Chordata; class Amphibia; order Anura; family Ranidae; genus Rana; species Rana temporaria. The sequence goes on along the minus strand of NC_053489.1, from coordinate 473,978,129 downwards.
CTGAGCCCGTTCGCACTCTACCTCTCTAGCCAGGGTTCTCGACTCTTGATTGGATAGATTGATAGCAGTGCAGCTATTGGCTCCCACTGCTGTCAATCAAATCCAATGATGCAGGCACCGGGAGGCGAGGCCGGGTCCAGCATTCTGGGTCTATGGACGCAAATGCTGGACTCGGGAGCATGCCCGACGGTAACCCCCCAGGGAGAGCGCTTCTCCTAGGGGGTTTACCGATGCAGGGAAGAGCCACAAGTGCCGCTGGGGGACCCCAGAAGATGATGATCGGGGCAACTCTGTGCAAAACTAACTGCACAGTGGAGGTAAGTATGATATGTTTGTTAAAAAAAAAAAAAAAAAAAGCGAGGGTTTATAACCCCTTTAAGCTTTGACAAAAAAATAAAAAAACACCTAGAAGCTGGTTTCTACGCAGATCTGGCACCAGATTGTGCCATCTGTAGAAAATAGATAAAAACAGAGGGCGCACTGGCCTAGTGCATTATCCAATGGCAACGTCTATTAAAGGTAATAATGATGATGGAGAAGGACATACCTTCGAAGCGCAACAGCCAGCAGGGACCCTGGTGAGGTCCCCCTTCAGCTCGAGGTATTGATTCACCAGGATCAGTCCAGGCACCGCGTCATCCCGACTTCAGAAGTCTGGCTCCGCCAGGTGCCTGGACTGATAGGCATCTCAGCCTCTCAGTGAGCTGCCGCTCAGCACTCCAATGAGCGTGGAGGAGCAGAGCAGGAGAGATGCTGACTGACAGGCAGCAGCTCTCCACTCGGGGAGGTGAGAGAACCGAGCCATCGGCGATGCAGATGGACACAGATCAGGCTGCATTGAGGCTGCAGATGGACACTGACCATTATTTTGCCTCAAAGTGTTTTTTATTTTAAACATTTTTTTCTCTGAAACTTCCCTCTTAAATTGAAGGTGCATGTTATACGCCGATAAATATGGTACTACATGTACTATATCTATGAGAAGATTTAGACAAGGAAAGACTTGGTCCTGGGAATTATTTATGTTTGACATATCTCATTGACAATGTTGGAAACATCAATTAAAGGATACATTTTCTAAACAGTATTCATTTTATAATTTGTTTGACTTTGTTCAGGCACAATGTAATCAAATAGGAAATTAATTTGTATAGAAAATGTATCTAATCTTTACTTTGCCTTGAACCTTGTAATAGAAAAGTATAGATATGCTTTAGGAATGATAATGGATTTGGGCCTTGTGTTCCAAGTAAATTAGGGGATTTAGAAAAAAGTAAAGGACAATAGGAAAGGAGGATAACATGGAGCTCTGATCCAAAAGATCTCTCTGAAATGCTATATATAACCAGTCGTCTTGTATGTTAACCCCTTCACCTAGTCACTTCCTCATTTTTGGAATTCCATTTATGATGCATGGGAAAATTCATGCTTTGTAGAGGTCGTTTTAAAGTAAACACAACTCCATTTCCACTGCCGTAAAATATTTTATTACAGGCACAGTTAGTTGTGTTTTTTTAAAAAGCATTTTAGTTTTTGTAACTAAATTGAGTAATTGATGAGTCGATTGTCTAACAATCAAGATTTAACCCTCAAAAATTCTATAAACATATTTGTTAATTTCTCATAAAGATCCATCTTGTGACCCAAAGTTGCAATTATTTATTTCTCTAGCTCAAACTACAAAACAATAATCTCAAATTGAGTTCAGGAAACCCAAGTTGGTTGTAGCTGGGGCATCAATCTTCTTGACATGATGTACATAGGCAATGACAACACAGAAAATTACAAGCTGCTTTAGATATACAGTATCTTTACAGCCATAAATACAAGGATTTAGCTGTCCACAGTTCTGTGCCATATGTATGAGCAGTGCCTTATCTAATCTTATCAGTTTACCTATAAGCTGTCTATCCTAAGAAAATATGTCAATCCACAACAAAAAAAATATAAATATGCCCTCTCAAAGCAATGTGAACAATGTGCTAACAAAAACTGTTGACTCAACTGGACAACAAATATAAATACTGAAAGGTAATATGACTGAGTGTAGCCAACTGTTCTTTGAATCATCAAGCATTACTATTCTTTTAGCTGTTTTTAAGGAAATTTAAAAATAAAATAAAACACAAGATTATATAAGAAAGGTGTAAAAATAAGTTACAATTATGCACACTTATGCATGAAAATGTTTATATAGCTTATCAAAACTAAATGTATTTTAAAGCTGTTCTATAGCAGGTAGCCATCAGCTTATTCATGTCCAATATTCCTATAGAGCAGTGGTTCTCAACCTTGGGGTCGGGACCCCCTCGGGGGTCAAATAACGATTTGCCAGTGGTCACCGAATCCTGGGCTTTCCTGAAGCCTGCACCGCTCTCCTAACATTTTTGCAGCCGCCCAGCCTGCATTCACCCACTCAGCCTATTCACAGCCACCCACTCAGTTCATGGCATGGCTGGGGGGCAGAGACTAGAGGCCAGCTGACTGGTAAAGAATGAAGTGGGAGGGGCTGGAGGAGACCCTATCTCCTGATTTCGGCATAGGTGTCACTGCTGCGAGACGCCACAAAGTCGGAGACACAGTGAGTAACACTATCTGTGATTATAGTTGCCATTAAACAACATGATAGACGGCTAGAGAGAGTGATGGGGGGAAAAAAAATAGGATAGAGAGATGAAAGGGAAATAATGGAGAACAAAGAGAAATAGTGGCACATCCTAAAATGTAGCATAATGGGATTTAATACTGTATGAGTGGAAGGGACTCAGGGAGCGCCAAATGTCCATGGGTTAGGGGCACAAATTTCTTGTCTTGCCTTGGGTGCCAACAACCCACGCTACAAAATAATTTTACTGCTAGGGGTCCCCACAACTTGGGAAATTTTATCAAGGGGTCACGGCACTAGGGGGTTGAGAACCACTGCTATAGAGGAACAGCCAGCATATTCCAAAATGCAGAAAAAGGTAAATGTGCAGGCTGTCCTCAGTTACACAATGACTACATAATAATAATAATAAAAAAAAGACAAAGTATTGTGTGGTGTTAAAGTCATTTTAGTATTTGATCCCCTGCTGATTTTGTACGTTTGACCACTGACAAAGAAATAATCAGTCTATAATTGTAATGGTAGGTTTATTTTAACAGGAAGAGACAGAATAACAGCAAAAAAAAAATCACATTTCAAAACAGTTATAAATTTGTATTTTATCGAGTGAAATAAGTATTTGACCCTTTCCCAAAACATGACTTAGTACTTGGTGGCAAAACCCTTGTTGGCAATCACAGAGGTCAGACGTTTCTTGTAGTTGACCACCAGGATTGCACACATCTCAGGAGAGATTCCTACTCCTCTTTGCAGATCCTCTCCAAGTCATTAAGGTTTCCAGGTTGACGTCTGGTAACTGAAACCTTCGGCAACTTCCACATATTTTCTATGGAGTCTGGCTAGGCCACTCCATGACATTAATGTGCTTCTTCTTGTACCACTCCTTCGTTGCATTGGCCCTGTGTTTTTTCTGGAGTACCCATCCATGACCCATTTTCAATGCCCTGGCTGAGGGAAGGAGGTTCTCACCAAAGATTTGACGGTACATGGCCCCATCCATCGTCCCTTTGATGCAGTGTAATTGTCCTGTCCCCCTAGCAGAAAAACACCCCCAAAGCATAATGTTTCCATAATGTTTCCACTTCCATGTTTGATGGTGGGGATGGTGGGGATGGTGTTCTATATGGTCATAGGCAGCATTCTTCCTCCTCCAAACACGGCAAGTTGAGTTGATGCCAAAGAGCTTGATTTTGGTCTCATCTGACCACAACACTTTCACCCAGTTCTCTTCTGAATAATTCAGATGTTCATTAGGAAACTTCAGATGGTCCTGTACATCTGCTTTCTTGAGCAAGGGGACCTTGCGGGCGCTGCAGGATTTCAGTCCTTCGCAGCGTAGTGTGTTACCAATTGTTTTCTTGGTGACTAAGCTGCCTTGAGATCATTGACAAGATTTTCCCATGTAGTTCTGGGCTGATCCCTCTCCGTTCTCATGATCATTGAAAGGTGAGATCTTGCATGGAGCCCGAGACTGAGGGAGACTGAGGCCTTGTACACACGGTCGGACCAAACCGATGTGACTGGTCCGTCGGACCGTTTTCATCGGTTCACCTCTGAATTGGCCGTACGGCCTGATATGTGTACACACCGTCAGTCCAAAATCCGATCGGGTCAGAACGCGGTGACGTCAAACACACGACGTGCTGAATAAAACGAAGTTCAATGCTCCCAAGCATGCGTCGACTTGATTCTGAGCATGCGCGGGTTTTGAACCGATGCTTTTCTGTACTAACCATGGTTCTGTACTAACCATTGGCCTATACACATGGTCGGTTTGGTCCGATGAAACTGAACTTCGGTTCATTCTCATCGGTTCGGTCCGACCGTGTGTACGGGGCCTGACAGTTATTTAGTGTTTCTTCCATTTGTGAATAATCGCACCAACTGTTGTCGCACCATCTCACCAAGCTGTTTAGCTATGGTCTTGTAGTCCATTCCAGCCTTGTATAGGTCTACAATCTTGGCCCTGACATCCTTGGACAGCTCTTTGGTCTTGGCCATGGTAGAGAGATTGGAGTCTGATTGATTGATTGCTTCTGTGGACAGGTGTGTTTTATACAGGTTACAAACTGAGATTAGGAGCACTCACTTTAAGAGAGTACTCCTAATCTCAGCTTATTACCTCTATAGAAGACACCCGGGAGTCAGAAATCTTGCGGATTGATAGGGAATCAAATACTTATTTCACTTAATAAAATGCAAATCAATTTACAACTTTTTTGAAATGCGTTTTTCTGAATATTTTGTTGTTATTCTGTCTCTCACTGGTAACGTAAACCTTTTTTGATTTTGAACTGGCTAAGAAAAATATTTTGGAAACACTATACAGTATATACCAATGTGGACTTCTTTGAAAAAGATCAAAAATCACAAGTGGTACCTCGGCAGCTGACAACAGATTAATCTGTTTTTTTATATACATAATTTAGCAAATACTGGGGTTGATTTACTAAAATCCGGTGCAAAATCTGGTGCAGATGTGAATGATAGCCAATCAGTTGCTAACTTCAGCTTATTCAAATAAGCTTGCAGCTGATTGGTTTCTATGCAGAGCTGAACCATATTTTACATTCCCAAGTTTTAGTAAATCAACCCCGCTATACTGTAATGAATTGGTTTAGAATTCAGGGGATATTGGGGCAATGAACATAGTATTATATTATTATTATTACACAGGATTTATATAGCGCCAACAGTTTGAGCAGCACTTTACAATAAAAAGGGAGACAAAACAGCCACAATACAATTCAATACAAGAGGGTTAGGAGTTCAGCTATACAATAATGTAATAATACAATTGCTTTGTTAATTGCATGGGTGCCATCCATGACATATGTTTTTATAAACCGGGTGTTGTTCTGATTTTGCATTGTTAGCAATCTGATAGAATAGCTTGTGAATTGACAATTTAGGACCTGCGTCTGTCTATTTAGTCTGAGCTCCATAGCATTATAAACAGAAGTATATCAAAGATGACATAACCTTTTGGACACGTATTCCAGATAAGAATGTGGCAGAAGGGAAGGAATAATCACTTTAAATGCATAGACACATGATTCATTTATATTGCCTTTGTGTTGCAATTGTGAGTAACAGTAAAAATAAAATGACAGAGAGCATTGTGCCCTCAAGGATAGTGTTAGACTTAAATTCTATTATCTGAAAAACCACAATATTATCCAGAAACTTACAAAGTTGTGACAGACAATTTGCATTTTTGAATCATCAACCTATGGACGGATCTCAAAGTTCAAAGGTGATATAAACTGATAATCTAAAAACGTTGGGTTCTCATATTTGGAAAACCTATGTTTTTAGGGACCAAAAGCTAATATATTACTATTACTATTTTATATTTTTTAATTATAACCAGATACAGCAGACCACACACCTTGGGACTGGCTTATCTTTGTTTTGACAAAGCAAAATAATGACCACAACCAGCAGTCATATCCAAAGGTTCCCTTTGCTTATTTGTATATTGTTTAACTTCTCACTGTTTTCTGTGTAAAATAATAGGCATCAAATGAGGGGCTCCTACTGGTTTACTGAATTGCTAGAAGAAACCCGTCCCGTTGTCAGACAAACCTGATTTCCTTTTATGAAGAGGTAAGTAAAACCCTGGACAGAGGCGTGGCTCTCTATTTGGATTTTGCAAAAGCGTTCGATACAGTTCCGCACACACGGCTCATGTGTAAGGTAAGGTCTACAGGATTGGATATATCAGTTTGTAAATGGATAGAAAACTGGCTGAAAGACAGAATTCAGAGAGTCGTGGTTAATAATTCTTACTCTGAATGGTCCAATGTTATCAGTGGTGTACCCCAAGGTTCAGTGCTGGGACCCTTACTTTTCAATATATTTATAAATGATATTGGGTCTGAGATCAAAAGTAACATTTCTGTCTTTGCAGATGACACCAAGCTATGCAGTGGAATAACGTCCTTGCAGGATGTCTCCAATTTACAAGACGACCTCAATGCTCTGTCTAATTGGGCGACTAAGTGGCAGATGAGGTTTAATGTAGATAAATGTAAAGTTATGCACTTGGGGGCTAAGAATATGCATGCATCATACATACTAGGGGGAGTACAACTGGGGGGATCTGTAGTGGAGAAGGATCTGGGGGTTTTAGTTGATCATAAGCTCAATAATGGCATGAAATGCCAAGCTGCGGTTTCCAAAGTCCTTTCTTGTATTAAGAGAGGTATGGACTCCAGAGACAGAGATATAATGTTGCCCCTGTTCAAATCATTAGTAAAACCTCATCTGGAATATGCAGTTCAGTTTTGGGCACCAGTTCTCAAAAAGGACATCGGAGAACTGGAGAAAGTGCAGAGAAGGGCAACCAAACTGATAAGAGGCATGGAGGAGCTCAGCTATGAGGAAAGATTAGAAGAACTAAATTTATTCACTCTTGAGAAGAGGAGAATAAGGGGGGATATGATCAACATGTACAAATATATAAGAGGTCCATACAGTGAACTTGGTGTTGAGTTATTCACTTTACGGTCAACACTGAGGACAAGGGGGCACTCTTTACGTCTAGAGGAAAAGAGATTTCACCTCCAAATACGGAAAGGTTTTTTCACAGTAAGAGCTGTGAAAATGTGGAACAGACTCCCTCCAGAGGTGGTTCTGGCCAGCTCAGTAGATTGCTTTAAGAAGGGCCTGGATTCTTTCCTAAATGTACAGAATATAACTGAGTACTAAGATTTGTAGGTAAAGTTGATCCGGGGTAAATCCGATTGCCTCTCGGGGGATCAGGAAGGAATTTTTTCCCCTGCTGTAGCAAATTGGATCATGCTCTGCTGGGGTTTTTTGCCTTCCTCTGGATCAACTGTGGGTATGGAGTTGGGTGTATAGGATTTTACTGTGTTTTTTATTTTGGTTTTTTATTTTTTGTGGTTGAACTGGATGGACTTGTGTCTTTTTTCAACCTGACTAACTAACTATGTAACTATGTCCCCGTTGTAGTTCCTGAGCTGCCACATGATGCCACTCTTCAGTGGCTTTGTGTATGTGCAGTGTGGCCAGGGAGTACTGTAAAGCCCTTTAAGGTGTAGTCTAAGGCAACTGTACCCTACCAGTTAGTGAGGGTCCTCTAGGGCTAGGTTCAGGTACTGTGTTTCTGTGCACACTTACATCGGTGCACTGATGTTAGCTCATAGTGCAAATATAATATAACACTGTATCCATGCTTTTGTCCAGTTTTGAGTAGAGAAGGATTAGAACCAGTTCTGTAATCCTGTCATGGCGTATCAGGGTGTCACCCTAGAACCGTATTTCACAACATATATACAGTGCTTTTTCTTTCAGCCAAAACGTGGTGGGACAGCGATCTGCCCCCTCCAGCAGCCCTCTCCTCTCCAGGCTGTCTCTTAACACATAACCCAGTAGAGGAAGTTTTCTATATTTCTTCTTCCACCGGCTAGCACCAGCACCCAGGGCACATTTCCCACACTCGTTGATGGGTGCCCTGGGTCCAGATGCCGCAACTGTGAAAATGTTTAATGGGGGATTCCAGAAGCAGCCTCTGTCACCACCTGCTACCTATTAGATCAATGTAGCATTGAGCCAAAGTGCTCTGTAAGTTCTCCTGGGCCCTTTGCTACACTGATCTGACAGGTGGCACTGCACAGATGAAACTGACCAGTAGGCTGAGAGAAAAGCCCCACCTAATAAAAGGGAGCTGGCTGCATGTTCTACTGCAAAAGAAAAACAAAGGATGCACCAATCTAAGTGCAGGATAAAGAAAGATTTTAATAAAATTGAGAGAACAGACAGCCAAATGGCTACTCACATGTAGTATGAAATAACAGGCATATCTTATGACTTTGGCTTTGGTCCATTGTCACTGCGGTGTCAGATGAATCCTGGACCCCAGCGAGGTCTTCAGAAAACGGGGGAGCTGATGATAAGGCGATATAGTGCCTGAGCAACCATGTGGAAGTGCAGGAAGCCGTACAAGACAGCGTGCGTCTCAGGGTGAACCGCAAACAGGATCGTTGCACCGGAAGTGACGTGGCGTACAGGAACGGACCAATTGGATTACGCGTTTCAAGCCTCCGCTGTTTCATCAGATCCATTTTTCTTGCATGTTCTACTGCAACTGTGAAGAGGTGAGACGGAAAAGAAGGAATGGAGGGGGAGGCAGATGTGCAGAGAGACAGCTGTGAAGAAGTTGTGGGTGAGTTGTGGGTGAGGTGAGAGCTGGTGGGCTGTGAGTGGGGGATGGGTGTGTATAAAATTGTGCAAAGTGAGAGCTGTGGACAGGGGGGAGGTTATTTGTACGCAGTTAAGAGAACTGTGGTCCACTTTAGTAGGTACACCTTGCTAGTATCGGCTGGACCTCCTTTTGCGTTCAGAACTGCCTTAATTCTTTGTGGCATCAATTCAACAAGGTGCTGGAAACATTCCTCAGAGATTTTGGTCCATATTGACATGATAGCATCACACAGTTTCTGCAGATTTGGTGGTTACACATCCTGTTCCACCACATCCCAAAGATGCTATATTGGATTGAGATCTGGTGACTGTAGAGGCCATTGGAGTACAGTGAACTCATTGTCATGTTCATAAAACCAGTTTGAGATGATTTGAGCTTTGTTACATTGTGCATTATCCTGCTGGAAGTAGATATCAGAAGATGGGTACACTGTAGTCATAAAGGGATGGATATGGTCAGCAACAATACTTAGGTAAGCTGTAGCATTTAAACGATGCTCAATTGGGGCCAAAAGTGTGCCATGGAAATATATCCTGCATCATTACAACACCACCACCACCAGCCTGAACTGTTGATACAAGATAGAATGGATCCATGCTTTCATGTTGTTTATGCCAAATTCTGACCCTTTCATCTAAATGTCACAGCTCAAATTGGCACTCATCAGACAGGCAACATTTTTCCAATCTTCTATTGTCTAATTTTGGTAAACATGTGCGAATTGTAGCCACAGTTTCCTGTTCTTATCTGACAGGAGAGGCACCCGGTGTGGTCTTCTGCTGCTGTAGCCTGCTTCAAGGTTTGATGTGTTGTACATTCAGAGATGGTATTTTACATACCTTGGTTGTAATGAGTGGTTATTTGAATTATTGTTGCCTTTCTTTCACCTCAAACCAGTCTGCCCATTCTCCTCTGACCTCTGACACCAACAACGCATTTTTGTCTATGCAACTGCCGCTCACTGGATATTTTCTCTTTTTGGACCATTCTCTGTTAGCCCTAGAGATGGTTGTGTGTGAAACTCCCAGTAGATTAACAGTTTTTTAAATACTCAGACCAGCCCATCTGGAACCAACAACCATGCCACATTCAAAGTCACTTTAATCTCCTTTCCTAACCATTCTGATGCTCAATTTGAAATACAGCGGGTATTCTTCACCACGTCTAGATGCCTAAAAGCCATGTGATTGACTGATTACCAAGCAACTGAACAGGTGTACCTAAAAAGTGTCCGGTGAGTGTATATATACAGTACTTCTACAATGTGAAGTAGTGAGTGTTTAGCTTGAATAACAGTGTAAACTTGCTGTCCCCTCAAAATAACTCAACACACAGCCATTCATGTCTAAACCGCTGGCAACAAATGTGCGTAGACTCCTAAGTGAAAATGTCCAAATTGGGCCCAATTGGCCATTTTCCCTCCCCGGCGTCATGTGACTCATTAGTGTTACAAGGTCTCAGTTGTGAATGGGAAACAGGTGTGTTAATTTTGGTGTTATTGCTCTCACTCTCTCATACTGATCACTGGAAGTTCAACATAGCACCTCATGCAAAGAACTCTCAGAGGATCTGAAAAAAAGAATTGTTGCTCCACATAAAGATGGCCAAGGCTATAAGAAGATTGCCAGGACCCTGAAACTGAGCTGCAGCACGGTGGCCAAGACCACACAGAGATTTAACAAGACACACAGAACAGGCCTCGCCATGGTCGACCAAAGAAGTTGAGTGCACATGCTCAGCATCATATCCAGAGTTTGTCTTTGAGAAATAGACGTATGAGTGCTGCCAGCATTGCTTCAGAGGTTCAATGGGAGGGGGATCAGCCTGTCAGTGCTCAGACCATACGCCACACACTGCACCAAATGCACGGCTGTTGCCCCAGAAGGAAGCCTCTATATTTATATATTTTTTTTTATTGATGTCACTTTCCTTACTTCCTGTTTGGTCACCAGGGTAAAAAAAAAAAAAGAGAGAAGGAACACCTGTCACGTGTTATGTAGTACCCCACCTAGGGGAGTATGTACTAGAAATACCCATTTGCATGTTTTCTCTGATCTCTGTTTACCTTTACTGAGGTTTGACTATACCATGTGTTGAGATATTGTCAACGTAAGTGCTCCTGCTCCTCTCTTTAGTATGTTTTTGAGAGAACACCCCTTTATGTTTTGGTGGAGGCAAAGATTGCAGTAAAAAAACTGACAAAGACGCTCACTGTCCCAAAAAAAACTTGGCTGGAGTTCCCCTTAAATATGTAGGAAAATATAGGAAAGTCTTTATTTTAAAAGTAACTCTTAAAATATCTTTTGCCCTCAGGGCTCTCTATATTGGAGAAAAAAAAGTGCAACTTTAAAACATTTTCTGGTGTGGATTAACCTTTGTAACAATACTATCTTCCTGCATTGGAAATATTTGTTCTGTCCAAATTATAACCTCCAGATTCAATGTCCTGAGTAATCAAGTTTCCATATAAAACCATTCTGTTGCACTGCAATAGCCAATACCTAGTCAATCTTTTGAACAAACTAGAGCACAAATGTGTCTCTTTGAAGTCATAAATAATGTATATTTTTCTTTTGACTTTTAATAAGTCAGTAGAGTTCATTCCACAGTCTCCAAACACACGTATTTTATTATGGGCCTCTGCAGTTTACTTTAATTAGTGTGTCTGAGTGCTTTGGGAGATTTAGCCCTACTGAAAACAAACATAGTCTTACCATCCATAAAACATTAGCTCCCTCTGGTTTATCCTGATGCAGCAGAGGCTTGCTGGGAAACACATGGTATAAGTAAACATTCATAATTGCATTAGAAGCCTCTGGTGTATTGGTAATTCAAGCTTTATTTCAAAATACTGTCACAGTGGTGAGAATGGGTTTACCAAACTGACATCTATCTGAGACCATGTGATATTCCTTTTTGTGAGAACTTTTTTTACTCGATTCCAGCCAGTAATGGGAAGCCTAGACCACAAGAAGCTGTGGGGTAACAACATGACGTGCACAACAAAACAAGTCAGCCAAGGTTTAACGTCACCACAGGATGCTCTTCACATATATAAATGTCTCTGTAAAAATAAACTGTTAGTGTGCCTTGACAGTGCTGTGTAATGAGATGCAAACATAAGAAAGAACATGTTGAAGTGACCGAAAAATACAGAATCTTTGGAACACAGGATAGCAATATACTTATACTAGGAGTGTGCTAGGATTGTGAAAGACCCAGGGCAATCTTGGGTGTCAGAAAGAGAACCCTCTTGGAAAATAACGCTAGGTATGATTTTCGGGGTAGGTCTTATTTACGGGGTAGGTCTTATTTTCAGGGGAAACACAGTAGGTATGTCTTTTATCTTTTAACCACTTAAGCCCAAGACCATTTGGCCGGCCAAAGACCAGGCCACGTTTTGTGATTCGGCACTGCGTCAATTTAACTGACAATTGCGCAGTCGTGCTATGTGACTCCCAAACAAAATTGATGTCCTGTTTTTCCCACAAGTAGAGCTTTCTTTTGGTGGTATTTGATCACCTCAGCGGTTTTTATTTTTTGCGCTATAAACAAAAATAGAGCAACAATTTCGAAAAAATTCAATATTTTGAACTTTTTGCCATTATAAATATGCCCAAAAATGATATACATTTTTTTTTCATCAGTTAAATTATGTGTTCTTCTACATATTTTTTGGGAAAAAAATCACAATAAGCGTTATTGATTGGTTTGTGCAAAAGTTATAGGGTCTACAAAATAGGGAATAGTTTTACGGCATTTTTATTAACATTTTTTTTTTACAACGATTTTTATCGTGACTGCGACATTATGGCAGACACATCAGACATATTTGACACCATTTTGGGACCGTTGTCATTTTTACAGCAACCAGTGCTATAAAAATGCACTGATTACTGTAAAGATTACACTGGCAGTGAAGGGGTTAACCTGTAGGGGGCGCTGAAGGGGTTAAGTGTGTCCTTGGGAGTGATTCTAACTGTTAGGGGACGTGGCTACAAGTGATGCAGTGCATACGTGACCACAATGGTGGAAAATTAAAGGGGACATACCTGTAAGCCCATTTGCCCAGCCGGGCCATTCTGTCGATGTTAATAGGCGTGCAGCGGTCCTTAAGCAGTTAATGGACTATTATTTGACCTTGTTAATTTGACTAAAGTTCTTTTTTAAATATATTTGTTTAAAACAATATTTTACCATATAGGCCAGTTATAGTGTATAACTCTAATGATACATTTGTGCTGTAACTGTATCTTTCTCTCTTCGGTGCATTACATGCTTTGGCAACAGCTATGTCAGCAAAGACACATTTGAACAGATTCACAATTTCCATAATGCTTGCTGCTAAATTCTTGTAGTGAAAAGGAAGCTATTCATAAATACACATGCATTGAGTCAGTGAATAGGCTGGTCTCATGCTTAACAATCAGCATAAGGCATTTCAGTCTGATGCTCTGCCAGGTCTGCACTTACTCCATCCAGGTCATGGCTTCCCCGGCATCTCCTCCCGGCCAAACCGGTCTTCCTGTTCTGATTGTTCAGAAGGAGAACCAGAAGAAAATAGAGAATATTGATTCGGTAATGTCACAAGTGGGTGGGCTCAGGGTACTGCGCCCCAAGCCCAACGTTTTTGAAGCCAATTAGTGCCCCAGGCTCTAATCATGTGCTTAAAAAAGAAAAACTCATAGAAATCTATGCGTCCGGCGCCCCACATGGAGATTAGGGGGCAGCACAAAGAGATTAGGGGGGCGGCGCCCCTTATGGACCGGCCACCGCTTTTTATTTGAGCATCATAATCATCAATTCATAATTCATAGTATTTCATTAAGTTTGGTAATTCAAAGACATATGTGATATATATTCTTAAGGGTGAATATTTGTTCTGCAGGTGTTAATCCCAATGTCAATGTGCAAGTAGAAATATATATATTTATGGTCGGAGCCCTATGTGCGGGAGAGATATGAACCACATAAACACGTCACAAGACTAACAACATAAAGTAGACCTGAAGTGTGCCCTTCAGGATGGTATGCCAAGAGAAGGGGGCAGACCCAAGATAAGTGAGTGGATGGTTTTGTAGAGAAAGTGTTTTAAGAGAAGTGTCCTAAGAAGGAGAATGGGTGGGTGGGTACCACGCACTAGAACCGACACAGACCAGGGTGGGTGGTCTGCTTAAATACCCCCCCCCCCCCCCGGGCTCTTCCCATAATTTCAGGCCACCATACTGGCCTTCCTATTTATGGTGGGAGCCCTATGTCCAGGAGAGATGTGAACCACATAAACAAATCACTAGACTAACACCATAAAGTAGACCTGAAGTGTGCCCTGGTCTGTAGGACAGTACGCCAAGAGAATGGGGCAAAAGACTTGGTTAGGGAGGTAATTATTTATTTGAGGTGAAAACGTCCTACAGGGCAAGCTTGCTGAAGGCTTGTGACATTTATGCTTGCGGGATCAGAAGCGTCGTCTGCTGTCGTTTTGGAATAATAGTAGAGACTAGGATCAGTTCAAAGATGCCGGGTCCTATTGCCTGGGTAGAGAGTTCTTGCGCTTTTCATGGCAATCTCATGGCACCTTTGCTGATCACTCCAAATCCAAAACCCCTCAGGCTTCCAAATCCTTAGCTAAGTCATTCTGAAGGGTGGCCCACCCAGGAAATGCCAGTAGGAGCAAGGTTAGCTATCTACAGCAGTATCTGGGCCAGAAGAATAACAGATTCCTGGGTCTTGAAAGTGGTTCAGAATAGATTTTATCTTCAGTTCCAAAGTTCTCCTCCAAGAATGTTCTTTAGTTTAATGAAAATCACCACTTCATCAGAGAAGAGAGCGCCACTGAAAGCGTACATCGCAGAGTTACTCAGGCTTCATGCTATTGTACCAGTGCCAGAAGAAGAACAGGGGAGGGGGTATACTCCCCTCTTTTTCTCATCCATAAATTGTCAGGAAAGTGGCACCCTGTCTTAGATTTAAGAAACCTGAACTCCTTTCTGAAGCCTCCGTCATTATCGATGGAATCCCTTTAAGACCATTTCAGCAGTAATTCGCCCGGGCTACTGGATGGTCTCTGTGGACCTCGAGAATGCTTATTTCCATATCCTGGTGGCCAGAGTTCATCAGCATCTTCTGAGGTTTTTTTACGTGGGCAACCATTTTCAGTTCAGGTGCCTTCCCTTTGGCCTCAGCTCGGCTCCAAGGACTTTTACAAATGTTATAGTAACAGTGATTGCCTATCTTTGGCAAAAAGTATAAATAAAAATATTTAATTACTTGGACGATGTCTTAATTCTTGCTCAATCTGAGAATCTTTTGCTACAGCACCGTGATCAAGTTCTTGCCACCTTAATGCAATTTGGATGGATAATAAATACAGAGAAAAGCAATCTCACTCCATGCCAAACCTTAGGAATACAAAGTATTTCTTCCAGAAGACAGGATAGTTTGCATTTCAGCAGAAGCTTTGGAAAAAGGGGCCTCCCCTATGATCACAGTATGCAGAGGAATTTGTTTTTTAGGGAACCTGATGGCCTGTGTTCTGGAAGTCACATGGTCGCAATGGCACACAAGAAGATTTCAATTCAGTCTTTTTTTTAGCCAATATAGTGGTGGTTTCAGAAGATAGACATCCCGCTCTTTATTCGCAACGATCTTCAGTTTTTTAGCAGGAGAGACAACCTAGCCCGGGGCAAGCCCATCAACCCTGGGAGCTGGTTCACAATCACGTTGGATGTGAGTCTCTAGGATTGGGATGCTCATTGCCAGGGATTGAATGCTTAGGGGAAATGGCCCCCTCAGGTCCCCTGTTCGTCAAACCTACTGGAACTCGAAATGGCCAGGGAAGCTCTAAAGACTTTTCTTCCCAGCATTCGAGGCAAGATGGTCAAACTACTGAAGATCTTCAGGTTTGCTGAAATTCACCTGCTAGATTTCTCAGTGACAAATCTCCGGGGGGGGGGGGGGTTCAAAACACCTTGGATCTTGAACCCAAAATATCTTGTGGAGGTCTTTGATCATGGGGATGCCGGAGGTAGACCTTATGGCAGCTCCAGACAATTGTCAGGTTCCACGGTTCTTCTCCAGGTTCTTCTGTCAACAGACGCTGGCACAGGATGCTCTCTGCAAAGAGTGGAATTTCAGTCAAGTATACATATTCCCTCCGACGGCTCTGATTCTCAGGTCATTACCAAAGATTATGAAGGAGAAAGTCTCTGCAATATTAATTTCTCCATTCTGGCCGAGGAGGTCATGGTTCTCCCTTCTCTATCATCTGGCAACATGCCCACCCTCAAGCCTGGGATCTACTCATTCAAAACGGCCAGTTCCACCCAGATCTGGCTCGTCTGGCCTTGACTGCGTGCCTTTTTGAAAGGGACAAGCTGAGCAGTCTGAATCTTTCTGAATTATTAGTGTCAAACCTGCTTGCAGAAAGAAAGCTTTCTACTAAGACCACCTATCACCAAGTGTGGAAGAAATTCAAAGTGTTTTCTGTTCAGCAGGGGTTTTCATTTCAGACTCTGTGGCCAATGTGCTGGGCATTTCTTTAGTCCAGTCTAGATGCAGGCCTGAGCTACAACACCCTTAAAGTCCAATATTCCTTGGGCCAGAGATCAACCTGTAATGAGGTTTCTCAAGGTGGCAATCAAGATTCGGCCCCCTGATTCATCCCATATTTCCAAAATGGGTTTTACCATTAGTACTGAAGGGATTGTTGAAATCACAACTTTTCCCAGATTTGATCAGTTCAATATATTTTCTTACTTTGAAAGTTGTATTCCTGACACCTGTGGTCTCGGCCTTGGCAATTTTCAGATATTGCCACATTTTCCTGCAAGGAGCCATACTACACATATTTTCCAGTGCTATGTCCTTCTCCAATTTTCCTGCCTAAAGTCCCATACACACTATCAGTTTTCCTGATGGTTTTCTCTTCAGGTTTACCAAAACCATCTAATATGAGGTCAAACCTTAAGCGTTTCAATTTGAATGCAATCAGGCAGGTCCTTGTACTACATGGTTTTGGTAAACCTGAAGAGAAAACCAGCAGGAAAACTGATAGTGTGTATGGGGCTTAAAAGTCTCTTAAGAATTCCACTTTACTTGGCAGTCAGTACTTCCAGCTTTTTCACCTTTACCTTTGGACCCGGAAAGGGTCAGAATTGCACAGGTTGGATCTAAAGACCATTCTACAGACATATTTAGACAGCTCTCTTTATATATCGGAGTGGTCCCAGGATGGGCATGCCAGCTTCCCCAAGGGTCATTTCGTCATAGGTGGTGAAAGCAATTAAATAGCATATTCACTGGAAGGCCTCTTTCCTCCCCAGGAGATCTGTGCACATTTGACCAGAGCAGTCTTGTCATCTTGGGCCGTCTGGTGCAAAATATCAGCAGGCATAGGGCTAGATTCAGGTAGATTGGTGCATCTTTATACCAGTGTAGCGCATCTCATATGCGCTACGCCGACGTAACTCTAAGAGGTAAGTACAGTATTCACAAAGCACTTGCTCCCAACGTTGCGCCGTCGTAACGTCATTTTGTCGGCGTAAGCCGGCATAAGTGTGACCTTATGCAAATGATGGTCCGAGCGTGGAGCAGTGTTTTACACCCGGCGTATCATGAACGGAGCATGCGCAGTGACGAGGACGTATGAGCGATCCCATGTGCGCATGCTCACAACTACGCCGGCTCAACTTCCTGGGATACGCCGGCCCACTGGCTTACGCTGAATGCATAAATACGCCCAGACATGCGCCCGTCCGGCGCAAAATTATAACCTGCTTTTTTCCCTCTTTGAGCAAGGTAATTTTGCTGTGCGATGGCGGCTGCTGGTAATGGAGGCAAGGAGAGGAAAAAAAAACGTCTCCACGGAGGAGAAATCAATCTTTATTGCTGGGATAGTCGAATATGACAAGTACCTCCATGGTGCCCTCAGTCACCAGACCAGCAAGGCTAGGAAGAAGGAGATCCTGAGGGAGCTCAGCCTGCAGGTCAGTGCCGTGGGGAATGCGAACAGGACCCCCAAGGATATTCAAAAGAAGATCAATGACCTGAGACGTAAGGTCCGAGAGAAGCTGGCAGCTATAAGGAAGCATGCCAGGGGCACGGGAGGAGGACCAGCCTCATCTATGAGGATGAGGAGGAGATGATCGCCCAATGCCTGCAGCATGAGCAGGTGGAGGGCATGGAGGGATTCGACTCCGGTGAGCAGTCCTTGTGGTCAGGTAAGTGTGTTTTAGCTCCTATACGGTATGTAGCATGTGAGGGGGTGGAAGGAAATATGTGACAAGTATGTGGGTCCACCAACATGTGAATGCTTTGTGTCATCCACAGATGTGCTGGAGGGAGCTGGGCTGTCGTCGGCTGCTGGGCGACCCACACCATCCAGAGATGAGAGTGCCCATACCTCACCTCTGGAGGAAGTAGTGGAGGAGCACGGGGACCTGGAGGATGTGTTCTACCTTGTGGAGGAAAATCCCAGCATCCCTGAAACCTCCCAACCCTCCTCCCCCATCAGGGAACCCTCTCAACCCTCCTCCCCCATCAGGGAACCCTCTCAACCCTCCTCCCCCATCAGGGAACCCTCTCAACCCTTCTCCCCCTCAGGGAAAGACCCTCACCCTCCTCCACCATCAGGAGAAGCTCCTCAAGGGCCTCCCCATATACATGGCCCCAAGCCTCTCCTGCCCCCAGGAAGGCCACCCGAAAAACCAGGGGTGTTCCTGAAGCCATCCAGGAAACTCTGGCGAGGGATCAGGCCCGCCAGACCCACCATGTGGGTGCTGTTGCCCGGGACATGCAGCGTCTCGCAGACAGCCTGGCCTCCTCGGCACAAATACCCGACTGTCTGCAGGATATAAGTGCCAACTGTGCAGCTGTTGTCACCTGTGTTGGGAAGCTGCAGGCCACGACATCACGCCTCGTGACAGAGGTCAAGAGCCTCACAGTGGCGGTAAAGGCCAATACGGCTGCCATCACGGTGGAGGGGAGGCACAGGAGGCGCCGGCATTAGCAGACCACCACCCGCCAGCTGCGGATGCACGCAGAGACCACCGCGGTGCTCACCCGCATAGCCCTGACGTTGGAGGGCAGGCAGCCAGAACCTGCCTGGAGTGGCAGACTTGAGGAGGAGTCTCCTGCTGATGCCCCACCCCCACCTGAAGTTGCCCCCAGGCAAGTGAGGAGCCAGAGACGTGGCACCAGGCAGAGCCAACGACGGGGCAATTGAGTGGCTTTTTTTGATTTTGTTGGCTCTGGTGAGGAGTTTTTTATTTATTTATGCTCCGGTGAGGAGTTTTTTTAAATTTATTACTGCACACGGTCAGTAGTGCAGGCTACAGTGTGACTGGTGTGTGAATGTGAGGGTGACATACCTGCCAGTAAGGTGTGTCACCCTGGGTCGTCGGGGAGAAGTTATCCCCACGACCGTGCGAATGTCATATGAATGGACAGCGACATAATTGGGGCCTTGGCGTGGCGTTGCTGCTCCCAAGTCCTGCATGGTGGACTTGGGCTAATCCAACGTGATGTGGATGTGGTGTGTGTGTGTGTGAGCTAGGGACCACAGTGGTGTGCATTCTCCTTGTGCCATGATGAATGTGTGTGTTTAACGTGCAAAGATGCCTACCACCAGGCATCTCCTGACTGCTCTTCCCTCAGCAGATGGGGTAGCCTCGGTTAGGGGGGGACTGTGTGGTTCGGGGGTCAGGTCATCACATATGTCAATCTCTAGGCCCTTTCTCATGGCATAGTTGTGCAGCATGCAACATGCACTGATGATCTGGCACACGAAGTTTGCAGAATACAATAGGGCCCCCCCGGACGTGTACAGGCATCGGAAACGGGACTTCAGGAGGTCAAATGTGCGTTCCACCACTGCACAGGTACGTATGTGTGCATCATTGTATTTTCTCTCTCCTCTGGTTTCGGGATTCCGGAATGGAGTCATGAGATGGGGCCCAAGTGCATATGCAGAGTCACCTGGAAGGGAAAAGACAGAAGGATGTTAGTCGTGCATGTGCCCCTCGTGATGTCTGCATCATTGGGTCGAACAGTCATGTCTGACTCCCATGTCACTCACCAACCAGCCAGCTGTTCCCGTACACGTTCTGTTCGAATTCTGTTGGGATGTTGCTTTGACGGTATATGTAGCTGTCGTGGCTGGACCCTGGGTGTTTGGCACGGACGTGCCATATGAGGCATTGGGCATCAGCTATCACCTGTACGTTGATGGAATGCCACTGCTTGCGATTGCGGAATATGTGCTCTGTGGCACGAGGGGCCGTAGTGCCACATGTGTGCAATCAATCGCCCCCACGGTGCGTGGGAATCCTGCAATCATGTAAAAATCCTGCATTGCCTTCTGCCGCAGGTGCTCATGGGTGGGTTTGACATGCGTGTAAGGATTGCGGGGATAACCTGGTGCACGCATCTGCTCATGGTGGATTGTGACATCCCAGTCACGACTCCACTTGTACGCTGAAAAGATCCACTTGCAAGGTAATGCAGTGTTGCCAGTACCTTGACCAGTGGCTCCACTGCATGTGAGCGATGTGTCTTGCTGGTGATGTTATCATGCAGGGTTGTGGCTAATTCCAGGATGGCTTCAGGGCTGAATTTGAAAATGCGAAACACCTCCAAATCACCCATGCCAAAGACGTTCATGTGCGTGCGGTATATCCTCTCCCGTGCCCTCCTACGTGGCGTTGGACCCATTAGTAGTGCTAGGACCACGGCTGCCATGTGTTGTCCTGCAAGTGTGGTTGCTCAGCTTGTCCATAACAGTGCTGCTGCAGCTACTCTCCAGCTGACTTGTGCAAGTCTGGTGCAAAGTTATCCCTGCTTTATGAGGGGTAACTTTAGAACGGGCACACAATTTACGCGGAAAGAAAAATAAGTACCTAATCCTGTACACCAAGTGTCAGTACAAATTTACAGCGCTGATAGAATACTAATACTCTACTATAGGTGCAACAGTGTGCACAAAATACATAATCATATATTGATCACAAACTTATAAGTGAACATTAAGTTTTGAATGTATATCGCAAACATGCGATTAAATAAATGAATGAACCCGTGATAATACTAAAAAGACGTGAAATAGTAGAAAAAAAGTTCATAAATGTGTAAACAGTGATCGATCCACTCTTCAAGGACTTCCACCACACCTCAGTGTTCAGTGCTCCAGTCACCCATCAAAATGGCCACTCACCGCAACAATATGCCTTACACTCTCGTGCTTGGCTAACGAGCATATACCCAAAATATCTCCGATGTGTCACCAATTTTGCATAATCCAGTGTTGAGGTCCACAAGTTTTCCAAATGAGTACAAGAAAAAAGGAAAGTGCACAAGTGTAAAAACGTATAACCAGTTTAATTAAAACACTCAATACAATCTCCAAAAGTTGCACTCACAAACGAAATAAAATTGTAGGCAGTGTATAACAACAGCAACTCTGTGTACTTCAAATCCTTAGCCAACAAACGGTGGTCACGGCGGACCCACGATCAACCAGGCACTCTCACCGCAATCTTGGCACAGCACCCCACTCGAACAACACTTGCTTGCTCGGAAATCCAAGACAGCCCAAAAGTAGCCACTATTAGTCCTTAGTATATAACAAAACTTCAAACGTTGATTAGGCCACGCCCCGACATGTTTCGTCACTTCCTGACTTATTCATAGGTGTGGCCACATCACCCCATCTCCTTCCTAATATCTCCCAAACCCGGGAATCACATGGGCTTAGATAGCCAATGTTGTACGAACACCACAACAGCTGGTGGGCGTGGGTGTCGTATCCTCTCCGAGCGGCGAGAGTTTCTCCAGGTCACGTGAGTAGTGCGACCAATGAGAGACAGTTCTCGCCGTACATGTGGGCGGAGACTGCATGTAGCGTCCAGTCATCACCCAGGCGACGAGGAGCGTAACCAATCCGGTCACGCATACCCCGCGGCCAATAGGGCCTAAGCTGCGTCATGACGAAGGACAGGACTGCCCTGAGATTACCGCATTACCATGGCGACAGAGAACGCGGCCGGTCCGGTCACGTGTAGCTTGCAGCCAATGGGACATGAACTCAGCCATAACTAAGGGCGGAAGTTCAATACATGTCTCGTGCGGCAACAGGGCAATAGCTAAGTTTTATTGAACTTCCGCCCTTAGTTATGGCTAAATTCATTTATTTAATCGCATGTTTGTGATATACATTCAAAAGTTAATGTTCACTTATAAGTTTGTGATCAATATATGATTATGTATTTTGTGCACACTGTTGCACCTATAGTAGAGTATTAGTATATTCTATCAGCGCTGTAAATTTGTACTGACACTTGGTGTACAGGATTAGGTACTTATTTTTCTTTCCATTTACTATTTATTTAAACAGCAGCTAGGTTTGCTCCATTATCCTTTCCAGACAGACGCAGTGGTGGGTTATTAGCAGGGCACATTTACTGATACCCCTTTTTATTCTTTACACAATTTACGCGCACCGCACGTAGCCTGCACCGGACGCGCGTATGTTCGGGAATCGGCGTATCTCCCTCATTTGCATATTTGCATAGGAAATCAATGGGTGCGCCAGATGAGTTTGGTGTAAATATGCGCCTACGATACGCCGGCAGAGGAAAGTTACGTCGGTTGGGAGAAGCCTATTTTCAGGCGTATCTAGTTCTGTGGGTACGGCGCATAGATACGACGGCGCACATTTAGACTTACGCGGCGTATCTCGAGATACGTCGGCGTAAGTCCTACCTGAATCTAGCCCATAGTCTGTAAAGCTGTAAGCTGGAGTTCTGTTAATACTTTCATTAAAGTGGTGTTCCGGCCAGGAAAAAATAAATAACAGCCAGCAGCTACACATACTGCAGCTGCTGGCTTTTAATAAATGGACACTTACCTGTCCTGGAGTTTCCATCAGCTGTCGGGTGCTCCGCCGCCATTGCGGGTTGGGGAACCCGGCAGTGTAGCCTTTCGACTTCACGCCAGGAACCCTACTGCGCATTTGCGAGGCCCCACTCCTCTCTCCTATTGGCCCAGTGGCCAGGGGAGGAGGGAGCCCCTCGGTGACGTCACTGCTCCGCGGCAGGGACTCCCGGAAGTGGGGAAGAATACCTGTCATAGAGGTATCCTGTCCCCCCTCCCCCCAAAAGCTGCCAATTGTGGCACCAGAGAGGGGAGGAATAAGATGAGCGGAAGTTCCATTTTTGTGTAGAAATAGACATTCATGCATATACTGTACATCCAATCCTTGTTTTGAAAAAATAAATAAAAAATAGTTAATGCATAACATAGGATTTCCAGAGCATTAAGGAGTTATTTAAAGATATAGCACAACAGAACAACTTGCTTTGAGGCACAATTCTATTAAAATTTCAGACTGAGTCATGCAACAAGTGATGAACCATTGGGAAGAGTCACTGCTGAATCACTGAGCTCAGTAAAAAACAAGCATTTTTTAACCAAGAAGCCAATTAAGGCTCCACCTGCTGGCTCAAAAGTAAAATAGGTAAGCCAATAAAATGCAATATTGTATATTTTTACCAGACTAAAAAAAATGTATATATGCTTTTTTTTAGTTCCAACCATAATAAAGAAAAGTAGAAATTCCTGCCAGGATATATTTATTGCCATCTGTGTACCTCTACTTCCTGTTCCACAAAAGGAAATGCGTGCAAATTTTTCTTTCAAAAGTTGTGACCACCATAATTTTCCCCAGATCCACAACAAACATTAACTGCCTTACGACTGCTCTCATTTTTTATTCTCTACTAAGCAAGAGCATCTAAACATTTGCACTAAAATCAGCGGTGCTGAACCTTTGAACATCAGCAATGTGCCACTTCCACTGATGGAGGTAGTCAAGGGGAGCGTGAATCCTCTGTGGTTTCCTGGGTCATTGGGGAAGCTGTCCTGTTGGATGCTGGATCTGGCAGCCATCTTGGGTCAGGCAGAGCCTATTTAAGGCCCAGGCATGGGGTGCATAACATGAGTGGGTAGTGTAGGAAGGGGTATCCCTTCTTTTGAGGACTATACTAGCGGTAGAAAGGGGTTCCCGATGAGAAGGGAAAGTGTAGGGTTGCAGCTCCTCTGGGCTTCATCCCACCTGGGCACGAGATTGCATTTTGCTCTCCTAACAGAAGCTGTCAGTCTGGCTGATTTCTGATCACTTCACATTACTGGAAACCGTGAGTGCATCTGGTTGGGCAGCCCTCCCACTAAGTTTGTTGTGAAATGTTGCTGCATTATTTCAAGACATGTTTTCCATTGCACCTGACTGTGTGAATTATTGTGGCCACACCATGCTGCACCCCACCTTTGAGCTAATAGACAATTTAGCTGCTGTCAATCAAAGGCAGAAAAGGGGGTGTGCAACATGGCGATATGTATCATTGCTGTTTATGTTAGCATGTGCATTAGTATTGTATCTTCAGAAACACAGAGGAGGGTGACAATGCTTTTTAGGTTCACATACACTTAGGCCCCTTTCACATTGAGGAGTTTTTCAGGCGGTACAGCGCTAAAAATAGCGCTGCTATCCCGCCTAAAAAACTCCTTCACTGCAAACTCAATGTGAAAGCCCGAGGGCTTTCACACTGAGGCGATGCGCTGGCGGGAGACAAAAAAATCTCCTGTCAGCAGCATCTTTGGAGCGGTGAGAGGAGCGGCATGTATACCGCTCCTTCACCGCTCCTTCCCATTGAAAACAATGGGAAACCGCGGCAATACCGCCCGCAATGCGCCTCTATAGAGGCGCATTGCGGGCGGTATTAACCCTTTATCGGCCGCTAGCGGGGGTTAATACCGCACCGCTAGCGGCTGATTCTCGCGTCAATCCCGGCGGTATAGCGCTGCTATTTTTAGCGGCGTTACACCGCCACCGCGGCTCCCGCCCCAGTCTGAAAGGGGCCTTAGGCCCCTTTCACATTGGGGCGTTTTTCATGCGGTACAGCGCTAAAAATAGCGCTGCTATACTGCATGAAAAATAATGCCCTGTAGTGTTCAATGTGAAAGCCCGAAGGCTTTCACATTGAAGCGGTGCGCTAGCAGGAGCGCACCAAAAGTCCTGCTAGCCGCATCTTTACCGCGGTATAGGAGCAGTGTGTTCACCGCTCCTATACCGCGCCTTCCCATTGAAATCAATGGGAAAGCGCGGGGTTAAAACCTCACCGCTAGATCCTGAATATCGCGGTAAATACGACGGTATAGCCGCGCTACAAATAGCGCGGCTATACCATCACCGCGGCTGCACGCCTCAATGTGAAAGCAGCCTTAAGGCTCGATTCACACCTATGCATGTTGCTTTTGAGCGTTTTTGCAATGCTTTTTGCGGTGATTGCTGCGTTTTTTTGATGTGCGTTTTTACCACGATTTTACCGCGATTTTCGTTTTGCGTTTTTTTTTTTTTAGCCAGTAATTTTTAATTTTTTTACATTTCCTTTAACAACCAGCTATAAACAGGTAAAAGAAAAAAAAACGCAAATCGCGGCAAAATCACAGCAAATTTGCGGTACTTGCGTTTTGGATGCAGGTCCATTGAATTCTATTGCATGCAAAGCGCTGCTTTTTGCAGGAAAAAAAGTCCCTGACCCTTTCCAAAAACGCAGAGGCACAAAAAAGCATTGATGTGAACATGTTCCATAAGAAACCATGTTAAAAAATGTCCCTGCATTTCTGCAAAATGCAAAATGCATCAAAAAAAGCATTAGTGTGAATGGAGCCTAAAACAGATTTAATTTAGATGCAGATTAGATTAGATTTTTTAATATTACAAAAGTTAAAAAAAAATTAAAAACAATATGCATGTAATAATCCCCCTTCTATGTTATATATAAAAATGAACATTACTGCCATTGCAAAAGCAGAAAGGAACCTCCAGTTTGCTTTGACGTAGAACCAAATAATAAAACCTATAGCTTGTACTATTTCCTTGAACCTTATCAGGATGTTTTATTTTGTTTGTTGATAAAAGGAAATTGAATAATCTGAAATGTTGATGCAGCTGGTGTTGAAGGATCATTTATTTTGTGTAATGATCAAAGAGAAGCCTTATCTGAAACTCATTTCTTATCAGATTTGCTGTCATACATGTTGCTGCAAATTAAGTACTGTATACTCACTTGGTGTTATCGGTAAGACCTAAGTAAGTTGCCACAAGTCAGATGTGACAACAGGGGTGTACAGGTGTTATAGAAATGAACACTATAGAAAAAAAATCCTTAGTTAAGAATGGAGGAGCATACTGCACCTTTCTGTGTGCTAGGGTGGGGCTGTTGCTTCTTGCAATTACACATATTTGTTAAGATGTCTGTATATAGCTGCCAAGACACTGAGATGTCTAACAAACAAAAGCAGATGATTTAAACACGGTGCCTCGAAGACTAGAACTGCCAGTGAGGAATTAAAGCAGCGCTTGAACCAAATCCCTATTTTAATGCCACAATAGGATACATCGAATGATTGCCATTTGCTAAGTCAAAATGCTAGTGCAATTAACAAAGCAGATCTTTCATCTTCCTGCCCAGGGGCTTAAAGCTGGAGCCAAATGACACAGTGTTTTAACAGGTACACTACGCCTAGGGAGGAAAAACACATCTCCGACCACCTACCTGGAGACACAAAGGAATAATGGCATTTTTGTAGGTGAGGACTGGCCAACTACTGACAGTAGATTACAGAAAGCAAGTCAGTGGGTGGCAGGTAAGGTACATTCACAGACATAGGGAAATAATAGCAACCTCTTTTTCCTTTGTCAGCTGTCAACATGCAAGAAGCTTTGTCCGTGACTGACAGCAAGTAACACTTATGTGCAGATAGTTTTGTATAAATACGTCAAGAGAAGATGAGACTTGTACCCTGCCTATGGAATCAAGACATTTGGAATAAAGTTGTAGGGCTAGATTCAGCATTGATTTACGCCGGCGTATCTATAGATACAAAGAATAAAGTGAAAAATGCCTTTGCGCTAATACGTATCCTTAAGTGACGATAACCCAAAACAAAAATAGGGTGCAGCAAAACCTAGTCGTGTTTACAATACACAAGTGCAAAATAATATAAAAATAGGGGTTCTGCGCAAACCAACACTCTAAAGTGATAATGGACAGTGGTGAATCACTAATAAGTGTAACTAATAAATTACAAAGAACATATAAATAATAATAGAAATTGAACAAACAATAGTGTTCAAAAGAGCTGAGCTCAATTAATGTGAAAACAATATCAAGTGAAAAAAATATATAGGAAGGTGAAAAAATGTCCAAATGGTAAAGTGCCAAGCTGCCAGATGAGAATAAAAGTGTAGCTGAGCTTCCACTAGGTGGATGGCTGACAGAAGTGTAATCGGATCCTTCACCAGGCTCCCAGAACTCTTACCTCTATAGATAACCGCGTAAATTCAAAGCTGCGCCGGCGTATCTTTTTTCTGTATTCAGAAAGCAAGATACGCCGACATTAGCCTAAGATCCGACTTGCGTAAGTCTCTTACACCGTCGTATCTTAGGGTGCATATTTACGCTGGCCGCTAGGTGGCGCTTCCGTAGTTTTCGAATAGAATATGCAAATGACCTAGATACGCCGATTCACGAATTTACATACGCCGGCGCTATTTTTTTCGTCGTTTACATTAGGCTTTTTCGGCGTAAGGTTACTCCTGCTATTAGGAGGCGCACGCAATGTTAAGTATGGCCGTCGTTCCCGCGTTGAAATTTGAATTTTTTACGTCGTTTGCATAAGTCGTTCGCGAATAGGGCTGGACATAATTTACGTTCACGTCGAAACCAATGACGTCCTTGCGGCGTACTTTGGAGCAATGCACACTGGGAAATTCCACGGACGGCGCATGCGCTGTTCGGGAAAAACTTCAATCACGTAGGGTCACCAAGAATTAACATAAAACACGCCCCCTCATCCACATTTGAATTACGCGCGCTTACGCCGGTCCCATTTACGCTACGCCGCCGTAACTTAGAAGGCAAGTGCTTTGTGAATACAGCACTTGCCTCTCTAACTTACGGCGGCGTAGCGTAAATACGATACGCTGCGCCGCTGTAACAATGCGCGCCCCTACCTGAATCTAGCCCGTAGTGTGCAATTATACCCGATAAACTGACAAACATAGATTTTAGTTTACTGGAAGTTAAAATTAATTTAGTGAAAACATTGTTTTGCTGATTTTGAAATATCATCTTTCTCCTTTAAAGTGTATCTAGAGCCAAAACCTTTATTTTAATTTTGGGAAGAATAGGGAACGGTTAGAACTCAAGTCAGATTTTTATTGCTGTCTGTGTGCTTGAATGTTTATCCTAGTGGCCATTGCCAGCATTACAAAAAATTATGGCAAACCCAACATTTTGTGCTTAGTGAGTTACTCCCGCGCTATCACTGTGTGTGGAATGGGTTAGTTAGTGGTCCAGCTGCTGCAGGCGCTCAGTAGCTTAGCAGTAGCTATTATAATACATATATGTATAAACTGAATAGTGCTGCACCCCTAAAGAAGTCACTTGAGCATGATCAGGCCCGTCGCTACAGGACTGGCAAAACAAACAATTGCTTGGGGCCCCAAGCTGGCCTGGGGCCCCCAACTTCCCCTTCCCAGGCTGTAGCATGGCCGAGCTCCTCTTCCTTCCTCCTGGAGTCCAGTTAGTCCGGACGGGTACCGCGCATGGTACAGGAGATTGAGTTTCCTGTTCCCGGCCGGACTGACACGAAGTGCACACTGAGTGCTCACTTCCTTTCAGTCCAGCCAGGAACACAGAAAACTGAATCTCCTGTACCGCATGGTGCCCAGCCGATCTGATTGGGAACTGGGGACCCATAATGATAGAACACCTGACTGACAGGAGGAAGAGGAGCTCGGCCACGCTATAGCAACAGCCTACAGGGAAGAAGGGGAGGTGAGAATAGAAAAACATAGGGACTAGGGAGGGGGGAGGAGTAAGAACATGGGTGTAAAAATGAGTGTAGTGCTAATGTGGGCTTTGCGTGCGGGGGGTGCTTGGGGCCCCTAAATTCCTTCAAATGGCCCTGAGCATGATGTAACACATGGGGCGTGAGCGGAGGCACACTGCGACTTGGAAATCATGGGGTACGACTTGTCATGTGACTTTGCAGTCCCAAGTCACAGGACAAGTCACACAAGTGTGAAAGGGGCTTAATACTGACTGCAATCAACATCACGTGAGCTTCTCAACTCATCAACAACTCTTGAGTATTACTATCTCTCTCACAACATAAATCAGTGCACCCCATGATTTCTGCAAGTGTCTGCTGGTAGGCTGCTGACTTTTATACTCAGTCCCACTGTCAATTCTCTGAGCAAAGGGATTCCGAAGTTTTGTTTAATTATATATGTTATTGCCTTATTAGTAAAATGAGATTTGTTCACTAAAGAGTATGTTATGCTATATAACATGTTTGTATAATATACAAACTTCATAAAATTGGCTTATATCTTTGGAATATGTTTTGTATACATGATTGACTCCAGATTGTATGTATGCTATAGTAGACTCAAAACTCAAATTACAATTACAAACAAACCATCGCAATGCATAAACTAAGTTCTGTAAATGCAAATCATCTGGGTGTAGAGAAAGAATAAGGCTCTGCAATTCTGTAAAATAAAATATTACCTGTAGGAAGAGGCAATCTATAATTATAGGATTTATTGGTGTCATAAACCAGCTGTTCTGGTTCTGTACATTTGGCTGCTGGGACAAAAATGAATGATTTGCATGGCTCCACCCAATGCCAAGCTCCTCTTCTTTATTTTTTAAAATTTGTGATAGAAAAGATTACATACGAACAGTGTTTAAAAAAATCAAAGCTGTACCTTAAACCTAACTCCAGGAAAAGTATCCATTGCAGTGGGACTGCACTCACACTTCAAGGTTTAACCGCTCATTTAGTCTAGGGGAGAGGAGAAGCAATTTACCTATCACATGGGCACTCCAGCGGTGGACTGTCCCTTGATGTCATCATGTTCAGTGTAGGGCTATGGACCCTGCATTGATTTTGATGATGTCAGGACCTTCGACTGCTAGAGCGTAGGGGAGATCAGCCTAGCAGTGAGTAGGAGCAGAGGATCAGGTAAGCAAATCTTCTTTATTAGGTCCCCTAGACGTAAATGAGCAATTAACCCTTGCTTTGTGTGCACACAGAGGCGGCTCTAGGCTTTGTGAGGCCTTAGGCAAAACTTAGACATGAGGCCCCACTCACGCCTATAATGGGAAAAATTGTTCACGCTAATAAAAATGGCTGCAGAAAATGCAGGGATCTAGCACACAGGTGATCAGCACCACTTCCAGGGCACCCTCTTTACCCATCAGACATATTCAGCCAATGCAAGAGGGGGGGGGAGAGGGGTGATAGAGAGATCCGATGGCGCCGACATTAGTATTGATCACAGGCAAATTAGGCGGCTGCAAGGCCCCTGTGAGTGCGAGGCCTTAGGCGACCGCCTAATTTGCCTAATTAGAGAGTCGCCTCTGTGTGCACAGCCCCACTGCAAGGGATAATTTTCAGTTTCCCAGGGTTGGGCTTTAAGGGCTTCTGGTTTCTTTAGGCCCATGTCACCATAACCTGGCAGATTCTTGCAGCATGTGCTTATTTTTCCATTTTTCCATTTTCACATTTTATTTTGACCTCTATCATCTACAAAATGAGTACCTGTCACCTGCCCGGGGCAATCATATAGGGGGCTCTTGAAAGCAATAAAGTTATGTATAAAACAAATAAGCACATTATAACACCATGTATGCATACATTACAAACAATTGCTGAACACATGTAAGATAATCCCACACATCAGAGACAAAGACATAAGACAAATAGTTTTAGCACCATCATTTTTGGTTAACTCTAATGTCGCGAGCTGTAAACATTTTTATTGAAGAAATATGCATCAAGAAATAACATATCAGACATTACAGCAGCCAGAACCCTGGCACATGTTATCAAAAACGGTGGAGAGTAAACAGAAAGTGACATCTAAGGGGGCTAGTCCAGATACCAAACAATAGCATTCTACTCTTCCCCAAAGTAAGAGCTAGGCGGAATATATTATTTTCCTTTCATTTATTAAGTGTACCAATAGGTCATAAAACCTTACTCCATAGCTCCAATTACTAAGCAAAGAAAAATGTCGGGGCTCTCAGCCATATCAAATTGTAGAGCAGTACCATGGTGACAGAAAAACAGAAAAGACAGAAAAATAAGTGTAGCACTACCCCCGAAGGAGCTGCTGGTTTGTTTTTGGTGGCATGTTACCTCATGGCTCTTCCGCCGGCCTAGGGGTGTATGGTGCATATAGCAGTAACGGAATGTCCACATCAGATGTCTTTTGCTGTGCTGTTTATTACCCAGCCGGGTAAAAACATTAAAACTTGTGATGAAGAGTAGAGGTGAAGTAGAAGAAGAAATAGCAGACTCAGGCGCAACAATAGGGAAACAGTCCTGCTCCAACAATGCTTTGTATTCTCCACCACTCTAGCCAGAGTGGGTATAGTGTACCTGGACAGGCCTACTCTCACTGACCTGGCAGCCAGAGTATCGCTCGAACTTGTAGAAAAAGTCTCTGCCACAGGCACTCCTGAAATGGACTCAGGGAAAAGCCCTCTCTGTGATTGTGATTACGGAGATGATCCTCCTTGATAGATTTGCATCTGGAACTCCTTCAGATAATTTTCAGGTACCGACTGAGAGGTGACCAGTCTCTCAGTGTCCGGCTACCTTGATCCCTGGTGGTTTGTCGAGACCCTATTGGATCGCCAGCCTCTCATTGGCTCTCCTCAGATGGACTCCCCACCGAACAGCTATCCCGCTTGAGATCTTCAGGATTGGGAACCCAGTCGACCACTGGGCTCCCTGCCACAGCTCAAATGTCCTGGACCAACATGGTCCCGCAACCAGGAACATCGCGTGGCACGCGCACCCTGGCCTGGACGGCCATTTCGCCAGGGCGCCGTGATGCGCAGTCATCCTAAAGGTGGGTGCCGCACTCCGAAAAAGACCCCAGACTAATGGCGTCTTCCCCATAAATACCCTCCCCCAGCACGCACAGCGAGGCTCAACCCTTATGATTGGCTGCTGGGGAAGAGCACCCAAACCTCGACTACACAGTAACCAGGCGCTACAAAAGGAAGGAAGGAAGGAAGGAAGGAAGGAAGGAAGGAAGGAAGGAAGAAGAGCAAAGGAAAAGCTACCCAGAGAGAAGGGCGCAGTGGAGAGCTCCTAGGGGGTTAAGCTCAATGTCACCAAGACCATTAAGCCCCATACACACTATCCAGTTTTCCTGAAGGTTTTTCTCTTCAGGTTTTCCAAAACCATCTAATATGAGGTCAAACCTTAAGAATTTCAATTTGTATGCAATCAGGCAGGCCCTTGCACTACATGGTTTTGGTAAACCTGAAGAGAAAAACCTGCAGGAAAACTGATAGTGTGTATGGGGCTTTAGAGTTTGACATGAACATAATTGGCCCAAGGACTCCACACTACCTCGAATAGTTTAGTCATGTCATTACCCACACTAGTGAGTTGTTCATTGAGCTTAACCCAATATACCTTTTTATCTATACAGACACATACATACAGAGGATTTCCTCCATGACTATGGTAAGTTTAGCAGCCACAAAAACATAAAGAAGATCAGCCTTTGCTTAGACCGAGGCAGGTTCTCTCCTGGTTCGTTTGGGAGGTTGAAAAACTTTTTGTAAAAGAGCAAATATACCTTATTCCAAAAACCCAGTAACTTTGGCCCCTCCTACCACATATGATACATAGTACCAAATAATTGGCATCCACAGGGGCGAGGAAGTCATGTAAAGCTTCGACAGGCAAAAGGGAACCATACACCATCTGGTAATAACCTTTACATTCTTTTCCACTAGGGAAATATTCAGTAAACCCTTATATGCCAAGTGAAGTGAAGAATGCCATTGCTCCATATGTATGTAAGGGAATACGTAGAGGGAGTCAAGCAGCAGCACTGTAAACATTTTTAAAGCTTCAACAATTGACAATTAAGGGTATCAGTTCTTTGTTGCTTTGTGAGGTTGGCATTTTTTACTCAACGCCGTGCCATCTTTTTGAGATTATATAGTGGTTATGTGAACAAAAATAATTTGAATGTATTTTTCTAATATATATATTTTTAAACACTAGCATAAACCCCATTTGGCATAAAAAAAACTGCAACCACCAAAAAATAAAAATAAAAAAACAATATATATATATATATAATATACAGTATATATGAGAGAGAGAGAGAGAGAAAATGGCCACTGGTTAGAACTTTTCCCTGCCAGAACCATCATTCCCATCATACTTGCTTATGCATTTTATTTATTTATTTGTTATTGTTTAATTTTTATTGCACATTTTGGTGGACTGTCTAAATGTGGTATGGCAGGTATTTATGAAAGAATATTAATGATGATAATAATAATAATAATAATACTATTATTAATAATAATAATAATAATAATAATAATAATACTTTTAAAGTTAGCTGTCTGTTTGGTTCAATGCAAACACTCTGGCATTGCAAGTTAAAAATTAGGAATGCAATCACACTTGTGTTGTAGATACTAATTAGGAATATGTCTAGCGATAGCGCGCAGTATGCAACAGATTCATGTACATGGTACAGGTGTATATGAATCTGTCGGAGTAATGGCTCAGACAGAATTTCGCCTGCGACACAGTTCTTCTACATGCGACACAATTTCCTCAAACACGGAAGATGTCTCATTTACCTTCTCTTTACTTATCATAGATTTTGCTGTATTTACTAATGAATTTGTTGCAACAATAGAATTGTATAGTACATGAATTTTGCATATGTCAGTACTAACAATGAAAATGTCACAGGGTTTTCATGAATTTGTCGCAAGGCTTCTGACTACGTACATACTGTCAGAAATGTTTTGCAAATGCCTAATTTAATTGCCTTGTGCCTTTAATGTGTCTTGTGGAGTTTCCAGAAGGTTTCCAGATTGCTTTGCAGACATAGCAGCAGGACAAGCTCAATGACCTCTTGGTATGAATTCTCTATGATCTCTTGGTATCAGCTCTTTTGGCTGCACAGTAGGGTTGCCACCTTATCCCTTTAAACCCAAACACATATTAATTACACAGGTTCTGAGGCTAATTTAATGCAGATAAGGCGCTAAGTAAGCTTAAATACCACCTTAATCAGCCACAGAACCTGTGTAATTAATATGTGTTTGGGTTTAAAGGGATGAGGTGGCAACCCTACTGCACAGCTCAGAGGTAATTGGCTTTCCTTGTCTCCCTCTTATTATGTCACTTTTACTCCTAAACTTGTAAGGGGCAGAGGCCATCTCTGTATAGAACAATGTGCATGCTCCCAGTGTGTTCTCCTTTTGATTTGATAGACATCTACAATTACAAAACAGAAGCCATGTAATGGATTAAAGTGGACCTTTCTTTCCCAAAGATAAAAAATGCAGCTGCATTAACTCTGCATGCCAAACTATAAACATCCTGTGTTTAGTATAGTTATATGTCAAATAAATGCTTTATTTGAGTGCTTACATTTAATTGTATTATACTTCCTGATTTTCTTTGAGACTGGTGATTTAGCCAAGGTCTCAGGCCTCGTACACACGACCGAGGAACTCGACGGGCGAAACACATCGTTTTCCTCGGCAAGGCAAGTTTCTCCATTCCCGTCGAGGAAAAAGAAGACATGCTCTCTTTTTGGCTCGACAGTTTCCTCGTCGAAAAATGTACACACGACCGGTTTCCTGGGCAAAAAAAAAAAACAGCTTCTTGCTGGTTTTTGCACAGGCCTCAAGGCCCCGTACACACGACCGAGTTTCTCGGCAGAATTCAGCCAGAAACTCGTTCGGAGTTGGATTCTGCCGAGAAACTCGTCGGAAGCCGACGAGGAATTCGTCGGGCCAAATAGAGAACATGCTCTCTATTTCCTTGTTGTTCAATGAGGAAAGTTGGCCCGCCGAGATCCTCGGCGGGGTTCAACACAGAACTCGACGAGGAACTCGATGTGTTTGGCACGTCGAGCTCCTCTGACGTGTGTACGGGGCCTCACAGGCTGTTACCAGGACCTTCTAGGGAGATTTCTTTTGCAAACTGCGAAAATTTTGCAAATAGGACAAGATTAGTGTTTTGGCTAAAGCCATGGTAACTGTGCCTGATCTGGTACACCACAGACATAATTTTTGGGCTAACAGAGAATAAGAAAGAAGCAAGCCGTCAATGATGTTTTCTTTTTATTGGTGATGTGGGTGAGTGACCTGCGCAGGGTCAGAGCAGTGAGGCTCGGTAACAACGAAAACAGGGGAAAGTAAGTATAATTTTCTTTTATACAACTTAATTGGTTTTGCTATCTTTAATATCTTTAGTATGATCAGTTTTATTAAGGAAGGGGAGGGGGCAGTTTTAAAAAAAAAGAGCAGAAGAGAGTGAGAATTGGGTGAGGATAGAACTGCCCTATTACACTCCTGGGGCCAGATTCACAGAGCAGATACGACGGTGTATCTCCTGATACGCCGTTGTATCTGTTGTTCTATCTATGCGACTGATTCATAGAATCAGTTACGCATAGATAGCCATAAGATCCAACAGGTGTAGACCGATATGTATTCTTCTACATAATTTTGGTAAAAAAAATCGCAATAAGTGTTTATTTATTGGTTTGAGCAAAAGTTATAGCATCTACAAAATAGGGTATCGTTTTATGGTATTTTTGTTTAATTTTTTTTCCACTAGTAATGGCGGCAATCAGCGATTTTTATCGTGACTGCGACATTATGGCGGACACATCGGACACTTTTGACGCCATTTTGGGACCATTGTCATTAATATAGCGATCGGTGCTATAAAAATACACAGATTACTGTAAAAAAGGACACTGGCAGTGAAGGGGTTAACCAATAGGGGGCGCTAAAGGGGTTAAGTGTGTCCTAGGGAGTGCTTCAAACTGTAGGGGTGATGGGCTGTGTGTGACACTGATCACCGCTCCCAATTACAGGGAGTGGTGATCAGTATCCTGCACTAGGAAGAATGGGGAAATGCCTTGTTTACATTAGCATTTCCCCGTTCTTCCTCACCGTAAGACGATCGCGGGTATCCCCACGGACTCGATGTGGGGACCCACAGTCGGACTCACAGAGCTTGCGGCGGGCGTGCCCACAATGGCGCTCTTAAAGGAGCAACGTATATATATATGTTAATCTGCCCAGCCGTGCCATTCTGCCGACGAATATCGGAGTGACACGGTCCTTAAGCGGTTAAAGTAGAACTATAGGCAAAACTTTTTTTCTATTTTGGATAGAGTATGGGAGGGTTATAACCGCTGTAAGGTTTATTTTTGCCATCTTTGTCCCAAAGGGTAGATTTCCCTTCACTTCCTGTTCCCATAGCTAAAACAGGAAAGAGGAAATCCCTGCAAATTAAGGGAATCTCTTGGGGAACCCCAGGTCACCAGAATTAGTGTCCCCATTAGAAGATTTCCCCTCTATTACTTTTCTGCAGACAACCCAAAATGTGGGGTTTTCTTTTACTTTCACTTTCAATGATAACGTTAAACCATACAAATAGAGAGGGCAAAAAATCTCCCTAACCTGGGCACAGTTAGCGATAAAAACTAATCCATCTCCACTCTACCCAAAACTAAAAAAAAGTTTTGTCTTTAGTTATATTTTAAATCATAATTATATGATGATAATTATATAATAATATTGGTTCTGCTGACAACTTTTTTAGGCATTCAAATATATATATATATATATATATATATATATATATATATAATATATATATATAATTTTTTTTATTTGAGTTATACAACCTGCACATATGCGCCTGAAATGTATAGCACACTAGGTTGGGAAATGTATACTCCATTGTTTTCCATTAAGGGAGAACAATAGTGTAGGGTTGCATACATAGACAAATATTGTTTACTTTTATAAATACCAATATAAAAAAGAAGAAAAAAAGAGACAGTAAACAATACATTTTAAATACCAGACAAATGCAAATATTTCTGACTAATTCGCACATCACTGTGGTGACAGTCATCTGGTGTGTAGTGTCGCAAATGCAAAAAAATATGCAAAAAATGGCTTATTAAAAATGAACTGAGCTAAAAGATGCATCCCTTAAGTAACCATAAGTGGAAGGAAACAAGAGGA